>NC_140582.1:891632859-892276513 GCF_964204655.1 Triturus cristatus | reverse complement strand
CACTTAGAGCCCACTAAGTACTTTTCGTGGAGCAAAGATAATATCGATGTATTGTTGGTGGAACTGCAGGTGGTGAGTCGGATCCTGGTGTTCTTGCTGTGGCTCTACTGCTGTCTTGGTGAGTGAGCCACAAGTTTGGAAGGACACACACCCACCTGACTTCCATTCCTCTTGTTCCCTTTTCCCTACTTTTCCTTGAATTGACTTGGGGTCGAAATGCATGTTAGTGTCTTTGATGTTTACTATCTGTTTGGCAGACATTATCTGAACCGTAGCTAGCTCACAACCAGTCAGTGCTAATCTCTTTGCCTCCATATCAATGAATGCATTGCCTCTTGAAATATAGGGCCTCATATTGTTCGACAGCAATTGTATCTGGCAGGTGTCTGACCGACTACATGTCAGTGGTTACACCTGCCCAATTACCATGCAGCCGCTATGCAGGTGGTCCAAAAACTGCTCTTTTTCATTGTGGCTTGTGCTGAGGCCCTAGAAAATTGCTGCAGTGCAAGCCCCACTGCAAAGAGCTGTTTTAAAACATCCATGCACCATGTGCCAGGCACCAGGTGGACCACAAAGTCCAATTCCATCTGCCTTACCATGGCGGTCAGACCACCATGTAAAGGGAGAGGGTAGAAGTCCATGGTGCTGCCTCTGCAGGCACCACCCCATTGTAGGGGCTCTTTGAGCCTGTCGGTGCATCAGTCGGACCGCTATGTTGAATGTTGGTGGGCCCACAACCAACAACCTGCCGATGGCGGAACCACAAACATCGTAATAAGGCATATAGTCTTGGGAAGAAAAGTGTGCTGCACATCTTATTATTACCACTCTTCTTGGTAATAGTAAGGCATGAAGAAAGTGCCCAATGAGTGGTGCATGCTGTATATGTTGACCTACTGTGGTAAGGAACCCTCTCATTGACCACAGCTACTGAAGTTATGGGCCACCCCAAAGGAATACCGGCTATTCCTCAATATGTTAACTCTTTTTACCTCTGCCAAAACACATGCCCTGACCAATGCCACTAGTTCCGCGGCCTGGGCCCTCTTGACCGCTATTAGTCAATCCCCCTCTAACAAGTGCGAGCTGTTCCCACAGCATAGGAAGCATGCAAAGTCCCCACTTCATCCCTTAGGCTTCCACAAGAAGGTCCCCATCGGTATCTTCTAATACTGTGTCCCTTAAATCTGGTCTCACCTTGGTGTGTCTGTCAGTAGTGAGCACACAATCATGAAAAGCATCAGTGCTTAGGTTATTGTCATCTCATTGTCAGTAGGCAAAAGGCAGGCAGGATTCAGAGTTGTGCATATTTTTCTGACAATGTGTGTGGCCAATAGCACCAATTCATATCTAGTCAGACATGCATTTGTTAAGTTCTGTGCCTTAGTAGAAGTTAGCAGTGTGTCCCCGGCATCTGGAACATATAAAACGTGTGCACCAATACAACATTTTCTGATTGTTCTACCACCAAGTCTGCAGAGGCTACTGCTCACTAGCAAGGTGGTAGGTCTGCAGCCAAAGGGTCCTTAGTGGCAGAGTGGTAGGCCACTGGGTGATAGAATGACCCATGCTTCTGTGCCAACACTCCCCCATGGGTGACTGCTAAGTGTGCAGCACAGGGCGTGGCAGTCCAAATAATAGTTATTGCACGCTTGAAATACAGAAAGTAGCCGGGCTTAGAGTGAAATAAAAGGAACTGTAGAGGCATGCGGGGACAACCAGATAATATACCAGAGATCTGCACCCACCAGGGAGGAGCGTGTTCTCAGCCATGGGTAGATTTCAAGTTTCGGAGCAGTGCAATTAGAAACCTGAGGTGGCAAATCCGGGGGAAGGCCAACTAATAAAATGGCAAACTAGTACAGTCTATATGGGTATCATATGGGAACCAAATAGTGTGCAGAGGGAGGCAGACCACTTGAAGGGAGAGACAACTCACCTTACACTTGGTGATGTGAAAGTGTACATGTTGTCTTGAAAGAGATTTGCCTGGAATGCCGTAGCACGGACGGCTCTGGAAACTCTAAAGGGGAATAGATCTGTAAAGGGCAAATATTAGGACCGGTCAAAATTATCAGGCGCCTGCCGGGACACTGTGTACTATTGCACCAGGGGAACCACTTACTTGTGCATTTTCTGAAGTACACATGAGAGTATGAGAGGCTGGATGAGTCGGCGGGGACATAAGGGAAGCTTGCTTCAAGGATTGGGGATTCGACCAATGATCCGGTTAAATGGAGGGGGAGTGTCAAACATATCAGGTCAGCCAGGAGAACACATGGACGGCCATTACTAAATGTGCAAGGACACCTGTAGTGGAATGGCTGTAAAGCTAAAAACGTGTTGTACCTGTTACATTAAACACCATACTAACTGTTAGTAGGTATCAGAACGGCCAAGAGCCTATGTTAAATAATTCATGCAGGTGATAAAAAGCATTACAGTCCGGTTAAGGCACAGACTCAAAAAAGTGGTATACAAATGTCAGAGGCAGACCCTCGCTAGAGTAGCAAGGGTGACAGATATATCATGTTACAGGGTGTTCACAACAAGCACTGTAAAAGGCATATCAGATGCATAAGCAGTAAGACAACAGCTTGCACCAGAGACACTAGGGCCATGGCAGGCGTCCTTCTTCCATGTTGATGCCTGGAGGCAGGACTAGCTGCTGCATGGCTGTGTGTTTTGCCATAAGAGTGGCTCCCCACACCAATGGAGTGCCAGGAAAACATGGAGGCAACATGTCTGCATCCTCACCTACTAGTTTACACTGTTTTTAAAATGTATTAAAAGAAGCAGCCACGGGGGGAATCGGCAATGGGCAAGCAGCGACCTAGGAGGAGCGGTGGGGTCGGGTTCAAAGATCAGTAAAGGTGCGCACTGGGGGCAGATCCAAGACAGTGCGACTGCAAACACAAAACTAAAATTACCTAATTAAAAAATCCTCATGTCAGGGGAATGCATTTTGTACCAAAAGCGCATTGAGGCAGAAACAAATGAAAACATTGAGATAAAGGCATACACGAATATACGATCACATCTGTCTAGAGCTGTTCAGAATGTATAAAAAGAAAATCCTGAACAGATCGTAAAATATTAAAAGTGGATGCCCACAAGTCCTGGTGAAATTTGCAGAAAGGAGAGACAAGCAGGAACAATATCCAATTAGAAGTAATGTTTTTTCAAGGACACTGACAAAAGCCAATCGAAACCTGAAGGAAGCTGTAGTCGCGGTCTAAGCCCACAGAGTGAATACAGCATGTCTCCCAGACAGTACGTGCGCTGTCTAGGCTCGACCTAAAAAATAATTACGTTATTTAACATCAATCACAAATATGGTGGTCCGCTGAACCCTGCAGGCCACCATCCCTGTGGTGCCTACAAATCTTAGTAGGTTGCATTGTGTGACCTACCTCATTAATATGCATGAGGCTGGTCAAATTGCGACCCACTACGATTATGTATTTTGCAAACCAAACTGTTAGTATAGAGATTGGTGCGCAAAAGATCTCACTTGTAGCAAAAATATTGGCTGCAAATTGTGGCCAGTATTTTGTCACCAGTTCTTAGTTCATGTGACCCTAGAGTCCTAAAGCTACCTAAAAGAACCAAAGCCTACATTTGTTATGGGCTGAGCGGGAGCTTACATGGTGCTGCAAAATGTTGTGGGGCTCTCATGGCATTTTTAATGGCATGTAAGTTAATGCATGCTTCACATCACTCTGTTTTGCCATTCAAGCGCTAAGGCAAAACTTTAGCAAACAACCCCCTCTCCATTTAATTATCAAGTTGCCACTTTCAAAGGTAAATGTAGAGTAAAAATTCAAATAATAGCAAGTAAATGGAAAGGAATAGGATTACCTAGGTGGTTTTATCCCCAACGTTTTGCCTTTTTCCTCTCATTTCTGTTGATTCTTTTTGTTGGCCTTACGGATCTGAGCACTTTACCACTGCAAACCAGTGCTAAAGTGCATTTGTTTCTCCCCTAAACATGATGACAGTGGTGTATACCTGATTGCCATATTTGTTGTACTGGCAAGTCCCTTGTAGAGTGACATACCATGGGGCATATCAACAAGGGCTTTATCTCTGCTTTTTTGGCTTTAAAAGCCAAAAAAGCAGAGATAAAACTAGCACCCTATCAACAACAGGGTGCTAACATGCACATTTGCATGTTAGCACCCTTTTACTCTACGCTTCCCCTTGCATCTCTAATGAGATGCAAAGGGGGCGTTCCAGAGTACAATAATAGGAGAAATGTCGCTAAGAGACATTTCTCCTATTATCAAGAATGTCGCTAACCCTGTTAGAGACAAAAAAAGCAGCGCTAACCGCGGTTAACGCTGCTTTTTTAAGTCTGGTATTTTTCTGACTTAGCCATGATATCCTATGGAAGGAGGATATCATGGCTAAGTTTGCCTGTCCCTATCAACAAGGTAATGTGAGATTATCGCTGGGTTTCCAGCGATAATCTCATGTTAGCCACTTAGCGTGAGGATTTTTATCACTATTGAGATAAGCGTTGCTAATAGCACGCTATCTCAGCGATAAAAATTCACGCTAGCCGGCGATAATTATCCTAGCGCTAAGTGCGCTTAGAGATAATTATCGCCGGTTGTTGTTGATATGCCCCCATATTTCAGGAACTGTACTTCAAATGCTACTAGTAGTCTGCAGGCACTGATTGTGCCACCCACAGAAGTAGCCTTTCACAAATGTCTCAGGCCTGCCACTGCAGTGCCTGTGTGTGCAGTTTACTGCCACTACGATTTGACATTTAAAACAAGTTGTCAACCCTTAAACTGCTCTTTTTATTACATATAAGTTACCTCAAAGGTAGGCCCTAAGTAACCCTAAGGGCAGGGTGTTTTGTAAGTAAAAGGTAGTACATCTTCCTTTATGTTTTGCATCTCCTAGTAGCGACAAACAGCCTATTTCATTTTTCACTGCTGTGAGGCCTACCCTGCTCATAGGTAGGCATTGGGAATTTCTTAATATTAATTTAAGCTGTAATTCCTGATCCGAGAGGAGTAGCTTATTTATGTTTGATATGTTTGGAATGGTAATGATAAACCCTCCTTACTGGTGAAGATGGATTTAACATTACTGTTTTAGAAATGCCACTTTCAGAAATCAGACATTTCTCTGTACTTACTGCTCTTTGTACCTGACAGCCTGTCTCCAATACACATTTCAGTTTGGCGACAGCTACACTTTGTTTATTCCCTCTAGAGAGCCACAAACACAGGAAGGTAAGGTTCATATGCGTACTGAGCACTCATCTTGATGGGTCTTCCTGACAGGGAAGACTGGGAGGGACTGACACTTACCCTTCAATAGGTAGTGTCCTGTCCATACACTAAGCAGTGATTTACCCCCCAGGGTTAGCATGGCAAAAAGGACTGGGTTGAAAGAGACCCTTGAGCACTTCAGAGAGTTTGTTTGACCCTACAACAAAGGTACTTTTAGGTATAAGTACTGGGTCTCTAACCCCCGAAAAGCAGATACTTCTGGATCTTGAACTGAACCTCAGTCAGGAGGACTGATGTGCTGCTTAAAGTACTCAACTGGACTGCTTTTCTGGAAGGACTGCTTTTCTGCTTGTTCCCCTGCTGTCTGATGCTCCCTGACTCCGCTGGAAGGACTCTGCCTTCTCTCCAAGTAATCTCCAAGGGTTTGCCTCCTGTTTTATGAAGTCTCAGTGACACAAAAGACTTAAAAAAATTCTGCTGGTGCTGTTGGATTCTGCCTTTTTGTGAATCCTACCCATGCATGAGTTGCCCCCTCCAAGCTATGGGCCTCAGAAATGGCATCCGCAGCTCTTTTCTCCCAAAAAAAACACATTGCATCGACTTCGTGAGAAATTCTGCTACATTACCCTTAGACAATAACTCAGAGGCTGTCCAACAACAACAGTTCCAAAGCCTGCACAGTTCAACAACAACACTCTTTGAAGCTCGACGATGATGCATTACCTTCACTTCAACGGAGCTCGACGACCCAGTAGACTCTCGACATCGACCAAAGATCTATTCAAGGTATTTCTTCAGCAGGCCCTGTCTGAGTCCTGTGGCCAGCCTGCCGTCAATCGCAGTTGGCCTGAGGTTTGGAGTTGTACTGGTCCCGCATGTTCTCAAGGAACCTTTTGACCGCAAGTGACTTCTAAGCGCTATTTTTGATTTAATCTTTAAAAATTCATATCTGGACTTCTATTAATTGCATTTTTGTCATTTTGGTCTTATTTATCTCAGCTAAATATTGTCTTTTTTCTAACCCTGTGTGGAGTCTTTTTCTGGTGTATTCATTGTGTTACAGTGTGTGTGTTGCACAAATACTTTACACATTAACTTTGTAGATAAGCCTGAATGGTCTGCTCCAAATTAGTATAAGGTGAGCACAGGTTATCTTACTGTGTATCTCTCTTACCCTGACTAGAGTGGTATTTCCTGCCTGGCTTGAGTACATACCTTAGCCAACCAGGAATCCCATTTCTAACGTGCATGTATGGCAATGTACATTTTCTTGCATGGATATACTCGTGGAAGCGCAGGAGCACAAACAGGGTGAGTGGAGAGGAAAGAGAGGGCATAGAGCGGATGATTAACAGAAAAATCAGAGGCTGCAAAGAGGCAAAGCAACTCAGAAAGGAAGGGGCTTTCAGAAACTTCAGCAATTTGTCTTTGTACAACAGCACAATACAGAGTCAAAAGGATCAGTCTCTAAATGAACCAGAGAGAAATCACAAAAAGTAACAGCTGTTAAGCTATGTTATACATTGTAAACATTCAGACCCAGGTAGGGTTAGATCAACAGAAGGAGTAAAGGCGCTCCTTTTACCTGCAGGTGTGTCTTTAGGGGTCTCAGGCTGAAACTGAGAAGGATGGTCTTGACAGGGACATCTTAAGGATTTTGGGGGCCGTGGGCCAAACGTATTTTGGGGGCCCCTGTTCAGAACAGCTTTGAATTTATGATCCAATTTGAGCCCCTGTTTCCCGCGCAGTTTCTGCTTCCTCAGCTGCGTTAGCGATCCAGTTTTCATCAAAGGCATTAGCCTATATATTCCCGATGTAAACGGACGCGCGCAGCTGACAGCAGTAAGATTTAGTGTTTCCTGCCCTGCTATATTAATACTTTTTAAATTGTATATGTGTGGCTGAATTACTCTATGCTTTATAACAATTTCTCCTACTTACGCACACTTGCATTTTTCTTGATTCTGCTTGCCTACAAATCCTTAGCTGCTTTGATTCGCATCTTGCTTTTCCTCCAGTCCTGGTCCGCCGCGGCTGATACTCCGATTGTACGGAGGGCTGGGGCTACTATCGGGCTCCTCACTTCTGGCAACGTAGTTTCCATTCCTCAGCTGCGTTAGCGATCCAGTTTGCATCATATGCATTAACCAATATATTCCCGATGCAAACGAACAAACGCAGCGAGCACGACAAAGGCAAGCCTGTCTGTGCCGTGAGGCGTCCCGGAGGCGTCCAGCGCCGGCCATGCTGCTCATTTCCCCTCCTGTGAGTTTTTTCCACTATATTACAATAGAAAACTTTCGATGCAATAAGTGCAACTGGTCTCTCCTCCAGCCCAGGAATCTCGCACCCAAAATCCTCACACGCAACAATAAGTGTAAAAACAATAAGAAAATAGAGGACTTAAAGGCCACCCTTTTAAATTGTCACTCTATGCAAAAGCATGAACCACACATTTAAGGCCTACTTTTAGACGAACAGCCTAATTTTTTATTTCTCACTGAGACCTGGCTGTCTGAAGCCTCTAACCCTACTATCACCTCGGCCATCCCTACGGGTTATAAAATCCTTTGGAGAGATTGGGAAGGGGGGCGGTGTCGCCAAAATATACAATCAAAAACTAGACTGCTCTCCCATCCCGATGAAAAACATCGAGAACGCAGAGTCCTTAGGCTTCCGCCGTACCTTATCCCCCCCATCACAGCAATGTTGTTTTTCTGATTTACAGACCTCCCAGCGCAATTGGAAATTTTATTACTACGCTTAATACAGCCACCACCTCCCTGGCTTTAAAATACAACAACTGACTTATTCTGGGAGATTTCAATATACATATGGACAATGGAAAAGACCCTCAAACAATTTCCTTGTTGGACACGCTGCAGGCCTGCAACACGTTTCCATCTATTTCTTCGGCCACCCATGAGAAGGGCCATACTCTAGACCAAATCTTTCACAACTTTGACATATCAGTAAGCTTACTTCTTCCCATTATCTGGTCTGACCACCTCCTATTAAAATTCGTCATTCCCAACTCTGCCACAGCCCTCGGGCTAACACAGAGCAGAGGGACCCTAATTACAGGACGTTCCATAAAATATCCATCCCGAATTTAGCTGATGACCTCGGTCATTCCTCACCGGAGCTGTCTGGCTGCCCCTACTCGGACACCCTCTCAATAGATTCATGGCTCCGAACCAACTTTGATGCAGTGGTACCAGTTGTTTCCCGCTCCTCAAAGAGTTCGGCCCCACCAGCTCCATGGTTTAATGATTCCCTCAGATCTAGCAAAAGAAATTGTAGAAAAATGAAACGGAAATGGCGTAAATCCTATCCACCTGAGGACAGGAAGGTGTATAAAGACAACTTAAAAGCTCATTACATTCTCGTGAAGGCAGCCAAGTAAAACGTCTTTCAAACCAAGATAGAAATTGCCCGAGATAAGAGTAAGGAAATCTTTAGTATAGTTAAATCCTTTACTGCCCGAAAGCCGGCACAAAGGAAGGGCCATGCACGGAAGAATGGTCTAAGCAAATAGCTCAATTCGTCCACAAAAAGATCTCCGTTATCCAACATGACTCCACTAACCGCTCAGAGGAAGAACTGGCCTTCTACCTTGGTTCTAATAGCATATTTCACCTCTTGGATCCTCCATCTTCACTAGCTTTCCCCGAGTTTCAGCTGGAAGAGTCACTGACCCTTCTCCAAAGCATTAAGTCTGGCTCTCCTACCGACCCATGTCCAGCGAATATCCTGAACCTCTTAGCTCCCACCATAAACCCCACGGTAAACCAGCTCTTTCATGCTTACCTCGCCTCAGGCAACATTCCGAAATTATGGAAGAATGCCAAGATTCTTCCACTGATAAAAAAGGCTAAGGCCAAATCGACGGACCCTACCAACTACAGGGCAATCTCCCTACTTCCGGCCCTCTCCAAAGTACTAGAGAAGCATGTAAACCAGGCTCTCAAAAAATACATTGAAGATGGGAAGCTCCTTCATGAGTCCCAATCCGGTTTTAGGGCTAGCTACAGTACGGAGACCGCTCTGCTGGAAGTGACTGAATTTCTCAAGGGTAAGCTGGACCAGGAAGGCAAGGCTATTCTGATACTGCTCGATCTGTCGGCGGCCTTTGGTACGGTCCCAGATGAGAGGCTCCTGGAGAGACTTGCTAACATAGGCCTGGGGGGACCACCTTAACATGGATGTCATCTTTCTTGGCAAATAGATCTCAGGACATCTGGCTCCCCCCTTTCTCATCCCCGGTTCCGGCCATGAATGCATGTGTCCCTCACGGCTCCATTCTCAGTCCTACCCTTTTTAATATATATCTATCCCCCCTTGCATTTCGGATAGAGGAAGAGGGCGCCAAAATTGTTTCCTATGCTGATGACACTCAGCTGATTTTTACGTGTGAAAAAGAAACCGACTTTGACGGGGCAATGATTAGGTCTTGCCTCACAAAGGTTTTTAACTGGCTTATGATCAATCAGTGGAAGTGCAATCCTTACAAAACTGAAGTTATTTTCTTTGGTAATCCAGAAACACCCGACTGGAGCTCTTGGTGGCCATAAGATCTGCCGCCCCTGCCCGCGGAAAAGGAGAAAATAAAAAACGTAGGAAATGTCATAGACAAGACACTCTCCATGTGCTTTCAAATCTAAAATCTAACTGGCGTTTCCTTTTTTCATACTCCGGATGCTAAAATAATTCCTGCCACTGTTACTGCATGAGAGCAGAAAGATCGTGCTGCAGGCTCTGGCGACATCAAAGCTTGACTATGTCAACAGCTTGTACCTCAGTCTTCCCAAATTCCTTATCCAGCGCCTACAAGTGGTACAAAACGCGGCGGCCAGAGCTTTCCTGAGACCTAAACCCAGATCTAGTATGACCCCTATTCTTAAGTCTCTACACTGGCTCCACATAAAAGAACGGATCGACTTCAAAGCGATGACCATCTTCTTTAAAGCTTTTCCTGGCTCAGGAGCCGACTACCTAAATAAGCACGTTAATTGCTACACAACAGCTAGACCCCTAAGATCTTCCAATGCCAACCTGGCCATCGTGCCTAAAATATGCCGTGCCCGCACTGGAGGCAGATCCCTTGGCTTTCTAGGTGCAAAATTGTGGAATAGCCTCCCTGAGTCTCTGAGACTAACCACAGACCTACTCTTTCAGAAAAAACCTGGCTTTTTAATAACTGATGGGTCTTTTACGCACATTTTCCTCCCGCTGTCAAGCGTCAGGACACTCTAGTCTGAGTAGCTGCACGATTTATTAAATACACTATTTCATTTCATTAGGGCCCTGACAGTGCAAAGGAACACATGTTCAAATTCTAAGGGCCTTATTTATGAGGCCTTGCTTCACTTTTATGCTGTGGGTGCGTCACTTTTTGCGACGTACCGGCAGCGTAAAAAATGTGCCATGTTGCCCCCCATTTACAAAGTGGCGCATCTAGGCAGATGCATCACTTTTTAAACCCCTGTACCACATTATACCTGCGCCAGGTATAATGTATGCAGGGTGGGTGTTGCCCCGCAAAAAGCTTTGTAGAAGTGGCGAATTGAAATTTATGAGAACTCAGTGCGCCACTTCTAGGACGCCATTGCGTCAATATCTTACACCTGCCTCACAGCAGGTGTAAGACTATTGCAGGCAAGCCCCATGTGAAAGGACACATTGCTGGAGTTGCGTCTATTTTCAGACATACCCCAGCAATGCATTACTTTTGCACCTACAGATATGTCAGAAATACGGACGTATCTGTAACATGATGCATCATACAGTAAATATGACGCATCCATCATGCGATGCATCACTTCTCATAAATAAGGCCCTAAATGTGTTTACATCTAATGTTCAGGGATAGTTATGTGTGTTTTCAATATTGTAACACAGCAGAAGCTCACCAATATTACTGCAAATAATTTCTGTGATGCCCTCCCATTTCTTATATGTTAGGCCTTGTTTTGATCTAAAATAAACTTTTTTATGTATATTGCATGAAACAAGCACAACATTTCTCTGCAAAATGGCTGTACTAGACTTTCACACATCAAATACATAAAAAATAAATTACAGGAAAACAGTATTTAAAACAATCTGTTTAAGCAATATTCAAGGTCATTAGGGCAAAACTCTGGAGAACAGAGCTGACTTTGTCAGGGGGCCCCCTGAAAGGCTGGGGCCCTGGGCCAGAGCCCACTTTGCCCATGCATTAAAACGTCTCTGGGTCTTGAACCCCAAACGGGTATGTCTGTGGGGGTTGGCATAGTGTGTTACAGGCCCAAATGGCAAGTCTCCATTAGCCCCAATGCCCATGTGTCTCAAATCAGCGGATTAAGCTATAATCACCCTGTCAGGGGTTGCGAGCTTTGAGGTCAGAGCACCCCAGGACTGAACAGTATGCCGTCTGTTATAAGCAGATCCTCTGTGTAATGTGTTATTAACTCTTCATGGAGGAAAACTTTATTAAGAAATCTGCTTTCTGGACACATTTTTTTAATACAGTTTGCGGCAGTTTAAATGAGCCTAAATAAGCAGCAAGTAGTCACGCTGCTGCCACCTAGTGACTGACAAAACTATCAAGATGCGGTTAATTTCATTATAATAACAACCATATGCCAAATAATTGACAACTAAATAGTTGATTGAGATATAGAAAGCGGTACGAGGCGAACGCTGCCGTTAGGTATGTCGTCCCTCTATTTCTATTTTCTCGATCAATCAGATATGATAGATACCATTGTTGAATTATGTGCCTCACTACAGTTATGCGTTAGAACGCAGTCAATTACACATTCATATTGACAAGTTACATTCCCCGTTGATTAATAGAAATATGAACACTGTCTGTTTTATGGTTTCTATGTGTTATAGGGAAGAATCTAAAAACCCATTTTATTACATTTATCTTCTTTCTGGGTTGGCTCACGACTACTTTTTAGAGCGGGGCCTTTCTTGACTTGAGCTGGTGCCGAGCGAGGTGAGGCCTTTTCCTCACAATGCATTGGTAAGCATTTTAAGAGTATACTATATCATAAGATACCACAAGTGGTGTGTCATTGAGGTGGAGTGACTAAAATGTAAAGTTATTTCTGAATAAATAATTTTTTGTTTGTTTTTTAGATGTCCTATACATCGAGCTTATACTGAGGATTTGAAGACACTTACTGAGGGTACAGTACTAACCCGTTAATTTCTGCAAAGTTTGAATATAGCAGTAGCAAAGTTTTGTTAATGAGGTCCTGAAGAAAGCCAGGGAGAACTATCCCATCGGCTGAAACATGTCGACCAGAGATACGAGCCGTGATTAGCTACAACTGCTGTCCCCCCTTTTTTCCTGCACTGTTTTTACGTAGGAATGCGTTTCAAAAATATAAGCAAGAACCAATTTTTTTCATACTAAAATAATCGATATTTTCTCCGCTTTCACTCCCTCGGAGAGAACGGAAGTGAATACTCTGCATCAGGATCCCATCCCCTCTAGAGATACACTGTTTCATGCCTTCAAAGAAATTACAGTTGACACTGCTTTATTAAAAATACAGCAGTGTAAATCAGGTTCTCCCCTCGACCCAGTTCCAGCTCAGGTGTTTACTTCCCTTACCCCGGTTATTGTTCACCCGCTCATTTCTATCTGGAATTCTTCTCTCGCCACAGGCAAATTTCCTATTTCTTGGAAACAGGCCATGTTAATTCCTATTCTAAAAAAAGTGGACGCTGATCCTTTAATCTATTCTAACTATTGTCCGATATCACTTCTTCCCAAACCAGCCAAAATATTAGAAAAGGTAGTGCAGGAACAGCTTACTGCCTACCTGGAGGCCCAAAATCGACTTCACAACTCTCAATCCGTCTTCAGATCTGGCTATAGTACGGAGACTGCACTACTAGAGGTCTCGGAAACCATTAGGAAAAGCGTGGACAGAGGCGAGGTGGCCATGTTGGTACTCCTCGACCTGTCCGCGGCTTTCGACACTGTTTCGCATGCCATACTGCTAGATAGACTCTATGACGTTGGGATTCGTGATACACCATTAGCTTGGATTAAATCCTTTCTATCTAACAGAACCCAACAGGTATGGTGCAACCCCTTTATGTCGAAAGACAAAAAAAACCTCAGCTGCGGAGTCCCTCAGGGGTAGGCGCTTAGCCCTCTCTTCTTCAACGTCTATGTCTCCCCTTTGGCAAACGTGGTAGAGGCCTCTGGAGTCAGAGTGGTCTCCTATGCGGATGATACTCAGCTTATCTTTTCCTTCGGAGACCACTCTGACGAAAGACTTTCCAATTTCAAAACCTGCCTCTCTAACATTGCATCCTGGATGACCTCCAATACTCTGAAGCTTAATACAGACAAAACTGAGGTGCTTTTTTTTAACCAAAAATCTCCTCTTCCCCCATCTTTATGGTGGCCTTCAGAACTAAACCCTCCCCCCGCCCCGGTCAATACGGCCCGCAATTTGGGCTTCCAATTGGATAATGAGCTATCTGGCAAGACCCAAATCCTTAAAGTTACCTCAGCCTGCTTTGGCAAACTACGTATGATAAAAAAGATATCTCCTTATCTACCTCGGGATTCCTATCGTACATGCTCTCATCACATCCCACCTGGACTATTGTAATAGCCTCTATGTGGGGACACCAGCTTATCTCCTCCAACGACCAAAACGCGGCGGCCAGGTTGATTTGTAGGATCCCTTACCGCCATTCAATCTCTCCTCATCTTAAGAAACTTCACTGGCTTCCGATGTCCTCTCGGATCCAGTTTAAGGCCCTGGTCCTTACCTTCAGGGCCTTAAACGGTATCGGGCCAGGATATCTTAGACACAGGCTGAAGCAAGTTCACTCCCTTCGGACGCTCAGATCCAATCACCTTCGTCTACTGCTTCCCCCTAGATACCATAGAGCAAGGAGTGGTGGAAGAGGCTTTGCAGTAATCACGGCAAGGCTATGGAATGCCCTCCCTCTCCACATCCATATGACTGACTCCGAATCCCTTTTTAGACGGAACCTGAAGACCTGGCTATTTGCTAGTTGCTAGCCTTCTCTGCTCCTTACCGCTGTTGTCCGCAGCGCCGGGACACCCCCGTTGGGGGTAGCCGCGCTCTTAATCAAATGTCATATAATAATAATAATAATAATAAGTACATTACTTTCTGTCTTTTCTTCTTACCCTATTTTAAATCACAATTTCTTGTTTTGTTTGATTTGCACTGCATCTTTCAGAAGAAAGACTCTTCTATATATATTTTCCTCTGATAAGAACTTGATAAGAGGATTCAACTCATTCATATTCCCTCTGTGATTAAAGAGGTATTTGGAAGAGTTGTTTGGTATCCCAGATGATGACACTGGGCACTTGGAAGTGAAATGATGGGCTGCCAATAATCCCTATTGAGATCTTTTCCTTTTTACTTTACATTTTGACCTCCACCCTCTGTTTTTTCACTCTTAAAGCAAGTGCTATGTGGCAACTTTTTGAATTGTATATTTAGCTGCACGGTATAGACCTCGGATTTCATTGTTTATTTATGAACCTGGTGTGGCCGTTTCTGGCCTGGGGGTCTTCATGCTCTGTCAGGTGCACAGGAAGCTGGAGACTGGAGCCAGTCAGACTCTTGTACCACTCATGAGGAGTGTATTTCCCTTGGTGGGGGGTTGGTGTGCTCCTTCAGAAGTCCTGGGTTGCCAGGCACAAGTCTAATCTAATGGTACAGTCCATGGGTTGGAGGACCAGTTTCAGGGTGTCCACTCTGACCTGGAGGAAGAAGTTACTGCTATCAGTACCCCTACCGGTTTGTTTTCTGAAGGTACCACTCCAGGTGGGAGGGTGCAGAGCCCCAGGGAGGACAGGGTGCCATCCCTGACCTGGCAGGAGGGAGAGTGTACAGAGGGTAACAGGCACCAGGGGCTACTGCAACCCACGTTTTAATGCCACAGAGTTTAGAGAGCCTTGAGAGGCATGAGGCATGGCTCACATTACTGACAGCTGTCAGGGGCCACTATGGTTTGCTGTTCTGTGGGACAAGTTGTCCTTGGGAGGGGGACAGGAGTCACACCCTGAGGGTGGACTGGGCCACACTACTGTGTTGGCCATGTGGATACTCTCTGTCTGCTGGGCCACATTTATGAGCAAGGTAAGCGTAGGCGCTGGACAGATGGGGTCCACAGGTGAGGAGAAGGGTTCCCTCTGGGTTTGCTTAGAGGGCCCCTAGAGTATGGATAAAGGGATCCACCTGGGTTCAGGAAGTTGTGGAACTGGAACTGGAGCATGTCCCTGCTGTTGCAGCCAGGGTCTATGTTCTATCGCCCCAATCAGGGAAGTCCATCAAGGTGTGTGCTTGGTCTCTCTTGGCTTTAGGCTGGTATGGGTTGTGTTAGACCTGGCCCCTTTGACAGGTTTATCCCCAAACCTTTTGTTTTTTGCCTACTATTTTTCTGACCCTGTTTTTGTTGGCTATAGGATTCTGGTCACTTTACCACTGATGAACAGTGTTAAAGTGCATATGCTCTCTGTATAAATCATGATATGATTGGCTATCCATGACTATCATATTTTATTTACTGATAAGTCCTAGTAAATTGCACAGTGTGTGCCAGGACCTGTAAATCATGTGCAACTAGTGGGCTTGCAGCACTGGTTGTACCACCCACCTGAGTAGCCCTGCAAATCTATCTCAGACCTACCACTGTAGTGTCTGCATGCACAGTTGTGAACTGCCATGTTGTCCTGACAAGTGCACCAATTTGCCAGGCCCAAACCTTCATTTGCCTTATATGTAATGCACCCCTACGGTAGGCCCATGGTACCCCCATGGGCAGGGTGCAGCGTATGTGAAAAGTAGGGCATGTGATAATGAGTGTGACATGTCCTGATAGTTAAATACTGTGTATTTCATTTTTCACTGCTTAAAGGCGATCTGTCCCATAGGCTTTTCATTGGGGTTGCACTGTGACATTTCATCATGTGCAACTTGCAATAGGGACAAGATAGGAAAATTAAGTGTAAACTCTCTGAACTCATAATTTATTAATGCACCTTTTGGTGAAGGTGTTTTTTAAATCCTGTGTTTGAAAATGGCACTTTTAGGAAGTGGGCATTTTCTGACTTTACCATTCTGCATGCCTCTGGCTGCTTGTGTATTCAGCATCTGGAGTGTGAGTAACAGAAGAAGCTGAGATGAGCATTGGCTCTAGACAGTCACTGGGGGGGGGGGGAGGTTTGAGGTGTGCCCTGCCTTGCCTGGGTGACTCATCGCAGGGTTGAATAGACCTAGTCTGCATTTAGAGTGGTGGTAGAAGGTTTGCTTACACCGGAATAGGTGTTTCATTTTGCACAATGCTGTTTCCGCCCCCTATGTGCTGCAACAGGGAAGATAGAACTAGTTGAGACAGGGTTCAGATACCCTTGCCACAAAGAGATCAAAGACATTTTGGGGTATAAGTACTACACCTACAACCCAAGGACTTTAGTTTATTTCCAGGAACAAGAAGAACAGCAGAAGGACTGTGTGAGGAGCGCTGACTTTTGTTAGTAAGTGGTGGGTTGGCCTGTAGTTGCTGCTTCAGTCTGTGGTGGTGGAAAAGACTGACTCTGTTGGCCCTGCTGTAGCAACCTGCTTGTGAAGGGTATCTCCAAGTGTTTGTGTATGCTGGCCTCCTGTTAGAAGTGTCAGGGACACAAAAGACATTGTGGAAAGGTCCTTGCTGGATCTCAAAAGGAAACTTTCAGGAGAAAGGACTGGACTCTTCCTTTATGAAGAAGCCAAACAGTGCATGGTGAGCGCTGTTTTCTTCCTCCCTTGTGTTTTCATTTTCTTTGGGAATTCCTTGTGCTGGTTGGAACTCCCCTGCGCTGTGGAAGAGGGTGTTCTACGTCTGACAGCTACCGGGCGCTTCTCCTGCTTAAGAAACTGCCCCAGTCACCTTTGACTGGGATGCTTTTCTGTGCTCCCTTAATTGCCCTGCCAGGCAGAGTTTGAGGCCGAGCCCCCACCTGCTGTGGCCTGGCCTCCTCCATCGCGGTCCCATGGAGTGATAACGTTGGTTCAGTGATTTGACTCCCCCCATCGTGAGCAGGGCCGAGGTTGGGACACTCTTAGTATGGATGCTTGTCAGCAGCCACCCAGCAGGAGAGTCTTCTGCATTGCCCAGCAATATCCCCAAGGCAGCAAGAGAACAGCGTCATCAGAGGCCGCCAGAACCACCTGGAGGCCTGGAAACAGAAACTGACGTCTCGTTCCTCGCTGCCAGCCACAAAGGCCCATCAGGGTCACGCCTCACAGAGAGTAGTGGCGTCTCCTGCCCTGAGACCCAGTTAGGAGCTCCCCTGTGGTAGTGCTGAGTCCCTGGGACTCTGACAATTGCAATGCACAGTCACAGGCAGCTGCATTAGAGACAATGCGGAGGAGACAGTGTTGCGTGTTGGAGTCCCGCAAGGTCCACTCCTGGCTTCCTCAGGCTGCAAACTCAGGGGCATTTGAGTCAAGTCCTCGACAGAGGCCCCTGCACCCGGTAGACCTCGGGTCATTGGGCCTTGTGAATGCAAGTATTGTGGGGGCACGGCTGGCTCGGTTGGCCTGAGCAGAGTGTCCGCCCCCTGCATTTGTCTAGACAGCTGCCACTCATTGTTGGGGGACACTTGTGAACTGGATGGTTTGGCAAGGCGAGACCTTAACGGAGGCCCCTGCAGGGAAGGTTTACAGCATTATCCACTCTAGGCGTGCTGCGGCCTACATTTTTGCAGGGGCCTCCCCAGTACCGAGCGACCTGCAAAAAGAGCGCACTGGCACTAACACATCGCTTGGCTGAGTTGTGCACTATTGTGGGGGTACTAATTGTTTTCTCCCACATTCCCAGAACTGGCAGAGGAGATCCAGCAGATGTACATGTTACCTAACCTGGGATGTTTAAGGGAATTTTCTATATGTCCCTACATATCCTACACATTGATGTTGTAAGGTGCTATGTGTGTAATCTTTCTCTGGCATGCACAACACATAGGTCATTACCCTATTGCAAAATTATGACAATCGCCTTAAGGCAAAGTGATGATGGTTTGTGATTTATGCATTCATATGAAAAGTGCCTAGTGGCACAGTGATTTATGTGATTGTGGTCTAAAGTGTTTTATATCTAATATGAAGGATATTTTTTATGTTACCTTGTGTGGAGTATCTTTTTGTGGTGTGTGTAGTGTGTCACTGGTGTGTGTGTGTGTGTTGCGCAAACCCTTTACACATTGCCTCTGGGATAAGCCTGACTGCTCTGCCAAGCTACCAAGCGGGTAAGCAAGGGTTATACTCGGTGTGTAACTCCCTTAACTCGAATCGAGTGGTGGGTTCTGCGTGATCTAGGTGCATACTCTAGACAACCAGAAACCCCATTTCTAACAGGCACCCACTATTCTAACTTGCCAATAGGTGGTGCCACCCTGACGCCCGTGCATTAACCATCTAGAACAGGGTACCCATTCACATCACTTTGATAGCAGAAAACTGAGGGCCTGATTCACAAAGGTAAGCTTACCGAGAACTCCGCACATAAAAATATAGACCTGCCCAAGGCAATGTGCAAGTATACATTGTCATAGATGGTATATACATGTAAACATGCAGGCAAAGAACCTAACTTATAGACATTCATGCATACTTACAGCTGCCCACACACATAAACCAGCAAACAGGCACTCATGCATGCAGACATAAAGGCAATCATGCACATATACAACCTGATAGGCTGAGAGACATCTTACATTATGTTCAATTTCTTGCACATAAGGTGACTTTTTCTCCTATAAAACCATCTCAAAGGAATAGATGTGACAAGATGATAGTAGGTGGCAAGGCAGAGGGAACGAGGAAGGATGCTATGAATCAAAATCGGTTCTAAAATGGAGCATTGGTCTGTAGCGGATGTTAGGCTTCTGATTGGCAAGGAGGAAGCCAGAGATAACAATAAAGTACAGGATAGGAAATGATGGCTCAGGACTGGGTTGATGGTGTAAATCAAGCATGTGGGCAAGCAAACAGTACGAGCAATCGAGCCTTACAGAGAAATAAATGAGGTAGAGTGAAAAAGAGAGGCCAGAGGAAGCCAAGGATGGCTTGTTAGCAATGGTGTGCTACCAGAATAGTGCTGTCAGAATATAGTCTGACACAATATGCATATCAGGCAATACTTTCATATACAAATTTTTAACATACAACATTTGCCAATATCTGTAAATCAATATACAGAGGGTATCATGCACAAACATCAAACATATATGCATAATACTATCCCACACAATTCAGAAAGCATGAGAATGCATATGAAAGGGACCATTTCGAGTCGTTCTGGTACTTTCTAGACAAACACTCTGATGTGTCTTTTAGGCAGCACGAAAGTGTGAAGGGGAGAAAATCATTAATGCACAGTCAATTTCGAACCTCTGCTTCAAATACATAATAACCAAAGGACAATTTAGGAAGGTTAGTTTGATTTATTGCACATCCAAAAATAACTGAACATAGACACACCTCAACACAAGGGTATAGAAATACAAAGGAAGCAGCATAAATCCAAATATAAACACACAATTCAGACAGTGCAACATGAACAGTACTATTAGTTCGAGAAAGAGGTTAGAAACAATCAAGAAGCTGGAGTCCAAATTTCCAGGCATCCAGGTCTGAAGAATAAAGAGCATTTAAATCCATCCCTACTCTATCAATAAAGTAACATCCCTACATTAATGAGTAAGCATTTCAATTCAGGAGGAAAGGTGTCAGCCGGGGATTCTTCCTAAGAGGTTTCTCCACCGTTGAGATAGGTCTAGTAGCATTAAGCCACCATCACCAAAGAAAGAGCTTGTTCTGAGATGCTCCCTCTCCAAAGGCAAAGAAGCTGTGGGCACTATCCCTAATTCGAACACCCAGTTATACACAGGTGGAATTCTCATGATGCATTTCTCGCGCGTACTCCAAGTGTACTTTTCCACTGTGTTATCCATATACATCCCATTGCAACAGTTAATTCTAGGTTCCCGTGCCATCTCCTGTGTGAAACCGACTTTGTCCATTATTGCCTCCAAGCCATGTATTTGTAACTTCTCTCCTTGCTTAGCTGCTACAACTAAGACATTAATATGCCAAAAGAATGCTTCTCCACCTGCCATGGAAAACATGAGAAAGAAGATATTTCACAGTGCACATGAAATTTAGAACATTATTCCTAAAGCGAGAGTTTGTCAGGGGTTGTATTTCAGGCCTACAGCTTTGGCTAACATAAGAACATATCACCTAAACATTACTGGTGGCATAACAATAATTCATTTCGACTAACACATTTACCAAATTATAGAAAATATTATGATTAAACTCATTTAGTATATGAGTAATGTCAAGCTTCACAACACAGTTCTCCATGTTAATGTTTTCTGCCAGTCACATTCACTTCCTATGTTAACTCTTCATACTACTTGACAATAACTAAAATATGTCACGTAAATACGTTAACGCACTCAACTATTCTAACACTCACATTTACACAAGACAAGATTAAATGTGGGTTCACTCTATACATGATTATGATGCACCCCTACAAATTAGTAAAATGCACATAAGAAACTTCCACTCCATCAGTTCCCCCCTCTGATGACTTTGAGTCATCCTAATAACCTTCAAAATAAATAATAGAGGCGACCAATCTAAACAGATGTGGTAGCCATCCTTCATTGCCTTAACTTCTCCATTTGCTTCAAATTCCCATAGTAACTGTCCTGCAGTCTTTCCATCCATGTTTCCCTTAAGAAGTTCTCCAACTTCCTTGTTATATGCCATTTAAATACCCTCATCATTCTGACTAAAGCAATGATATAGATTATAATAATTAATATCAGTTTTAAGATGTATTCAAAGATTCCGCTGAAGTGTAAACCACTATCCAACTGTGCTGAATCCTTTTTCAATCTTATCCCAAACTCCTATGGCTGCCAAATCTTGTATCTCATGATGTATATCAGTGAAATTACTAATACATCTCTTCAGATCTTTACGTTTATCAGGGATATAAGTACAACACAGTTGAACTTTCAACATCCAGCAGACTCTGCCCTGTTTTGAAAATAAGACATCTAATACAAGGAGAGTCTGCATCACCAACACCCTTATCGAGACCATCTTCCCACCAATGCGTAGCAAGGACTAAGAGGTGTTAACAGACAACCAATCCACTATGGTGACAGTCTTCTCATCTTGATATCATTAAACACTACTGACAAAATAGGTATTATTGCTCCGATGATGTCTCCCACAACATCTCCAGCACTCAATCCACATTTTTCCCTGCTTTTCTAACTTCCTTCAGGACTCTCCAAACCATTCACATAATATATTTTGAGAAACACAACTGCCAAATATTATGTACCATACCATTTGCTCAGTAAACATACATAAGCATTTTTTCAACAGACAAAATATGCCCCCGGTACCACACAAACTGACTCCCACAAAAATGTCTTCCAAGGGCCATTGACCAAAAATAAATGATCACATATACTCTCTCCTACAAATAGGGAATAGTAACTACTCTCAGCTTGTTGTATGTAAAGCTTTCCTCGCTGTTGCCAATCGAAAGCTATTGGACCAGAACTTTCTTTAGCCTTATGAGCCAACTCCTCCTTGGTCAAACCAGAATCCTTATCCATGGTATCAACGTTGTTAACTAATCCCCTATGTCTATCTTCTACCTGGTCTATACATTTATTTTCTATATCTGTTAGTATTCAAGGTAAAATATGTCTATAGACATAAGCAGTGTCTAACATTACAATTGGTGCAAAATAGTTTTTCATTCTTTCTACTCTACTTTGGGCAACATACATATTTAAATGTTCATATAGAGGTATTTCTGAAAGTACCACATCATAGTTGGAGACGTAGTACACAAAATAACACTTTCCGTAGAACACACTAAGGAGTAAGCTTCAACTAATGCTGTTGGTCATATGCAATCAATCAATCAATCACAGAATTTGTAGAGCGCACTACTTACCCACGAGGGTCTCAAGGCGCTGGGGGAAAAAAGGGGCAGGGGTGCCGCTACTGGTCGAACAGCCAGGTCTTGAGTAGCCTCCTGAAGGTCAGCAGGTCCTGGGTCTGTCGTAGGCTGAGTGGAAGGGTGTTCCAGGTCTTGTGGCGAGGTGGGAGAAGGATCGTCCGCTGGTGGTTGTTCTTTGGATGCGTGGGATGGTGGCGAGGGAGAGGTCAGAGGAGCGGAGCTGGCGGTTAGGGATGTAGAAGAAGAGTCGTCTGGTGAGGTAGGATGGGTCGGTCTTGAGGAGTGCCTTGTGTGTGTGTATGAGGAGTTTGAAGGAGATTCTCCTGTCGACGGGGAGCCAGTGCAGGTTTCTCAGGTGGGGGTGATGTGGCTGTGGCGTGGCACATCGAGGATGAGGCGTGCAGAGGTGTTTTGAATGCGTTGCAGTCGTTTGATGAGCTTGGCCGGGGCTCCCGCGTAGAGGGCGTTTCCATAGTCGAATCTGCTACTGACAAGGGCCTGGGTGACTGTTCTTTTTGTATCTGTCGGGATCCACCTGTAGACCCTGTGGAGCATGCGGAGGGTGTTGAAGCAGGAGGAGGAAACTGTGTTGACTTGCTTGGTCATGGAGAGCGTTGAGTCGAGGATGACTCCCAGGTTGCGTGCGTGGTTGGTGGGTGTTGGGGCTGCCCCCAGTGTCATTGGCCACCAGGAGTCGTCCCAGGCTGAAGGGTTGGAGCCGAGGATGAGGACCTCCGTCTTGTCCGTGTTCAGCTTTATTTGGCTGCTCTTCATCCAGTTGGCGACGGCCTTCATTCCTTTGTGGAGGTTGGGTTTGGCAGTGAGGGGGTCCTTGGTGAGGGAGAGGATCAGTTGAGTGTCGTCGGAGTAGGAGATTATGTTGAGGTCGTGCTGTCGGGCGATGCGTGCGAGCAGGGCCATATAGATGTTGAAAAGTGTCGGGCTGAGGGATGATCCCTGGGGTACGCCGCAGGTGATCTCGGAGGCTTCTTATCGGAATGGGGGGAGGCGGACTCTCTGGGTTCTGCCGGAAAGGAAGGAGGGCCTTGTCTCCGATCCCTGCGTCATGGAGGCGTGTGCGTAGAGTGCGGTGGCAGACAGTGTCGAAGGCGGTGGAGAGGTCCAGCAGGATGAGGGCTGCGGTCTCACCGTTGTCCAGCAGGGTCCTGATGTCGTCGGTGGCAGCGATGAGGGCAGTCTCGGTGCTGTGGTTGCTGCGGAACCCTGTCTGGGATGGGTCCAGGATGCTGTTTTCTTCGAGGTATCGGGTTAGCTGTCTGTTGACGATCTTCTCGATGACCTTGGCTGGGAATGGAAGCAGGGAGATGGGCCGGACGTTCTTGAGGTCTCTCGGGTCCGCCTTGGGTTTATTGAGTAGGGCGTGGATCTCGGCATGTTTTCAGCTCTCTGGGAAGGTCGCGGTCTCGAAGGCGAGATTGATGATGTTGCGCAAGAGGGCACCTCTAAGAGTGGTGTTGGGGTCCGTGTGGATCTGGAAGTGCATGTGTTTGGCGGTGCAGAGAGTGTCGTGGGTGCTGGTTGAGACCCTAATGGTGTTCTTGTGGACGATGGCGATTCCTCCTCCTACTCCATTGGTGCGGACTCTGCGGGTAATCTTATAGCCGTCTGGAATGGCTATGGCGATGTTGGGTGCAGAGGAGTCGTTCATCCAGGTCTCTGTCAGGAAGGTGACGTCTGGAGATGATGTGTCAAGTAGGTCCCAGAGCTCGACGGTGTGTTTGCGTGCGGAGCGGGTGTTCAGTAGGGTGCATCGGAGGTGGTTGAGGTCCTTCTTGGTGAGTGTTTCGGTGGCTCTGAGGCTGGTGTAGCTGCAGTTCCGGCAGGTGAAGGGACCATGAGTGCGTTTCGGGGCGGCCTTGAAGCAGGTGTGGCCTGCAGAATTGAGAGCGTGGAGTGTGCTGGCATCGTAGCGGCAGCAGTCGTGCACAGAACGCCGGGGGCAGTGAGGGGGACAGCCGGCAAGGGCACAGAGACAACAAGTAGAGGGGCAAACTTACCAGCAGCAGCAGCGGACAGGACAACACAGGCGGAGCTGTGTGGTGAAGGAGCGACCCATGACCTTGCTAGGTAGGTCACAGCTCAGCGGCCGCCATAAATGGGGAGGTGGGAGGGAGGAGCATCTGGGAGGCGGGAGGCAGTGGCAGCGAATGGTCAGTGAGGGGGGCAGGGCCGCAGGGGACACAGCGGCGGGAACCAGTGGCGGTGAGGTAACCGGAGGCAACCGGGCACAGAATCAGGGGCACAGAAGGCAAAACGGGCGCAGAATCAGTGGCACATGATGGGAACAGAAGGCAAAATGGTCACAGAATCAGGGGGCACACGAGGGGAACAGAAGGCAAAATGGTCACAGAATCGGGGGCACACGAGGGGAACAGAAGGCAAAATGGTCACAGAATTGGAGGCACACAAGGGGAACTGAAGGCAAAAAGGGCAACAAGCAGAGGAAGACTGGCACAGAAAGCTGGGGGTAGCGAGGGGGACAGCTGGAAAGGGCACAGAGACAACAAGCAGAGGGGCGAACTTACTAGCAGCAACAGCGGGCAGGACAACACAGGCGGAGCTGTGTGGTGGGGGAATGACCTATCTGGCAAGGTCAAGGGTCGCTCTCCTCACAGCACAGCAGCTGCCATACATGGGGAGGTGGGAGGGAGGAGCAGCTGGGAGGCGGGAGGCAGGGGCAGCGAATGGTCAGTGAGGGGGGCGGGGCCGCAGGGGATGCAGTGGCGGGAACCCGGGAGCGGCGAGGTAACCGGGGGCAAACGGGCACAGAATCAGGGGCACAGAAGGCAAAACAGGTGCAGAATCAGGGGCACACGAGGGGAACAGAAGGCAAAATGGTCAAGTGATGGTAAGTGATTCCCTCTTCACCTGATGCTGGTAAATGCATGCACACATAACAGTCTCTACTTCCATAGTGTCTGCATACTCATATAGCAACCTAGAATAAGCATTGAATGTATAGTGTCCCTTAGGCAGATCTACATGAAGGAAGTGACATGTCTGCGCTAGTAAGCCTTTCTCAGATCCTAATGTACCCTCCGTTGAGACAGCAGTAGTAGGTGTTTATATCATATGTACTCCCACCTCATGCTCCACGATCTCAGGTGAATTTAAAACTGACTCTTTAATGACTACAGTTATTACTACAATCACCCCAATAATGAGTGCACCTACAATACATTTGTGCCTACGATTCTAATTTCCAGACTCCATTTTTCAGTAGTTCGGTTAACTGTTCAAGTGGTGCAATAGCTCTTCCACTCTCAATGTATGACAAAGTTCTTGGGCAACTTTGAAACCCTGGGAAGTTATTTTCTTTACAGTATTTATCCAGCTGAGAAGACCTTCCTAGCCTGCTTTCTTCTTCTTCTTTTTGATAGACTCTCTAAATGTCTTCTTCTTCCATTTGGGCCTAGGTTATCTTCTTCAAACTAATTGTTTACAGTTTACAATTCAATTCACATCTCTTCTCAGGTCAGAGCAAATCTGTCCAATAACTCATTGGAGAAGTTCAGCTCTCGATGCTGCTGTCTCTAGAGGAGACTGTGGTACTTCGAAGCTTGGGAATTCCCCATCTTCCAAAATCAAAATCAAAGTGCGTAAGCCACTTAGCCTTGGTGGGAAAGGAACAGTCAATGACAGAAGTGCATTTATTTCAAACCCAGGAACTCTCAGCAAAATCCCGAATACCAGCACAGAGATCTCGGACCTCGCTCTCCCCGGCATTTGCAACCAGATAAGTCCACTTGATCTCTTCTGGATCTCCTAACACTTTCCATGTCCTGCTTGGTCTCACTCATATCCGACTCTGATGTCTCACTTTTTGGCGCGAGTTCTATTTTATATGCAAAACTACGGTCTCACAGGTCAAGTCTCGCCTATAGCATCTTTGCTCCTTGACTGCAGATGACTTCCTGTCACACCAGTCTCTTCCACTAAGTCAGACTCTTGGTCAGTTACAATGGTACCATCTCCCTGAAAGTCTATGCCAGGGTCTTTTGTAGCTTGACCCCCCTCAGATCGACCTGGTGCGCTTCCAGCCTCTTCAGGTACCTCTACAGCTTGGCTTGTCACCTCCTGTGACCTTTCAGTCATGGCTGTAGATTCTTCTGGAAGAGGATCTGTTTCATCAGAAGGACCCAAATATCGACAGGTGTGAGAGGCATGGACCCAATGTGGCACACCACCAAACTTCATAGCAGTAGTAGTCACCAGTATCACTTGGCATGGACCACGCCAACGAGGATCAAGACAGTTTTTCCTCACATGTCTTTTGATGAGAACCCAATCCTCTGGGTTCAGGTCGCGGCAGAGATCCCTTGATGTCGGTGCAGTCGCTGCTTCCACCCGAGGAGACACAGAACGAACTACGTCAGCCAATCCCTTACAGTAGTCAAGGACCAAATCATCTGAAATGTAACAAGCACATTAGCAGGCATGACAGGCAAAGCATCGTTCTCCCCATGAGTATTTTGTGGGGAGACAACCCAGTTCTCATGTCAGGGAATGTTGCTCAGACTTATTATCATTAATGGTAGAGCATCAGGCCACTTCAAGGATGTCAAAGCACACACTTTAGTCAACCTCGATTTCAGGGTACTATTGATCTGCGCCACCATTCCAGATGCCTCTGGCCTGTAGCTACAATGTACTTTCTGATCCACATTCAGAGTTGTGCACAGTAACTTCATGATGTCGTTAAGGAAATGTGCGCCTCTATCTGACTCCAATGTAGTAGGAAGTCCGAACATAGGAATGAGCTCTCTTAGCAATTGCTTAGCTACTGTGATAACATCACATCTCTTAGTTGGGTAGGCCTCTGTCCACCAGGAAAAGATGCACACAACATCTAGAATGTACCTCAAACCATTACACACAGGCATCTCAACAAAATCCATTTGAATTTGATTAAAGGGATCCCCCTGACCTGCCAATGTGGCTCATAGCAACAACGGTCTTTTTCTCAGCATTCTTTTTGCAGACACGAGACACGCCTATGACACACAGCTTCCACAATCACTCAAAACTTCGGCTTGAACCAAGTCTACCTGAACAATATCACCATCGCATCCCTTCCATCGTGATCTGATCTATGACTTTGCCTTACCATTGGGTGCAAAAAAATATCCAGCAACACTGCCCTACCATCAAATGTCATCCTTCTCCTTCACACAGCCTGCTCTGACCCAACCCACTTGTTCTTCGTTTGTAACACCCAATTGCAAACGTCTTCATCTCATTTATCAGCAGCTGCTATCATCATATTGGGTTCGGTTTTCTCTGTACTCTCACCAATATATTCTCCATTAAAGACACATGCATTAAAGGCACAGTAATATGCAACTTTATTAGCATACCAATTTCCAGTAGTTACAAAATCATTCCCCCTTCCATGGGCTGCGCACTTGACGAATTCCACTTTCCATGGCAATTGCAATGCTTCAAACAGTTGTCTCACATACTCCCAATTTCTTATAAGAGAACCAGATGACGTTAATAATCCTCTCTGCAACCATAGCTATCCAAAATCATGAGCCACACTGAACCCACACAGGCCTGGGTGTAGATCGTGACGTGGATTTGTTCAGAGACGCAGCATTCTCGTGTCAAGGCAATGATTTCAGCCACTAGTTCCGAATATACTTCCTGTAACCAAGCTGCTACCACCACTCCAGAAATGGTACAGACAGCAAATGCTGCTCTCATATTTCCTTCATTGTTTCTTAAGCATGAGCCATCAACAAAAGTACTTGATCGGGATCAGAGATTGGCTCACTGACAATGTCAGGCCTTGACTTCGTACATAGTTCGGTGACATGTCATGGTCTTCACATTCTTTCCCATCAGACCTTGGAATGAGTAACAAGGTAGTACGATTTAACAAAGAACACCGCTTCCGGGTTTCAATCTCAGCGGCAAGAAGGTAGCTGCTCGTACCTTGTAAATCTGTTATTTGTCAAATGCTGTGTCTTGGTTCTTGTCATCAGAAGCTCAACTGTGTGTGGTACATACACTGTGAGAAGAAGATCCATCACAATACTCTTGCATTGTTCAATACTTACGCCTGTAGCAGCTACAGATTTGAGACATCTGGGCAATGCTGAGGCACAACAGGGAAACCCTGCCCCAAACAAAACATCCCCAGTAGGACATCCCAACCGGAAATCAGGAGGACAACTGAAGCAGGAAACCACAGCCCTGACGAAGGCACACACATCGACCATTGGAGAAGTGGTATAACGGGCCCAACAAGCAAAGAATCTAGATGAAGAAACGGCCCAGAGAACCCAGGACTACACCAAGGGAGCACCCCATGTGAGCCCCAACAACAGCAGCAGAAGGGTAAAGACCGAAAGAAATGGCAGAAAACAAAAATACTACCAGAGACGCCCCCACAGGGATGCAGCAGCCAACCAACCAAACCACAGACAGGCCAGCAACGGTAAGAGGCTACCAACATGGAACCCACACAGGTCTGGAAGGGGCGGGACAGGGCCAACAGCCACAGCCCTGAAATCGGCCAAGCCACAGAGGCAACAAAAAGCCAGGGCGGACGCCAAGCAGACCGCACAGGCACAACAAAGCTGCGGCCCAGCATGCACCAGAGGAGGGCAGGAACAGGGGAGAACTCCCCACCCCAGGGCAGCAAGATAGACAAGGAAACCAGCCACAAGCAAGGTCACTAAGTCCATGAAGCAAGAGCCCAAGCCAAGCAACCTGCCTGTGCAGGAGGAAACGATGGCCCAACCCACACCCAGGGAAGGACTATGCGGAGCAAAGGCAAAAGCCAAGGGAAGGGAGGCTGACAGAGACCCCCACACAGCACTGCCGGGGCACGCAAGACTGAAACCCAAACGTGGCAACAGCCCAAACGGCCCGGACCAGCAAGGGCAGAGAACATAACAGCTATACCCCAAAAGAAAACAGAGGCAACAGCCAAACAAGGAGCTAAACACACATGAAGGCCACACAGCCCCCACCCCCCAGCAAGGGAGCAGAGACCGGAAGAGGGACAGAACCAAAACCATAACTCAAACCAAAGGTACGGCCCCACGCAGGCCAATAGGCAAAGACACAACAAGAAGGGGGAGAGCAAGCAGTCACGAGTACCACGAAACAGGGAAACACAAACCCAGAAAACAGAGCCACTGGCAAAGGGATCAACACCCCAGGAACAGGAGGGAGCAGAGAAGCCAGAGGTACAAAACCCTGCCCGGACCAGAGTGGCACGCACCGGGAAACCCAACAGCAAGGCGAGCAGACACCGATAGCAGCAAGACAAATACCACAGGACCGCGCCCCCAGGGGGTAGAGAGGGAGAGAGAGACGGAGGGGTCAGCAGGAACACCCACTGGCCAACAACAAAAAAAGAAGCAGGCCCAAGGGGGGTACGCAGGGAAGGGAGGAGTGGTCGTCCGGGCAAAGAACCGCAAGCCGAAGCCACAAACGGCAAGACCACCCCGCCCCTGCAAGGACCGGGACCCAACCACAGAGGGACCAGCCCCCAACCAGGCCAAGACCACGCAAACTAGAGACCACAGGACACCCCCCTGACACCGCAGGAGCGAACCAAAAGCAACCCACACTCCAAAACAGGGTGGGGAAAGAAAAACACCAGGAGGAACACACCCCAGAGCCAGCACAAACCCAACAACACGGCCAGACCCAAGCGCCCGGGCAACCCCCGACAGATAGCACTGAGAACTCCAGGCAGACACCAAACCAGGCAAGAACCACATCCAATCCTGTGGAACCACAGAGAGCAGAAGACAGCAATAGGACACAAGGAAGCATGGCCGCAGGCCAAGCTGACCCACCGGCCAGACGGCTCACCAGAGGCAAACCAAAAACCTACAGCGCGCAGCAGACCCCGGCAGATCCCAAACCAGGAACCAACCAGGCACACCCAACTGCACCCCAGAGGATAAAGGAGAACAGAAACAAACAGTATCAGAAGTACACCAAACAATGGTGTCGCCGCAAGGGACACAAACAGGGTGGTAAGGCCACAGGACCAAGAACGAACCAGGACCAACCCAGTATAGCCCCAGAAAGCAGTCAAGAGCAGGGGCGGTCAGGGGAGGAATGGCCAGAGGCCATAACCAGGCGCAGAAGGAACAAAGCACCATACATGAGCACCAGTTCCAAGACAGATGGGCACAGGCAATGTGAGGCATGGAGAGAAGAAGAGTGACCGAGCCTCCTGCCAGACTCGAAACAGGCTCCACAAAACCAAAGGCTGCCACACAAGCCAGCATGCCAAGTCCGCACACCAAAGGAGGAGCAATCGACCCCAACAACTCAACAGAGGACCATGAACCAGCACGTTGGCCACAAATGTGAGCAATCTGCAGCAGACCCCAGGTCACCCAGCCGAACACCCCGGCACAACCCGCAACCAAAGCAGGGAGCAGGCACCAACAGGACGGCATGACCACAGGCCCCAAATAAGGACCAAGGAAAAAGGATCACCAGAACAACGGGGGAAAACACCCAACCCCAAGAGCCTAACAGCAGAGGAGGGATCAAGCAGTAAAACTAGGTAGGGGGGCTGGCAGACTCTGAACAAGGCCCCCCACCCACTTCCACAGCCAGCCCAAGGCGAACCACCAGAAACCCTCGCCAGGGCAGCAGGAGCACACAGCAGTCTGGACACCAGGCACAAATTGCAGGCAGAGGAGATGTCCAGCGAGTGCGGTGCCAGCCAGGCTTCAGAAAGACGCACCCTCCGACCTTGAAATGACTGGGAAGCCAGCACAGCAGCCACAAAGGGCCTGCCATTACCACAAGGAGCCAGTCTAAAAATCAGGCTGGGAGGCCGAACAGCACATACCCCATCCAGAACAGCCAGGCAGCCAGACGGGGAACCGAAGAAAACTGCCACTCAAGCCCAGCAGGAACTGCACCACCACCTCATCCCATTCCTGTCGACAGACAGGAAAAAAAACCATCCGGAATGCTGGGTTAGTACTGCTTATGTCCTCCCAGTGGGAGGGGTTTGGGTTAGGGTCCCAGCATTCCTCTGTTCTTTTTTTCTGTTGGCAGATAGTTATCTCCACTTATCATGAATGGGAGGAGGACAGGAGGCACCTGGGGTAATTCATTCTGTGTGTTGTGATACATTTTTGCATCTGTTGAACTAATTAGGCGAACACATCTGATAACAATGATTTGTAGGTTAAAATCCCGGGTAACAGTGGTCATGATTCCATGGAATGAGTGTGGCCACCCTTAGTAAAATCTGGACAAGATGAAAACCTGTTCTTATAAACGTAGCATAATTTAAATTGACATAAAAAACATGTTTTAACCCCATTGTCCAAAGGAGAAATGTGTAACTTCTTTAAATCATGTGTACATTTTGATTAAGCATCAGCCCTGTGGTCTGCCACTGTGAACTGCTGCAGAGAGATCATTTTACATGTGACTGACTTGCCTTTCCATATCGTGTATGATTTGCTTTGGAAGAAATTGATAGCCTTTGAGTGAAATGCCTGGGGCTATATGCCACTGCCTTAAAGACTCAGCAGGGGATTCGAGATCCCTTGGATTTTATTTCACTGTGCATGGCCTGCGCGGGACAGAGAGGGCAGAGTGCAGACTACTGCTAGCTGTCAAACATTTCAAAACACCCGGTCTCTATCTTACCAGGGGATTTTCTTTCTCTCCATTTTTTTCCTCATTTTTGCTGGCTTGCAAGTTAAATAAGCAGAGTAATTTTCATTCGAAGAAAACCTGCCAACTGTGATTGTTTCCGAGTGAATAGATCCTTTTATATGTCCTCAGCATATTCAGACAGAATGGCATGCTTCCACTTTTCAATATAGAAATTTGCTGCAGATAACTTTCTCCGAGACACAGTTGATTTCACCGATGATCATAAAAATGGCCAGGAGAGGCAGCAGTAATGGAAAACAGGGCTGCCTGACAGCACACTATCTCTGTAGCCATTCATAAATAATAGTACATGATTAAAATGCTACGGAGGAGGTGACCACCATTGCAATCTACCAACACATGCATCTCTGGCGTTCCGCTCTCAATTCTAGGTGCGTTTTCTTTTTCACCTTTGCTTGACATACCCAATGCTTCAGTTTTGATGGAACATTATATTGGTGCTCGCCTCTTAAAAATAAACGGCATTGTTTCGCCTGTACTGTGTTCCCCATAATTATCATACGATTGCAGATTCTGAGAGGTTAGGAAAAAGCGTTTAGACTCGTGGGCACTTTTCATAAAGGCTGCTGAGTCCAGCCTGCTGCAGAATTGTGCATTTCAGCATCGGCACATTGTTCCTTCCATTTGAAAACACCTCTGCACCAAAAGTGCGATTCTCCACAAAAGGGTTCTTTATTGCTGATGTCGGCTAACGTACCAATGCACGCAATGATAAATAAATCATGCGCCAGCTGTATTTTGCTAAGTGAAGCATGCTCATTTGTATGGCTTGTTGTTATTCTCCAAGGAGCCGAACCAATATTGTGCAGTTCATTAGGGGCAACTGTGTTGTTACTTTCGGATTGATGAGGTTGCAGTCAATAAAATGCTGTGCTCAGGCACTTTCCATTTATCGTCTCCTGCGAATGGTTTATAGGTCTATTGATCACTATCATGATTGGTTTAGAAGATGCCATTTGTGGATTAATCCTGCCCAAATGAAAGGTGTCTGTAACAAAGAAGTGTTTATTACTGCCACAGCTTTATAAACAGCGATGTGAAGGAGAAGTACACAATTGTTTAAATATCTTGCACACTAAAGCAAAATACATAACAAACGTAAACGAACAAAACAAATCGAATTTTTGTAGCTTTCAAGAAAAGGTTTGATTTGTTGTAGTGTGTAATGTACTGATGTTTACCCGTAGCAGTACCTGCACAAAGTGGTCCCGATTTACACAAATGTTTGAAGATCCCTCGTCTTACTTACATTAGCCTTGATATGTCCGAAATGTTCCACAATCCGTTCCTTCCATACTGGGTAAATAGGAGAACTATTCATATAAATCACAGACGTGCCTCGGTGTCTAGGGTGGGTGCGAGGAACTGTTGGAGGAGTGCAGAAAGGGAATTCTCCGTGCCGAAAATATTCTCCCATGACGATCATAGAAAAATAAAACATATCACGAACTTCAAATTCACTATATTCTTGCATGTGAAATTGTTTCAATTTTTTTCCATTTTATAACTTTATTTCGGCCACTAGGGCCATAAAAGTACAAGTAGCAATAACACAAATAGTATACACTTGTGATTAAAAAATTGGGATGGCTCAATTTCATCTTATTGTACAGAGATCATCCACTGAACAGACAGGAAATGAGAGTCACAGCAGGGATATAAAAATATACTTAATACTGTCTTCAACCCATTAAAAACACAATAAAAACAACCATCTGGAGTTAAGCTGCACTCTAATTTTTTTTTACAAAAATAAGAATATAAGACTAGAACAATAGACCCCAGTTAATATACATGCGCAAATTCAATGCGTTCGTTCTTCCCCATGGGGTCTACTTTAAAATGGCCCGGCAGGTATGCAACATACAATTTAAAAATCGTGATACAGCAAAGACTATTGGCAGATGGGTGTCTTACTTTAAAACTCTGTAGGCCTATACACAGCGCACAAAGCCAAAATTCTTACATAGTTGGATTAGACAACGCTTGCGCGACAGTCAGTAGGCAGGGCAGAGGAGCAGAACATGTATTTCAGACTCCACCTTATATTTACATGCAGGACAATCACCCTTTTCGTCTTCCACCCATTTGCTGGTATTCACTGATAATGGAAGGGTCCCTAGTCTGAATTGCACATACAATTTCCTGGCCAATGGGGGTTGAATAAAATCCAGAAAATGTTCCGGACTATATAAAGCTTTTACGAGCAGAAACTCTGCTGTCAGACGACCACATGAGGCACTTTCTTGTATAGACATTAATTTAGATAGTCTATAGCATTTAACTAGTTCCAACCTGGAAATCAGGGCTCATGATGTCTTGCGTGTTCTCCAGAGGTCCGGCTTGCCTAACTTAAAAGCAAGATCCCTGATGTGACAAAGCCAAGGGATTTTCTTAGTAGCACAGATGGTCAGGAGCTCATTTAGCTCAGCCCTGTAGACGGACAGCTCTGGGGTCACCCATAACCTCCGCCAGAATGTTAAAGGTCTCAGGGCAATCTCTTCATCAAGGAGCCTAATACCAGGTCCATACGAAGGGGTGTAGGGGGGGTACTGCGGGGTAGACCTACAAGCTGCCTCATAAAATTGTTCTCCACCTTCGTCAAGTTAGTGGTTGAGCAGTGCCCCCATAACTCCACCGCATATAATGAAGCACCCCTTGCTTGTGCTTTTTGATTTCCACCATAGGAGGGGCTGGTTTAAAAACTGAACTTCTATGCAATTTCATTATACCGCCCACTGTCTGGGTTAGCATGAGTCTTGCTTTGTCCAACTGTGGCCCCCATTCAAAGTGCTCTGACAGGGTAACTCTCAAATAGTCAAATATCTTCACTCTTTCCAAAGGAATGCCGTGTAGTGAAGGATTTGAACGAGTCATGTTAGGGGGGTTAAGGACCATTTATTTAGTCTTTGTTAAATTGATCTCCAGCCCTCGCAACTTACAAAAATTGGCAAAGCCATCAAGAATCCGCTGGATACCCATTGGTGTTTTTGAGAGTAGCAGGGTATAATCGGCAAACATCAGCGCAGGGACCTTCACGGAGACTAACTTGGGGGCATCATTGTCCTTTATTTTTTTAAGATGGTCAATGAGACCGTTGATAAAAAGACACAATAAAGTAGGAGCCAAAACACATCTATGCCGTACTCCCTTTTGGAGAGGAAAACAGGAAGAAAGTTCCTCATATTTTCCACAATTTACTTGGGCAAAATTTCCAGGTGGAGCCTCTCAATGACCTTAAGAAGGTAGGGAGGAATTCCCAGGTCACTCAGCACCTTCCAGAGTTTCTCACGGGGTACAAGATCAACAAATATAAGATAGAGGCTGCCAACCTCTATAGTCACCGTTTTCCAGAAGAGTAGTTGCAGTCTGAATATCTGGTCTATGGTTGACATATTTGTTCTGAAGCCGGCCTGGTAGGGACTTAATGTTTGTTCTTCTTCCAGCCAACCCTGAAGATGGTCCAAAAGCACCCGGCCGAAGAGTTTTTGGGTAATATTAATTAAACTGATCGGTCTATAGTTGGAGGGTGACACTGGGACAGTCTTTTTTGAATATGGGAACTATTTCAGCTCCGTGCCAGGTGTCAGGGGGATCCAAGCCCTTCAGGATGGCATTAAATAAAACACAGAGGTATTGAACCCATATTTTGGGTTCTTCCCGGAGAAGGTCCCTAGGTAATTTGTCTAGCCCTGGCGCTTTGTTATGATGAAGCTTCTTAATAGCGTTTCCCACTTCGGTCATAGGGATCTCCACGTCCCCCACCTTCTGGAACTCCGATGCCATACTGGAGGTAACAGTGTTATCGGGCTCACCATCCCTAATGGAGTACAATGACCCGAAGTGAGTCTCCCAGGCTTCACACGCTATGTTGGGCTCGATGGGCGATCTCCCTCTCCTGTCGCCCGAGCTCACTATTGCCCAAAAGGTTTTCAGATCTTTGTCGTTGAGGGCAATCCTGAGAGTTTCCCAACTCTCTAGTTCCCAGTTTTTTTTCTCCTGCTGGGTGGTCCATTTATACCTGGCCCTAGAAAGTTTAATTTGTGGCCTGTCCTTCACCTTCACCGCATCCAGGAGGTCCTGCTTGGCCATGAAACACTTTTCATTGAACCAAGAGCATTTGTTGTGATTAATTTCCCTCCTACGCACAACCGGGAACAATACATCTGCCAGTTTTGCGGTTAGCTCTGCTTGTATTTTCCCTACCTTGTCTGGGTCCACGATGGGACCATCCACCTGTGCTACCTCCCCCATTTTAGTTATCATTGGGATTGCTAGGTGATAGACTTTGGCAAGCTTAAGGGAGACTGTTGTAGGTGGCCCCATCTGACATTTCTTCTATTGTTTGTTATTGTTATTGGACTTATTGCGTTTGTCGGGCGGAAGGAGGTTTGGAGAGGCAAAGGTCCCATGGTTTTCAAATCAGAATCAGGGCATTATGGTCGCTATCCTGCCTCTGCGTGATATAAAAGTCAAGGACCTTTTCCCAGAGTCTTGTTTCCACCATGATGTAGTCAATTAAGGAGGCTTGGCCTGGTTTGTTAAATATGTGCTGTCCTGGCTGATCGGATTTAGTCCGTCCATTGCATGCCATTAGCGATAGAGCTAGAGTGAGAGAGTTGAGCTGCATTACCAATGGTAACCATACTTTAATAGGGGTGGTCAGGTGGTCGGGTGTAGACCAATAAAGATCTTCTTCCGTGGGATTCGAGTGACTTGGATCAGTAAGGGGTTCAAAGTGACAATGAAAATCACCCCCTACAATCAGCCATATCCCTTGGTCAAGAGTTGGAATAAAATGTTCCAGTTGGTCAATGGTGGCAGATTCTTGGCTGTTGTTAACAGGACGAGAATACACATTAAATAGGGCAATGTTCGTCTTTGTGGGAAATGAGAGCAGAACACATTGGATGTCATATGTAGTTGTTGTCATCTCCAAGGGGCACAGGCTCATGCCTGGTGGAGCATGGTGGCAGTTAAGAGTAGTTTTAAATAAATTGATAACAGTGTTAGGGTTTTTTTAATTAATAACTACACACTCCCCCCGATTAGCTTTTTCTACGGTTTCCTACCCACCCTACCCTTCGAACCATTATAATCTCCCCAGCTCTGGCATAATCAAAGTGCTTATATCTGGCAAGCCAGAACAGACATTTGTTTCTCAGCTCAAGTTGGGTTTCCTTTGAGTGGGATTCAATTGGCGGAACACCCGTCAGAATAGCTACATACAAGGAGCAGGCAGGAGGAATATTTATGTTAGGCGGATTTGCACTTGGACATACATATCTCCCCTCACTGTATTCTTGTGCTGGTTGCCTACTCACTTTTCTATTGGTGCCTTGGGCTAGGGGGCTAGGTTTATCTCACTGCCTGGAAGGGGATGACCTGTTTTTAGCTCTGGGATCGAGGCTAGCACTCCCGCCCCTATGGTGCATATGAACACTCTGATCCCCATCTCATGTCTAGTAGAGGGACCCTCATGAGCATGCAACTCCAGCCCGGGTGGGACTGTTAGGCCCACACTTTCCGCCTGACAGCCTATGTCAATCCCTCTTCTAGGCTTGCTGGTGGAATGATTTTGTGAGTCAGTTAGTCTTGCTTCCCCTACTGCCAGTGCTTTCTCCAGTTTATCTAGACAACTGATAAGGTGGGCCAGTTCTTCTATAATGGTAGCCCTCAGGTTGTTCTGCCGATCTGTCATCAGGTTCGGAGCCCACGACAGATAGGTTGTGTCTGAGCTGGCTGTTGACGGTCTGCCGGGGTCTGTTCTCGCTCTTCACCCCCCTCTATGCTGACTATATTGCCATCACAAAATTTCTTCTTTTTAGGGCCAACCTCCGATGTTTGTTTGTGCTTTCCGTTCTTAGGGATACTCGTGGTATTTCTAATCTTGCGCACTGCTTTCTTGTGAGGAACAACCAAAGAAGATGGCAGGGGATGAACCTCTACCTGAGTTTGGGGCGTATTTGGCAGCGTGATCAAATCAGAATGTGGAATAAATACATCGGGTGAGTGATAACCGCCTTACCGTTAGCTCAATTTCAGAATCCACCACCCCTATGGCCCTCTGTAACATTTTGTCTATTGATGTTGGAGGTAGTGAGGATGCACATGCGGTTTTTGCTCTAGCTGGGCCTGCCCTCCTCCCCATTTTGTTGCCTCCTGCCAATCTAACACCCCAACTCACTCCACCCTGATTCTCAACGGCTCTCGTCTGGCATATAGCACTTATGATCAGTTTAACAACTTGAAAAAAAGAACAAAAAGTCACGAGCTAAAACAAGATGCTAACTACCCCGAGACCACCCCCACATTAACATAACCAGCCCGTTTGTTAATTATTTAGAATGTCAGTGCAGTCTGCTGTTCCTTCGGACTCCACAGTTCACAGTTCGGGTGTCTTGTGAGGGCAATAGTTCCTCTGTAGGGGAGGCTAGGTAAGGAGGGGCACGAGGGAAGGTGAAAGCCTTACCCGCCGATACTGCCACAACACGGGTCACAACAGCCAGGGGGAGGGGCCCTGTCCTGCCTCTTCCTGTCGATGACGGGTGCAGGATGGGCCCGCCCTTTGCCTGGGCGCACCGCACACGTCCCGCGTTGCGGGAGCCTGCCGTGGAATTTGAGCGCCTCTGGGTGTTGGTGGCTGCTGGGCAGGGAGCAGAGGAGCCTGGGAGGTGAAGTCCGTGGACCTGCTGTGCACGGCTCTCTCCCCCGTCTGTGCCGGTAAGTGGAGCTGAAGGTTCCTGCACTGCGGGAGCCTGCTGTGGAATTTGATCACCTCGGGGCGCTAGTGGCTGCTGGGCAGGGAGCAGAGGAGCCTGGGAGGTGGAGTCCGTGGACCTGCTGTGCACGGCTCTCTCCCCTGTTTGTGCCGGTAAGTGGAGCTGAAGGTTCCCGCACTGCAGGAGCCCGCCGTGGAATTTGAGCGCCTCCGGGCGCTGGTGGCCGCTGGGCAGGGAGCAGAGGAGCCAGGGAGGTGGAGTCCGTGGACCCGCTGCGCACGGCTCTCACCCCTGACTGTGCTGGTAAGTGGAGCTGAAGGTTCCTGCACTGTAGGAGCCCGCCGTGGAATTTGAGCACCTCTGGGCGCTGGTGGCTGCTGGGCAGGGAGCAGAGGAGCCAGGGAGGTGGAGTCCATGGACCCGCTGTGCATGGCTCTTCCCCCGTTTGTGCCGGTAAGTGGAGCTGAAGGTTCCCGCGCTGCGGGAGCCTGCTGTGGAGTTTGAGCACCTCCGGGCGCTGGTGGCTGCTGGGCAAGGAGCAGAGGAGCCTGGGAGGTGGAGTCCGTGAACCCGCTGTGCACGGCGCTCTCCCTGTCTGTGCCGGTAAGTGGAGCTGAAGGTTCCCGCGCTGCGGGAGCCCCCCGTGGAATTTGAGCGCCTCCGGGTGCTGGTAGCTGTTTGGCAGGGAGCAAAGGAGCCTGGAAGGTGGAGTCCGTGGACCTGCTGCGCACGGCTCTCTCCCCCTTCTGTGCCGGTAAGTGGAGCTGAAGGTACACTATCTACATTTGTACACGCAAGAATACTAGTTGAAATGAATTCTAGAATTAATTCAAGGACATTTTTATTTTTGTGAATGTTGTCCAAAGAACTACATTTCAATACCGAGCACTGTAAATCTCATCATTGAAAATTATATGCATGAGCAGTTTCTGATATGAAGAAAAGAATAGTGGGGGTACCCTCGTTGTGGTTTGGTGCATTGGTGCAAAATTGTTATTTGGGCTATCTATATGTGTACATTTAGAGATAGCCATTAATCGGATATAGGTGGATCGATCACCGATGCTTATAAGACAAAAACATCGAACTGTGGTACCTTTTGAATTAAACAGAGCAGATCTATCTTGCATTATGCAATGCCAGGCTTCTCCAGAAAAGGTAAATCCACGATTGCTCCATAGTACTGAAAATCACTGGCTAGTTTACAGGTTCATTTTGTGTCCTTACTATTGTATGCAATATCCTTGTTTTGTGGTTGTATTTACTAGAGTTGGCTTGTTTTGCAATAGTATTCATCTACTTGTTGCAGTTCAACCTCTGTTGCTGGGTAACCAACCGGGTTATGGATTCTGTTGCACGAGTTCGACTCATTAAGTACGACTCATTAAGTACGAGAGGATTTTTTGCTTTTTGATCATCTGGTTTACGGACCTTTACTGTGAGTGAGCCTCACTACCAGAGTCCCACTCACATTAATTGCATGTTAATTGGACTGTGCATGTTTACCACCAGTGTCCACCTTCTCAGCTAATGCCGCTGCATCATAGAAAGGAAAAGGGAACTGGGAATGTTACATATGAACACTTGGACACATGAGTCTGCAGGGTGAACCTAAGCAAATATGGTCTTGCACAGCCTGGTAGCCTCTGATAGGTACCCTGCCTGTGGCAATTTTACTCTGTATATTCGACCTGCCAAATTACGTTGCACATGTCCTTACAGTGAAATATCCCTAAAAATGGTTTTCACTTTGCCAAGGCTTGTTACTGCTGTATGGAATCTTTGGGCTTCATTGCTACCAGTGCTAAAGTGCATGATCTTCTCCCCTAAACATGTTGACATTGGTGTATACCTGACTGGCATATTTAGTTTACCTGTGCGTCCCTTGTAAATTGGTATACCATCTGCCCAGGCCTGTAATCTAAATACTGCAAGTGGGCCTGCTGCGCTGGATGTGCCACCCACACAAGCAGCCGTTCAAACCTGTCTTAGGCATGCCATGGCAGGGCCCGTGTGTACAGTTTATTGCCCCTTTGAATTAGCATGTGAAAAAGCTTGGCAAGCCATAAACTCCCCTTTTATTACATATAGGTCACCACTAAAGGTAAGCCCTAAGTGACCCTAAGGGCAGGACGCTGTGTAATTAAAAGTCTGGACATGTACTTTTAAGTTTTACAAGTACTGGCAGTGACAAACAGCTAAATTCATTTTTATCTGCTGTGAGGCCCACTCATTCCATAGGCTAGCAATGATAATTGCTTAAAACTCCTTTCCTGATACAAAAGGAGTATCTACTTCATGTTTAATATCGTTGGAAGGGTGGTGATCCTCTTTAATGGTAAAGTTGGATTTGACATTACCATTTTTGAAATGCCACTTTTAGAAAGTGTATACACAATAAAAAAGTAGGTGGTTGTGCGGTTCATATACGTTTTGACTTTTACATGAGGGACATTTCAATTAATAAACATGTCCTCAGATTCCTTTTTTGCATTTGATTTAAACACTTTTAAAACTTCAATATTACTGCAAGTAAGAAAGAAAATACCAGTAATCAAATCTCAAAAAGTGCGAAAAATAATTTTAGAAAATCATTGTGCTCAATGTGAAGTAGAAAAGCATATTTGAAAGCATGAGAAACATGCTGGAAATAATGTGGAAAAAACATAAACATAAGGGTATTCAATGTTCACTAGTCCTACAATTGAAGAACCAGAGCGACGAATTTCCAGCTAACACTCTTGGTAAACAGACAGTAGGGGGTCAAGACCTCTCTAATATGGGCATAAGAACATTTGTGGTTTTCATAAAACTAAATTTTAGTCCTCCATATTGATGTTCATTGTGCTGAAATCCCCGGTGGGTAATGGTCTACATGTTTCAAACCCCAAATTCTCCTCAGGATAAGGGCTTGGTGAATTCTTGGGGCACAAATTGAGAATATCAATTTCTTGAACCGTAGTTTGACTTTATCAGGGATGTTGGAAGGTGAGTATGTTGGACTCACTTTTGCCTCACCAGGGACATCAAGTTTTTAACATTGGTATTTAGTTTGTTTAAAGATATGTCTCCGGAAGTAGATGCAAGGCGGGGCGGTCGTCTTAAGTGACTTTGTTTCAAATCTGTAATCTAGGGAAGAGCAGGTCTCGTTATTAAGATGTCTTCTAAAATCTTTTATGTTATCCTGCTTTCTTTCGGCGGAAGCGTCCGGGCCCGAGAATTTGGTCCCGGAAACTTCTTCTCTTCCCCTACCAGGGCTCCAAGAAGTCTATAGTGATAAAAGACTGATGCCAAGTTCCTCTGTGAGTGTGCTGGAGGAAGCACTTTAAAATACAAGGTGGGTAGGGAACATCCCTGTCCCACCCATCCTAGCAGGCTGGCCCATCATACCAGTATCATTGTCTCACCATCTGGGAGAAATACACAAAGAATAACTGCCATACTATTCACAGTTATGTGACCCAGGACACCGGTGCAGGCACCAAATGATTAGTACAAGAACATGCAAAATTTCTGGAAGAGGCATTCTCACAAATGTAACTGAAAATCTGATTTTACTGTTAGAGGATTTAGAATTTAAATTCCTTTGAGACCAAACATAACATTTCTATCTGTTCCCAATCAAACACTAGCCTTATTAAGATAGGGGTAGGCCTTACTTTGGTAAAAAACAAATGTAGGTGTTTTTCCCAACCAGAACATGTAAACATAAAAACACATGTCCTATGATTTAAATACAATGCACAATACTCTGTAGGCTATTGAGGTCGACCTCGAATCTGGGTTCCAGCCCCGACAATGACGCTGAACATCCTGTGATTTTGGGCAAATCACTTAATCTCCCCGTGCCTAACAAAAAAATTAATGTGTCCTCATGTAATGCAACTGGAGCTATGTAAACCGCTCTGATACCCGATTCAGGTCAAGTTCGCGCTATATAAAACTCTGTTAAAAAAAAAAGTCTAAGGGGTGACATATGTATTAAAAAGTAAAAATTAGGCCTGGCAGAAGGGTTATTCTGTCAGGCTGAATTGGCAGTTTAAAACTGTCACTTGGGTACAGAAGTATAATAAGACCAGAGTAAATACAAATATTGGTTGTCTTTTTAAGGTCAGCAGAGAAGCGGTCTCCCTCATGAGTGCATTGTCTGTTTTATGGTACCCTCATGTCCCGAAGTATTTAGGACTTCAGATTTGACAGAGAAATATGTCTTTACTTTATATTAACATCAAATTCTAAGGCATTGACTAAAAGATAAGCTGTTTATAAGTGCTATCAGACTGTAACTTTTGTACTAGTCTAAAATATCATTCTTTGTTGGTTTGCAAAATAGTGTACTAAACAAAGCACCATTATTTTGATCATCCAGTTGCTGGTCAAACTGCTCAGGCATTGTCAGTAAATGTTACCAAGGATAAACATACTGATGCTTTAATGGCAGCAAAAAGAAATGTATTTTCAAAGGCATCCACAAATGGATTTGGAAACTTCAAGGCAAACATGCCCAATAGAAATTCTCTTAGTTTGAAGAAAGAACTTACATTAAACTGGAAATATTTCTGAGATATTCCAAGAAAGGAAATCATAAACCTACTAGGTGTATGATTAGTATTGGGACACAAATCCAGGATGTTGGTGTTCACTGTAAGTCCCTCCTCCTGGGGGATTTGTGGGGCTAGAGAGTCCATGTCAAGAGTAATAAGTGCTTTGTTGATGAGAGCATGAGAGTAATCAATTGTGTATGTAGAACTTTGAAGAGCGAACAGATGGATAGATGGAGAGCTTGTTAAGAATGTGTTGCCTCTCAGTTTGAAATAAGTCACTGTGGACGTCTGGGCTTTCTGTGACCAGTACATGCGACAATAATTCAAACATTGCTGACTTATATATATGCAGAAGATATCCATGTAGGATGAATCACATAAAGAATGATTACACAGAGAAGCCAAGGATGTTGGATTGAGAGTTCCCATTATCCCCATCACGATGCAGCTGGAGATGGATCATACTGTCTCTCACCAGGACAAGTGAAGTCTCTGTCAGAATCTCCATGAAAGTCCCTGAAGTATCTTGAATGAGAAACAGGATACAGAGTAGATGAAAAGTAGAAGATTTATTACAGCAAGGAAGATCCCATCCAACCGCCAGCTATCAGTCTTCAACTGGAGGTTTTCCAGAACCTTGTCAGCTCAACAGTCCATGACATCAGCTAGTGATGACATGGGAATGCTAACACTCTAATACCCCTCAACATGAGATGCCACACATCTCCCTTCCCCAAATACAGAAAACAACATTGTATAGAAAATAATTAATACAAAGAAGTAAAGAAGATTAAATGAAGTCTGCCAAATAACTTGGCTTCATAACCACCCTGTTGGATTTTCTACGACAGTCCAATTTCACACCCACTCCATCACCACTGTGTGAAGAATCGTTATCATTCCCCTTTGGATCGGTATCCACACCACGTTCCAACTTTCCCCTACACACAACAACCCTATTCAAGTTCCAAATGCGATGATCTTGAGTTTGGATTGCATTATTAAATATTTTAGTCACCTTGATAGGCTTCATGTACTTGGACATAGAGCTGCCTAGAACACCAGGACGTTTAATCATGACCCAATCTCCCACATGTACTACAGTCTTCCTTACAGCATGTTTCCTATCAAAGTATTCCTTCCTTATTCTCCCTATTCTTCCTCAACTCTCACCATCTTTTCTCCATCACATTCCTTTTCTTTTCCTTTTAGCAACTCACACTTATTAACCCAAAATGGTTCAACACACGTGTTCGGAAGTCTACCCCGAAACAGTAAGAAAGGAGTTTTCCCTGTAGTTGTGTGTGGAGCTAGTCTATATTCCTCAATTTTCGCAATGACCTCTTTTTTCCAATCAATACCAACACTTTTTGCTAAGGCAATAGTCTCCTTGATCACTTTGTTAAACCTTTCTACCATCCCATTGGTTTCTGGGTGATAGAGAGCAGAGGTTTTGTGTACAATTCCCTTGGAAGACAAGAACTATTCCATTTCTCTTGAAACTAACTGAACCCCATTATCCGATAAAATAGAAATGGGCAAACCTTCCCTGGCAAATAAAGACTTCAAACACTCAATAACATTTCCAGTGTTGACAGATGTCAAGAAGAATATCTCAGGCCACCTAGAAAACATGTATATGACCACTAGTAGATATGTTAGAGATTCTTTCCCATGAATGGGACCCACTATATCCAAAGCAATTTCCTGCCAAGGTCCACTTGGACGTTTCCTTAAGACCATGGGTTGTTCATGCGTACACTTGGATTTGTCGCTGATGGCACACGACACACAATCTCTAATAACACGCTCAACCATTCTGTCCATACCTGGCCACCAATAAGACATGCGTAGCCTTTCTTTGCACTTAGTTAAACCTGAATGTGCCACATGTACTGAGTCTACCAATTCCTTTCTTAGAGTAGTAGGAGGAATCAGTCTTGTTCCCCTAAACAAGAAATTATTGTCAACCGACAATTCATTTCGTACACCCCAAAAACACTTCACATTCTCTGATACATCTTTGTTGGAGCACCACCCTGCCTTTAACAAGGACATAACTTCACACAATGTTGAGTCCTTCCGGATTTCATCTAACCACCTATCTTCCGATATAATAACCTGATCCACAACACAGACAATTTCATCATCCTCTTCGTAGTCAGGACTATACTCATGCAAACTGACAGAGGGCACCAAACGCGATAGAACATCCGCTACACCGTTTTCAATACCCGGAATATACTTGATCATGAAATTATACTCCTGCAGGCCAATCACCCACTTGGTAATCCTACCAGATATTAAATCCAAACCTTTTTTACTGAAAATCTCCACTAAAGGCTTATGATCCGTATGGACCTCAAAGTCTACACCCCACAGAAACTTTTTGAGTTTTTTTACCACCCAAAACACAGCTAACGCTTCCCTCTCAACAACAGAATACCTAGTCTCTGGATCTCTAAGACTTCTGGACAGAAACATAATGGTTTTCATGCCATTACCACCACTCTGCTTCAAAACTGCTCCCAACCCCTTCTCACTCGCATCTGTCACCAAAATGGATTTACCAGAAGGATCAAAACTCTTCAAAGAAGGAGCTAGTCCTAGTTTTCCTTTCATAGCCACAAATTCATCCTCACATTTCTCAGTCCACACATACTCCTCACCCTTTCGTAATAACCTTCTCATATTCACAGTTGCTAAAGCAAACCCCTTGATAAATTTGGCATAATATTCAATCATCCCTAAAAATTTCATAAGGTCGGACTTATTGGTAGGAGAACACATTTTCGTGATGGTTTCAACCAACTCGGACTTGGGCTTTACACCATCTCCTGAGATGCTATGACCCAGATAATTGATGGTGTTAGATCTAAATGAGCATTTTTCCACTTTGATAGTGAGGTTGTGCTTACTCAAAGCCTTTAACACAGATCTCAATCTAATGTCATGTTCCCTATCGTCTTTTGCAAAAACCAATATATCGTCTTGGTAGACACACACTCCAGGAAGATCCTTTAACACTCTTTCCATTACTCTTTGGAATACAGAGGAGGCAGATACCAAGCCAAAAGGCATTCTTCTAAATCTAAATGTACCAAATGGAGTAATGAACGAGGTACAATCTCGAGACGACTCATCAAGTTCAATTTGATGATACGCCGAGGTCAAATCTAACGTGCTGAAAATTTTTGCTCCATCAAGTAATGTTAACAACTCTGTAATGTTAGGCAATGGGTATCTGTCCACCACAACACTCTTGTTCAGTTGTCTTAAATCAATGCACAAACGCAAATTACCATTTGGTTTGCGAGCTGCGACAACCGGAGCAAGCCATTCCGATCCTTCTACCTCCTCAATGATCCCACCACTGCTTAGTTTTTCTATTTCCTTTTTCATGTCATCTTTAACTGAAAGTGGAACACTCCTCACCTTACACTGTATAGGAATTGCATCAGCTTTTAATTGTATCTTGTGTCTATACCCCTCGAGACATCCCAAGGTATCCCTAAATACCTTTGGAAATTCAGATTTAAGCATAAGAGCATACGTTTCATTGGCATTCTTATCAACAGAATGAATCCTCTCCCTCAATTGTATCGGAAAATCTGCATTTGGATCAAGAAACACTCCTAAATCCCCTTGATGTAGCCAACTAATGATGCTGTCTCCACGCTTTGAAACATAGATTTTCCCATTAATCAACCGATCTTTATATTCTATTAGACCATTGAAATACCCATGTAACTTTATTGGTTCTCCCCCATAAGCTAACGGTATAATGTCTGGTTTGATGAGAGTAATCTTTCCCTTAAGTTTGGTTATATAAAAATCATTAGATACTATGGTGATCTTGGCACCGGAATCAAATAGTACCTTGGTACTTTCTCCCTCCACCATAATTTCATCATATGGTCCTGTTTTTTTTACTAGTTTTTTCCTCGACTTGTACTACAATTTGTCCACAAATTGAGTTCTCAGAATCATCCTCTTGATAAATTTCCACCTCTTTGACCTTTGTCTTGAGTTTAGTTTTACAAAAGGCAGTGAAATGCCCCTTTAATTTACACTTAGAACATGTTTGATTGAGAGCTGGACATTTCCTATCATTAGCCAAATGATCCATTTTACCGCATCTATAGCACTTCCTTTCCATCCCCACTTTGTCTGATTGTGTTTTAGTATTTTGGTCACCTTTTTCTGTTTTAATCTTTACCACCTCAACCTTTGACCCTTTTTCAGCATCTTTCTTTATCACCGCAACACATTTTAAAGAGTGTTCAATGCGTTTTGCAACATTTAACACCTCATCTAGGGACGGTTCATCCCTCAACCATAACTCTTCTCTAACTTTTTCCATGTTGCACCCAAACATGAATTGATCTCTGATGCGTTCATCAGTTAAATTATCAAACTTGCAAGAAGAAGCAAGCTTCCTTAACTGAGTTATATAATCTTCAATTGACTCATCGATGGATTGCATTCTCTTTGCAAATTGATACCTTTCCAGGATAGTGCTAACTTTTGGCAAATAATGCTTATCCAGCTTCTTAATACAAATGTCATAATCATTTAAGCCTCTAGCTTCTTCAGCCGATAGATCTGGCAAGTTGTCAAACACATCTTGGCCTTCCGAACCTAAACAATGAAGTAATAAGGCCGACCGTCTTTCAGCACTTAATGACGGACCACATACCCTAGCATACCTTTCAAATACCACCTTCCATTTTTTCCATTTGATTGGAGGGGCACCAGGACATGATAAGAAGAAAGGTGCTGCAGAAACATTCTGCATGGCTGGATAGCTAATGTGTTAAATATCAAGTAATTAATTAAATTAATAATTAATGTAAAGGCCAGCGTTATAGTGATAGAGACCCTGATCTAAGTTAACTCAGCATGTTAACTTTTTTTTTTTTTTTTTTAAAACAAGTACTAACAAATTCGTTCCCTTGCTTTTTTTTTTTTTAAATTAACTCTCGACCTTTTTTTTTTCCTTAAAAACCATACACGCACACCAACAGTATTACTTACTACGGACTTATTGATGCAAATCACAAGTATTATATGGCAAAACCACAGTCTCGGACACTAACAGATGAATATGTAAAAAAAACTTAGTTGCTAAGCAACCAGCAACAAAATGGCTACCACGCACGTCCAAAGTAACGTGATGCGCGATGACGCACTACAGGATGCCAGAGAAGTCAAACTCCGACTCAGCGCGATGAAGAATACATGTTCCAAAGTTCTTCGGAGAATCCTGTAACGTCAATCACCGAATGAGCGCGATGAAGGTTAACCATGGAATGCCAGGAGCAGCTCACAGAAAGAAGAACTCCAACTTCAGGATGAAAGTTCTAGTTCCAGGTATGCCGCACCGAGTCCGTTGCAACGTAAATGTTTGTCTTTGAATGTTAGAGATTGAAGTCGATTACTCTGTTGTAGAAATTATATATTTCTGATCTGAATCTCGATACCGGTTACAATGCCGATGAAAGTGTTGTACCATATGAGTCCATTTGCACAAAACCATACACGGCACACCACCAGTTCAGAAATTACGGAGCCGATGTGTATGGCGCTGAGAAAACCAAAAGTCTCGCCGCAAGTGCACCAGGCTTCACGTTATAACTGCAGACAGATAGAGATGCGGGTGCACCAGGCTTCACGTTGTAACTGTAGGCAGATAGAGATGCGAGTGTACCAGGCTTCACGTTGTGATCACAGGCAGTTAGAGATTCCATACAGCCAGACGATCTCTGTGCCACACCACTTCTCAAACGGAAGACAATCCGGGTGCACGCATCCAGTATAATCCAATATTCAAATTTAATGGAGACTGATGTGGCTTCCTTTTTTTTTTTAAAATTCAGAGGAAAAGAGACCATTTAATAGCTTGACTCCCGTGTTGAGATCTTCCTGTTCCAATGCCGACTACGCCAATGAAGTATCTTGAATGAGAAACAGGATACAGAGTAGATGAAAAGTAGAAGATTTATTACAGCAAGGAAGATCCCATCCAACCGCCAGCTATCAGTCTTCAACTGGAGGTTTTCCAGAACCTTGTCAGCTCAACAGTCCATGACATCAGCTAGTGATGACATGGGAATGCTAACACTCTAATACCCCTCAACATGAGATGCCACAGTCCCATTGATGGAGGGGTCAAGGGGGTTAACTTTGTACTTCCGTGTGCCCTGAAATAAACACTAATAAACTCAGGCAATATTGGAGAACATGAAAAAACCTGTTGTCACAAAATGGTAGACCCATGCAAAGTGAGAACAGAGTGTGTTTGCGGTCCTACATGACATTCAACAGTGGTCTCTCCAATGCACAAGCCATGCTTCATGTGGAGTGATTGTTTGCAATCCGCCACAGGGCAGTGCGTGTGAGTTTGCCCCGAGTCTTCAATGCAACAGCTACTCTAACTCTGGCATAACTGTGCTTAATGAGGTTCTTTGGAGTCTGCCGCTTTCCCCCCTAGTGCATTATCCCACTGATATTAGGAAAGCAGTGCGCGTTGGGTAATGCAGCTCTGTGAAAGCAAACATGATGAACTAACTTGATCCAGAAATTACTGTGAATCTGAATTCCTTCATCATGAGCTGAATTCCTTCAGTGTAACTGAAATACACCAGTCTTCTGACATGTTGCTGCCTAGGCCTCCTGAAGGACGAGTGGCTTCACTTCCACATTGTCTCCTACATCCACGTTTGTAATGCCTTAAAGTGCATGCTATAGGTCAAATTTGAATACTGTGTCATATAAGCGTATAACAAACTGTAAAGATTTATCCAACACAGGAACATAAGTTGATAAACTTTATTTGTAGTACAAGAGAGAGATACCTCCAGCTTGCTCTTCCAACCTTACAATCTCCTTCTCAGCTTCAAACATCAACATTCCATCCTAGCAACAAGCCTTCCATTCTACTGAGCTCTTACAAGTACATTGAGCTCTACACATCTTCCCCCCTACATGTATTACATAAACAGATGGAATGAGAAACCAAAATTAATCATGCACAATTTGGTTAGGAGCTCGACACTTGGAAACATTCCCAGTACTACAAGCAGAACCATCCCTTAGAATAAGAATGTTTTTTCTTACCGCCCTAACCTGTATAGGTTGAGAAAACTTGCTTTCTCCTTTGATAACGTTTCCTCCACGTCTAACAGCCACCCAATCTCCAACCTTTATATCATGATCTTTAGCACCTTTCCTGATATTATAATTCCAAGCCGCAGCTTTCTGTTGTTCAACAACATCATTCTTAATTGCACTACGGTCAACCCACACACACTCTTTGCTCTTCAGCCAACCTGGAATCTCCTTCATTCCTGGTTCACGACCTTTAAGAGAAATGAAAGGGGAAACACCTGTTACCGAGTGTGGCGTAACTCTATATGACCACACTAATTTTTTTAGTTCGTCTGACCATGACAACCATTGGAAATGGAAAGTTGGATATTTTCCATTACCAACCTATTAATTCTCTCCACTAAACCATTGGCTTGCGGTCTAAACAATGCAACCTTTTCATGTTTGATTCCCATATTTGAAAGAAATTCCCTCATTTTATTGGAGACCAATTGAACCCCATTATCTGACACAAGAGTTTTTGGCATGCCTTCATTTAAGAACACCCTTTCCATAAATCCAATCACCTTCTCTGTCTCAATGCTATCCATACTTTCTACCACAAACCACTTAGAGTGGTAGTCCACCAGAACCATTAAAAATTTGCTTCGAGACACCAAGCTTCATAATGGGTCCCAAAAAATCAATTGCCAATCTTTCCCACGGACGATTTGGAAATTCTGGACATGCAAGCGGTGGTTGCCTTACAATTTTTGTCTTATCACTACCAGCACACGCATGACAGTCCTTGACCAATTCCTCAACCTCACTGTCCATGCCTGGCCACCAAAACGACTGTCGCACACGTCTCTTGGTCATATTCCTGCCCAAGTGACCTTCATGAGCTATATTTATTATTTTGCGTCTGAGACCCTCTGGTGGCACCAACTTATTTCTCCGCCACAACTTTCCTTCACCTACACTCAATTCTGTCCCCACATTCCAATAGCCCTTGAAGTTAACGTCCTGACCATGGCTCTCTTTCCATCCTGCTGACACACACACCATCACTTCTTGTAACACTTAATCTTGTAACATCGCATCTTCCCATTGTCCTTTATCAAATGCTTGCTCTTCGCTATACTTAATTACATTCACGCCATCATCCAAATCCTCATCAATTGCATCAATAGGCATCCTGGAAAGATAATCAGCTACCACATTCTTCACACCCTTCACGTACTCCATTACAAAATTGTACTCCATTACAGATAAAATCCATCTAGAAATCCTTGGAGTAATATTTCCTTCTAATCCTCTACCACCTTTAAATAAATGCACTAAGGGCTTATGATCAGTGCGGATCTTAAAAGGCAACCCCCAGACAAAATAGCGAAAATGTTTTATTCCCCAACAACATGCCAGGGCCTCCTTTTCAATGACCGAATAGGACAACTCTGCTCCTTGAAGTCTTCTTGACGCAAATCCAATTATTCTTTCATTACCATCGTACACCTGAGTTAACACTGCCCCAATGCCAATTGCACTAGCGTCAGTGGTCACAAAAGTTTTGGCATTCACATTAAAATGCCCTAAAGTAGGAGCATGGAGAATACAGTACTTTATGCGTTTGAATGCTGCATTACATTTCTCATCCCAATTAAATGTCACCCCGTTTTTCATTAATAGCCTCAATTTCTGTGAACCCACATGCAAACTTGGAACAGTATTCTGCCAATCCCAAAAATGACTTTAGCTGTTCTTTACTATTTGGGACAGGGGCATCGTTGATGGCTGACACTATACTTTTCTGGGGCTTAATTCCAACTTCAGATATCTCATGACCCAAATATGTCACTTTACTCTTCCTCAACTGACACTTCTCCCTCTTTACAGTCAGCCCATGCCTTTCCATGCGCCTCAAGACTTCTTCCATAACTACATCATGATGTTCACCATTCTTGCCCACCACCAATACATCATCTTGATAAAACAGAACATTCTTTACTCCTTCAAATACTTGTTTCATGACCCTTTGGAACACTGCAGCAGCAGATGCCAGACCGAATGGCATCCTGCAATAGCGAAAAGCACCTAAAGGAGTTACAAATGAGGTGAGATGTCTTGATTCCTCACTGAGATTAATTTGATGATAGGCTGACGACATGTCAATAACACTGAAAATCACTCCACCACCCATAGCAGTCAACATCTCTGAAATGTTAGGCAACGGTTGTCTATCAACCCAGATGTTCTTGTTCAGGTCGCGCAAATCCACACACAAACGAATTTTGTTTCCATCCTTGGGTGCGACCACTATGGGCGCCAACCATTCTGAGGCCTCAATAGGCTCAATGATTTTTTGATTTAACAAATTGTCCAGTTCCTCTTGAAGAGGGGCTCTCATTAAGTGAGGAACATTCCTTACTTTGTGGACAACTGGCACAGCATTATGTTTTAGGATAATTTTGTGAGAAAAGTTTATAAGCCTTCCAAGTTTATCTGAAAAAACATTGGAAAACTTTTTCATTACATTTGTTTCATAATCATCTATGTCATGAACTACCACGGATTTGACAGGTTGTTCAGCATTTGGATTCAGCATTATCCCTAGATCCTTTTGGTGACGCCAGCCTAGTAAATTGGACCCCTGCTTCGTTAGGTATACTCTACCATACATTTTTTCCCTTGCAAAGCCTATTACCATCCATTTAAGGCCAATTATATCTATGGGTTTTCCACTATAACCTACTGCTTTTATGTCAGGAACACCCCAATCCTCCATTCTACTTGTATCTTTCCATACCTTGAGATACATGTCTTTGGATAACAATGTGTAAAGACTCCCAGAATCAATCAACATATTGACACTACCCCCATCTAAACTGATCATTGAATGTGGTTTTCCTAGTTTATCGGTGCTTTCCATAATTATACCACTGTCATTTACCAAATCACAATTCACTTCTTCTAGAATAGATGAACCATCTACACAAAGCATCAATTCTTGAACATTCTCACATGTGTCATCAATTTCTTGCACATACTGGGTTTTAGAATTGCACACTTTGGCAAGATGTCCCCTCCTACCACATGCTCTGCAAATTGTATTTCTAGCCATGCATCTAAGACTAGAGGCAATGTGGCCAGGAGCGCCGCACCTGTAACACTTAAAGCTACGTGCACTAGTCGGTTGTGATAAGTTTCCAGGTCGTGTAGCAATCACTGGTATATTATTTCTTGTACGGAGGCTTTCAGCAGACTTAACTGTCGATTTTGGTTGTACTTTTCCCATATACTTCACAGTCTTAGTTTCATCAATGTAGGCTTGAATTTCAGATTCCTTAGAATTTAAATCTTTTGCCCCTGAATCTTTTGATACGATCTGTTTCGTCACCATTGAACTACTACACTTGTCCATCTCTTTTATCCATAAATCCGAATGTTCTATTCCCTTAGCTATTTGTATTGCTTCTTCTAAACTACAATCCTTAATAAGAAGCTTCTCTCGCACCCTCTCATTATTAGTGCATCTGACAATTTGATCACGTATGAATGAATCTGTTAATCCCTCAAAACCACAAGTAAAAGAAAGTCCTCTTAACGCAGCTACATAACTCGCAATATCCTCATCAGGTTTTTGTACACGACAAAAGAACTTATGTCTCTCTAGGACAACATTAATTTTTGTAATAAACCTCACTTCGAGCATTTGCATGCTCATCTCATACACATTGTTGGGTTGTCCATTACCCATTCCCAGGGAAATTTCAGGAAGGTTTTCATATAAACGTCTTCCCTCTACCCCTAAGTGATGAAGTAATATGGCTTGCCTACGTATGGGACCATATTTATCTACCCCAGTTGCTAAAATATACGTTAAAAACAACTTTTTCCATTCTTTCCAGGGAATGGGAGGGTCACCCGGTGTTGGTAGAAAGGAAGGAGGTGCTGCTAAGCCTTGATCGGCCATAGTGACAACAAATAATTACCACCACTTATTGTTATTGCTTGGATATAAATGTTCACAAATTAAAATTGTTATAAATCTGTTGAGAGAATAATGCACATTAGTGTATGTTTAAAGCATTTGGAAACATATATATATTTTTTTTAAAAGCATCAAAACTTAAACAGTTAAAACATGTTGATAAAACACATCGTAAGCTTAGTGAAAGCTTTCCCAATGTGCTAAAATGGCCACCATGTAAGTATTTAGTTGTATTTCTTTTGTTGGTTGGGCACACTTCGTCGATCTCACTGCGCGTGTGCGCACGCGTTGAACAGAGCAATGAAGGATTCTCTCAGAGCCGCGATCCAGCACGGGGGCTCTCGAGGCAAGTTCGCGAGCAATCTAACGTAAGTTAAAAAATGCTATTTCCAACGTTGTCTCTCCCCATGTTTAACTGAAGTATCAAAATAGCGGAAAATGCTTCAAAAACAACAATCCGGGCACAAGTTACTCGTTGCGTATAAGCGCGTCAGGTACCATTGCATGGACACGGCAGAGTTAGTTTTAACGAGTAGACGTGTCTGTTGAGCCCTTGAAGTCGAAGTACCGTTTCTCAGCAGAATTCAATCTTTAATCATTTCCCAATGCACACTCGATGTACACAGACACGGGCACAGTTAGTTTCGGTTTGTTTTGAGCCCTTGAAGTCGAAGTACCGTTTTTCAGAAGAATTCAATCTTTAATCATTGCCGAATGCACACTCGATGTACACAGACACGGGCACAGTTAGTTTCGGTTCGTTTTACACCAGTTGTTCAATCAGTTACAACCAGGCACAATCAATTGGTGGAGAAGTGTAGCTCACTGGTTAGAGGAGGCATACCCTGAAGCAGAGGTCAGACCCGGGACCAGGGTTCGTTTCCCGACGCGGCAGGGTCTGGAGCCCAATTGTCCACGGACTTGATAATTCTCGCTTCGGTGCCCACTCTAAGCACGAGTTCACACTATGCAGCTCTGGGCAACAAGCTTGCTTAATCTCCACAACGGCCCCCCCGCGGCGGGATGCCTGGCTTTCACCTTGGGGATGCCCAGTACGGGTTATCTCACAGGGAAAAACCAGGACGGGTTCCCAATGCAAGCGCCGAGATGCCCAAGGGTAAGTCGAGCGCTATATAAGAACTCACATTCATTCATTCATCCATTGGGTTGATGTGAAACAAGCTTGCCAGTACAGTTATAATTCAAGTACGATCCACAGCAGATCACGATAGCAAATACTCAAAAGGTCAATATTCCAGTTACATGAAACTTGAAATGGGATCAGATACGTATCAGTTAAAGTCAAACTTGTAGGAAGAGCATATTATTTCGAAAAGAGGCGCAGGATACTTGCAAGATATGTAGTACATACCAATGATGAATATCTTGATTGTTTATCCTCAGAATTTGCCCATCTTTTGCGTAGGTTCTCAAATAAATTAAACTCCAGTGGTTTATCCAGGGATGGAGGTAGTCACAGACTGCTCCCTGCGCAGCTTAAGTCGCTCGTCGCCAATGTAAAGATTTATCCAACACAGGAACATAAGTTGATAAACTTTATTTGTAGTACAAGAGAGAGATACCTCCAGCTTGCTCTTCCAACCTTACAATCTCCTTCTCAGCTTCAAACATCAACATTCCATCCTAGCAACAAGCCTTCCATTCTACTGAGCTCTTACAAGTACATTGAGCTCTACACAAACATTCACAAACGCTCAGTAAATCTGCATTTGTAAAATGTGCAGAGTATCAACGAACCTGCAAACCACACAACCACAAGAAAACATATTAACTATGCATTTTTCCGAGACTTGTTGACTCTTCTGCTTAATGTAATATATTTTAGAAAAACAAGGCAACACATAGATTACCTAGGAAGGGAACTCGCCTCTCCCAAGGCTGCTGCACCAATTAAATGGATGTATGCCCTAATGCAATAGCGAAGCTCTATATGCCATTAACCTGACAATAAATTAATGACCGTGATAATTGGTGCTTAGAAAAATCAGTGACTGGGTGTTGTGTTGGGCCTCTCTATACTGATTGCATGAGCTTTCTAGGGCAGTAAAAGCTATGCTGCCAGACCTAAATATGGTCTTTTAAGAACTACTTAACTGCCTGTAAAGGACTCGACTACAACATGCCTCCTCCTTATTGACAAATTATTTTGTGAAAAAGAAATGCACATTTAAAGATACCAACAAATTTCAAGCTAACAGGATCACATAGGCAGAAGCAACAGGTAAAGGATCACTATTGAACATATTAATCAGTGAAATATATAGTGCTGGCACATCACCATGAAACACACCGAATGATAAAATGCAATGATTCTTCTAAACAGCATACGTTCTGAAGTAAATGGTATTAAACGTGAGTTATATATTCTTTAAGCCCTCGATGAGTATATCATATCATATTAGAATACACTTTAAGGCATAAATGGACACCCTCCTTATTTCCTGCACTATTCATCTGAATCCTTCAGCTCTGTCAAACTAGAGTAATGTGCACGAAGTGCTATCTGTGCAGCAGAAGAAGACAATTTGACTGCGATTAGAGCCATTTAGTTTCTGACAACCTTCTGCGACACCTTTAATTATAAGTCATTCTCAGCCTCCTATGATGAGTGAACCGGGAGACAAATTACCAGCTACAATTCAAGGAACTTTAATTTAATACAAACGATTTTAACATAGCAATTGCAGTATAAAACATAGTAAAACAACCTAAGCGGTATGGTTATAGTTCAAGGTTGGACAGGAAACATTATTGGATGGTAAACATGTCACGAAAATTGTCATCTCTGTACAGGTGCTGTGCAAGTTTATTTTGTCTAGGATAAACGCCCAAGCTTACAAAGCACTGAGAAATCGAAGTAGTACACTTGTCTTAACTGTAAAGAGAGGAAGGTAATCACGTTTAAAAGAACGTTTTGAACAGTTCCTATTTTTGGACAAACAGAGCATGCTGCTAAGCGTGCTTTCGAAGATACGTTTCATGCACATTGAACCCTTTAAGAGGGACTCCTGACACTATTCAGATCCAAGGTCAATGGTACCATTAACACTTTAGTTTTCCACTGCTGATCACCGAGCACAAAAACATGAGATTCCAAGCTCAAATTATTGCTCTAATAGACATATGGGAAAAGATGTTTATATAGAAAGTTGCCGCCTTAGATTCTATAATGCACTTTCTGAATGTGCTCTAACCCTTCTGGGCGTGGGCAAACTGCCAAATTAAGGGGCATATTATCAAGGACGGCGTTAAAAATTATCGCCGGTTTAGCGACAGAAAACTGCCGCTAAAGCGGCGATAATGGGCTTGATAATATGCCTGGGCTTCTATTGGAATTCTCAAGGGCATATTATCAAGCCCATTATCGCCGCTTTAGCGGCAGTTTTCTGCCGCTAAACCGGCGATAGTTTTAACGCCGTCCTTGATAATATGCCCCTAAGCAACATGGTGCTACCCGCTGGGGCCCCTTATTAATATGGATGTGATGTCGCAAATAACATCTCAGCAATATAAGGAAGGACAGGGAAGGATTTCCTAACCCTTCCTAGGTCCTTCCAGTGATCAGGCCAATATGTGGGCAATAATAGAGGCCACTGGCATTGAATGCTGCCTCAGCCCATGTCTAGCCAAGCCCACCAGCTTCAGCCAGTTACTTTGAAGATGGGGAGTATGGGAGGCGGGAGGGCCAGCAAGATATGCAGACCAACTACTCTATCGTCACTCCAAAGATCCTTCCCACTCCATCAACAGAGGAAACAAATTAGGCGGTGAGAAGTCCTTTCAGCTCACACTTACTGGTTCATTTTACACAGCTCCATCTTCTCACAATACTTCTATATGAGAAGAATTGTGAGAGACAGGACCTGCATATCTGTACTCTCATCAGAGAGCTAGACTTTGTTTGGATTTTATCTTGGACTAATAAAAATTCAAATAGCACCTGGCTCATTTCTCGGTCGTAGCATACAATTTTGTGCTTGAGAAAGAGTCAAGAAGATGTTTGGACTTTGTCATGAACTTTGAACTAATCCAAATAGTATGTGGTTCCATTAAAGGGCATACATTCTAAATGCAGTGCCACAGTAAAGAGACAAATCTGTTTGGATTTTTACCAGGCTATTAAAAAAATTCCATAAAGTGTTTGGGTCCTTTCTGGTTGACACAACTACTGTCAATCCCAATGCCTCTCATCGGGAGGCTCTTTTTCGGGACACCGGCATGGAAGTTTGTGCCCCAGGAGAAAGCCAGGTACTATTTAAACTTTTTCAATGGGCTAAAAAAATATAAAAAGGCTAAGAAAAAATATACAGACTCTAACTCCTAGCTTAGTGATGTAATCAAAATGAAGATAACACCGAACTGGTGAGTAAGGCACTATTAGCTCCTTTCACTTGCAACCATTGTGGAATCCTCCCGATGTCATCCATGAGCAGAATGATGTCAACAGGATTCCAAACACACGAAATCACAATACAACATATCTTCCTATCTTTCACCCAAACATCCAAAATAAGGACATAAGTACTCTATACATAGGACAGCAATACAAGTACCCAACAGAACAAGAACCCCTGCTGACGAAGAAACAACATACAACAAGTACACAAGACACACGCAATACACTGAAGACAAAGCCATAGGTAGGGATGGCCACAAATCAAAACTGTCTCACGGATACCAGGACAACAGAGATACAGGTAGAGGAACTAACTACAAACATAATTATCACACCAGACTGGAGGCCTGCTCAACCGAACCCCACACGGACCATAGTCTTCACCACTCACTCTTACATCCGCAGCCTCCTTAACACCAAGGTCACAAGACGTAACAAACTCATTGTCATCCATGAACGACCAACCAGGCCTACACTCTGACTCATCAGAAAATGGGATAAACAGAACTGGCTCCTTTATTGGAACAAAGCTGCTCTTCCAAGTCTGCCCATTCTCAATTGGACCCTATTGCCACCTACCTTCCTTACTCTGTATGGACCACGACATTTGGATAAACCATCACTAACTCCACCTGGTTTAACTTTTATCCAATCATCAACGTTGATAAGACCCTGAGCTTTACCAGAGGTCCTAAGATTTTCCATAACCTTGGCATCACACCCACTCATCCATGATGGAACTAGCTTGGTGCTAGGTCTCCTGCCTCTCATGAGCTCTAAAGGCATCTTCCCGGTCCCAGACTTAACTGAGGTGCGGTATGCACACTCAGGGGCATATTATCTACAGTCCGCGATAAATATCGCAAAGCGCGCTTAGCGCAATTTTAATTACCGCCGGCTATCGCTGAATTTCATCGCCATGTCAGCGGCGTATTAGCAGCGCTTAGCTGACAGGCGATGTGAAATCCTGCAATAGACTGCGATAATGAACATTAGCATGTGAAATCCTGGGATAATTTCACAGCGCCAATGTCAAGCTTGGTAATATCGGAGTGTGAACTTAACCTGACAATCCACCTCCCATAGGCATTAATTGCAAGTCAGGTTTTATTCAGGCGATAGAATATTGCGATGATGGGGGCTTAGCGTGCCTTTTCTCATCGCTTCGCTGATCAGGGGCAGCGTTGGTAATACCGCGATGTAGGTTTTGCGGGTATTGCACTGTTTGTCCTAGGAGGGAATGCCTACTTTGCATCTCATTAGCAATGTATATCGCTAAGATGCGTGGCGTTAGTAATTCGGCTGCTAACATGCGCTGATGCATGTTAGCGCCGCCTTGGTAACGGAGCAATGGGATTATCGCTGCTTTAGCGGCTAAAAGTGCCGCTTAAGCGGCAGAACTGCCCTTGATAATATGCCCCAACATGTCTTTAATTGCTTTCTGCATGTCAATCCCACCCTTAACAGCAAATTCTATGGTGCCTTTGACCAAACGATTGCGTCTCTCGACCTGACCGTTGCTTTGTGGGTTGTAAAGTGAAGTGTGTATGTGATGAATACCCAAACCACTTACAAAACATTGCATATCCATGGAGGTCAACTCTGTGCCATTATATGTGATTAATTTAGAGGGTTTGCCTTCATTTCTAAATATCTCCCCCAAAACAGAAATTGAAGCGCCTGTGTTTAAGGATGTCATAAAAACAAACTTCAACTACCGAGACTTGACATCTACTATGACTGCTGCATGCTTTTTTTGCTCCGGACGGGTGGCAGATGGGCCAATGAAACCCAAACACAGTTTTTCCTCACTTTCTCAGCCTCAACCACATGCTGATTACACTCAGTCACTCCCAGTCCAACTCTCAGCCTTTTCTCAGAATTCTTGCATGACACGCAGTTCTCAACCAACGCCTTGGTTTTGGCATCCATCCCAGGCCCCACAAAATGGTCTTTAAGACTCTTAATGGTTAAAGTTTGGCCCCCATTTCCTTCATGAGCCAAACCTATGGGTCTTTCCCTCACAGCTGCGGGTGGCACACATTTTTCATTACGCATGATTAACCCATTCCTCACTAGGGATAACTCTCCTAAGACCTTATGAAAAGGTATAATTGCCTCCAGAAGAGTGCTTTCTCTCCTCAGTAGACCTTTGAGCAACTCCTTCACTGTTTTAAGGACTTCATCACACCCCATGGCTACACCTCACTCACTCATGGACACACATAATCCTGTCCTGTAGGCTTTCAGTTGCATCCTCTATATCAGCCACTACCATTTCCATTTCAAAAGTGCACTTATCCGCTGCCTTGTCAGGCAACGAAGACAAACAGTCTGCTATGCTGTTCTTCTACCTTGCACATACTCAATTGTGCAATCATACTCCTGTAACTTCATGGCCAGCCTTGCTAGATGACCTGAACACCTGGTTGAACCATTAGGTACTACCACTTGTAATAACGGTTTGTGATCAGTCCTTAGAACCACCTTACCGCCCCATATGAACATCCGAAAATGGTTAGTAGCCCACGCTACCGCTAATGCTTCAGGCTCATTGACCAAGTAGTTCTTTTCCGCTGCATTCAACAAGTGCGAGACAAAAGCTACTGTTCTTTCAGATATTTGATTATTCAAAGCTGACACTTTTTAACTTTATGTTTAGTTGGTTTTTATATCTGTTGTCTCTTATATTTAAAAAAAATGTAATGTAATGTGTTACATGAATCTTTCTCACAATATGAATAATTAAAAAAAAATTATTAATCTTTACAGTATTTTTATATTTTTCTCTGATGTTTCCCTATATTTTATTGTTATATAATTTGTTCATTATATTCTGATTGCCTAGGAGTTATTCTCGTTATACTTTCAGATAGCTCATGCATTTGGGACAACACACCTCCAATACCATTTGTACTTGCATTGACAGTTAAAATTGTTTTTAAACCAAATTGAAATGGAGCTAATAAATCAGCTTCTGCCATGTCCATTTTGAGTCATTTGAACGCCATCTGCTGGGTCTTGCCCCACTCAAATATCTTTCCTTTTCTAAGTAAGCCCCTCAATGGAATTGACTTTTCAGCAAAATCCCTCAGGAACTTTGAATAGTATTCAAGGAGCCCCATGAAGAATCTTAAAATGTCTTTGTCAGTGGGAACTTGTGCATTGACAATCGCGCTGACCATATTCAATTTATGTTTAAACCTTCCTCAGTAATCAAATGGCCTAAGTAATCCACCTCCCTGACCAGAAATTGACACTTGTCTTTCCGCAGAGTCATGCCTGCATCTGCTATGCGAATTTAACAATTGCTGCACGATTTTATTGTGCTCAGGGAAATCTTTACCAAAAAAGAGTATGTTATCCTGAAAGAAAACTACGTTTGTGATCACAGCCAGCAAGCATGTCATGATCCTTTGAAACACACTTGCAGCTGAGGAGAGTCCAAAAGGTAATCTGTGGAACTGAAATACACCTTCAGTAGTGATGAAGGCTGTCAAATGCTTTGAGCCTTGGTGCAATATCACCTGATGATAGGCACTCCTGAGGTCCAACTTGGAAAAGTACCTGCAGTCGGATATGGAAGAGAACAATTCATTGATATTAGGAAGGGGAAAGGAATCCATCACTACCGCTTGGTTTAGACTGCACAAGTCTACAGAGAATCTAAGAGAAGAATCTGCTTTCTTGTTGATAACCACCAGAGACATCAACTACAATGCCTTAATGGGTTCAATAGCTTTGTCTTTCTGCATTTGATCAATGATGGACTTGACTTCGCAATGAGCAGCTAGCGGAACCTTTCTGGGGCGCTGCTTTACCGGAAGGACATTCTCATTCAGTTATATCTTCTGTTGATAGTCTTTGACTTCACCAATATGATCCTCAAATAATCTTTTGAACCCTTTGAGCAATTCTACTTCTTCTCCTTCTTCGACGACCATCCTTTGTTCCCTGGCCCTGGGATTTACAATGATATGAAAGTCATACTAATGAGACCACCCCAATTTTAGAGGTCCCTCAGCTGCCACGTACACTCTCCCAAAATGACGTTTGAAAACAATTTCTGCTGCAAAGCAAACAATGACGTCAATGTCAGCATCCTGATAGCCTTTCAAGATCACATTCGATAATTCCAACTTTTCTTTAGGCCACAAGTCATCGATGGTGTACAAGGAGCCTGAATCCACAGTTCAACGTGTGTAGGAGAGTAGGATCTGCTTCTTATGATTACCCCCACATTTTGCTGATGTTTCACTGTTTTTCGACTTTAGTCTGGCTGGGGCCCTGCTATTCAGGACCCCAGCCTAGCTGCTTTCTCCCTAAATGGATTCCATGTACCTTGGGTACACCACAGATTGGATTCTGAGGTGCCCTTATTAGTCCCTAGTATATGGTGTACTATGTACCCAGGGCATAGTTACCCCAGAGGCTTACCAGGGGCTGCAGCATGTATTATACCCCCCCCGGGAAGCCCTCCAAAATGACAACACAGGTCTGCTACTGCAGTCTGAGTAAGGTGGTGCATGCACCCCTTACTGAGATATAGGTTCACAATATCTCACCCTATCACTGCACATATAAACCTATCAGTCACCCCTATGGCAGGCCTTATCAATCCTGAAGGCAGGGTGCTTGGTGTTATGTGAGAGGGTGCCCATGCATGAGCAGAGCCCCTCTGCAGCCTTCGGAATCTATTTTCCGGGGTTGTCTGTGATGCAGCCTGACCATATACTCTTAAATGGATTATAACCTCACGGTAAATGCTAACTTTGGGATGGCTGCACAGAAACATGTTGTGTTTGGTGTCAAACACCTTGGAATCATACCCTCACACCAATAACTGGTGTGGGAGTATGATGCCACCCTTCTAGAGGGAGAGACATGACAGCACCGGTATACCCGGTACCAGCTAACAGAGCCCTGGCATCAGAAAATGGATGCTGCCAGCCACAGACACAAGTCTGGCCTCCTGCTGCTGACTGAAACTCCAGCAGGGGAGGTTTGGACAATAGGTTTCATTTCACAGGGAGGTGCTATCACCTCCCAGACAGGCCTTAGTGGATTAGGGCTGGGTGGGTGCACTCCGGGACTGCTTTGAAGTCTGCACTGGGGGCCCATTTGGTGTCCCTGTGCATAGTCCAGCTCAAACCGGTTGCAGGGCCTTCCAGCCCCTGCTCTGGTGTGAAACTGGACAAAGGAAATAGGTGTAGCTACCCCTCTTTCCTGACCGTTTTTTAGGTGGGTCCCCAGAGTATGTCCAACCCCTTACTTGGGTATAAGAAAGGAACCCCTGGCTACAGGACTTTAGATTATACCTGGACAAACCTCTGATACAGAAATTCCTGAATGTCAATGATCTACACAACTAGATGACTTAAGAATCTCCCTTGGAGTATAGGAGTTACTCTCCTGCAAGGCAGGCACCAAAGACGCATCTGACCAGTTTGCATCTCCAAAGCTCCCGCCGGACTCTAAAGTATTTGCAACACAAGAGGTGGGTTTCCAGACTTCCCAGAGGCTGACCCGAGTCCGCAGCAAAGCTGAGACCCGTAGCCCTTGTGGGTACCGTGGAACCCGAACCCCTGGACACTGTGCACTATTGCAAGTACATTAGCTTCTCAACGTCCCTTGAGGCTGTGCATTGGGTTACTTGTAGCCCAAACCCCAAGCACCTTTTCCACTGAAGATTGTTGGCCTACACTCCATGAGTGTTCCGTGAGCCGGCCCTTTGTGTTTCTGCTCGAGGTACCTTTGCGATCCCTGGTCCGTCAACTGGTGGGTCCCTGTGAAGGAAACGTTAACTTTAATTGGGCTTCCCTGGTTCCTCCAGACATGCCCTGACTCTCCATCACTTGGGGAGTCCCCAGGACCTTGCTGGTCTGCACTGAAGCATCTTTCCTCTTCCTGCATGGGTTACTGTTGCCAAGGCTTGTTGTGTCGAATCCGGGCACCGATGCTGCAGCACTCGACATCCTTTGTGGGACAGCTAGAATCCAACTCCTGGTCATCGTTGACGCCTCCTATTCCTCGTGGCTGAAGAGTCAAGCTTCCCCTCTTCGCTCCTGAAGCACCCGTCATCGGTGGGCATTCATCTATCGTGCACCTGCTTTCAGGTTCTTCACATCTTCATATACATATACATGTATTATCTACTGGCGGTCGCCAGTAGATAGTTATAGTTAGGACCGAGTTCCCATAGGAAATCTGAAAATTCTATTTTGAATAACTTTGGCGCCGGTTGACTTATGTTCGTGAACTTTTCAAAACTAATGGGGCGCTCCGCTTAGCTCCTACCCTGAAAGTCTCGGGGTGATTCGTCAAGCGGGGGCTGAGAAAAAAGGGGGGTCCCAAAACGCATTTTCCCCATGCATTTTCCCATAGGACCTTTAGTCGAAGGTACAGCCCAAACGGCTGAACAGAATTACTTGAAATTTGGCAAAGAGGTAGTTCTCAGGTCAGGCATGTGCCTTTTGCATATATGGTGTAAATCCGTTCAGTAGTTCCTGAGAAAATCTAAAGTAAAATCATATACATATCTGGGCGGAGCCTAACCCCACATCTCATTGTGAGATCTGATTGGCTGTCAGCACTTCATCCAAGAAGTGTTGGCAGCCATCTTGGGACCAATATACATGATAGCACCTCATTAAAAAGCATTGCAGTTAATAGAAGGTTTTAAGACTTTAGTTACATTATAAATCATTTGTTGATGGTACCATTCTCATTTTAGGAATTGTGGTATGTTCTAAGGTGATTTTACCATGTGAAAAAGCCTTCTGCTGGGATATCATGAATCATCTTTGAGAGAAAACTATTTTCACATGCTTTTCCCACAGAGGTTTGGAAGGTGATCTGTAAGCTAAACTGAGAGCATATTTTCTGTAAATTCACATTATCTTTCTCAGTCATGTGAGAATGAAGTCTGACATTCTCAGTAAAACATGTACATCCAACAAGGGCAGAGACTGTCAGTTGATTCCTTTGTGTTCTACTGCAGCTTCCCAGAGTGTTCCAAAGAACAGCTAGAGCGCTAACAGTCTTACTTATGACAAAGGTATGGCACACCTGAAGCCATCTTGATTGGAATAAAGTGGTAACATTTAAAACATTTAATTTAAAAAGGAACAAAATGAGAGGGTTCATTTTGCCACAGAATGTATGATTAGTGCTCCAGAAAGAAAAATTAGGGCACATTTTGAGTGACTTCTCAAATCCTCTTCTATTTCATTAAAGAATTCTGACATGCAGACTGAAACATGCACTTTCAATACCAGCAGCAGACTTCCCTGGTGAGCAGTAGCTTTACTACAGTGATCTAATGAGCAACTAGAGTGCTAATATTCTGAATTTATGGCAAATGTGTGACACATCTGAATGCCTTCTTCATTGGCCACCAGATACAAAAGAGCCCAAATGTAGCACAAATATCACCAAGATGTAGACCAAGTATAGCCCAATGACGGAAATCCCAGAGTGTTTTAAAGAACAACTAGAGCGCTAACAGTCTTACTTATGACAAAGGTATGGCACACCTGAAGCCATCTTGATTGGAATAAAGTGGTAACATTTAAAACATTTAATTTGCAAAGGAACAAAATGAGGGGGTAATTTTGCCATAGAAATTATGATTAGTGCTGCAGAAAGAAAACTTAGGGCACATTTTGACTTCTCAAATCCTCTTCTATTTCATTAAAAAGTTCTGACATGCAGACTGAAACATGCACTTTGAATACCAGCAGCAGACTTCCCTGGTGAGCAGTAGCATTGCTACAGTGATCTAATGAGGAACTAGAGTGCTACCATTCAGAATTTATGGCAAATGTGTCACATCTGAATGCCTTCTTGATGGAACCAAAGTAAACAAGCATTGAAAATGCAATAGGTCTCGCCCTCGTTTAAGTTAAAGCAATTCTGTTTGTAATTAGGTGGCTTTTTAACTTTGCTTTTTTTAGTGTTTTTCAAAATTTCATGTACATAACATGCATATATGTATATGTATGCATGCATTTATATTTGTATTTATATAGATATGCAGATTATATATATGTTTATATATGTATGTATATATATATACACATACATATATATAAATGCATTTGCATATATGTGCATATGTGTGCGTGTAAAGAGAGGTAGAGCGCGGTAGAGAGCGGTAGCGAGGTAGAGGTGTAGAGGTAGAGACGTAGAGGTAGAGAGGTAGAGGTAGAGAGTAGTAGAGAGAGAGGTAGAGAAAGGTAGAGAGGTAGAGAGTAGAGAATGAGTAATAGGGACTAGAGAGTAGAGAGAGAGTAGTAGAGAGTAGTAGAGAGAGTAGCAGAGAGTGAGTAGGAGAGAGTAGTAGAGTGAGTAGTAGAGAGTGAGTAGTAGAGAGTAGTAGAGAGTGAGAAGTAGAGAGTAGTAGAGAGTAGTAGAGAGTGAGTAGTAGAGGGAGTAGTAGAGAGTAGTAGAGAGTGAGTGGTAGAGAGTAGTAGAGAGTGAGTATTAGAGAGTGAGTAGTAGAGAGTAGTAGAGAGTGAGTAGTGGAGACTGAGTAGCAGAGAGAGAGTAGTAGAGAATGTGTAGTAGAGAATGAGTAGTAGAGTGAGTAGTAGAGAGTAGTACGGAGAGTAGTAGAGAGTGAGTAATAGAGAGTAGTAGAGAGTGAGTAGTATAGAGTAGTAGAGAGTAGTAGAGAGAGAGTAGTAGAGAGTGAGTAGTAGAGAGTGAGTAGTAGAGTGAGTAGTAGAGAGAGAGTAGTAGAGAGTGAGTAGTAGAGAGTAGTAGAGAGTGAGTAGTAGAGAGTAGTACAGAGTGAGTAGTACAGAGTGATTAGCAGAGAGTAGTGGAGTAGTAGAGAGTGAGTAGTAGGGATTAGTAGAGAGTGAATATTAGAGTGAGTAGTAGGGAGTAGTAGAGAGTGAGTAGTAGAGTGAGTAGTAGGGTGAGTAGTAGAGAGCAAATAGTAGAGAGTGTGTAGTAGAGAGAGAGTAGTAGAGAGTAGTAGAGAGTGAGTAGTAGAGAGTGAGTAGTAGAGAGAGTAGTAGAGAGTAGTAGAGTAGTAGAGAGTGAGTAGTAGAGAGTAGTAGAGAGTGAGTAGCAGAGAGAGTAGTAGAGAGTAGTAGAGTGAGTAGTAGAGAGTGAGTAGTAGAGAGAGAGTAGTAGAGAGTGAGTGGTAGAGAGTAGTAGAGTGAGTAGTGGAGAGTAGTAGAGAGTGAGTAGTAGAGAGTGAGTAGTAGAGAGTAGTAGAGAGTAGTAGAGTAGTAGAGAGTGAGTAGTAGAGAGGGAGTAGTAGAGAGAGAGTAGTAGAGAGTAGTAGAGTGTGAGTAGTAGAGTAATAGAGAGTGAGTGGTAGAAAGTAGCAGAGTAGTAGAGAGTGAGCGGTAGAGAGTGAGTAGTAGAGAGTAGTAGTAGAGAGTAGAAGAGTACTAGAGAGTAGTAGAAAGTGAGTGGTAGAGAGTGAGTAGTGGAAAGTAGTAGCGAGTGAGTAGTAGAGAGTGAGTAGTTTAATTTAAAAGGAACACAATGAGGAGGTTCATTTTGCCATAGAAATTATGATTAGTGAGGAAAAAAGAAAAATGAGGGCACATTTTGAGTGACTTCTCAAATCCTCTTCTATTTCATTAAAAAATTCTGCCATGCAGACTGAAACATGCACTTTCAATACCAGCAGCAGACTTCCCTGGTGAGCAGTAGCTTTACTACAGTGATCTATTGAGCAACTAGAGTGCTACCATTCAGAATGTATGGAAAATGTGTGACACATCTAAATGCCTTCTTGATGGAATCAAAGTAAACAAGCATTGGAAATGCAATAGGTCTCGCCCTCGTTTAAGTTAAAGCAATTCTGTTTGTAATTAGGTGGCTTTTTAGCTTTGCTTGTATTAGAGTTTTTCAAACTTTCATATACATACCATGCATATGTATGCATATATGTATATGTATATGTTTGCATGAATTTATATTTATATAGATATGCAGATTATATTTATATGTTTATATATGTGTATATATATATACACATACATATATATAAATGAATATGCATATATATGCATATATATATGTGCATATGTGTGCATGTACAGAGAGGTAGAGAGGTAGAGGTGTATAGGTAGAGGTGTAGAGGTAGAGAGGTAGAGGTAGAGAGGTAGAGAGTAGTAGAGAGAGAGGTAGAGAGGTAGAGAGTAGAGAGCGAGTAATAGAGAGTAGAGAGTGAGTAGTAGAGAGTAGTAGAAAGTAGTAGAGAAAGTATCAGAGAGTGAGTAGTAGAGAGTAGTAGAGTGAGTAGTAGAGTTTGAGTAGTAAAGAGTGAGTATTAGAGAGTGAGTAGTTGAGAGTAGTAGAGAGTGAGTAGTAGAGTGAGTAGTAGAAAGTTGTAGAGAGTAGTAGAGAGTGAGTAGTAGAGAGTGAGTAGTAGAGAGTGAGTAGTAGAGAGTAGTAGAGAGTGAGTAGCAGAGTGAGTAGTAGAGAGTAGTAGAGAGAGAGTAGTAGAGAGTGAGTAGTAGAGAGTGAGTAGTAGAGAGTGAGTAGTAGAGAGAGAGTAGTAGAGAGTAGTAGAGCGTGAGTAGTAGAGAGTGAGTAGTAGAGAGTAGTGGAGTAGTAGAGAGTGAGTAGTAGAGAGTAGTAGAGAGTGAGTATTAGAGTGAGTACTAGAGAGTAGTAGAGAGCGAGTAGCAGAGAGCAAGTAGTAGAGAGTGTGTAGTAGAGAGTGAGCAGTAGAGAGTGAGAAGTAGAGAGAGTAGTAGAGAGTGAGAAGTAGAGAGAGTAGTAGAGAGTAGTTGAGAGCGAGTAGTAGAGAATCAGTAGTGGAGAGTGAGCAGTAGAGAGTAGTAGAGAGTGAGTAGTACAGAGTGAGTAATAGAGCGTAGTACAGAGTGAGTAGTATAGAGTAGTAGAGTGAGTAGTAGAGAGTGAGTAGTAGAGAGAGAGTAGTAGAGAGTGAGTAGTAGAGTAGTAGAGAGTGAGTGGTAGAGAGTAGGAGAGAGTAGTAGAGTGAGTAGTGGAGAATAGTAGAGAGTGAGTAGTAGAGCGAGTAGTAGAGAGTAGTAGGGTAGTAGAGAGTGAGTAGTAGAGAGTGAGTAGCAGAGAGAGTAGTAGAGAGTAGTAGAGAGTGAGTAGTAGAGAGTGAGTAGTAGAGAGTAGCAGAGAGCGAGTAGTAGAGAGTGAGTAGTGGAGAGTGAGTAGCAGAGAGCGAGTAGTAGAGAGTGAGTAGTAGAGAGTGAATAGTAGAGAGTGAGTAGTAGAGAGAGAGTAGTAGAGAGTGAGTAGTAGAGAGTAGTAGAGTGAGTAGTAGAGCGTGAGTAGTAGAGAGTAGTAGAGAGTAGTAGAGAGAGAGTAGTAGAGAGAGAGTAGTAGAGAGTGAGTAGTAGAGAGAGAGTAGTAGAGTAGTAGAGTGAGTAGTAGAGAGTAGTAGAGAGTGAGTAGTAGAGAGTGAATAGTAGAGAGTGAGTAGTAGAGAGAGTAGTAGAGAGTGTAGTAGAGAGTGAGTAGTAGAGAGTAGTAGCGAGTGAGTAGTAGAGAGTAGTAGAGAGTGAGTAGTAGAGTAGTAGAGAGTGAGTGGTAGAGAGTAGTAGAAAGTAGTAGAGTGAGTAGTAGAGAGTGAGTAGTAGAGAATAGTAGAGCATGAGTAGTAGAGAGTGAGTAGTAGAGAGTGAGTAGTAGAGAGTAGTAGCGAGTGAGTAGTAGAGAGTAGTAGAGAGTGAGTAGTAGAGAGTGAGTAGTAGAGAGAGAGTAGTAGAGTAGTAGAGAGTCAGTAGTAGAGTAGTAGAGAGTAGTCAGTCAGTGTCAGTCAATGTCAGTCAATGTCAGTCAGTCAGTGTCAGTCAGTCTGTCAGTGTCAGTCAATCAGTGTCAGTCAGTGTCAGTCAATCAGTGTCAGTCAGTCAGTGTCAGTCAATCAGTGTCAGTCAGTCAGTGTTAGTCAGTGTCAATCAGTGTCAGTCAGTGTCAATCAGTCAGTGTCAGTCAGTCAGTGTCAGTCAGTCAGTGTCAGCTAGAGCAGCTCTGCTGACCTGGTTCTCTGGCTCTAAAGCAGCTCTGCTGACCTGGTTCTCTCTCTCTAAAGCAGCTCTGCTGACCTGGTTTCTCTGGCTCTACAGCAGGTCTGCTGACCTGGTTCTCTGGCTCTAGAGCAGCTCTGCTGACCTAGTTCTTATGCTACAGAGCAGCTCTGCTGATCTAGTTCTCTGGCTCTACAACAGCTCTGCAGACCTGGTTGTCTGGCTCTAAAGCAGCTCTGTTGACCCCGTTCTATGGCTCTGAAGCAGTTCTGCTGACATGGTTCACTGGCTCTATAGAAGCTCTGCTGACCTGGTTCTCTCCCTCTAAAGCAGCTCTACTGACCTGGTTTCTCTGGCTCTGCAGCAGCTCTGCTGACCTGGTTCTCTGGCTCTAGAGCAGCTCTGTTGACCTGGTTCTTAGACTCTAGACCAGCTCTACTGACCTGGTTCTCTGGCTCTAAAGCAGCTCTGCTGACCTGGTTCTATGGCTCTAAAGCAGCTCTGCTGATTTGGTTCTCTGGCTCTAGAGTAGCTCTGCTGACCTGGTTCTCTGGCTCTAAAGCAGCTCTGCTAACCTGGTTCTCTGGCTCTAAAGCAGCTCTGCTGGCCTGGTTCTCTGGCTCTAAAGCAGCACTGCTGACCTGGTTCTCTCCCTCTAAAGCAGCTCTGCTGACCTGGTTTCTCTGGCTCTACAGCAGCTCTGCTGACCTGGTTCTCTGACTCTAGAGCAGCTCTGCTGACCTAGTTCTTAGGCTCTAGAGCAGCTCTGCTGACCTGGTTCTCTGGCTCTACAGCAGCTCTGCTGACCTGGTTTTCTGCACTCACGACGCACGCACCCGACTTCTCGAAAATATATTTAAAAATAATATAAGTTTCTTATAAGTACAAATATATTATTTTGATGAATATCTTACATAATCTCTTGCCTTAATATGTATATTAAAGACACATACATATCATTTTGGAACATACATTTTTTTTGCGGGAGTCATGCACCCAGCACGCCCCAGCACGTATATGATGTCACGCGGGACCCGCAAGCGTACAAACATCTCGTACCGTAATGCGCATGTGTCGCGCATGCGCAGGAGCAGGAGTCGCAGACTGGTCGCATACCAATCGCGCATATCACGTGATATTAAATGTATATGATGTAACTGAAAAACACGCAGCCATTGCACACCATAAACGGATCCATCATGACTTTTCTAAAATGGCGGCTAGAATGCGCGCACCCACCGTGATGTGTACACTTTGAGTGCGCGACTGCGGATTTTTTTTTTTTAAAGAAAATTATATGAATATATATTAAAATGAAAAATGAAAACAAGAAAATTAATCAATATTTCAGTTTTAATTAAAAAATGTTTTTTTGCAATTTTCAGAAAAATATATAATGTTATTTAATAAATAAAATATTTATAAATAAACAGTTAAAAAACTGTAGAAAATCAGTACAAAAAATAGATATAACTACTATCACACTTAAAAGTTAGCATTTAAAAAACCTTTGAAATTCACTGAAAAAAAACATAGGTTTCAGAGACATTATAGTTAGAAATTAGCATTTAAAAAACCTTAGAAATTCACAGAAAAAAACATAGGTTTCAGAGGTGTTATAGTTAGCTGCCCATTTCACTCGTACAAAACCATAGAAATTCCTCCGTTATAGTTAGTTCTGCTAACTATAACTCACGCGCCCGCAATGCACTGCTGATGATGTCACATATTGCATCATTCATGACATGGTCAGTGACATCACTGATGACATCACTGATGACATCTCAAATGACATCACTGATGACATCATCCGCTTGACAATCCGATACACCACATCATACACTAGTATAACTTTTCATCACTCACTGTAAAATACAGAGTACCATATTTGAAACCATTGACACACCAATACCAGTTACTACATACCCACTCACTGATTCCTAAGTCTACACACACAACTACCCATTCAACAACAGAATCATCTATACATGCAGTCATTAATTAATAGAACACTATCAAATGCACTTATACACATATATAGACATTTACACATCAGCAGTCTTCTTAGTCGGTTATGCAGTCATCCTACTCACTCATGAAAAAAATATATCGCACTTAAATTTACTCACTTACACAATTATCCAACGACACCTCATTTATTCAAACACATAGTAACTCATAGTTAATATGTTAAAAAAGCACCATTACAATTATACACTCATTCATATATTTACTCTCACAATCACTGACTGTTACACAAACTTATTTATATACACCAACTCTCACATACAATGCCTTTTATTTTTTTACTTTGTTGAAGATGTACAACTAAAACATATATTCGCTCACCAACACACAAATAAATACACTCAGTCACCCAAACAACTGTTTCCACATGCACTCTTAAACCCATACACCTAGTCAATCAACCATTCACACATCTATGCATAGAGTTACACACACCCCATCCAACCACACACAAACTCAGTGTCCCATACAAATACTCACCCAACTAATCAATAACTAATATACATACTCATGTAGTTAGTGACCAACTGAGGCAACATGTTATACAACAACAGAGACAGTGCTGCACACATTCACATAGTTTAGTTACTAATCCATGTATTAAGTGAGACACTTATAATTACTCACTTAAAAAGACAGTCAGACAGCTACTAAATCCTCCATCCATACAGTTATATATCCACTCAATCTTCAATACAGATTGGTATATATATAATGCATATTTAAATTTCAAACTAAACCACATTCAGTGGATGATGTCATCAGTGATGTCATCAGTGATGTCATTTGAGATGTCATCAGTGATGTCATCAGTGATGTCACTGACCATGTCATGAATGATGCAATATGTGACATCATCAGCAGTGCATTGCGGGCGCGTGAGTTATAGTTAGCAGAACTAACTATAACGGAGGAATTTCTATGGTTTTGTACGAGTGAAATGGGCAGCTAACTATAACACCCCTGAAACCTATGGTTTTTTCTGTGAATTTCTAAGGTTATTTAAATGCTAATTTCTAACTATAACGTCTCTGAAACCTATGTTTTTTTTCAGTGAATATATATATATATATATTACCTACTGGCGGTCGCCAGTTGGTAGTTATAGTTAGGACCTACTTTCCATAGGAAATTCGCAACATTCTATTCCCAATAACTTTGGCGTCGGTTGACAAATCTTCGTGAAATTTTCAGAACTTGTGGGGCGCTCCGGTCTGCTCCTATCTTGAAAGTTTCAGGGTGATTTCGTCAAGCAGGGGCCGAGAAAAAAGGGGATCCCAAAACGTGTTTTTTCCATGCAATTTTCCATGGGAAACTTTAGACACGTCTACAGCCCGAACTGCTGAACGGAATTACACCAAATTTGGCAAAAAGGTAGCCCTTGGTTCAGAAAGAGCCCTTTTTGTTAAATGGTGTAAATCCGTTCAGTAGTTCCTGACATAGTAAAAAAATAAAACGTTTCGATATCTGGGCGGAGCCTAACCCTCCAAGCACGAGTTTGGCTCTTATTGGCTGCCAACACTTCAAACCAAGAAGTGTTGGCAGTCATCTTGTGCCTCGCATCAAGTAAAAATCAATGTGCCGGTTTGTGAAGGTGGAGGTAGCCTGGCACGGACTTTCGTTGCAGTACTCTGCCATTTTTGCAGACTTGGTGTGGCGCTAATGTAAAAATCAATGTGCCGGTTTATAAATATATATATAGATACACACACCCCTTAGCTACACACACCTCTTGCCCCTTTCTAGAAATAAATGTAAAAACTGAAATGGGAGCCCACCCTGCCGGCTCGTATCCCCTGCGTGAGGCCGCCGCCGACAACACTGAGAGCCGCCGCGCTGTCTGCGGTGACCCGGAGGGCAGGCAAGTTGCTTGGCTGTGGGCAGGGCCGAATCCGGAGTGCTACGGCGAGCGGGGCTCCCTTGAGCAGTGAGAGCCCTGCGTTGGAAGGAGAGACGCAGGGTATGTAACCCCGATCTTCACTCAGGTTACAGGCACAGAGAACAATGCACGATCCCTTTTGTAGACAAAGTGCACTGCACACGGCTGCATAACACAAAGTGCTCACTGTCTAATTAACTGCTGCGGTGCACTACACGTGACTATGTGTTATGAGCAGAAAGCAGTGATTGATACACATGTGCCTTTAACCCGCCTGCAGAAATAATTGTGGGTTGTTTCCCAGTTGTTCGGGTTCTGCTAATGACCAGAAGAGAGGTCAGCCTCGTAAGTGGAATGCATGCTATATCTGTTTGCTGCATGCCTGCTACTTACAAGCCGATGGTTCTGTAAAACGGGCTCACGTGTGATCTGTATGACTGATTCGTGTTGTTTTTGCTTTATGGCTGCTAGTCTCACTCAGGGTGGGCTGTTTAACTGGTTGTTACAGACAAAGTGTGCTGTATAACTGCCTGTTAGAAGTATAATGCACAATGTAGCTCGATGAAAGAGCGGCCTGTTTACCTGTTACGTTTTTTTTGTTATAACTCGCGAACTCGACCTGAAGGTATTGGAGCTCTTTACATAAGCACCAGTTACCTTACACAAAGACATATTCATTGTTGGGAGGCACAGGGATGTCAAGTGATTTGCCCAGAATCTCAGGATGTTGAGCCGACGCCGAGACTTGAACCTGATTCCACAGCTCCAAATTGGCAGCTCAGACCGTTATGCCACACCTGTGCCAAATACACTGCGCTTTAGGACTTTCACAGGCTGGTGCTCTGCATGCCTGTCTTTTACCAAGTGGCCCTGACAGCTGAAACTGCCGGTCTTTATGGCTGATTGGTGCACAGTGTGTTTTACAACTGTTTGCTACAGGTTTAGTGCACTGTGTCAACTCCTTTCAGAGTGAGCTGTGTGCCTGTTACTGGCAGCAAGTGCTGTGATTATCCGTTGAAGAGTGGAACACACTGTGTAATTGACACACAAATCCTTTAATCTGTAGACACCACAGGCACAGAATGAAGACATATTGATTTCACAGCATCCTTTCCCCACCGTGAACCTACCCTGGCTTCCCTTCTGTCTCCCCGTCCCTCTCTGTACCGCACCAGCTCTTTGTTTCCACTCTCCTGGGCAGGCCCTGCTGTGTGTTTGCATATTTTTACACCCCTCATATTCAGAGGTGAAAATAATGAGAACAAAGTGTGAGAAATTGCAGAAAAAGCTGTCAAATATATTCTCCGGGTTACAGGAACACAACACGAGAATGAACAAGCTCCGGCCTGAAAATATATGAGAGATGGAATGAGGGAAGGAAAGATATGCAGAGGATAGTACATGGAGGGACTCTACAGAGGTATCCACAGCTCGTGGCCTACCATGGATGAAGAACTCAGTGGCAAGACTCATAGCGCAGAGAAGACATTGGGGTCACAACTGTCCAACATACTACTGGCATCGAATCTCCTATCTCCCAAAAGGTGCTTCAATATAAGTACCAATTTGTGGAATGCAGGTGACTCACTATACCCAAATATCGATTCGCAAGGAGCCCTATCAATATACATAAGAAGCCTGGTGGTGACTGAAGATTTCAGCTGCACGTTTCCTGGTACTCCTGACAGTATCTTTCCTGTCAGCCAGTCTCTATAGCCTTCCGTACTTAGAAGCAGTCTCCTTCTAGGACGGCAAAGTCTGCCTCAGGAAGAGGTGTATGCTGACCATCGTGCCGGCCCATTGGCCTCCTGGGAAACTGGTCTGCTGTAACCAACTGGTCTCTTCAAAGATGTGTAACTTTGTTGAGGTGTGTGGTGCAGAATGTAGAGCTTGATGTATGTACAGTTTGGTAAATGAGCTACTACATGGTGTACCCCAACATCCGCTGTCTCTGCCACGAGCTGTGGCTATGAAGAGGCTGCTGTTTCTGAAAGGAGGGCAGCAGCTGAAAGACACTAGGAGCATGGAGAGGGCATCAAAATTCCAGTGATGGAAGGGAACTCTGCTCCTGAGGCTCCTATAGCATGTGTTTTTACAATGTTTACAGACACTAGGACACAAAGTTATGCACTGGTAAGGTGACTCACTGCTGATGCAGCTTCTCTGTGCCATCTACCGCGATAAGAGTTGTGGGTCTTAGATCTTGGATTTTACAGTCTCAGGCCTTTTGAAAGTGCAGTCCTACTGAGTGGGGTTCACCTTTTCAATGTCAGGGGAATCTGTGTACATGCTTGTTGTGTGGGTATGCTCTTGGTGCTGGAACCGCCTTTAGTTTGTGCGTACAGTTGGTAATGCGTTATTGGGTGCTAGTAGCCGACTCGGCAATGTGGCGAGCGCAAGGAAAGTTGTCTTCTTTTTTTTTTTATTTAACTTTATTTCTCCCGTCATATGTTGACTTACCTGACCCTCACCCCGCCCCACCGCCTCACCGCTCTTACCTGTGCCGGCTGCCACTGGGTGCTACCTGTCCTATCGTCTGAGTTAGCACTTGGTCTCTCTCTTAGTAGAGAAGCAGAGGTGACACATTTTATAAATGCAAGAAAAAGTCATGATGTGGTTGCTGTCCAAGTCTCGTGTCTATAAAGATCAACAAAGTGCCTGATGTTTATGCTTTTCAGATGTTTATTCTTCTATGCACCTTTGTGACCATGCTGCAATAGGGCTGATGAATTAGGAATCAAGCCCTTGTGTTGGTTGCTGGCTTTTGCATCAGGTCTCATATTTTGGGAATTTCTTGGCATTTTAAGGTCAGTTTTTTGGGGTCTGACCTGCAAATGTATTCCTGAAAACCCAATAGAGACATTAAGGAATGGAATTGCAAAGCTGTGAGCTTGGTCAAGCACTATGTTGAGTGCCATAGAAGATGTTGGTTGCTGGGATCAGTGTTGAAGTTCTTGATGAACATTTTTTCCAGGTCTGCATTTTGATCCTGTGGGATTTGGTCACATCTGGAGTTGAAAATGATTCGGGCTTTTAACAATGTTGAGTAATTTTCTCTCTCGACTTTTGCCTGCTTTTTATTGTTTTTTTGAGAAAGTTATTTTTTAATGGCTTGAATTTGTACATTGCCCTTTCATTTACTAAGTTTTTAGTTAGTGTTGGATATTGGGCTTTTTTGCCCTTGACGTTCCAGGAAGCGCAAACCTTATAACACTGTATTTAAAGAAAGCGTATACCATTCTTAAATATATTTTGTGTTGTTTTAAAGGTCAGGACTAGGGTATCCAGGAGGGTCAAGATAGAGATCTTGTAATTTTCTACTAAAGGAGTAGTCGTTACTCTAGCCTTGGTCTAGATGATTGAAAGTAGAAATGGTTGTACTGGCGACTTCCATATGAATTTTGTTTGCATTCTTGACCATGGCATATTTGCACAGATAGTTTGCAGGTGGTGATTAAGAGAGAATTAGAATTGTGTTCTGCCAATTAGATTGGATGATACTGTCAATAGTTACACATGCTTCATCAGCAGTTCCTAAAGTGAGGGTCGCTTTTAAATGACGAGTAAGATTTAGAGAGAACTGTTTTAGAATTTTGTCTAGAAGGGACGATGATAGTTTTGCTATGGATGTACATTTTTCTCATTGTAGTATAAGTTGAAATCCTAAAGCAGCCATAATATTCCGAGGAAGGGAAATTGCTAAAGTTTATGCCAGTCAGTCCCGCTGTAAAAAAAATGTTGTTAACAGGTAGGTTTACAACAGAGTATTATCCATTGTTTAAGGTTTAGATAATTGAATGTTAGTTTGGAGGCATTCTGCTGAGTGGGTGACTGATGGTGCCAATGTAGTGCAATTTATCTGGTCTCTGCATTTGCAGTCGATTTCCCCACTCATTTCATTTTTCTCTCAATCATTCCACAGAATTTTGTATCCCAGGGAGGCTAATATATCTCTGAGGTGCTGTCCTGAGTAGAAAAAACTGGTTCCAGGTAAGAAGAGGGTATTGATGTTGTAGGTGCAGTTTACTTTTGCTGGCAGGTTTTTGTGAGTGCTAGGTCGAACAGTAGAGCATCGGCAGTGAGCTGTGTTCCCAGTGGGCCATGGGCCACAGACTCTCACACTTCTAGAGAGATGGCAGTCATCCTCATCCACCCACCCCTGCCCTCCCCTCACCCACTAATCCCTGCCCTCCACACCTATCCCTTCCCCTCAACCATCGATCCCTCTCACCCCACCCACCGATCCCTCCCCTCACCCATCAACCCCTGCCCTCCCCTCACCCACCAACCCCTGCCTGCCCCTCACCCACTGACCTTTGCCCTCCCCTCACCCACAGACCCCTGCCCTCCCCCCACCCACTGACCCCAGCCCTCCACTCACCCACCAACCTTTGCCCTCCCTTCACCCAATGACCCCTGCCCTCCCCCAAAAACCCCTGCCCTCCCCTGACCCACCGATCTCTGCCCTCCCCTTCCCCCACCGACCCCTGCCCTCTCCTCACTGCCTTCCACCTTCAAGTACCCAGACCTCCGCCTGATCCCACCACAGACCCGCACCCTGAGTAACACTTGGCAAGGAGGCAAAATCTGGACTGTGACTAAATATTTAGGGCAAATGATCAACATTCAAGACACAAAGTGAGGATAAAAGGTCACTTGTATGGCAGATCTGAGGAGTCCAGCAGTCATGTAAACAGACAGCTGACACCGGCAAGAGTCAGAGCAGGTTTGTCAGCTTTGGTTTGTATAATACATGGCAGTTTTGATCAAACCTTCATATGTAATTTGAATTATTTAAGGATTTTAAACACTTCAAACGTGTACTCTAAGCAGAATCCGACAGCTGGCAAGGGGGGCTTCGGTGGCAGACCCCTCCTGCCCTTCTACCATGTGGGACAGAAGCAGTGCTCCGAGGCCGAACACGCACCGCCAGGGTTAGTTTTTCTTTTTCATAAGCAGTAGCAGATCTGAAGTTCTTTGTTTCCAAGAGAAAAGAACAGAAATCTGGGCATGAATATTGATCTGGACCCGCAGTTCCTCTTTAACAAGTTCAGCGTCACACCTATCACACTGCAGCATGCTGGGGGCGGGAGACGCCACACTCCGGTAGGACGTTTAAGGTTCATTTCACCCACACCTCTGTTGCCTCTTTCAGCACCTCTGTAGGTTCTTTCTGCACTGCTCTTGCTTTTTTCTGCACCTCATGTGTTTCTTTCTGCACTGCTCTTGCTTCTTTCTACACCTCTGTTGCTTCTTTCATCAATTCTCTTGCCTTTTTCTGCCCTTCTCTTGCTTGTTTCTGTACCTCTCTTGCATCTTTCTGCACCTCTGTTGTCTCTTTCTGCACTTCACTTGCTTCTTTCTGCACCTCTCTTGCCTCTTTTGGCACATCTGTTGCTTCTTTCAGAAATTCTCTTGCCTCTTTCTGCACTTCTGTTCCTTCTTTTTGCACCTCTCCTGCCTCTATATGTACCTCTCTTGCCTTTCTGCACCTCTCCTACCTCTTTCTGCACCTCTCTTGCTTCTTTTTGCATGACTGTTGGTTCTTTCTGCACTGCTCTTGCTTCTTTCTGCACCTCACTTGCCTCTTTCTGCACTGCTCTTGCTTCTTTCTAAACCTCTGTTGCTTCTTTCAGCCATTCTCTTGCCTTTTTCTGCACTTCTCTTGCTTGTTTCTGCACCTCTCTTGTGTCCTTCTGCATCTCTTTTGACTCTCTCTGCACTTCAGTTGCTTCTTTCTGCACCTCTATTGCCTCTTTTGACACCTCTATTACTTCTTTCTGCACATCTCCTGCCTCTTTCTGCACCCCATTTCCCTATTTGTGCAACTCTCTTGCCTCTTTCTACACCTCTCTTCCCTCTTTCTGCAGCACGTGTACCTCCTTTTGCAACTCTGTTGCTTCTTTCTACACTTCTCTTTCTTCTTTTTGCACCTCTCGTGCCTCCATCTGCACATCTGTTGCCTCTTTCAGCACCTCTGTTGGTTCTTTCTGCCCTGCTCTTGCTTCTTTCTGCACCTCACATGTCTCTTTCTGAACTTCTCTTGCTTCTTTCCACACCTCTGTTGCTTCTTTCAGCAATTCTCTTGCCTCTTTCTGCACTTCTCTTGCTTCTTTCGACACCTCTGTTGCTTCTTTCAGCAATTCTCTTGCCTCGTTCTGCACTTCTGTTCCTTCTTTTTTCACCCCTCCTGCCTCTTTCTATACCTCTCTTGCCTCTTTGTGCACCTCTCTTACCTCTTTCTGCACCCCTCTTTCTTCTTTTTGCACCACTGTTGGTTCTTTCTGCACAGCTCTTGCTTCTTTCTGCATCCCACTTGCCTCTTTCTGCACTGCTCTTGCTTCTTTCTAAACCTCCGTTGCTTTTTTCAGCAATTCTCTTGCCTCTTTCTCTACTTCTCCTACTTGTTTCTGCATCTCTCTTGCGTCTTTCTGCACCTCTGTTGCCTCGTTTTGCACTTCACTTGCTTTTTTCTGCACCTCTCTTGCCTCTTTCGGCACCTCTGTTACTTCTTCCTGCACCCCTCTTGCCTCTTTCTGCACCCCTCTTCCCTATTTGTGCAACTCTCTTGCCTCTTACTACACCTCTCTTCCCTCTTTCTGGGGCACTTGTGCCTCCTTTAGCACCTCTGTTGTTTCTTTCTGCACTTCTCTTGGTTCTTTCTACACTGCTTTTGCTTCTTTCTGAATCCCTCTTGCCTCCTTTTGCACCTCTGTTACTTCTTTCTGTACCTCTATTGCTTCTTTCTACACTTCTCTTGCCTCTTTTTGCACACTTCGTGACTCTTTCAGTACCTCTGTTGCTTATTTCTGCACTTCTCTTCCTTCTTTCAGCACCCCTCGTGCCCCCTTTTGCACCTCCGTTGCTTCTTTCTGCACTTCTCCTGGTTCTTTCTGCACTGCTCTTGCCCCTTTCTGCAGCCCTCTTGCCTCTTTGAGCACCTCTCTTTCTTCTTTCTGCACCTCACTTGCCTCTTTTAGCACCTCTGCTGCTTTTTTCTACAGATCTCTTGCCTCTTTCTGCACTTCATTTGCATCTTTCAGTGCCTCTGCTGCTTTTTTCTGCAGATCTCTTGCCCCTTTCTGCACCCCTCTTTTCTCTTTCTGCACCCCTCTTCCCTCTTTCTGCACCTCTGTTCCCTGTTTCTGCACATTTCTTGCCTGTTTCTGCACCTCACTTGCCTCTTTCAAAACTTCTGTTGCTTTTGTCTGCAGATCTCTTGCCTCTTTCTGCACCTCACTTGCATTTTTCAGCACCTCTGTTGCTTTTCCCTGCAGATCTCTTGCCTGTTTATGGACCGCTCTTGCCTCTTTCTAAACCCTTGTTCCCTGTTTCTGCACCTTTCCTGCCTGTTTCTGTACCTCTCTTGCCTCTTTCTGTACCTCTCTTGCCTCTTTCTTTACTTCTCTTGCTCTTTTTGCACACTTCAAGCCTGTTTCTATAACACTCATGCCTCTTTGTGCACCTCTCCTACCTCTTTCTGCACCCCTCTTGCCTCCTTTTGCACCTCCGTTGGTTCTTTCTGCACTGATTTTACTTCTTTCTGTACTTCACTTGCCTCTTTATGCACCCCCGTTCTCTGTTTCTGCACCTTTCCTGCCTGTGTATGCACCTCTCTTGTCTCTTTCTGCACCTCTGAGTTAGAAGAACTTTTAATCCTCTGCCCTATTATGTACTAGGGCCTTAATGGGGAGGTCATGCAAATCATAGGGATACTCCAACCCATAGTGTACCCTAGTGTATGTAGGTGTTTTCACTGTATTCTAAGTGTCTTTCAGCATAGCACTGGCTTCGGGCCTGATTAGTCAGAGTCAGTTAGTACCAGTCAGCAGAAAGTTGGGGGCACAGGATGACTTTGAAACAAGGCCTCTTTCTGCACCTCTTTTGCTTCTTTCTGCATATCTCTTGCTTGTTTCTGCACGTTTCTTTGTCTTTCTGGAGTTCTGTTGCCTCTTTCTGCATTTCTCTTGCTTCTTTCTGCACCTTTCTTCCTCTTTCTGCACATGATCTACCTCTGTAGGCATAGTAAGAGATTAGCATTTAAAAACCTTTGAAATTCACTGAAAAAACCATAGGTTTCAGGGACATTATAGTTAGAAATTAGCATTTAAAAAACCATAGAAATTCACTGAAAACACCATAGGTTTCAGGAACGTTATAGTTAGCTGGACATTTTACTCATACAAAACCATAGAAATTCCTCTGTTATAGTTAGTTTTGCTAACTATAACTTGCGCGCCCGCAATGCACTGCTGATGATGTCACATATTACATTCATGACATGGTCAGTGACATCACTGATGACATCACTGATGACATCTCAAATGCCATCACTGATGACATCACTGATGACATCACTGATGACATCATCCACGTGACAATCTGATATACCTCATAACACACTAGTATAACCTTTGATCACTCATTGTAGAATACACAGTATCGTATTTGAAACCATTGATATGCCAATAGCATTACTACATTTACCTACAGAATCACTTAAACATACACTCACTGATCAATAGAACACTATGAAATACATTCATAAACCTATATAGACAATGACACATCAGCATTCATCCTACTCGGTTATGCAGTTATCGTACTCCCTCAGGAAAAAAATGAATCACTCTTATATTTACTCACTTACACAGTTATACACACAACACCTCATTTATTCATACATATAGTAACTCATAGTTACTATGTTATAAAATCACTATTACAATTATACACACATTCATGCAGTCACTAGCACAATCAGTGACTGTTATGTATACTTATTTGTATACACTAACTGACATAAAATGCCTTTTATTTTTGTACTTTCTTCGAGATGTAGCAATGAGAGATATATTCACTCACCAACACAACCATAAACACACTCCATTACTCAAAGAACTGTTTCCACAAGCACTCTTAAAATCATACACCTACTTAATAAACCACTCACACATCTATGCATAGAGTCACACACCCCCCACCCAACCATACACATAGTCAGTCTCCCATACAAATACTGAACCAACTAAACAATAACTAATATAAACAATCATGTAGCTAGTGACCAACTGGTACAGCAGCTTACACAACAATAGACAGAGTGATACAGACATTTAAACACTTTAGTCACTAACCCATGTATTTAGTAAGACACTTTTAATTACTTACTTAAAGAGTCACTCACACAACTACTAAATCCTCCATCCAAACACTTATATATCCACTCATTCTTTAATACAGATTGGTATATATATAATATAAATTTAAATTTGAAACAAAAAAACATACACTGGATGATGTCATCAGTGATGTCATCAGGGATGTCATTTGAGATGTCATCTGTGATGTCATCAGTGATGTCACTGACAATGTCATGAATGATGTAATATGTGACATCATCAGCAGTGCATTGCGGGCGCGCGAGTTATAGTTAGCAGAACTAACTATAACAGAGGAATTTCTATGGCTTTGTAAGAGTAAAATATCCAGCTAACTCAAACGTTCCTGAAACCTATGGTTTTTTCAGTAAATATATATATATGTGATCAAGGCCGCATGTCTGGCGGCCGAAACGCGTCAATTGGACACTTGATGCTTGAATAAATCATCATTTAACTCTCTACTTTGCCTTTGGAGTCTGTTTTCTTTCTTTGGATGGTGGTACCCCTGGGATCCTGCATACATATATATATATATTCACTGAAAAAAACATAGGTTTCAGGAGTGTTATAGTTAGCTGGACTTTTCACTTGTACAAAACCATTGAAATTCCCCCGTTATAGTTAGTTCAGCTAACTATAACTCGCGCGCCCGCAATGCACTGCTGATGATGTCACATATTACATCACTCATGACATGGTCAGTGACATCACTCATGACATCACTGATGACATCTTAAATGACATCACTGATGACATCACTGATGACATCATCCCGTGAATGTGTGTTTTTCTGAAAATTAAATATGTTTTATATATGTATATCTCAAGGTCGATGGAAGAATAAATGGGTATATAAGTGTCTAAATGGATGATTTGTTTTTGAAAAATTGATTGTGTAACTGACTGATTAAGTGTATCATAGTGAATACATGGCTTAGTGAGTAATGTTTAAATATGTAAATATCTGTATCAGTCTCTCACTTTGTGTATAAGTGGCTGCATGGGTTGGTGAGTAGCTACATGGGTGTCTATATAGGTTATTAGTTGTTTTTTTGAGTATCAGTCTGAGTGTCTGCATGGTTTGGTGGGGGGTATTACGTAGTGCATAGGTGCATGAATGAGTGACCCACTGTTTGTATGTGTTGAAGACAGCATGTGTGCAGGACTGTATGGGTGGATGAGTGTGTATATGGGTGTGTTAGTGAGTGAATGACTGTCTCAATAGTGTCTTTATGAGTAACTACATATGTTTTAAACTAGTATATGTGACTATTGGTGTATATAAGTGAGTATATGTGAGAGTGAGAGATTGAAAGAGTTCCTGTATGAATAAGTATGTGTTTCTATAAGTGATTGTTTAAAAGACTAAGTATGTGTAAGTTTCCGTAGAAGTAAGTGTGGTGGTGTGTGTATAACTGTATATGCAAGCAAATGTATGTTTGATTCTTTATTAGCATGAGTGACTATGTGTGTGAGTAACTCTATGGATGAGTGGCATTGTGTAACAGGATGTATAGGTGTATGAGTACATATGATGAGTGAGTACATGTATGAGTGACTGTATAGGACTGTTGGTGAATGAGTGGATGTGTATGTGGATCTTAGAATTACTGAAGAGGTTGTTGTAACTGGTATTGGTATGTCCATTGTTTTGAAAATGTTAGTCTCTATTTTTGAATGTGTGTATCAAAGGTTATATTAGGGTGAGAGGAGGTCTGCCACTCTATCACAAGGATGATGTCATCAGTGATGTCATTTGAGATGTCATCAGTGATGTCATGAGTGATGTCATGAGTGATGTCACTGACCATGTCATGAGTGATGTAATATGTGACGTCATCAGCAGTGCATTGCGGGCGCGCGAGTTATAGTTAGCTGAACTAACTATAACGGGGGAATTTCAATGGTTTTGTGCAAGTGAAAAGTCCAGCTAACTTTAACACGCCTGAAACCTATGGTTTTTTCAGTGAATTTCTGAGGTTTTTTAAATGCTAATTCCTAACTATAACGTGCCTGAAACCTATGTTTTTTTCTGTGAATTTCAAAGGTTTTTTAAATGCTAATTTCTAACTATGCCTACAGAGATAGGACATGTGAAGAAAGAAGAAAAAATGCACAGAAAGAAAAAAAAGAAGTGCAGAAAGAAGCAACAGAAGCCCTCAAAGACGAAGAAAAGTGCAGGAAGAAGGATAACGTGCAGAAAGAACAAAAAGAAGAGCTGAAAGAAGCCTTGTTGCAAAATCATCCTGTACCCTCAACTTTTTCAGACGGATACTGGTGGTAACTGAGTCTGACTAACCAGTCCTAGAGCCAGTGCTATGTTAAAAGACACTTAGAATACAGTGAAACCCCTACATACACTAGGGAACATTATGCGTTGGGGTCCCCCTGTGATTAGCATGACCTCCTCTGTAAGCCCCTAGTATATAATAGGGCAGGGGGATTAAAACTACCTCTTAAAACAGGCCACAGGGCGTTTTTGCACAAGTTAACTCAGGCCCCGTCCCCTCCCTTCACCACTGTGTAAACATGCCCTGTGTCCGTTTTTAGTTGGGAGATTAAGTTCATTTGAATCCTGAGGGTCCCTAGGGTCCAACTAGCCCACTAGGTACCTCCAGTAAGTGCCACAGAGCTGCGTTGTAGAGAGGTGTAAAAAGTGGCACGGCCTGGACCCCCTCTCTGCAATGCAGCTCAGTGGCGCTTACTGGAAGCACTTGGTGGGCTAGTTAGCCCCCAGGGGCCCTCAGTATTGAAGGGAAATTATATCCCCAATTTAAAACGTGCCATAGTGCGTGTTTGCACACGTCACCAGGTCCCGTCCCCTCCCTTCACCACTGTGTAAACGCGCCCTGTGGCTGTTCTAAGTTGACAGATTAAGTCCCCTTGAATCCTAAGGGTCCCTAGGGTCAAACTAGACCACTAGGTACCTCCAGTAAGCGCCACAGAGCTGCGTTGCAGAGAGGTGTAAAAAGGGGCTTGGCCTCAGAACACCTGTCTGCAGCGCAGCTCCCTGGCGCATACTGGAGATGCCTGTTGGGCTAGTTGGCCCTCAGGGACCCTCAGTATTGAAGAGGAATTAATTCCCCAACTTACAATTCGCCAGGGGGCGCGTTTGCAGAGTGCTGCAAGGAGGGGGCGTGGCCTCTGGCACGATGCCAGTCTTTTATTTATTTTAATTTTTTTAAGAAGGGGGGCTGTGTGGTTCCCCTTCTTATTCTAATTTATTGGCCCTGATGACCCCATCCCCCAGGGCCTGTCTCCTAATTATATTTTTTTGACCCCAATCCCCAGGGCCGGCCACTGTTTTTTATTATTTTTAAAAAATATATACTTATAGACACACCTAGGACATGGTGGACAAACCGTACGTACCTATCACCATGACGATTTGCGTGATATTCATTAAAAGGCGACTATGCATACAATGAATCCACGTGGAATGTATTTACACCACTAGTGAAGCTCTGACATGTCTGATGCCCTACCGTGCCTAATCCCGGTAGATACCCTTGTCGTTTATTTATACAAACATGGGTAGCTATTGACGGGCACATTTAATACACATGCACACCAAGCCATTCAAAGGGGATTCGACAAAAATTTGACCAAAACTATGCAAGAAACCCCCCTCACGGTTAATAAAACACACATCCACTGCCGGATGTGTAATATGTTTTATTTTACTCTCTGGAAAGGAGACGAACATCACTTGAGAGTCACAGCGCTCTCCTGGCAGATCCCAATGCTGTGTTACACCCACCATTGCCTGCTGAGTGCCACACACCTCTCTGTTGTATTCCACTAGCTAGTGCATATGCTATGACACTCTCTAGCCCATGTGCACTGTAACACCACCCCGTGAATATGTCATGCCACACTTGTCTTCGCACGGGTTATATTGCCCCATCTAACGTGCCTTCCTCGATGCCTATGTTATAACGCACAGTGCTATGCCATACATATTACAATCTGGGATCCATATCTTTGTCACAGTGCATATGCAACGTTACACTCCCCAGCACATATTTTATATTACAACTTTAGAGACTAGTTAGGTTACACAACACTGCCCTGTGCATATTACCCTCCAAGGCGCATAACGCATAGCACGCGCTAGTACCTGTGCTATCTCGCGCTCTCCAATGAATCTGTAATTGCGCACAATGTATTGCATATTATATTTCACGCCCGGTTCATCTTATATCACACTTTTTGGTGCATAGTTTATAGCATACACTATATCTAGTTTTCACTTTCAATCGTGCTCTCAGGACTATGTTCTATATAACACTGTGTTCACCTACCCTTTTCACCGGCATTACATTTTGCGATAGGGGGTGGAGGGTCAGGGGGTGTTTGTGCCAAGTGAGCCCGGGGTCACAGTCACAAACGTCCTCTTCTTCCTGAATAAAAGTGAGATTATGCTGCATAGTTGTTCATATTTTAAGTAGTTCGCACAGACACACGTTTTAAAAACAATAAAGTTCCTAATACCTGCCTTCTCTGAACAGTTAGCTTGCTGCCCCATCCCCCTCCTCCCTATCCTCTGTTGTGTGAATCCATGGACTAGCCTCCTCCCTCCTGCCATGCATGGTCTGATGTGCTGCCACTGCCCTCAATTTAGTATGATGTACCAGTCCACTCCTCCTGCCCTCCATTGCCCAATTCTATGCCCCATCATTGACCTCATGTAGCCCAATGACAGAAGTGTGCAAAACACTTATTTTTTGTGTATTTGCAGTTTTATATAGTGTAGACTTGTGGGGTTGAGTTCCTCTGAGGGCATGTTTTTCGTTTGTCCTGATGCTGTTGCTTGGCTGCCAGCTTGAAACATTGTGGCTATTTTTTGGGCACGTTTTGCTTTACGTTGCTCCATTTCCCCTGTTCGATAGTGCTGTGTTGCTGGCCCTCTTCTGTATTCTTTTTTACTTTTATTGTGGAGGGACTTGTACTGTCCTGATTTAGTGCTAGGTATGTTCTTTTCCTTAAAAAATGATATTAGGTTTGTCCTTATAATTTATTCCGATTTTGCTTTTTTAGGAGGAGAGGGGTCTCTTTATCCTTGTCATGATATTTATTTCTTGTTGGTTTTTTAGCAGTGACACCTATTTTCAGAGAAATGGTAGAGCGTTTTTATTCCATTTCCAGATGGAGTCTTCCTTATGTGTCTGAAAGGCTTTGATTTAATCCTTATTTATTGCTGTTCGTGCTGGTTGTTTAAGGAATTCCTTTATTTGTTAAAGTGGAGACGGTGTCGAGTTTTCCCTTTAGAGTCTGATTATTTTTATGCAAGTTGTGGCTTCCTTTTCACAGCGTTTTTTCCTTTTTCTTTCATTATATATATATATAACCTACTGGCAGTCGCCAGTAGGTAGGTATAGTTAGGACCTATTTTCCATAGGAAATCCGCAACATTCTATTTGGAATAACGTTGGCACCGATTGACGAATCTTCGCGAAAATTTCTAAACTTTTGACCAGCTCTGGTCCGCTTCTATCCTGAAAATTTCATGGTGATTCGTCAAGCGGGGGCCGAGAAAAAAGGGGGGTCACACAACCCGTTTTCCCCATGCATTTTCAGATAGGACCCGTTGACGCAGCTACAGCCCGAAGTGCTGAACAGAATTACACCAAATTTGGCAAAGAGGTAGTCCTCAGTTCAGACTCGTGACTTTTGCTTAAATGGTGTAAATCCGTTCAGTAGTTCCTGAGAAAATTAGAGTTAAAAAGATAGATATATCTGGGCGGAGCCTAACCACACATCTCATCGTGAGATCTGATTGGCTGTCAGTACTTCATCCAAGAAGTGTTGGCAGCCATCTTGGGACCAATATACATGATAGCACCTCATTAAAAAGCATTGCAGTTAATAGAAGGTTTTAAGACTTTAGTTACATTATAAATCATTTGTTGATGGTACCATACTCATTTTAGGAATTGTGGTATGTTCTAAGGTGATTTCACCATGTGAAAAAGCCTTCTGCTGTGATATCATGTTTGAGAGAAAACTATTTTCTCATGCTTTTCCCACAGAGGTTTGGAAGGTGATCTATAAGCTAAACTAAGAGCTTATTTTCTGTAAATTCACATTATCTTTCTCAGTCATGTGAGAATGAAGTCTGACATTCTCAGTAAAACATGTACATCCAACAAGGGCAGAGGCTGTCTGTTGATTCCTTTGTGTTCTACTGCAGCTTCCCAGAGTATTCTAAAGAACAACTAGAGTGCTAACAGTCCTATTTATGACAAACGTATTGCACACCTGAAGCCATCTTGATTGGAATAAAGTGGTAAATCTTAAAACATTTAATTTAAAAAGGAACAAAATGAGGGGGTTCATTTTGCCATAGAAAGTATGATTAGTGCTGCAGAAAGAAAAATTAGGGCACATTTTGAGTGACTTCTCAAATCCTCTTCTATTTCATTAAAACATTCTGACATGCAGACTGAAACATGCACTTTAAGTAATTTAAATAACTTACCCGAGTTGCGGCGTCCTGGGGCTCCCTCTTCCTTCTCTCGCCGACGACTTCCTCACAAATGCGCATGTGTGGCCGCCCGCGCATGTACATTTATCGCGACAAATGCGCATGTGCGGGCGGCTGCGCATGCGCATTTGTGTGGAAGAAGTCGGCGATAGAAGGAAGAGGGAGCCCCGGGACGCCGCAGCTCATGTAAGTTATTTAAATTACTTAAACCTTGTTTTTTTAAAGTTTAGGATCATTCTTAATGTATTTTAAAAGCGGGCGGGAGGGAGGCGGGTGGCGGGTAACTCACTCCACCGTGGGTGTGCGTAGCCTGCAGGCCCTACGCCTACTTCGCGGATCGCGAAGTAGGCAAAGCTATGCACACTCCGCACCCAGGTTTATTCAAGACCAGGAACCAGTGGGTCCCTGCCAGAAGCCAGTGGGCTTCTACCATTCAAGTATGACCAACTCCCATTCTTGGAATTGAGAGCATTGTGTAGTACTAGGAAATTCAAGGCAGGGAAAAGTGCAAACACCCAACGCCTCATAGAGGTACTGCTCTTAGATGATCTCAGAAAGACCTCACAGTCTGAAGGGGTTGGCAGAGTGTGTGGGGCAGCAGATGAGGAAAGGTCCAGTGGTGGAGATACCCCTGACTTGACCTCTGGAGCTGGCCAGGAAGGTGTCAATGATCTTAACCTGGAAGATACAACTCCTCCTGAGGGTGAGGAAGAAGGCCACAATGGCCCTATCTTTACCCCACCTGGGAGAGTTGACAGGGTGCCTAGAAGGTCAAGATCTCCTTCTCAGGAGTCTAACCATGCTGACACATCTGTAGGGACCTCTGTCTCTTCTCATAGGAGAGAATCCTCTCATGAGAGGAAAGTGAGACTGCTCAAGTATGAGGAAGCTCAGCTTAGAATCAGAAGAGAGCAGTTGGCTTTAGAAAGGGAGTCCCTGGAGCTTCAGCAAGCTAGAAGACAGCAGCATCCCTAGTGGTAGAGAAAGGTCTCATGACCACAGGAACCTAAACACGATTGTCCCTCCCTACCAGAGTGGGGATGACATCCACAAATAGATTACTGCACTGGAAAGGGCCTGCAAAGTTCAGAGGGTCCCCCAGGAGCAGTGGGTAGCAATCTTGTGGCTCTCCGTTGCAGACAAAGGCAGATATAAGCTCCTCACTGTTAGAGAAGAGGATGCTAATGATTACCACTTCTTGAAGAGTGCACTGATTGAAGGGTTTTGCCTAACCACTGAACGATACAGGTTAAAGTTCAGAGATACCCAAAAGGCACAGAATCAAGACTGGGTGGACTTTGTAGATTGTGCTACTAAGGCTCCGGATGGCTGGTTACTTGGCAGTAAGGTGTGTGATTTCAAAGGATTGTACAACTTAATTATGAGGGAGCAGATCCTTAATAATTGACAAAACCAGCTGTTGCATCAGTACCTGGTGGACTCTGATCTGACCTCTCCCCAAGAATTGGGAAATAAGGCAGACAAATGGGTCAGAACCAGGGTGAGGCAGAAGGTTCAGAACCAAGGTGGTGACCCAAAGAAGCAAGATTCAAAGAACTCTGACAAGGGTGGGGAAAAGGTTAAAGACCAGAAGTATTCTCAAGGTCCCCAAAAATATGCATCTGGGGGGAGTCCCAATCTAACACAGGAAATGGGCAAAAGAAACCATGGTGTAAAATCTGTAAGCAGAAAACCCATTGGACTAGTGACTCTACAAAGTCCAAAGACTCCCTCCAGCCATCATTGCCCCTAAGGCAACTGTTCCTCCTAGTGCATCTACAATTGGTGGTACTCAGAATAAGGGTGTAGTAGGGTTAACCCTGGGTTCTGAGATGGACTCTGGCCTAGTCAGAGTTACAACTCAGGCTGTCCTGATCTGTGATGGAGGCATGGATATGTCCTCCTTTGTAAGTCCCAGTAACTTGGGCAAATACAGACAGCAGCCTTTGATAAATGGAAAAGAGGCTTTGGCATTCAGGGACACAGGAGCAAGTGTCACAATGGTGACAACAGATTGTGTGGATCCTGAGCAGATTATACATGGTGAGATGTACCAAGTGACCAATGCTAGCAATGTCAGGACAGAGCATTCCTTGGCAGTTGTTAATTTCTCCTGGGGAAGGGTAACTGGCCTCAAGAAAGGTGTGGTAAGTGCAGACCTCCCTGTTGAATGCTTGCTTGGAAATGATCTAGAAACTTCAGCTTGGTCAGAAGTGGAGCTCAGGACACATGCAGAAATGCTACGAATCCCTGCACATGTATTTGCTCTGACCAGGTCACAGGCTAAAATGTCAAACACTGAACAGGCCCTGTATCCTGGAAGAATGGACCAGGTGCCTTCCAAGAGGAGGAGCAGTAGGGTTAAGGCAGTGCCTTCCCCCCTGACTCAGAGTACAGATCAGCCTCCTGAGGGAGATGATCTTAGTCCTGAAGATGGAACTGTCCCAGAGGAGCTTGAGCCTGATCAGGTTGAGTTCTTGGGGACAGGGGGCCTTTTCATGGCAGATCCGAGCCAGAAGCAGCTGAGCTGCCCCTCTCTTGAACCCCTCAGAAAGCAATCTGCTGATGAAGCTGCTGGGAATGCTGGTGGAACGCATAAAGTCTATTGGGATGATTCAATCCTATACTCAGAGATTAGAGATCCCAATCCTGGTGCTTCCAGGCGGTTGGTAATACCTCTGAAGTTTAGGGGCTTCCTATTAACAGTAGCCCATGATATTCCCCTAGCAGGTCACCTGGGCCAAAACAAGATTTGGGACAGAATTGCCCCTCATTTTCATTGGCCCCACATTTCTGAAGACACCAAGGAGTTTTGTCGCTCCTGTGTCACCTATCAAGCCAGTGGGAAGGCAGGTGGAACCACATAGGCCCCCCTGATACCACTTCCTGTGGTGGGGGTTCCCTTTGAGAGGGCGGGATTGATATAGTTGGTCCCATGGATCCTCAGATAGCCTCTGGGCACAGATGTATCCTGGTGGTGGTGGACCATGCCACTAGGTACCCAGAAGCAATTCCACTTAGGACCACCACAGCTCCTGTGGCGGCAAGGGCCCTCTTGGGAGTATTCTCAAGGGTGGGTTTTCATAAGGAGGTAGTATCAGACAGGGGTGCAAACTTCATGATTAGTTGCTTGACTGCAATGTGGAAGGAGTGTGGAGTGAATTACATAAATTCACCACACCCTATCACCCACAATGCAATGGTTTAGTTGAAAGATTCAACAAAACCTTGAAGGGCATGAATAAAGGTCTTCCAGAAAAGCTTAGGCACAGATGGGACATACTTTTGTTCTGCCTTTTGTTTGCCTACAGGGAGGTTTCTCAAAAGGGGGTTGGTTACAGCCCGTTTGAACATTTGTTTGGACATCCTCTTAGGGGTCCATAGTGTCTAGTGAAGGAGGGATGGAAGTTACCTCTCAAACCCCCTAAACAGGACATAGTGGACTATGTACTTGCTCTCTGCTCCAGGATGGCAGAGAATATGAAAAAGGCAAATAAAAACCTTGAGGCTAGCCAGGAATTACAAAAGGCCTGGCATGACCAAAAGGCTGTGCTGACTGTTTACCAGCCAGGGCAGAAAGTGTGGGTGTTGGAGCCAGTGGCGCCAGCATCCCTCCAAGATAAGTGGATTGCCCCCCATACAATTGTTGAACAGAAGGGAGAAGTAACCTACTTGGTAGACCTTGGAATTCCCAGGAGTCCCCATAGGGTACTCCATGTCAAAAGACTGAAATCATATGTCGACAGGGCTGACATGGGCTTGCTCATGGCAACTGATGAGGCACAGGAGGAAGAGAGTGACCCACTCCCTGACCTGCTCTCTCAGAACCCTGTTGATGGGTCAGTTGATGATGTAGCCATGGCAGGCAGCCTCACTGTCCAGCAACAAACTGACTGCAGAAAAGTTCTTAGCCAGTTTAGGCATATGTTCTCACTGACTCCAAGTCAGACTACCTGGTGCACTCATGAAGTGGACACTGGGGACAGTCTGCCTGGTAAAAATAAGATTTACAGGCAACCTGATCATGTCAGGGACTGTATCAGGACAGAAGTCCAAAAGATGGTGGATTTGGGAGTTATTGAACCCTCAGATAGCCCTTGGGCTAGTCCAGCAGTCCTTGTGCCTAAACCTCACACCAAAGATGGCAAGAGAGAGATGAGGTTTTGTGTGGACTACAGGGTCTCAATGCAGTCACTAGGACTGATGTCCATCCCATCCCAAGGGCAGATGAGCTTATAGATACTTTGGCCTCAGCCAAGTTTCTGAGCACATTTGACTTGACAACTGGCTACTGGGAGATCAGACTAGCTGATGATGCAAAGCCAAAGAAAGCATTGTGTACTCCTAGTGGGCACTATCAATGTGTGGTGATGCCCTTTGGTTTGAAGAATGCACCTGCCACTTTCCACAGGTTGGTGAATAAAGTCCTTACAGGCCTGGAAGCCTATTGTGCAGCATATATAGATGATATTGCTGTCTTTAGCTCCATCTGGGAGGATCACCTAGTCCACCTGAGGAATGTTTTGGAGGCCCTGCAAAAAGCAGGCCTAACTATCAAGGCCACTATGTGCCACATAGGGCAGAGTCAGGTTGTGTACCTGGGCCACCTTGTAGGTGGAGGCCAGGTTCAACCATTGCTGAGGACAGAAAATCCAGACCATAATAGACTGGGTTGCTCCAACCACCCAGACTCAGGTCAGAGCTTTTTTGGGCCTGACTGGGTACTACAGAAGATTTGTAAAAGGTTATGGATCCATAGTGACTCCATTGAATGACCTTACTTCTAAGAAGATGCCCATGAAAGTTCAGTGGACAGTTAGCTGTGAAAAGGCATTTGATGACCTAAAGCAGGCCATGTGCACTACTCCCATTCAACAGAGTCCTGATTACTCCAAAAAGTTCATTGTGCAAACAGATGCATCTGAGTTGGGGGTAGGGGCTGTACTGTCACAGTTGAATGATGAAGGTCAGGATCAGCCAGTAGCTTTTATTAGCAGAAGGCTGACCCCCAGAGAGAAACGTTGGTCAGCCATTGAGAGGGAGGCCTTTGCTGTGATTTGGGCTCTGAAGAAGTTGAGGTCATACTTGTTTGGTACTCACTTCATTGTTCAGACAGACCATAAGCCCCTCTTATAGCTAAAACAGATGAAGGGTGAAAACCCCAATCTTTTAAGGTGGCCCATTTCCCTACAGGGGATGAACTATACAGTGGAACGTAGACCTGGCAGTAACCATGCAAATGCAGATGGACTCTCCAGATACTTCCACTTAGAACATGAAGACTCAACTTGTCAAGGTTAGTTTAATGTCCCTCCGTTATTGGGAGGGGAGGTTCTGTAGGAGCATAGGATCTGCTTCTTATTTTTACCCCCACTTTTTGCTGATGTTTCACTGTTTTTCTACTTTAGTCTGGCTGGGGCCCTGCTATTCAGGACCCCAGCCTAGCTGCTTCCTCTCTAAATGGATTCCAGGTACTCTAGGTACACCACAGATTGGATTCTGGGGTGCCCTTATAAGTCCTTAGTATATGGTATACTATGTACCCAGGGCATAGGTACCCCAGAGGCCTACCAGGGGCTGCAGCATATATTATGCAACCCCTCGAAAGCCCTCCAAAATGACACCACAGGTCTGCTACTGTAGCCTGAGTAAGGTGGTACATGCACCCCTTACTGAGATATAGGTTCACTATATCTCACCCTATCGCTGCACATATAAACCTATCAGTCACCCCTATGGCAGGCCTTATCAATCCTGAAGGTAGGGTGCTTGGTTTTATGTGAGAGGGTGCCCATGCATTAGCAGAGCCCCTCTGCAGCCTTCAGAATCTATTCTCCGGGGTTGTCTGTGATGCAGCCTGACCATATACTCTTAAGTGCATTATAACCTCGCGGTAAATGCTAACTTTGGGATGGCTGCACGGAAACATGTTGTGTTTGGTGTCAAACACCTTGGAATCACACTCTCACACCAGTAACTGATGCGGGAGTATGATCCCACCCTTCTAGAGGGAGAGACATGACAGCACCGGTATACCCGGTACCAGCTAACAGAGCCCTGGCATCACAAAATGGATGCTGCCAGCCACAGACACAAGTCTGGCCTGCTGCTGCTGACCGAGACTCTGTCACGGGAGGCCTGGACAATAGGTTTCCTGTCACAGGGAGGTGTTATCACCTCCCAGACAGGCCTTAATGGATTAGGGCTGTATGGGTGCACTCCAGGAGTGCTTTGAAGTCTGCACTGGGGGCACATTTGGTGTCCCTGTGCATAGTCAAGCTCAAACCAGATGCAGGGGCTACCGGCATGAAACTGGACAAAGGAAATGGGTGTAGCCACCCCTCTTTCCTGACCCCCCCATAGGTGGGTCCCCAGAGTATGTCCAACCCCTTCCTTGGGTATAAGAAAGGAAACCCTGGCTACAGGACTTTAGATTACACCTGGATGAACCTCTTATATAGAAATCCTGGAACTTCAACGATCTACACGACTAGATGACTGAAGAATCTCCCTTGGAGTAAAGGAGTTACTCCCCTGCAAGGCAGGCACCAAAGACGCATATGAGTGGTTTGCATCTCCGAAGCTCTCGCCGGACTCCAAAGTATTTGCAACACAGGAGGTGGGTTTCCAGACTTCCCAGAGGCTGACCCGAGTCCCCAGCAAAGCTGAGACCCGTATCCCTCGTGGGTACTGTGGAGCCGTAACCGCTGCATTCGCTTCTCAACGTCCCTTGAGAATGTGCATTGGGTTACTTGTAGCCCAGACCCCGAGCACCTTTTCCACTGAAGATTGCTGACCTACATTCCATGATTGTTCTGTGATCTGGCCCTTCGCGATCCCTGGTCCGTTGACTGGTGGGTCGCTGTGAAGGAAACTTAAACTTTAATTGGGCTTCCCTGGTTGCTCCAGACGTGCCCTGACTCTCCATTGCTTGGGGAGTCCCCAGGCCCTTGCTGGTCCGCTCCAAAGCATCTTTCCTCTTCCTGCGTGGGTTGGTGTGCCAAGGCTTGTTGTGTCCAATCCGGGCACCAATGCTGCAGCACTCGACATCCTTTGTGGGACAGCTCAAATCCAGCTCCTGGTCATCGTCGACACCTCCTGGTCCTCGTGGCTGAAGAGTCAAGCTTCCCCTCTTCACACCTGCAGCACCTGACAACGGTGGGCATTCATCTATCGTGCTCCTGGTCACTGGCTAGTGACCCAGACTCTGTCCACTCTACTTTCAGGTTCTTCACATCTTCGATCCAGGCTTGGATCTCTTCGGACACTTCTCTTCCCGGCAGCAGCACTTTTCTGCATCTTGCCATTAAAATCGACGAAGACGCCCAACACCATTTGACACCAATGCACCCGGCTTCCCTGGGTCAGGTAACACGAGAACTCCAGTGCTCCCGTGGGTGTTTGCCCTAGAACCATCTAAGCCCAAAAGGGTTTGTTCCTAGTCCACTCCTAAGTGTCCTGAAACTTTAAAATTCCAACCACAACTTTCCCCATCAAAGCTAACGGAGCTCGCGACTGTGTTCTCACACTGCACATGTCCCCCGTGGGTCCCCTGTGTCACTACCTTGGGTGGTTCCTTGGGGTCCCAGCGATTCTACAGGCTCTAGGCCTTGTGTCTATGCAAGTCGTGGTTCTTATACCACTTTCTTAATATACGGTTTGGTTTGCCCCTTGGGCCTATTGTATATTGTGCTAATTTACGGTGATATATTAAGTGTAACATATGTGCTTTGACCTCTAGCCTCATAAAGAGACTAGCAGGATGTGTTTAGTAATAAATACATATACTATATATATATACCTGGTGTGGTTCTCCTTTCATTTGGTCATTCAAGAGATTATAGACTGGTAAAACAATCTGCTTTACATTCCTCCAAGACTTAGCCTGAAAGCTGCTCTCTGTAGCTACCACCAGGATAGCTTTCAAATAAGTTTGTCTTTAATCTATCATCTCTAAGGGGTTGTTTGGACTGGTGCAAGGTGCCCACTATAGCTAGTGGACAGCATATACCAGGCCAACTTCTCACAACGTGGACACTTTGCCATTAATCATAAATTCAGCCTTGGATCATATTTTCCTTTTTTCTGTTTGGTAATCTTCATCAACCACTATCAACACCCTTTGCTGCATCTCATCACCAAGCTCTTCTAGGAAGGGAACTCTTTTGCCTGATGCTTTTCAAACACATGCAAAATGACCTTTCTCCCACATCTGTGACAGTCCCTACCCATGACAAAACAGCTCTTTGTATCTGCTAAGTGCAAGAAACTACCACACCTGTGACAAGAACGGGAACTTTGGTTTTTCTGTAAGTTCACATTGGACCAAGATTTCTCCAATACACCTGTCCCTACAGATTTGTTTGAACCCACATTCTTCAGATAGAGTTTTTTCCTTACAACATTAACTAACTCGTCTTCATCATCTACTCTTGCTACAATGCCTTCAGACTTAACGTCTTCTCTTTGCATTTCTTTCATTCATCTCTCCGACTCCTCTTCCATTTTGACTATCTTGATTGCATCTTAGGATTGTGGTACTCGTAATCAGGCCCAGTGTCTTTTCTTTTAGTTTCATGTTGCAGAATAAATATACCTTTCCCAGTTTACCTGCTCCATTCAGAATCAGAAGAATCCTCTATTTCCTGTTGTGTCTCCGCTGACTGGGTCTGTTGAGGCCTTCAGCAATTACACAACTTGGACCATAATTTCTGCTCCCATAAAAACTGGAAAAGAGTGGTTGGGTTAGCGTTTGCAATAATTGTAATGTGACATCTATTTTATGGGTTGTAAGTATTCCTAAGTGGTGCATGCAGAGGGTAGGCTAGTATCAGCTACTATTAATGGGAGAGTGCTCAAGCAACATAAAGTCATTAAAGGGGTGATAGGTTAAGCATGGTCAGTTCTCCAACACTGATTGCAGGATCGCAGACTGGAAGCCAGCATTGATGGTACTCTGTCAAAAAAAAGTGGATGGATGGACAATTAGACCTTTCCTTTATTATGGGCCAGGTTTGGCACTCAACCTCTATTGGCAGGTAGTTGGAGCTTCCTGGTTATAACGGGGATGTTACAGTAAAACACATGACTAGTAATGATCTTTTAAAAATATGTTTAACAAAAAGTGTTTATTTCATAAAACACACTGCCATCCAACAGACCCACCTCTCTAAGGGCCTCATGTACAAAACCTAGTTTATAGTTACTAACCCTGCGATTTGCAAAATTCACATGGTTTGCTACCATAAAAGGTTTTTAATTGTGTGCAAAAGCTCTTTAAGATTCTAAAAATACTTTCTGACTTGTAAAATACTTTTGTTACCCTGTCTGAATCATAAATAGGTGAGGGCCCGGAAGGGGTGACCTCCTTCTATTTATGAGTCAGAGAGAGATATCAATTGTTTGTGATTGAAACTGTGGTCCAAAACTTTGATCAGGTATCTACATCTTAGATGGGGTGATATCTGATTTGCAAACAGGAAGGAGTTCCTTTTGAACCCTTTCCCCTTTGTGAATCTTGAGAAATGTTCAGGGAAAGTTGTCAGTGGTCCTATAGGTCACTGCCAACAATCAGTGAAGGTTGTAAAAAACAATTCCTGTAAGGAAAATGAGCTGCATTTTAATACAATCTTTTCTTCCTTTAAACAGAATCTTAGACAGGGAGATCTGCTCATCCTTACAGGTCACCATCCCTTTGATTGTGGCCAATCACAGGTGGTCACAAATGAATGTTGATTAAATATGTTGTTCTGTGATCCACTGTGATTCATTTTTTGTGAACTAATATCATATATCTTAAAGTTAGCTGTGAGGTAAGTCCACTTCAGAAGTAAGACCTGCTTTTCAGTGTGGGTAATCCCAATGTTGTGGCTCATGCTATGCCCCCCCAATCACTGCAAAGGCAGAGTTTATACTCTCAAACTGCCGTGCTTGTTGGGTCTGCTGCCTGCCGCCAACATGATGGGGAGGTGGTGCTTCACAAACAAAAGCTAGTGCTAGTGCTGTTGCCTCCTTCTCATGGTGACATCAGGGGCAGGTGTGCTAGGACCCACTTGTATCCTCTGCCATGACTGAGGGTTTGGAAGCTAACAAAAAACAAAATGCGGACAGATAGGTAAAGATATGAAAAATTAAACACCAAGAGCATGAAAAGTAGGCAGAATGTCAAAATAAAGTAGGAAGAATGTGTGCGGTCGGCCGATAAAGGATAAGTCTGAACTTTGCTGAACATGGAAACACTAGCGAGCAAGAAATCAGCAGCAAATGGGAGTCTGGAGTGCTTTCTAAAAAAGGAATGTTCATGTGTACTGCATAACAATTTCTGTCTATTATTGTAGCCGGATCTGCCTTACCATTAGTCCCACATTTTGAGTAATTTCTTACAAGGAAGTTATGTGAATTTAACTCAGGTTAATTAAAACTATACCCCCACAAATGTGCATCGGAAATCACCTTGGACAACAAATACTCAAGAAGAAAGTGTGTGAAAAAAATGCCATTGAATACAATTTTTAAATATGAGTAGCTATGGTAGTTGGACCCAGGTTTAGCTGGTAATTAGTGAAATCTTCCATCCCCAGACAATTCTAAAAACTAGACATGTGGATGGGTCCTTTGTGGTGTGGCTTGTGTGGATGTCACAATGTTTTCTTTATCCTGAATGTCAAAATTTGGTTCAAAAACAGAATGTGACAGAAAAATCTTCATCAGAAAATTTTTGTGGGGATCAGCAAATGTACCATCACTCATCATTTACACATTTTCCTCCCAATACGAACAATGCCTCATAGGTGTTGGTGGTCATACCATAACAGGCAGAAGCAGGCCAAATCTATAACAATGTTGAGTCAATGTGATCTTTACATAGCCAAAGTTCTGACATAATCCTCTCTGGTGAAATAGGCCAACAAACACATGCAGGGTGCCGTTTTTAGGTCTCGCCTAGCTATTGCATTTACGCAATCGCAAGGCGAGACTCTAGTAAGAGGGGCATTCAAAGTGCTCCCAAAAGTGGATTGCATGGCGAGCACGCGCACAATCACGTGCATCGTTCCGCCATGCAATCCGTTTTGGGAAGCGCTTCAGCCCACTGGCGCCCTCGGCATCATACTTCAAAGGGTCCGCTCCCCAGCCTGGAATGCGCTCCCCCGCCCCCGCCAAGCGCGCACGCTTGCTTTCACTTTCGCACAGCCGGCGCTTGCTCGCGTCAGGACCAATTTGTCTTGTTTTCAAATGCTTGTAGTGAATTGAGGCCCAGACGCAGCTCTCACTCGCCTGTCTTGAGGAATTGCTTAGGAGATCAGCTGTCTCATTCACTGGCAGAAAGAATGTTCACATACATCTTCTGCCTTGTTTGGCTCTGTGTTATTGTTACGGTGGATGAAGCTGGTTTTAACCCCTCCAGTGCCCATGACGAGCTGGACTCGTCATGGAGTACAGTCGCGCTGTGCCCATGACGAGTCCAGCTCGTCATGAGGCATTCCCTGGGGAATCCCTCTGGTGCGGGCACCAGAGGGATTCCCTTTAATTAAAAATAGCCTCGGGAGCTGGGGAAGAGCTTCCCCAGCTCCCGAGGCCCCCCCCCCTTTCACTGTAATGACGATCGGTGCGCACGTCGCGCCGACGTCATTACAGTGAAAGTGAAACTGAAATGAGCCAAGAGGCTCATTTCAGTTTCACTTTCTACGTGTTCAGGGGGCTATCTCAGCCCCCTGAGCACGTAGAAAGACGGTGAGTGGATCCCTGCTTGGGGATCGCCACAGGAGGGCGATCCCCAAGCAGGGATCCACTCACTAGACACCAGGGAGGGGGGAGCGGCCCCTTGGGCAAGGGCCTTTGCTCCCCCCTGGTTATTTTGGCACAATTTAGTCTTTTTGCCCCCCCTGGGGGGCAGATGGGGGCATTAGCCCCCAATCTGCCCCCCCCGGGGGGGGCAAAAAGCCCACTAGACACCAGGGAATTAAAAAAAAAAAAAATAGAGGTGGGGGCTGCCCAAAACGGGCAGGCCCATGCCCCCACCCCACCCCCCAATTACTACAGTCTTTCTGCCCCCCCAGGGGGCAGATGGGGCATTGGCCTCTAATCTGCCCCTTTGGGGGGGGGCAGAAAGCCCACTAAATACCAGGGATTCATTTTTAGTTTTTTTTAGGGTGGGGGCTGCCCGCAATGGGCACGCCAAAGCCCCCACCCACCCACCAACATTGCAGCCTTTCTGCCCCCCCTGGGGGCAGATGGGGCATCGGCCCCCAATCTGCCCCCGCGGGGGGGGGCAAAAAGCCCACTAGACACCAGGGACTAATAATAAAAAAAAATAGAGGTGGGGGCTGCCCAAAACGGGCAGGCCCATGCCCCCACCCCACCCCCAATTACTACAGTCTTTCTGCCAACCCGGGGGGCAGATGGGGCATTGGCCCCTAATCTGCCCCTTCGGGGGGGCAGAAAGCCCACTAAATACCAGGGATTAGTTTTTAGTTTTTTTTTAGGGTGGGGGCTGCCCGAAACGGGCACGTCAATGCCCCCACCCACCTGCCACCATTACAGCCTTTCTGCCCCCCCTTGGGGGCAGATGGGGCATTGGCCCCTAATCTGTCCCTTCTGGGGGGCAGAAAGCCCACTAAATACCAGGGATTCGTTTTTAGTTTTTTATTTAGGGTGGAGGCTGCCCGAAATGGGCACGCCAATGCCCCCACCCCCCGCCACCATTACAGCCTTTCTGCCCCCCCCCGGGGGGGCAGATGGGGCAGTAGCCCCCAAACTGCCCCCCCAGAGGGGCAGAAAGCCCACTATACACCAGGGATTTTTTTGCGCAATTGTTTTTAGGGTGTGGGCTGCCCGAATCGGGCACGCCAATGCCCCCCCCCCCCCCACAAAAATGACAGTCTTTCTGCTCCCAGGAGGCAGATGGGAGCTGTAGCCCCCAATCTGGCCCCCCCGGGGGACGCAGAAAGCCCACTAGAAACCATGGATTTTTTTGTTTTATTAGTGTAGGGGTAGGGGCTCCCTAAAATGGGCATGACAATACCCCCACCCCACTCCCAGAGAAACTCCAGTCTTTTCGCCCCCCTGGGAGGGTAGTTGGCAGCAGCGGCCCCTGATCTGCCCCCTGGGGGGGCAGAAAGCCCACTAGGCGCCAGCGAGGACGCAGGTTTTTTTTATGCGTGGGGGGCTGCCCAAAATGGTCATACCAATGCCCCCACCCCCACAAAAAATATCCACAGTCTTTTTGCCCCTTTAGGGGCATATCGGGATGAAACCCCCTTCCCCGATTCCCCCCCTAGGGCGGCAGAAAGCCCACTGGGCTCCGGCTTTTTTTTAGCAATGTGCATACCTGTGGATTTTGGGCCCTAGCGCAGTTGGCACGTAGGCAAACTGTACATTTTTTTAAACTAGACACCGAAGGGATTCCAGGATGGGATGACTTGACTGGCTCCCACCAGGTTCTGTTACCCAGAATCCATTGCAAACCTAAAAATGTGTCCAAAATAACACATTTTCCTCACATTTCTGTGGTGGAAAGTTCTGGAATCTGCGTGGGTCCACAAAATTCCACCAACCCCGCGTTCCCCAAAGTCTTCCGAGAAAAATGGTACCTCACTTGCATGGGTAGGCCTAGTGCCCGCATCAGGCAAGGGCCCAAAACCAATTGAGGGGACATCAAAATTACCTATCACAAAACAACCTGGTTTTGCAAAGGGGGTCCCATGAGTTTTTGGCCCCGGGCTCGGCGGCTATCTAGGGAAACCTACCAAACCCACACATTTCTGAAAACTAGACACCCGGGGGATTCCAGGGAGGTATGGCTTGTGTGGATCCCCCAACGTTTCCTTACCCAGAATGCCCTACAAACCTCAAATTAAGCTGAAAAAATCCCCTTTTTCACAAATTTTTGTGTGGGAAAGTTGTGGCATCACCGGGCTGACACAAATTTTCTACCACCCAGCATTCCCCTGGGTCTCCCGATAAAAATGGTGCCTCACTCGTGTGGGAGGCACAAGTACCCGCGACAGGCAAGGGCCCACAACGTAGTGAGGCGACATGAAATTTGCCTATCTCAAAACGACCTGGTCTTGCAAGGGGGGTCACTTGGGTTTTTGGCCCGGTGCTCGGCGGCCACCTAGGGAAACCTACCAAACCAACACATTTCTGAAAACTAGACACCCGGGGGATTCCAGGGAGGTATGGCTTGCGTGGATCCCCAACGTTTCCTTACCCAGAATGCCCTGCAAACCTCAAATTTAGCTGAAAAAAATCACCTTTTTCACACATTTTTGTGTGGGAAAGTTGTGGCATCACCGGGCTGACACAAATTTCCTACCACCCAGCGTTCCCCCGGGTCTCCCGATAAAAACGGTGCCTCACTCATGTGGGAGGCCCAAGAACCCGCGACAGGCAAGGGCCCACAACGTAGTGAGGTGACATGAAAACTGCCTATCTCAAAACGACCTGGTTTTGCAAGGGGGTTACTTGGGTTTGTGGCCCGGTGCTCGGCGGCCACCTAGGGAAATCTACCAAACCCACACATTTCTGAAAACTAGACACCTGGGGGATTCCAGGGAGGTATGGCTTGCTTGGATCCCCCAACGTTTCCTTACCCAGAATGTCTTGCAAACCTCAAATTTAGCTGAAAAAATCACCCTTTTCACACATTTTTGTGTGGGAAAGTTGTGGCATCACCGGGCTGACACAAATTTCCTACCACCCAGCGTTCCCCCGGGTCTCCCGCTAAAAACGGTGCCTCACTCATGTGGGAGGCCTAAGGACCCGGCAAGGGTCCAAAACGTAGGGTCCAAATTGACTTTCGATGCATTTCTGCCTTCCAAATGAAAGACATTGTGTAAAAAAGAAGTCATTCTAAAAAATGACTGATAATTCTCATGCTAGTATGAGTATTCCCAATTTCGGAAATGTGCAAATATCTACTGTTTCTAAACTCTATATTTTGTTCCCATTTCAGAAATACATAGGTGTCTTTCATACCGATTTTTCCATGTACACATTTTTACAGAATAATTACTATATACCCGGTACATAATAAAAAACCATTGCAAGTTGCTGCTCAGTTTTTGGCTCTGGGTTCGTCGGGTTCTTGGTGAACCTACAAGTCCTATATATCCCCACAACCAGTAATGTCCAGCGGATGTAACGGTATATTGCTTTCAAAGAACTTCATAATTAGAAGAAGTTACAGGTGAAAACATTGACACAAAAGGCTTTTTTATTCAACAAACTTTCAATTTATCCTATATTTAACTGTTAGTTTCTATAAAAAAACCTTTGATGGATCTACACAAATGACCCCTTGCTGAATTCAGAATTTTGTCTACTTCTCTAAAATGTATAGCTTTCTAGGATCCATTATTGCTTTTGTACCCATTTCTACCATTAACTGGAAGGAGGTCGAAAGCACCAAAAATAGTAAAAATAGGCTATGTCCCAGAAAAATGCCAAAACTGTGTAAAAAATGTTGGGTTTCTGACAAAAGTCTGGTATCCCCTAAAAGCTGGGAAAATGGTGATTTCAGCCCCACAAACCCTTTTTTGATAACCCTTGCAGGGAAAAACCTAGAAGCTTTCATTTGCAGCCCAATTTTCCCATTTTCCCCCCAAAAAACTAAATCTTGCTGTATTTTGTCTCATTTCTGTGACCCCTCCAGGGGAATCCACAAACCCTGAGTACCTTCAGAAGCCCCATGATGTTGGAAGAAAAGGACGCAAATATGGCGTGGATACCTTATGTGGTCAAAAAGTTACAGGGGCCTCAGCGCGCACTACCCCAAATAGCCAAAAAAGGGCGTGGCACAGGAGGGGGAAAAGGCCTGGCAGCGAAGGGGTTAATTACATTTTTTTATTATGCATGGCACCTGGGCACCGCACAGCAGCATCGCTACTTGCCTTTCTTTTTCTGTTTAATGTCAGTTAAAGCAATGCGCATCATGACACAGCATGCGCACCTTTCTTAATTTCAGCACGGTGCATGCAGCCTCTTTTTGTAATTATGCACGACACCCATGCACCTCACAGCAGCGTGACTACCTGCAGTTCTATTTCTGTGTAATTTCAGTTACCAGGAATGTGCTTCATGACATATCATGCACACCTTTCTTTATTTCAGCATAGCGCACGCAGTCTATTCTACCTCTACCCACGCCACAAATTTACAGCACGCCACCCGCAGCCTCTTTAACTTCTCTCCACCAGCACAATCCCCAGCATGCCACCCGCTGCCTCTTCCACCTCTCCCCACGTAACAAATCCCCAGCACACCACCCGCAGCCTTTTTCACTTCGCTCCACTGCCACAAATCCCCAGCACACCACCCGCAGCCACTTTCACCTCGCTCCACCGCCACAAATCCCCAGCAATCCACCCGCAGCTTATTCCACCTTTCCCCACCACCGCAAATTTACAGCACGCCACCTGCAGCCTCTTCCACCTCTCCCCAATGCCACAAATCCCACACTCCACCCGCAGCCTCTTCCCCCTCTCCACACCACCACAAACCCCAGCACACCACCCACAGCCTCTTCCCCCTCTTCACACCACCACAAAACCCCGGCACGCCACCCGCAGCCTCTTTCACATCTCTCTACTACCAAAGATCCCCCAGCACGCCACCCGCAGCCTCTTCCCCCTCTCCACACCTCAGAAATCCCCAGCACGCCACCCGCAGCCTCTTCCCCCTCTTCACACCACCACAAAACCCTGGCCCGCAGCCTCTTCCACCTCTCCCCACCTCCACAAAACCCCGGCCCGCCACCCGCAGCCTCTTTCACATCTCTCTACTACCAAAGATCCACCAGTACGCCACCCGCAGCCTCTTCCCCCTCTCCACACCACCAGAAATCCCCAGCACGCCACCCGCAGCCTCTTCCCCCTCTTCACACCACCACAAAACCCCGGCCCGCAGCCTCTTCTACCTCTCCCCACCTCCACAAAACCCCGGCCCGCCACCCGCAGCCTCTTTCACATCTCTCTACTACCAAAGATCCCCCAGCACCCCACCTGCAGCCTCTTCCCCCTCTTCACACCACCACAAAACTCCGGCCTGCCACCCGCAGCCTCTTTCACATCTCTCTACTACCAAAGATCCCCCAGCAAGCAGGCAGGCTACAAACAGAGCAGGTTTTGCTGGAGGGTGCAGGGTAGAGCCGAGGCCGCTCTGTTGGCTGCTTTGGCAACTACCACACTTGGCTATTACAACCAAATGGCCATATTTATTTCTACGATTTATATACATGCCTTCCAGCTGTGTGTGAAGCAGTCACTACCTGGTGTCCAGTGTGACCAACCCTTCTCCCGGGGCCCCGTGTAATCTAATGCAGATTGTTAAAACACGGAGTCCAAACGCTGGTAAGTTATTTGCGAGAACTAAAGTCCTCTACATTCTCCCATACATTTCCTGAGCGCTGGATAGAGCAGTCCAGGCAGAACCAGATCTGCACAATTTTTTCTTTTCTTCTTTTTTTTATGTGTTTCTAAAACAATAAATAACATTGTGGCACTCATCATGATGTCCTACATGACTTAATGCTGCAGTTAATGTGGGCTTTTCTTCCTTGTGTACCTGCGGCAAAGGGCCTGAAATTAACCCGGAAATCAAATTGCCTAAACACTTCTAGGGTCCCAAAGGAGAGACCTATTGGCTATGCCAATGCTTGGCTATAGGGCAGTTGTGCAGCGCGCCGATCTCTCCAGACAGGGGCTTCTTTTCACTCGGTGTCTGCCGGTACGCTCATGACCAAAAGATATTAAAATGTAAACAAGCATTTGCAATGCAATAGGTCTTGCATTTGCGAGAGTTTGAGCTATTTGCATTGTAAATGACAGTGCCTTTTATTTATGTTTTAAAAAAAACCAAACTTAAATAAAAAGCATTGTCATTTACAATGCCAATAGCTCAAACTCGTATAAATGCGAGACCTATTGCATTGCAAATGCTTGTTATTAGAAGTGTTAAAGTCTTCTGAATTTTTGTCATTTGATGTATGTTCTGTAGTTTCCATTATAGAAAATTGAAGACATTGTAATTAGTTTACCCACACTGTGACATGTGTAGGGCATTGTGAGTAATAAAATGTATTGTGATCCACACCATCCACATCAGAACTCATCACTGCATCTTCCACTGCTGTTACTGGTAAGTCTTGTTTCAACCGTCATTTGAGGCTGGACTGCTCTCATTAGAGCCCTAATCAGTGCGAAACTGGTCCCTGGTTGCTTGCGTTCCAGTTCATGGTGGACCTGCCCTGATACTTCTGGTCAGACTGTTCCCATTGGAGCAGGATCAAGCCTGATTTCTAAATGGCTGGGTCCAACCTGAGGTGCCTCAATGTGCAAAATAAGGATGGAATGGGATGCAGCCTGAGTAATTACCAGTTGATGAGATTCATTCAAGCATTCCATCCATCAATGTTTTGTACAGGCTAGGGGTAAAATGGAGCACATGTTGGCGATGCTCCAGTCAACAATATATTTTTTTATTTCCTGTGAATATGAATAAACGATATAAAAACTGCATGAACATGCTTACCAATGGTAATGTCATTAAGACAGCACGTTGTAGTTTCTCTACCTGTTCGTAGTATCTCCTTTCTCCCTTTCCCCATTTGTTTCTCCCTTTTTTAACCAAGGTCCTTAGTCCGAGGGACAACTTTACGGTTGGTGTAACTTGCTGAGAGCATGGTTACTCATTTCTACATATAGATAAGAACTACCCCTCAAGTGAGGAGATAGTAGGGTTCCTTGGTCCTGAAGGAATGCCACGATCTCAGTGCTTATTTTTTTAAATAAATTAAGTGCAGTGGCCCAAGTTTTTTCTTAGGAGCCGACCGCTGCCCTTGCCAAATGCCTGGGTTGCTGAATACCAAGTACCAAGGCAGCCTTGTGTTCATGTCACTCCCTTCCACCACCCTACACTTCTGCTCTCTTTATTTCAGTCTTTCACGTTCATGTTCATCACTGCATTCTTCCTTTGTCAGTCGTTTTCTGTTTCACTTGCGGATTTCTCTTCTTCATTTTCACTCTTGCTCCGGGTAAAGGACTGATGCAGAAGTTTAGCATATTGATGTATTCTGGCAACATTTGCAGAGTTCTTAAAATGCATGAATTGGTGAGTGACTGATTTCAGCAATATTATGTGAATTGGGCCAAATGGTAGTCTCATATCTTCATATTTTTGTATAAGATCTCCTTCCATGTTCACAGGCCACAAAAGCATGCCTTTCTGGTCCGATGCACTGTAGTCTTGACACTTTAGTCATAAGGTATACTGCAATGTCATCTGCAAAGAAGTGGGTTATAACCTGTAAGTCAACCCCACAAGGTTTTTTTCATGTTTGACATTCTCGGTTTATGATCTCTGCTGTGAGTTGGCCTCCCTAATCTTGTTTCTCCCTCTTTAATTTTCTTTAAAATGATTTTAACCTTTAACCACCAGAGCCCACCTTTTACAGTAAGGTATGCTGCTGTGCTTCAGGGGTTATGAGGCTCTATGCTTGTTAAATGCTCCCACACGTGTGCACATGTGTGCAGATTGAATAAGGATGAATGTTGTCTGACTCAGCCTGTGGTGAGCAAACAGCTAACCCTGTCATGGTTAGAACTCAGTTAAAATGCATTATGGACTGTTTAAGTCCTATAACACAATTAGAAATCCTAAAAGAAATGTCCTGTTTCTTTTTGGATGAAGTGTAAATTTATAGCATTCTAACTGTATTTGCACTTTTGGTCAAGCATGCTAAAATTGTAATATTGGATGGCTCTACATAGAAAAGCCTTTTAAGCGGCTTTTACTATATGACCCTGTGTGCCAAACACATATTATACACTAGTTGTGGCATATGTACTGGCTTTATGCACTATGACATAGGTACTCTTTCATTAAGAAAGCCTTAATGAGATTCTGAATTTTGAACTATGATTTGCCAATTAATTACTCTCCTGGACTGCTGGCAGTTTTATATATCCCCCTGAACAATAGACTGACTTGTAACTATTATCCTTTTTTATGAAAGAACAAAGGGGGAAATCTGCATAGGGTGATTAGTTACTGCATTTTGAGATTCCTGGGCATGTCTTTCTCAGAGAGGCCAAGGGAGCACAAGCAGAGCTCTGGCACCATTCTTGGTAGGTTTCCTTTTGAAATCTTGGAGGAAATACACCATTTTTGGGTGGGCGATCACCAGGGTCAGTGAAAAGGTCTTTCAGACCCTCGGTTGATTTGGCCATCTTCAGAAATTCCAGAATGCTCTACAGGGGCTGTTCCTCTAAAATATCAATTTGCAATATAGAGCTGATGTGGCATCTGTGGATTGGGTAGGGACTCCCATATTCTAGAACTTTCCACCTCCACTTTTAAAAATCTGTACAAGAGAAGAGGCTAATAGAAAAGTGTACCCACAGAAGAAGGGGGAAGGAAAGACGGGCTTACCATTAGCCCATTTCTGGAGTGGAAGCACTCTGGGCTTATTGTTCATTGACTCTATTAAACTCTGACTACAGTCCCAGTTGCACTGCCTTTACTAGTCCCTGTGGAGGACAGCTGGGGATGTACTTGCTGGAGATCCCTAAAATAAGGTGGCCCTCTTAGACTTCTGTGGACTAGTTCTGGCACTTATGGGATGCAAATTCACTTACTAGTGACCTGAAGCCTGGTGTCTATGAAGTGCAATCTGGAAGATTAGTCTGCTTTGAGGGTCATTGGTTGCTTTTGTAGAACGTCCATGGGTCATGTGGTAACCATGAACTAGGCAGGAAGGCATGCCACTGAATCTCTTTGCTGCTCTATGTAAATGCACTTTTGCTACAGATTTGCGCATGCATAGTTGCTCTCTATGTACAGTTACACATGTGAAATTGCTAATAAATTAGTATTACTGGAAAGCTGCAATTGTCACACATTCCCAAAATTAGCTGTGGAATTCTTTGATTTATTTGACAATTTTAAACATCTGTAAATGTTCTTAAAAGGTGAGTGTGATGGAAGAGGATGCCACAATGGAGTCTTTGAAATCCATAGATCCAAAGATCCCATGGTTGAAATTGTGAAGCCAGTCAGCAGTGCGTAAACTTATCATTTCAGATGTGTTGGTATTTATAAAAGCAGCGGTGGCCGGCACAGGTAAGCGCAGTGAGGCTGGTCAGGGTGGGGTGGGGAGAAAGCAGACAGATGACAGAATTGGTATTATTTATTTATTTAATTATACATATTCCCTCATCTGTTGACTTCCCCCCTACCACCATGTCCCACCCCCGCCCCGCTCCGCTGCCTCACCGCGTTTACCTGTGCCACCCGCCACTGTATAAAAGTGAAAATTGTTCTCAAATAACCAGCCATGTCTCTAAGAAGTGTTTGCAAGGACATATGATGACACATTTCTGGGCCAATAAAAGCAAATACTGGCAAACCCAATAGGTCTGGCTTGCATCTAGATTCCAGACTAAAACATGAAACAGCCTGCTGCCATGAAATAAACAAAACAGCAACTTCTTTATGCTTACAATGCGCGTATGAGAAAACCAAAGAGTCAATGGCATTGTGTGAGGCAGTTTTACTCATGTGGGTGGGCTAAAGCTACACCTGTGTATATTTTGCCACACTTTTATTGCAGACAGCTGCGGTGTCAATCCTGACCTAATTGTGCGCTTATTTAACATATTTAGGTTCCTCTTGAGGTTCTTCTCTGTTGCCTCTAAATAGTGGTCAGTTCATAAGGTTTCAACACTTGAATCAAAGATCAAGTTTAGGATTGAAGATGGATATCGACTTTCAACATTACATATTTTAAAACTGCAGCTCACTTTCCTTCAACGTATTGAGGGGCATATTATCAGCTCAGGTTAGCTGTCCTTCACATCTAACATGGGCTTCAATTGGAATTCCATAGAGCATATTATAAAGCCCATTATCGCCGCTTTAGCGGCAGTTTTCTGCCGCTAAAGCGGCGATAATTTTATCGCCTGTCTTGATAATATGCCCCTGAATTTCACTATATTGTTATCCCCAGTCACTCATTGCCAGCATTTCAGATGGCAGTTTGTAAACTCCAGGGGAATGTCCACCTACCTTTTAATGACTGCAGTGTAGTTTTTGATTAGATCAGTTTCTCTCTTTCACATATAAATGAAAATGCCTTTCAAGGTCACAGTTTTTGTATCCTACAGTATAGAAAATTTGTAGTGCCTTTTTGAGCTACAACATAATGCGGCAGTCTTCACTTCTGGTGTGCGCCCTTAAACAATGAGCTGAAAGAATGCATAATGTGACTTTTTAAGATGGCAGCTTTTCCTGCCAAAATGAACTGTGCCAGTGGGTCCTTGCTCAACTCCTATCCAACTTCAGTAAGACCTTCTCGGATACAGCCTGCTACCTTTGCCCACTGAGAGATTTTGACTTCTACTTTGCAGACCTTATTTCAAACAGTAAAATCATTTACCAGACCATCCGACTTGGTGTATCTGACCTCAGGATCCATCACAGTTGGCCAAAAAATGCGCCTGGGTTCCAGTCTATATGGACCATAGGCTATCATTGGTGCTTAGTGATTTTTAGCGCTATTTTTCACACTAAATTTTTTTTAAACTCATATGTCTGTTTGGAATTTATTTTTGGGATGTTTTGACTTTATTATTGCATGATTACTTTACACATTGTCCTATTTTAAGCCTGTCTACTCTGTGCCATAACTACTTGGTTAACTCAGGTTAATTTAGGGGCATATTATCAAGACAGGCGATACAATTATCGCCGCTTTAGCGGCAGAAAACTGCTGCTAAAATGGCGATAATGGGCTTGATAATATGCTCTATGGAATTCCAATTGAAGCTCAGGTTAGATGTCCTTCACATCTAACATGGGCTTCAATTGGAATTCCATAGAGCATATTATCAAGCCCATTATCGCTAAAGCGGCAATAGTTTTATCGCCTGTCTTGATAATATGCCCCTAAAGTCTTAAATGCTTATAGCTTGAACTGATTTTTTTAAGACAAATGAATCCATTTGCAGCAGTATTGTGATCTTCTCATTCTGTAAATCTTTATTGATGTGCTTGTCTGCAATTTTTCATGTAAAAAACGAGTGTTTGTTTCTATATGAGGTAGGTAGAATATCAATAGGGCAGCAATAAGCCTTGTCAAAAAAGCTTATGATTATAATTCACTTGAGCAAAGCCAAAGCTGTGTCTGGAAGATTCTTCCTACTTTCACTTGCTCTGACAAGAAAACAGTAGACTAACGGGGGCACAAATGGCTACTGTGAGATGAGGTCTTTTGAAATCTGACAATGAATGTCTCATTTTCAGATATAAATTCAAGAACAACAAATATCTGTTGATCAAATTTACCCAAAACGTTGCCCTTATAGAATTGCAATCAAACACTTTCCGTACAAAATATGTTCTGCATATGTGTTCCCAGGAAGCCACATGGTGGTCTGTTTATTGTTTGCAGCTCTGATCTAATACTCAGGTTAACATGAGCCCAGGAAAAAGACACTGAGTCTTAGTATGCCCTAACATTAGAAGAAGAGTGGAGAAAGGATTGAAGACAAAAGTAGTTACGAAGTACCTAACGTAACTTATTGCCTTGAGAGATAGTGTCAGTTATACGCACTTTAGGGCCATATGTAGTCAGAGAACAGTTTCAAAGATTTGAATAGTTCTGTTATGTTGCCAGGCAAACACATCTAACCAATAGGGGGAAGCCTGCTGTGCTTGAAATATCATATAGACACTTACAAAGAAAGTCTCTGACTCTTTCGCAGCCCAAGTGAAAACTATGCTATTCAATATCTCCTACGGTAAAAAGAACAAAAAGCACTGTCATACACCTCCTCATCCATTGAAATCTTCACAATAATCTACAAATGAGGCCACTATGGACTTATTTTGTTAGCATGAGGCTTCTGCACAAAGAGTATCAAGACCAAGATAAGAAATTCCTCAGGGGCATCCACTGGTGATTTAATGTTTTGTCCCTATGCCATCTTAGAAGCAGCAAAATAAACCCAGAGGGACAAACAAGTGAAATATGCCCTGCTTGATGTGTGACCAGCCGGTAGTAGATCAAGGAGCACACAGTGTTGTAGTGTGGTTTAAGGTCAACCCTCTTTGCATTGTGCCCCTCTTGATAAAATTGCTCAAAATCATCCAGTAAGAAAAGGCTACCAAAATTAGGCTAGGAATCCAATATCAACTATCCTCATACTCTTGGTCAACACTTTGAGAAGGGGAGACTAAACACAAAAGTGAGCTAGTGTGAGCTTATTAAGAACGCATGGAAGATTTTGTAGATGTTCATATTTTGAGGCTGCTGGTTTTTGTATGCTACTAGCTGACCTGCACAATTACTGAGCGTAGGCAAATGTACCTGGGCTTAAATCGTTAAGGGATCTGAAAGGTAATGATTCATATTGAAGGTTCTACCTCTGATGTATATATACTTTTTGGTTATGTCTGTTTGATCTTTCGCAGACTTCCAGAGGTGTCATGCTGTGCATAGGATTTTTCAACTGTTGTTACATAATCTACGACTAGAGGTGAATAGGCAGTGATGGGCAGGTCAAAAGTTTGAATCCTGGCTTGGCCGAATTAGCCATCTAATCCGTTGAAGTTATATTTTATTATTGTGTGATAATGGCCATGTTGGCCATCTGAACTATAGAAAAGAGAAATGCCACTTGGCAAATTGTCAGGAAGTGGTGCTGGAGGTACTGCCTACTTCTCACCCCAATCCATGTTTGGGGAAGCAGTAATTTACAGCTACATATAGTGGGTGCCGTTAAGATAGAAAAGTTGTCGGCAATCACGGAGAGCTGTCTCTGCTTGAATTAAGGTTGTACATGTGCAGAGGATGCACTGCATGGCAGTACAATAGTAAGCCTGGGCGGAACTACTCGAAGTATGAGGAGTTCCACAAGCAGCAGAGTGGGTTACCTCACCCCATTCACACTGATTCTTAATGCTGAGTGTTTGTCATATGCTGTTAATTCAGCACAAATGGCATCTTGCCCAGTACAAGATGGTGCTGCTTCCTCAATGCGAACAGAAGGTTTCTCAACGCGAGCGGTAGCCACCATCCGCGACTCCTTGCATTGAGAAATCTCACAGGGAAGTGAGTGGTCTAGAGTTGGATTTTCCTAACTTGTGCTCGCCAACTTACCATTGGAGTTTTTCGGAACTCCGCGGGCTCCGCAGAGCGTAGAGTGCGAAAAATTCAGCAAACTCTGCAAATGGAGTGGAGTTCACTGCCCAGGCTTCTACATTAGCAGTGATAGACTATAAGACCTCAAGACAGGGTATGGGCTCATCCCCCTGGCACCATCTATGCAAAATTCTAGAAAAAATGGTTTGAGGTCTATGATTATCTCATGATGATCGGTATATCAAAATCAATTCAGGCACAACTGACTGTTATTTTCAAGGTCATGGACAATTTAATTTGATTCCACAATCTTTTCTTCTTCAAATCTTTTCATTGAATATTTTTTAATCTTACACATAATGTCAAGGACACATACAGAAGGAAATGCAGTAAAGAGAGACGAGATCAGTGGCAACAACATCGCTTACATGACATATCCAAATGACCTGGTAATCAGTATGGAAATCTACTTTGTTCACAAATGTAGTTATAGGTAAGCAGTTGCAACATAACTTCTAACACCATGGCATTGCATGTGTAAAAAATACATTTTAGTCCAAAAAAAGGGAAAAAATAAACATTTAAAATTTGAACAAACCTGCACCCATTCAGTATGCAAGTGTCTGCCCACAATGTTATACGGAAATGGTCAATCCGTATGCTGGAAGGGGGCAAATTGCTTTGCGCTAGGTGGGCAGTCGGAGAGGCTGCGGCTATGTCGGGGACCAAGACTCCTCCAGAGAGTCATCTGCACCCAGAAGGGCATATTGGTATTTAACGAGTAGAGTATCCTACCTGGCAAAGATGGGGTATTTGTGCAGGTCCCTCACGTTTTCTCTATACAAGACAACACTCTAAGCTGCGCCTAGGTTTTCATGGAGTGCTCCCAGGCAGAGATCACAGGAGGAGAGGATAGGAGTGATCAGGTGCTTAACAAGTAGGAAACCTAAATCGAGAAAGTGAGTAGTGACCCTGTTGTTCTTGGAATGTGGGAACATGCCCAGCAGGCACATCTCCCATCTGTGCAATGGGGTGCACCTTGTGCTGGTTATTAATTGTGCGGTGATGCCTTGCCAGTACTAGGTAAGCGATTGGCATGCCCTGAGCATGTGCAGGGAATTGGTATCAGGCAAGTGGCAGTGGGGCAAGTTGCATCTGTGTAGTGAAAATAGTGGTCGATCTTGTTGGGGGTGAGGTAACCCCTGTGAAGTATATAGTATTGTGTAAGCGTAAGGCAAGAATTGATGGACACCAGGACAGGATACTTCAATATAGACTGTCACTCATTGTCCGTACAGGTTCGGCCCAGCTCAGCATTCCAGTGGTGATGCAAGGAGGTGAGCAGTGTTGTTGAATGTGTGCATGGAGAGCCAGCAAGTCAACGTGTCAAGTGCCGCTTGTTAGAAATGAGGTTCTTTGTTGGCTGAGGTATGCACCCAGGCCAGACAAGAATCCACACTGTAGGACTAGAGCGGAAACTGTATCATTCTTATAGGGGTGAATTATAATCATGTGTAGACCGCACCCGCATATCCTTTGTTTTGTTAAGTAAAGAGTTAGAATTGTGAAATGTGCCAACTTGAAAAAGTGATGTGCTTTAGGTTAATGAAAGTAGCATGGAGAATCAACATAGAAAGTGAATGTAACTAGCAGAAAACCTTAACGTGAAGACCTTGTGTTGTGTAACTGATAATCATTTGTGTATTAAAGGTAGTTATTAATCATGTAATTTCACATGTATGTAAATGCATTGATTGAAAGTTCCTTGATGTTGTGTGAATTCGTAAAGCTCTGATGATGATTTCTTTTGTTATCTAAATCTTGAAGGCCTCAAAATGCAGTTCCCTGGAAAACTCTTTCTTTAGAGTTAATAGTTTGAATTTCATATGTGCTGTGGAGTTGTTTGTTCTTACGTTTTGTGCTGCAGGTGAAGGGAGTGCTTTTGTTAGCTAGAATAATGTCACTGTTTTGCTAGGAAGGCAAGGAGAGAAGAAGTTACGATCGTGTGGTTTGAGTCGATAAAGGAAGGTCATTGTGCTTTGCACAAGAGAAGGTCTGGGAACCAAGGACAAAATGTATCAAGGAAAGAACACCGTTGTGCCATGGAAAAATACTTTCAGTATTGTACCGAGAGCAGATGACATAACTTAAACTGGATTATGGGAATGTTACCTACAAACTATGTGTTGCTGGAGTAGGGGAAGTGCCCCACATCTCCTTTGCCTTCAGAGAGAGTGCATCTTAGAACAATCTCTGTCTTCATAGCTTTATGATACATGACCAATTGATAGTGGAGAGACTTCTGAGAAAGACTCCACATGCTGACACCTTTTAATTTCTATCTGGAAATGCTTGAGTAGGGATGTCATTTTAGTGTTAGAGTAGGGATAGATGTAATGCTTTTCAGTCACCAACCCTTGATGCTGAAAAATATGGACTCATGCTTCCTGATCTTTTGCATTTTACTTCTTGAGCTAATTGTTTTGCTTATGTTGCATGGTCTAAATGGTGTTCGCAGATTTTGCTTCATGCTAATTCCGATGTATTACTACATTCTCATATTTTGATGTCTTTATGTCCAGTTGTATTAAATCAACTTAATCTTAAGTAGTTGTCTCTGGTTACTATGTGCCTAAGAGAATACTTGACTAATTGATTGGCATTCAAACGACTTTCTCCCCTTTACACTTTCATGCTCCGAAAAAGAACCATTGTAGCATGACTCTAGAACAGGTCTAGAACTTATGGGACTCCCCCTTTCAGTAGTGAGGGTAAGCTGGTACACACTAAAAGATAGCCTGTGCTCACCCTCTGGTAGCTTGGCGCAGAACAGTCAGGCTTATCTAAAAAGGCAATCTGTAAAGTATTTGTGCAACACAAATTTTTTACTTTACAGAGTTTTATATAGCACTAACTTGACCCGAATCAGGTATCAGAGCGCTTTACATAGCACCAGTTGCATTACACAAGGACACATTCATATTTGTTAGGCACACGGAGATTAAGTGATTTGCCCAGAATCACAGGATGTTCATCATCATTGCTGAGACTCGAACCCAGTTTCGCGGTCGACCACCCGAGCCGTTAGGACAACTCTCCCCAAACACACAATACCACAAGCAATGCACCACAAAAAGGTGGGTCCATGCTGGAAAGGGGCTTCCCTCCCTGCTGCGGCGAGTTTTCCCAGAGCATACTGGCTATCCACCATGCACTGGTCTTTTCCAGCTGTGTAACTGCCAGACTCACAAGTGGCAGAATCCCACAGCAACAGGAGGCAGGTGAAGTCTTTGATGGCCATCGAACTTCTGGAACAGGGGGTAAGCCACCAAGCCCTTGGAGATAACTTTGGGAGAACACAAAGTCCATCTCTCCTTCAACAAAGTCATCGAGCAGCAGGCAGAAGGGCAAAATCAGAAAAGCAGTCCAATTGAGTCCTTTAGGCAGCACAGCAGATCCTCTGGCAGAGATGATTTACAAGTCCAGTAGTGTCTGATGTTAGGGGGTTAGAGATCCAGTACTTATACCCAAAAGTGCCCGTGAGGTGGAGGTGACTTTGAAGCAACACCTTTAAAGTACCAGGTCCCCTTTCAGCCCAGTCTTGTCTGCCAGCCTATCTATGGGGGGTTAATGAGTGCTTTGTGTGAAGACAGGACACTGGTATAGAAGTCAGCTCCTTCCTTCTCTCTTGCCCAGGAAGACCCATCAGTATGCAGATGAATGCAGATGCTCTTAGGTATCCTGTGTTTGTTGCTGTCTCAAGGAAATGTACAAAGTGTAGCTGTCACCATACTCCAGGCGTTAATGGGAGACAGTTTGTAAGGCACACAAAGAGCTAAGAGCAGAGGAATGCCCACTTTCTAAAAGTGTCACTCCTAAACTAGTAATACCAAATCCAACTTTACCAGTAAAAAGATTTGTCATCACCAATCCAAAGATATAAAACATGAAGCAGCGACTCCTCTGCAATTAGGAATTACAGCTTTAAGGTGTATTAAGGAATCCCCAATGTTAGCCTATGAGAGGAGTAGGCCTCACATTAGTGAAAAATGTAATAGGCTGTTTCTCACTACCAGGAAATGCAAAACATCCAGTACATGTCCTACCTTTCATTTACACAGCACCCTGCACTTAGGGAAACGTAGGGCCAACTTTAGGGTTGACTTAGATGTAACAAAAGTGGAGTTTCAAGCTTGAAAAGTAATTTTAAATGTAGAAGTGGCTGTGAACTGCAAACATAGGCACTGCAGCGGCAGGCATGTGGCAGGTTTGAAAGGCTACTTCTGTGGTAGGCACAATGAATGCTGCAGCCCACTAATAGTACAGGCCCTGGGTATATACAACTTTACAAGGGACTTACAAGTGCATCAAATATGCCAAACAGGTGTGAACCAATTATACCATGTTTAGAGGAGACAGCCCATGCACTTTAGTACTTGACAGCAGTGATAGGGTCAGAAAAAGATGAGGAAGGCAAAAAGTTTGGAATGACCCATCAGTGCAGGATCCAGTGTTGTGACGGCAAGCGGAAAACAACAGGATTTAGTCCAGTTAACCCTTAGTCCCGAGAGCTCCGTGAAGTTATTGAGTGCCAGTGCTATGTTTCCCATAGACATCCCTAAAATAAAGGAGCAGGGCATCTGCATAAAGTGATTGAGTGAAACCTATTGCCTAGAGGAATTCCCCAGCTCCGCCCCTGCACGTGAAGGGGGTGTTCCAGTGGCTCTATGTCTAGGGAGAGGAGTAGTGGGGACAGCAGTCATCCCTGGTGGGTGCCTCTATGAATCGAAATGGGGTCAGAAATAAGGTTGCCCATTTATACTCTGGCCAGTGGCTGATTATAGAGAAATTTGATCAGCCAAATCAAATGCGCCCCTGACCATATTGCAGAAGCCTCCAAACAGAAAGGCCACTCCAGCTACTCAAAGGGTTTTTCCAGATCTTATACCCGGCAGTCTGCTCAGTGCCAGACAGGAGGGTTGTACTCCAGAACCCGAAAGAATCTGCACAGATTGAGGGAAGTGCTTTGGACCAGAATGAATCCATTTTGAACAAGATGCACAAGAGTTGGCACCAAAGGAGCCAAACAATCCACTGGGATCTTGGCAAGTATTTTGTAGTAGGGAGTAAGGAGTGCCAGTGGCGGGTAAGATCCTGTTGCTGTGGGGTCCCTATCAGGTTTTGGTAGAGAGATGAACATTGCTTCACAATGCGTGGCCAGCAGGGAGCTGAAGAGTTTCGTCATATAAAGTCTTCAGATGAGTAGCTAGAAGGGGAGCATAGATTTTATAAAATTCTGACGGAAGCCCATCCTTCCCCAGAGTGTTGCCAGTGGCAAGGGCACATATAGCTTCCTGAATTTCAAGGGGTGTGATGTCACTGGCAAGATATGCTCTCTGTTCCAGTGACATGTGAGGAAGGTGCACATTATCTAGGAAAGAGTCCATCCCCTCCGTTGAAGCAGTCACTATTGATGTGTATAAAGAAGTATGATGGTGCGTAAGCTCAGCATGAGTGTCCTTCTCTGTATGCAGAAGGGTTCTGAAGGTAGAACTGAGTGCCAGTATGCAATGTCGCAGCTGTTCCTAATGCAGGAGCCAGGTAGGGAGTGACCCCGATTTGTCTACCTCAACGTGTGTCTCGGTGGAGTGAGCCACGTAGTTAAGACATGTAGCCTCACCAGTAAAGCAGTATGCCCCAGGTGCACCCGTGTGCAGTGTTTCCTGCCTTCTTTGGTTCACAACGCCTCGGATTCATAGCTCAGCAGCATCCTCTTACCCTGGCAGATATCTTGATCGAGCTGACAGTGTATGTTGCAGGTGATGCCCAGGCAATGACCTTTGGTTGCCAATTTGAATGCATACAATTCAATCAAATAGGAGGTTGCTGTGTTAGCATTTATGTTGAAGTATTCTGCTATGTTATTGCTGAGGGAGATACGATATGGGGAATCATTCAGTGCTTCCAGTTCTAACCTCCAAGTGGGGATGGGGGAAGTCCCTGGGACCCAGCTCAACTGCAGGTAATGGGGATTGTGGTGCAAGTGGGTTCTACCAAAGTACTCAAAATAGGTGATGTGGGGGACTGTGTTTAGGGTGCCGAAAATGCAGTCTATGCAGATGTGAAAGCCTTGTGCGTGTGAATAGAACAAGAACACGCTCGCAAGGGCATTGCGCAAGTGCCATATATTAGATAAATGCCAGTGACTCCGCCAGTCAATCAATGCCCTTGAATTTGATGTGGCAACTGTTTGGGAAGAGGGAAAAAGGAGCAGTGAAGGTCAACACTCAGGAAGCTGTTAAATTACCAGAGCTGGGGGCATATGAGGACCTTCAAGTCAACCATCTACAATTAGATATCGACTCTTCGGATCAGAAACCATAGTGTCTGCAATGAAGGGAATCATAGGTTTGATCCACACCAGGATGCTTCATGCGTACGTGGAATAGTTAATAGAGTACACGTGCCCATGCCAGCGCCTCTGCAGTTGTGCAGCCTTTGTTTGGATGGGATGACACCAGCGGCGGCCGGCACAGGTAAGCGCGGTCGGGTCGGGGGAGGTGGGGTGGGGTGGGAGTGGTGGAAGTCGACAGACGAAGGAATAGGTATCATTAAATATATAAATATTACCTTTTCCATCGTCTGTCGGCTTCCCCTCTTGACACTCCCCACCCCACCATGCTTACCTGTGCCAGCCGCAGCTGAATGAGACTCCTGCAAAAATGCTATATGCGTTGAATGACGACACAAAAAGGAGTAAATAGAGCAGATTTAGGAGAGGATATGCATGCCTTGAACATTCCAGGTGAGTATATTAGTGCTAGCCATTGTGGTAATCAACTAATGGAGGATATTATCCGGCTCCAGCTGGGAAGGCTTCATGACAATCTTCCAGTAGTACATGTGTAGGACAAGTGCGGGCAGTAACAATGAACCAATGAAGAATAACAATTGAACTGAAAATACCATAGGGAGCGGGGGTACAACGTGTGTCCACCCAAACTTACCAAAATCATGTGAGAGAGGAGGCAACCTATCATGGGAGTATGTGTCAGCATTGCGGTTGTATTATTGTGGTAAACACTCTGTGTTAAGCATTAGTGTGGCCACTAATAGGCACACCGCCATCGTGTTTAGTGTGCATCTATCACAAACATCGCAGGGATGGTGAGGAAACACTTTTGACACAGTGTGCAAAAATATGAAATTTGCTTTAATTGGAGGAAAAAATACAACTACAGTGGAACAGACAAAAAAACACTCAGAATTACATAGGAGCACCTGATGAGGCTTAGAGGATATCATCCGCAGTTTGAGTAGTCACACTGAGTGGTGTGGTGGAACCGAGCTGAAAAGTGCAGGATGTCGAGGAGCCATTGTCACTGGAGGACTTGGTGCTATCACTGTCTAAGTCTGCATCCCAAAGCACCACCGTCATCTGCAGCACATGCCTCTGCTCCTGAATTACCTGTTCCAAGTCAGTTGAGGTCAGTGTCTGAGAGTACATCCCGTACGGTGGCCCGGCCAATGACTGGCCTTCCCCATGGCCTTCGAATCCAATGTCAGCTGCCAGGAGGGGCTGGAGACGCAATCCAATAATGGTCTTCCCAGTTCCCGGACCTCCTTGGGGTCTGCAAAGAAATGCATTTCCCCTTCTGCAATAACTCAGAGGCATTCAGGAAATAGTTGGGAGTTTTTGTCCAGAAGTCTGTGCTTAACAGCAAGGAATGAATTTTGTTGGCATTGCACTGCCAGTGTATAGTCCAGAAAGATAATCACTTGCACATTGTCAACCACCAGGTCATCAGGATTAGATCGCAATACCTGTGATGTAGAAGATGGACCACAAGTTGCCTGGGAGTAGCGCAAGCAGGGGTTCTCCTCAACGGGTCTAAATGTGTCCGTTCAATTAAGAAGAAGGATGAGAGTGCATCACTGGGAACAATACTACAGAACAATTGTTCAAGATAGCTAAATTTTGATGTATGACCTGTGGCAGGATTACTTGCCTGACGTCCTTTTTTCTTTTTTGTAAAACATTTTTTATTAATGAGAAACAAACATCAGCAATACAGTGACATTTCAGATGGAGTAGTACATTAGGCATCATCGGCACAGTAGGCGATTCACAATATACAAATATAGATAGTGGAAGGTCTAGGGTGATGGGGTCATCAACAATCGGAGTCAGGGGAGGTTGACATATATACCCTCGATAGGAGTTCCATAAGCCCCATACACTAGACCATTTTTTGGTACATCCACGGAACACATACACGTTTTTTCTCAGCACATTGCCCAATCCAAGTCTTTTTCCCAATCCTGGACAATAGGTGGGAGCGGCGCCCCCATCGCTGGGCAATATTTCTCTTGGCTAGCATAATGCCCCAACGTAACCCATTGTGTCAAACAGACATTTAAATCGGTCGGTTCCCAGATGTTTAACAGACACCTACGGGCTTCCACACGGAGCTGTACGGACAAAACAGAATTAATGATATCATGAATGTCGTGCCAGTAGGGTTGGATCAGTTCACATTCCCAGACTTTATGGAAAAAGGTTCCCAACTGGCCGCATCCCCGTCTACAAGCACCCCCGTCTGCCCTCCCCATCCGTACCAATTGAGGCCCCGTTACATATATCCTGTGAAGAAATTTTAGTTGGAAAAGTCGGAGACGAGCCGGTATCGCCACCACTCTGGGAGAGGAGATAGCCTCCTGCCATTCCTCGTCGTCTGTCTCTATACCATCTCCAGTCCACTTCTCTCGGAGGGCCTGGAGAGGATCCGAGATGTTGTTGAGCAGTTTTTTATAGATCAGTGAAATGGTGCTGTCAGGGATATGGCCATCTAGTATTCTATCTTCCAGTGGGGACAATTCCGGCAGCGTGGCCCCGGGCTGTAAGTGTGTGCGAAGTGCTTGTCGAACCTGCGTGTAGCGGAAGCGCTCTGACTCGGCCAATTTGTACTGTTGCTGCAATGTGGCGAATGACTTAATGTCTGATTTTTCCCACAGATCGCCTATACGTGTAATACCTATGAGATCCCATTTGTCGAATCCCTTACTTCTCCACAGATTGCCCAGTTGTTTGGAATCCCTTAGCGGTGTTGCGAGTGTTAACTTGCAACTCCAACCAAGACATTTGGTGGCTGCGTGCCAGACATGCACTGCGTGTTTAGTGGGGCCCGTAAGCGGATAGCGCCGGGGCCTGGAATAAAGGGCTCTACTGAAGGTCCCTCCAGAGAGAAGCCATCAATCCATGCTATAACCCAGGTCACTAGGTTGGGCATAAGTGCAGTGATTAATGGAAGACAGATGAGACGCCCAATAGTACAATTTAATATCGGGGAGGCTAATGCCTCCATCATACCCATTCAGGGAAAGCTTGCCAAGAGAGATGCGAGGTTTGCCATGCCACAATAGATCCCTTGGAAGGCTCTCGGCTTCCCTGAAATATGACGCGGGTATTGGGTCCATGGAATTCTGGAGTGCGTACAAGAACTTGGGTCAGGACATCATCTTGAAGAGGGCAGCCTTCCCTAGCAAGGAGAGGGGGAGCGATTTCCATCTGTCCATATCTTTACACAGCCGGAGCAAAGGATGCCAGAGGTTGTGAGAATAACGGAGAGAAGGATCCAGCGAGAGGAAGATACCCAGATATTTAAATCCATTGGTACACGTTTGTATAGGACACCCACGTGGCGGGAGCGGCGGCTCACCCGCTACCACGAACAGGAGGGATTTGCTCTAGTTTATGGAGTAGCCAGAGTATCTTCCAAAATTCGTAATGATATCTAAAACCACTATCAAAGATTTTTTCGGAGAGGTCAAGTACAGAAGGATATCGTCAGCGTAAAGGGAGATACGGTCTTCCCAGTCCGGAGACCAGCGCATGCCCCTAATCATCGGGTCCTTACGTATCCAAGCTGCCAGTGGCTCCAGTGCCAGAGCGAACAGGAGAGGGGACAGGGAGCAGCCCTGGCGGGTCCCTCTACCCAACTTGAAGCCGGACGATTTTCTGTTGTTAACCACAACCTGGGCCATAGGTCGAGCATACAGTAACTGCACCCATTGTATGTATTTCGGGCCAAACCCCATTTTCTCCAATACTGCCCATAAATATGGCCATTCGATGGTGTCAAATGCCATGGCAGCGTCTAAAGAGACTATAGCCGCCGGTTCCAAAATGGAGGCCGCCCTGCCCAAAACCCCGTGAACCCTACGCAAATTCAGCGCAGTATTGCGGTGAGGTATAAAACTGGATTGGTCTGGGTGGACCAGGGCCTCAACCACCGTCAAAAGCCGAGTGGCAAGGAGCTTAGCCAGGATCTTAGGCTCCGCGTTCAACAGGGATATCGGCCAATAAGATCCGCAATCAGTTTTAGGCTTCCCCTCCTTGCGGATGGTGACTATAGTAGCCGTCCGTTGGTCTGAGGGCAGGAGTCCCAAGAGTCTCGATTCCTCGTACATAGCTCTTAAGTATGGGCCAATCTTTTCGGTTTAAGTTTGTACAGTTCCATCGGCAACCCGTTAGGGCCAGAGGCTTTGCCCAGCTTAAGGGACCGCACTGCTGCCGCTATTTCTTCATTGGATATGTTACTCTCCATGAAGTCATGGTCGACCACCGACAATCTGGGTAAAACTAATTCTGTGAGCATCTGGCGGGAATCGTCTTTGACGTGTGGACTGCCTCAAAGTGGGCCGTGAAACGATCCGCAATGACTTGCGGATCCGTTAGGGGCTCTCCCTCATGTCCTTGGAGCTCAGGTACTAATCTACTTGCCCAGTCTCTTTTATCGAACCAGGCCAACAGTTTCCCAGTCTTGTCGCCCACCTCGTACAACCGTCCCTGTGCCGCTCTCCCCAGGGCCCTAGCCTGGTCCGTCGCCAATGCCCCATAGTCCTATTGTTTGAATTTGAGAAGGTGGAGCTTATCAGGTGTGACATCCGAGTCTAAGTCTGCCTCAAGTCTCCCCACCTCCACCTCCAGGGCCACCAGCTCCCTCTGTTGTTCTTTCTTCTTACCCGAGATCAAGGAAAGGGCCTGGCCCCGAATCATCATTTTAAAGACCTCCCAAAGCATCCGCGGGGATTCCACCGAGCCCTCATTCTCATTAAAATAATTATCAATGGTCGGGAGAATTTCACGATGGATATGAGGATCCCAAAGATACCACAGGTTAATGGGGGCCACTCACCCCACCTGTTTATAATTAAGCGCCATATGGAGCCAACCCGTTGAGTGATCAGAGATGCCTCTCGCTAGGTGACCTGAGATGCGGGGACCAAAAAATAGTCAATTCTAGATAGGCTCCCATGTGCCCTGGAGTGAAAGGTGTATTGAAGAGTGTCAGAGTGAAAGGCCCTCCATCCATCCATCCACCTGCCCCATGGATTTTAGGAAATCGAGCAGCCAGCATTGTGAACGAGCGAGGTCACTTGGAGGATGACGATCTAGGCCACCGGAAACCACATAATTCAAATCTCCTCCCAACATCAAGAGACCCTCCGGGATGTTCAACAACAGCATACCCAGGTCCCTGAACGTGGTTACCTGGAGGCCTTGGGGCACATAAATCGAAAGGAAGGTGACAGGATGCACCTCCCAAGTGCCCAAGACCCCAACGTACCACCCCCGTACATCCGACCAGGTTTTCTGCACTACAAGGGAGAAGGACTTCCTCATCAATATACCAACCCATCGGGAGCCCGAGGTGAAACCTGCATGGGCCAACAACATGTAACCCCCCTAAATGAGTTTCCTGAAGTAGGATGATATCGGGGACATGACGTTTTATATATTGGAGAACAATGCTACGTTTAATTTTGTCCCCCAACCCATTGACATTCCAACTTAACAATTTAACCCCACTGTCCCCAACTGGTGCCATGACAAAGTATCCATTTTAGAATTGCAGAATCACTCCACCACTCAATGTAGCAATAATAGTTGCTGATGCGATAAAGACTTCAAAAACATAACCAAACATCCCCTCCCAACAAACCCCCACCCCGCTGCCCTGCACTCTGGGCTTAGAACTGCCCATGAAAAACTTGCAGAGTGCCTGTCGCCCTAGAAAATATTCAAGAAAGATGGGGGAGATCAAAGCACACCCGTACCCGGCCCTGAAAAATGTACATATACCCATCCAAAAGCAGTCACCTCAGGTCTGATTGAGTCCACGAACCCAAAGGCTACGAAGATAGAGACCCACCACCCATTCACCCCCACCACCCCATATACTTAGTCCGAACTCAGCCACTGTACAGGTCACCATCTCAGGCCTGTTGACTGTTCTCATTGTCACCACCACCACGGTCTGCCGGGCTTCTCGCTCCTCGGCTCTCAATCCAGTCTGCTGCAGCCTTGGGATGTTCGAAGAACCACACCTTCCCCTCCGCCTCAATCTGGAGACGTCGGGAACAGCATGGAATATTTCAGCCCCAGCTCTCTGAGGACGTGCTTGACCGACATGAACGACCGTCTCTGCCGTTGCACCCTCTGCGTAAAATCCGGAAAGAAGGAAATGTCAGAGTTTTCGTACCGCAGGGGCGCACCAGCCCTGCAGTTTTGAAGGATGATGTCTCTGTCACGGAAATTCAAAACCCGCGCCAACATAGGCCGCTGGGGAGCGCCCGGCCTGGGACGGCCGCCCGGGACCCTGTGGGCGCGCTCGATAACGAAGAACTTACTGAGGCCCTTGGGTTGCAAGTGTTTCAGAATGAGGTCCTCAACGAAAAGATCTGGGGTTAGCCCCTCTGACTTCTCCGGAACCCCCAGGATGCGCAGGTTATTGCGATGCAGGCGGCCTTCGTAGTCGTCCAGCTTGAGGTCGGTAAGTTTGCAGAAATCCTGGAGGTCGCAAATCTCTCCCTGGAGCTGTGAAACATCCCCAGCAAGACTGGCGGACGTAAGTTCAACCTGCTTGACCTTCTCGTTCAGTTTGCCCATATCGGCCATGATGAGGTTTACATCGATTGCCACAGTGTACAAAGAAGCCTTGACACCAGTGATGGCGGCCATTACGTCCTTCAGCGAGATTTCTTGCTCCTCCTCGCACATCACCCCGGATCCGGAGTCCCTGGGCATTCGGGATAGTTGCGTGTCCTTCGGGACCATATAACGGTCCAGTTTGTTCGATTGCGTAGCCTTAGATCCACGGGTCCCTGCGGCCTTGATACGTTCCAGTCTGGCCCCAGGCCCCCCAACGAAGCAGCAGCACCACCTACAGTCACAAACCAGGGGCCAGCGGACGCAGGGAGTGCCAACGTGTCCCTGAGCGAGGTGTATTGAGCCTTCGCAAGGCATTTCAGGAAGGAGGTCTGCCCCCGAGTCAGCCTGCTAGAATGGAGGCAGCGCAAGGGGTCCTGCACGGTAATCAAAGTCCGCGTGTACTCACTGAGGATCTCGGTGGTTGCAGACCGTTCTCATGCCGGTGTTGTGGGCCCATCAGCTACACCTTGACCACGAGGGGGCACAGGAGCCCCAGAAACGCTCCCTCACGGGCAGCACCAGCCCCGCGGGGGGGCCGCGCCAGTGCAGCCAAGGGTCCCAGACAGCAACGTGCTCCTCCAGCGGTCCCCGGCACCGCCCACAACCCAAGGGTCCCCGGCACCGCAGCACCCAAACCAGCCACAGGATAGGATCCAGGAAATGCAGAACAGCTGAGTGGCCCACCTACCTCTCCTGAGGCAGTCCCGGGCCATCGTCAGATGCCGCTGATTCAGGGGGCCCCGGTCCGACAAGATTGGGGCGCTCTATGCGGTAAGGCGGAAGCACCCACCAGAGGTGGCGCCCCCGCGGGCATAGGCAAAGTCCCCAGGAGCCCCCCCCCCCCCCCGATACCGCTCCGCACCGCGGGTCCCGGCACAGGTCCAGGCCTCACTTCAGCAGCAAGAGGCGGGGGATGGAGAGGGGAAACAATGCGCATCGAGGGCACCCACGGCACCTGGCATCGCAATAGAATTAAAAGCAGGCGGTGGTGCAGGGCAGACGAGCAGCCCGTACAGGTCCCTGTTGGCGGTCACGGGCCGTCCTCGTGTGCTGCAGGTTCACGGGGCCCCAGTCCGGTAAGGCGGGAGCATCCTTTAGTGCCCGGCAGCGGTGCCCACCAGATACGGTGCCACCGCGGGTGCAGGTAAAGTCTCGTGGAGCTCCAGACCAGCCCCAGTGAACACTGTGGGTCCCGGCACAAGCCCAGATACAGGCCTCCCCTCCGCAGCAAGTGAATCTCTGGTCTCCGGTAACGGAGAAATACCGGAGTTAGGGGGTTCGAGTCAGCTGGACTTCCGACGCATTATACTGCGTTCGGGCAGGCCGGATCGTCGATAGGATAGACAGCGGGATGGGTCCGATCCAAGCTGCGCCTCACACACCCATCTTGCCTCGTTGCCTGGCCACACCTCCCCTGATGGCCCTTTTTAACTGAGACTTGGCTCTCTGATGCCATGGTCACTTAGCCCGGTTTGGCGCTCCCCGAGGGCTTCAGCATTCTAACCCTCTACAGAGAGACAAGAGGTGGAGGCATTGCAGTTATCTTCAGATCCTGCTATCCTTGCACACTGGAGAAAGAGACTGTGGTTGACTGTGAGTGTGTGCGTTTTAGGGTTTCCTTCAGCCCCAACTACACTATGGCAGGGCTTCTAGTATATCGGCCACCTGGGCAGTCAAAAAACTTTAGGACTGCACTTACCAAGGTGGTTAGTTCCCTGGCTGTGAAGGCGGCCAACTTTAGTATCATCGGAGATCTAAATTTACATCTAGATAATCCTTTGGACATAGCTATGGCTAATTTTGTTGCAGACCTTGTGGCCTGTCAGTTAATCCAACTGGTTGCAGGACCCACCCATTCTGCTGCCCATCTGTTGGACCCGGTCTTTTCTAACCTACCTTCTCTCACAGTCCACAGCCCTATTCCGAGGTTTTGGTCCGACCACTATCTCATCCCCATGTCACTCCAGGGTGTCATACCCCTCCGGAAAATGGGTCAGAAATCCTCCTTTAAGCGCCCTTGGCACAAATTAAACTGGGACCAATTTTGTGTCCTTCTTTCCACTAATACACCCAGTCTGCCGGCTGATCCGGAGGCTGCCAATTCAGAGCTCTACGACTGGATTCTCCAGCCCCTAGACACATTAATTCCTGCCAAATGGTCCAAGAACCATAAATCTAAATGGTACAATGACAAACTGATAACCATGCGCAAGGCATGTAAAAGGCTGGAGTGAATCTCTGAGACGGGACTTTGATTCAGTTGCGAAGGGGAACTATCGGGCTGCTATTAAAAGCTACCATAGGGCCATTGAATCTGAACAGGCAGCTTTCTATGCACAGAAAATTTGAGAGACCCGGCGAAGATTATCTTTTCAATACTCACAGGCCTTAAATCCCCAAATTCCTCTTCAGCACCTCTTATCACGTCGGATCGGCAGTGTGAGGACCTTGCCACCTTCTTCATTAGGAAGGTGGAAAATATCTACAAGTCTTTTCCGCTGGTCCAAGGGGGCTTATGAGCTGGGCTTAGTCCCTGCACTACCCGCACACTGGAAGCCTTTCCCCCAATTTCCAAAGATCAGCTGCTTTCTCTTTGCAGCAAAATTAAATCTGGATCTCCTGCTGACCCTCTCAAGCCCGATCAATTCAGGAAAATTCTGCCTGTGCTCTTGGCACCTTTGGGCCAGCTGATCAATAGGTTGCTTGCCACGGTGCTTGTTCCCAGGGCATGGAAACAGGCCAAAGTGGCACCTCTGCTTAAAAAACCCACCCTGGATTCATCTAAGCCAGAGAACTTCCTCCCTATTTCCTTCCTGCCATGGGCATCTAAGATCACCTTGGCCTATATTAACTCCTTGCTAACAGATTTCCTGAACACAAATAACATCTTAGACCCCTCCCAGAATGGTTTCCGTCCAGGTCACAGCACGGTGTCAGCGCTCCTGGCCATGACTGAACATCTCCGGACTGCACTAGATGCCGGGCGCACTTTGGTACTGATATTATTGAACCTTAGTGCGCAATTCAATACGGTTTCCCATTCTATCTTGGTGCAACGTCCGGGGGAGGTAGGCATAGCTGGCACCGCTTTGGAGTGGCTCTCCTCGTTTCTTGTAGGGAGGACGTTTCAGGTGTCTGCCCCCCTTTCACCTCTGATGTTCACAACATCAAACAAGGGGTACCACAGGGCTCCTCTCTGAACCCACTGCTGTTTAACCTGTACGTCCAACCCCTGGCTCCGGTAGCCAAGAGTAGAGGTTTGACTATGGTCTCCTATGCCGACGACACACAGTTGGTGGTGGCACTCTCGGACGACCCCACGCGGGGCGCTCCCAAGTTTCGGAGCAATCTCACGGCCATCACTGAGTGGATGACTGCCAACTGTCTCCAGCTTAACGCTAACAAGTCGGAGGTTTTATTGGTAGTGACCGACCCTGGGCTCTGGAGCGAGCACTGGTGTCCCAAAACCCTTGGTAATGCCCTCCCCCTAAGCAGGTGGTAAAGAATCTAGGGGTGGTGTGGGTGAACTCGGCCCTTAGCTTCCAAGTCCAAACAAAGAAGGTGGCTGGGACATGTTTTGGGCTGCTGCGAGGGCTCAGGCCCTTACTGGGTTTTTTCGACGCGCCAACACGGCAAGTCATCATCCAGGCCTTGGTTTTGTCGAGACTGGATTATGCTAATTCACTAGATCTAGGGTCAAACAAGGCAGACATTCTTAGACCCCAGAGGCTCCAAAATACAGCTGCCAGAACCCTCCTTGGTTTCCGTAAAGCCTGTCCTGTATCAGATGCCATTTGCCGACTACATTGGTTGCCGGTGGCCAGGCGGATTGAGTTCAAGGCTTTCTACTTGGCCTTCAAGATTTTGAATCATTCAACCCCAGGAATCTTGGCTGAACTGTTGCTGCCATATGTACCTCCACACCAACTCCGTTCCTTGGGGCAAAACTTTGTAGTTGTCCCCCGGGTAAGAAGGGTATGCGTGGGGGGGTCGCTCGTTTTGTGTTATGGCGGCAAAACTCTAGAACTCACTTCCGGCACCGATCCGCAGTTTGAATAAATACCTAGCTTTCCAGAAATCGGTCAAAACACACCTCTTTCCGCTGTTATAGACCTTTCTACCTCAACCCTGTTTGGTTCTTATTGCTGTTAGCGCCCGAACGCCTCTTTGCTGGGGCAGCTGCTGCGCTCTATAAAATGTCATAACATTAACTGCATCCTAACACAAAAGGCATATTATTTCTGCAGGAGTGGCCCTCAGCATCCTCTGGCAGTTCTTCCAGTGTGAAGACCTGGTTGTAGTGTGCGCAGTTTTGCCAGCAGTTGATGTGTGTCCAGATCTGCTCTACAGTGTGAACTCTTTCAGCCAGCTTGCGATGGTTTTCATGCAGTAGGGTGTGGTCTGCTGCTGCAGTGTCAATCTAATTTTCTAGTGAGACATGAGATTTCTCCATAGCCACCAGGACAATTTCCTGTTGTTTGTCCTCAACTGGTGGGGGCCCTCCAGGGTGGCCCAAGGGATTTATCATCTCATGAGTCGGTGTGGGCAGATCCGGCAGAAGAGAGGGTACAGGTTGGGTTCCCGAACATAGTCATCCCATGTCTGCCAAGGGATCTGGGTGTCAGGGAGAATAAAGAGTTCTTCTGTGTGAAAGCGCCCACTTGCGAGTGTCAGGAGGCGAGATAGGACATTGCATCTCGAACAGCCCAGCCAATGGATTGACTCCAAGCAGAACTTGGTGTCCAGTGCAGGGGTCACAAGCCAGCCAGTGGATTCCAGGGAGCAAAATGTAGATCAGGTAAATGAGAGGGTGTCCATCAGATCGCAGGTTGAGAGGGGAACATGATGGAAAAGGACCCTCTTGAACGCACTTCAAACTAATGCCGTGTTGTGCAGCATGAGCAGGCCCACAGATGGGGTAAGTTGTCACCCGTCACTTTCTCCTCTTCATTCGGTATCCGATAGCCATGAGTTTCCCAGTTACAGTATGTGAGATGAGCAGATGCATGAGCAGCCACATGGTGCCATGCCTCCAGATGACATTGAGCCTGATGCAAGGAACAATGATAGGATTGTTTAGAACGATATGACTTGGACACCCCACCAATTGCACCTGTAACACAGGTAGGTTAGCCGACAGAGACACGGGCATTGCTATTAAGCCAGTGTTTGGCCAGCCACCAATCAGATAAACGCAAGTCAGGCTCAGTTCACTATGCCCAGGAACCAGGACCGCTGTGCAGCACTAGACGACTAGTCTTGTGCCTTCACTCAGTGTCTTTCCCCAGGTGCCAGTGTGTCATGGAGGGAGCGATATCACCCGCAGCCAGGCCCAGTCAGGAAGGTGTAGGCCAGGATTTGCTGTGAGTGTAGGTGTGACTCTGTGACCCACCACCATGTGTCCTCCTTCCAAGACAACTTATAAGGAGTACGCGGGCCCTGAACTATCCCTGCAGCTCCAGGTGCACTCAGGCCGATGACTTTCAGATGAAGGCCTCATCTTGTATTGGACCCCAGACAGCACGGCCACCACCCTGTTCCACTGCTTCTGGAGCTCATTGTTATCCAGTCACACTCATCTCCTCCTTGGTCGCTGTCCTCCATTCTCAAGCAGGGCCTGGGGCCCAAGTGGTTGGGCAAATGGTTAAAGAAGGCCTAGATAGCCCTGGGTCTCTGCCATGTTATTTTGTTAGTATGCTCCCGCCCTGCACAGGACGCAACTCCATGGCCTCCGGGACTTCCTGGAGTCTGCAGGGGCAAGGTGCCAATGAGTTGACCCACAGCTCGTGCCCCTGACGCCAGGAGAGGCTGGCATTCACCTGGCATGGTCAAAGTGGGGGGGTGGGCCCAGGGCCACCTCCTGCGACCGAGTCGCTTCAGTCATCTGTAACCAGGCCCTGCTTCAGACCGCTGCTTAGTCCAGCACAGGGCTGCCCAGGCCGCATGCCTTGGTAGGTGCCCCCGTAGTTGCACTGCTTCTGCAACGGCGCCCAGGACCACCATCAGGGGTGAGTGTTCTGTGGGCTCAAGGGATCAATGGCGTCCAGGTCCAGTTGAATATTGAAGGATGATGGGATTCAATGCAGAGCTCCATTAAAGATCATTTGCCATCTTGGCTGCACAAGCCGTGTTCCCCACCTTGATGTTTTGTATCCAATATTTTTTAACAGTGCATAACATTCAAAGTATATAAGCCACACGTCCTTAGACGTTATAACCAGAAATGAAACCAGAACAGAAAAGAAAATGCACAATCTTTAGTAGTCTGTACACATAAAACATTGGACAATTATTAAACAGTTGCTATTGTTTCTCTCCACAGGAAACCAAACATAAATAATTAAAAGCAAAGAGGTAAGAATAAAAAGTAATCAGAATCCTTCATAGGCTGTGACCCTAAGCATTGAAGTGAAAAAGATCAAAGATTAAGGTGAAAAGACAGGAGAGAACAGTTTTTAATTAAATCTTCTGAAAGAAGGAAACCTTTGGTGAAAAAAGCTGCCAAGAAAACATCCCAAATGGTGTCATCAAATAAAAGAAGCAAAAGTAATTGGCAAGCTAATACAAAAATATGAATCCCTTGAGATAAATCTTAACACCTCGTGGTCATTAAGTTTCCTCAGACATTTACCTTACTATACATTAATCTGCGTAACTCAAACAATTGTGTTTAATATTATTTAATCTGAAATTTCTCTGCTATTCGACCTGTCAGTAGCATTCGATACTGTGGATCATAACATCTTGCTGTACAGGTTAGAAGATAGTCTTCCTTCTCCACCCACTCCAATGGAGGTGACTAGGAATTTGGGTGTGATGTTTGATGTCGAGCTCTCATTTGGTGCACAGGTCTCAGCAGGGGTGAAAACTTGTTTTTGGATTCTGGGCATGCTGAAGAAGTTTCTTCACTTGCTTCCTCATGAAGTCCAAGTGACATTGGTTAGGTCTTTGATTTTAGCTAGGATGGATTATGTGAATGTCCTGTACCTTGGTTTACCAGAATACCTAATCCAGCAGTTACAGGATGTTTGAAATATGGCAATCCATCTACTCTTTCAGATTCTAAAATATACCTCGGTATCACCATTTCAGGTTAGACTTCAATGGTTGCCAGTCTGGCAATGTATTAGGTAAAAATCACTGACTCTAATACACCAAGCTCTCCACAATAGAGGACATGTATTCTTGACCAAATGCAGTGTAGCATAGAGCTCTGAGAGACCTCTGTGTACTAGTTCTGCAGGTCTTATCGTGGTTCTCAGAAAACAACGGAGGAGAGGTTCGTCCTTTACTGTCAAAGCAGCAGGTTTGTGGAACAGACTGCCTGAATGCTTGAGATTTATATCTGGTGAAGCAAAAATTTTTAAAGAATTGAGAACATTTTTATTCAGAGTCTAGTGATGATTGGGGGGACAAACATTCAGTGCAATGCCCAACTGGATGCCAAAAAGTACTGGGACGGGGGACAAACATTCAGTGCAATGCCCAACTGGATGCCAAAAAGTACTGGGACACTCCTTGGAGTAGCTGTGCGCTATAGAAAATAGTTTATTCATTCATTCATACCATCATATTTGTTCAATAAATTTGTTCTTGTAAAAGTGGGAAGACAGAAACCGAAAGCCTGAATGAAGGCCAATTCCTCCAAAACCTATAAAAGATAAGTAAGCACTTCACCTTCTTTTATACTGCTGCTATCCATAATTTTTAGAAGCCTAAATTGCAGTGCTTATGACCTGCTTATCAGACTGTATGACCCTTCAATTCATCAGTATTGTTGATTGGAGTTTAAAAATTAATTTCTGACCCAATAGGTTACAATGGCATCCGGTTGCTAGTTGGCACTGTTATCCTTTTAAGTTCTAGGAACTATAATAGCTTTTAGTACACCCAAACATCAATTGGTGCAGCACCAATTATATAGACCAGTGTGAATGCACCAAATCCGTATTAAAGTACTTTCTTACTCATCGTATGTCTGATATCACCTTTGTGATTAATAGCCTATAACTCAACCATGTAATTTCCTGCCTTGACTCATATGCACAAATGCTAATTTTCACAAAAAAATCAAAACAACTTAGGCCTTTGCGGCGGTCTCAATTATAAGAAAATATATAATGGCTTCAAAAATTTAGAGTAAGTTAACGCAGTGCAAATCTCTGCATTCCCTTAGTCTCCTCAAACAAGGCATTCCAGGGACGTTGCGGTGGGTGTCCCCACACAATTCTCATGCTTTTTGATGCATTCCCAGATTTACAAGGACCTGTTAACCTAGGAATGTGACAAAATCATGTGCCTCCTCAAGAGAAGCATAACATGGAGAAATATCATTATTTTTCCTCTTATTTTCTTTTTTTTATGAGTGCTGGATTCTGCAGCACACATAGAAAGAGGAAAACGCCTCTCAAGATTGCTTTTGTGCCGAAAGATACCTCTTCTTGCACAAAAACAATCCCACGTGCACCACAGCACAGGCACTCTTGCACCACGGTGAAAGAGTGTATGTGTTGACACTAGGCTGACAAAATGGCACCCCCAGCACAAAGGGAAAGGACAGGAAAGCGCTGTTTTGGATTACAATGTCTCAACTCTACCCCTCCCCTGTTGTGCAGGGCAGTGCAGCAAGATGAGTTGCCGCAGTACTCTGCACCAGCAATGTTGCAAATATGGCCCTACATGACTCGGGGGCATATTTATGAGGTTTGGTGAATCTGGAAATGTGTCAAATACTATAGGAGTTGCATGGGAACAGCTACAGAATGCCCATGGAACACCTTCCTTGCACAGAGTAATGCTACTTAGCGATTTGCACTGCCTTGCATTACTCTACATTTTTGAAGCCATTCAAAGCCATGCAAAGTGGCTTTGCGTGGCTTCAAAAATATGACTTAAGGTTTGCGTTGCTCTTGCACCACGAAATGTGGTGCAAGAGCACAGCAAGCTGGGTCATAAATCTGGCCCTCAGTGTATAAGGCTAAAAAACTGTCAATTACAACGGTTCATATTCTCATTGCAAATCTCCCGGGATAGCTGTACACAAAAGTGCCTATTCACATTTGGTCCTACCTTCCAGATATATTATCACTGAAATCGAGCAAAAACGCTACTTATTTCAAATAGAAAAATATAGGGTTTACGCAAACGACTGCTTCAAAGGAGTCTTACCCTTATGATAATTCCCAATGTGGACAACACGTTCTGATAAATAACAGAAACCTTCCCTAATTTGCGCACCCCTAAAGCGTGGCCTTCCTCATCTAGAGAAACAGGCATTCATCTGTATGGTTAGAAAAGCTGATCCATAGGTACTTATTTGGTACTCAATATTTTGGTCACAATATTTTGGTAGCATGATATTCTGAAGTACATATATTAAGGTGCTTTTTGGGTGAAATATAACTGCTTAGTTTAGAAAAGCATCAATATCCTCAGTTAAACTCATCTGTCGAATTGCTTTAATTGCCACTGCCAGTGTCTCACCCTATCATCTGCTGACCATGTTCTTCTACCTGTTCCTAAATTCAAGCAAATGTAGATTAGTTTCAGAGCTTTAATTGGGTCATATTCTATTCACAGAAAATATTTACATTAGGCTATTCTTTGGAGCCATAGCTGTTAAAGTTTAGATAAAAAACTCAATCCTTGAGTTTTTATGTTACACCTGTCAGTTTTAGGTTGGTCTTCCCCCAAACTTTTTGCCATCACCACACCTTTTCTTCCGGACTTGTTTCCGTTGACCTTAGGACGCTGTGCACTTTACCATTGCTAACAAGTGCTACAGTGCTTGTCCTCACTCCCTAAAACATGATACAATTGGCTTATAACTAATTAGTATATATAATTTACTTATAAGTCCATAGTAACATGGGGCACCATATGCCCAGGGCCTGTAAATTAAATGCTGCTGGTCAGCCTGCTGCACTTATTGTACCAAACCTTTTAAGTTGTCCTTTAAAATATGTCTCAGGCCTGCAATTGCAGCCTACCAGCAGTTTTAAACTGCCAATTCAACTTGGCGAAATAACCCCCTCGCGAAGCCTAAAACTCTATTTTTATTACATATAAACCACCCCTAAGGTAGGAAATCGACATGTTGGATATGTACTTTAAGTTTTTCATGTCCTGGTGGTGAAAAACTCCCAAATTTGTTTTTCACTACTGTGAGGCTTTCTTTTTACATAATATAACATTGGGTTACCTTGTTACATATAATCAGTACTAGGTTTTGATTGGGAACAGGTAGTAGAGTCATGTTTGGTATCTGAGGAATTGTAATTTAAAGTCCTCGTTTATTTTCAGTCACAGGTAATTCACAATTATTTTGAATCAAAATTTTGAAAAATGTAACTTTTAGAAAGTTGGCACGCTCCTACCCTATCAATTTGGTGCCTACAGCCAATTCTTGTCTTAAACGTATAGGCGTGTGTGGCAGTAGGCCTTTATACATCCCTCCCAGACAGCCAAACAAAAGAGGGACAGGTGTGCATTATTGGGTCATCACTGGCAGGATGTGGGGGCAGGTATGTTTTCACAGCCCCACTTACACATCAATAGGCTGGGCCCTGCTCACCCAGAAAGGACTTCACACTAGCCTTTTGTGCCTGTATCAAATCTGAAGGCAGGGAGGCAGGACATTTCAGATATTTCAGTGGGGGGAAGCCTCCAGACATTTTTCCCACTTCAAAGAATGCACAAGGTATAAAAATGGACCCTCGGATCCACTCTTTAGTTCACTTTCTGGACCTGTGGAAGGTCTGTCAGAAGACTGCCTACTGCTGTGGCCTGCTGGGCACTTAAGAAGACTGCTATTCTGCACCATGAAGGACTGCTCTGCTGCCTTAAGCTTGATCCTCACCTCCTTAATGGCAAAGTTGGGTTTTACATTACAATGTTGAAAATGCCACTTTTAGAAAGTTGCAATTTTCTGCCCTTAGTCACTTGTTGCCTGCAGCCTTTCCAGGGTCACATGACTGGCTGTAAGTGACAGACTTTGTGCATTGCTCCAAGACAGTTACACAATAGAGGCACTAGGTGTGCCTGAATGGACCATCTGCTGGAAGGATGGGGGTGCAAAGCTGAGGACAGCCTCACTCGCACCTAAATGGGCTGTGCTCTGCCTTCATACGAAGGCGTTATCCCTTCCACATTGTCACTACAGCCAGCTTGTAGTTAGGTCAGGGGAGTCAGGAAATTCCATTAACCTCAAAGTAGAAACCTCTAGAAACTTTTCCTAACTTCAGGTAAGAACTGGGTATGAAAATTGAACCTTCAGACCCAATCTTCATTTCACTCCTGGACCTGTGAAATGACTCTCAGAGGACTACCTGCTGCTGTGACCTGCTGTGCAATCTGCAATACTGCTTTGCTGTAGCTGGATGGACTGCTTTGCTGAATGAAGCCTGCCTTGAACCCTCAGAGGTCTGCCCTGCTGCCTGACCCCTGCACTTCATCTTGAACCCAGGACTTCCAGGGTGACTCCAAGGGCTAGTTGGCTGGCCCCCTGATCAGAGAGAGCCTCAGGGACAGAAAAGGCGCCAATCATCTTGACCTCACACCTGGACTGTGCCTGAGTGAGCCCTGACCCTACAAGTGGTGGCTCTCTAGTCCTGGACCCTTGTATTTGGTGCTAAATGTGCTCAGACACCCCAGCTGTGCTTCCAATTAGAACTGACGGAGTGTGACACAACCCAGCACAGCTCTCAAAGCTCCCCATCAGACTCGACTCAGCGTGACGCAATTCGACGTATACTTCGCATTGTACCTCTCAGAGCTCCCCGTCAGAACCAATGCAACACAATGAAACTCGACATGGGCCTCGCATCGCAGCCCTCATGGCTCCTCATTGCACAACACTACTTGATGCAGACCTCGTATTGCTCCTCGAAACCACTTCTGCGTGGCACAATGCCTTACCTCAAGGTCATAAGGTACAATTCTGAGCAGGCCTAATCTGTTCCCTGTCACAAATTCAACTTCACCACTTAACTGGATTTTAATAAATATTGAAAACTGTGGGTATCTGCAGTGTTGAGAAGAAAGGGGTGCATTGTATCTTTACATATTCAGATAGGAAGGCATCTCTTTTTGAAATCATCATTGATTTCAGTGATAACATTTATGAACACAGTGCCAAAAGGAAATTTCGATGATATAATTACTATTTTTACTGTAAACGTCATCTAATTGGAGGACAGAGTGGGTGTCTTAATATTGCCCTACTAACCAGGATTGGTACAGAACTCTGCGATTGTGCATAGCTTCAACACTTTGCTTGATTAGGAAGCCTTTAATTCTGATCATTTCAGAGAGAACTGAGCAACAGGTCGTCATAAGTAGGCCTGGGCTAAATTTCCGTTCCGCTCGCGGAAATTGCGATAATTTGACATTTTCGCGTTCCACGGAGAGCGCGAAAATGTCAAAATTTCCGCATTCCGCAGCTTAGCGATAATTTGGTGCTTGCTCGCCCTGTAAAATAATACATTCTCTCGTGCGCGATCGCCTTACCTGAATCCCCGCGTTCGCCGACAAGTTTTCCCGATCCGGTCGCGTTCTCCACGAGATGTTGGATTGTTGTTAGCCGTTTGCGCTGTCTCGCGACAGTTCGCGCCCGCAGTAACGTCATGCGTCGCGCGATCACGTCTTTCTTCTCGCGATCATGCACCGCGAGAAGAGTGAAAACAAGATGGCCGCGCCCGCAAGCAACCGCATGGATAAGTTGGTGAGCCGCGAACACGCAGAAAATACCGCGAACGGGCGGGAAAAAAATATTTGCATCTTCGCGATATTTCCGCGTGTTTGCGGAGATTTTAAACATTTTCGCGATAATTTGCGAAAGTCTCTTTCGCATGTTCCGCCCACCCCTAGTCATAAGGAAGAAATCTCAAGTAGCTCAGGTGAGTAGACAGACAGTCATTGTTCTTATGGCTACAAAACTGTAGCTCATTTGCTGTGTGATAAAACACAGTCCTATAACTGCCAGACTGCAAAGAAACGTGAGTAAAAAAAGTACTGCTGGCGAAAGACCTGAAAAGAAATCTCCGGTTGCTTCAGGGCAGGATGACTAGCGCATCCAGTCCCTTCAGCCTTTTGTATTCTGATAGTTATGGTTTTGCTTTTTTTGCTATAAACCCAAGACAACAAGTATCAGAATGCAAACTAGAGTGAGCAGGGAAAGTAGCTGCTGTGAGTTCATAAATGCAGGGCTCTCAGTAGCAGCAGCCGCAGAAGAAAATGCTGGTGGAGGAAGTACATGGTGGATGGCACAACCAATGGAGGGATTTCTTTTGTTTGCATGATATGCCAATAGGGGGCTTTTTTACAGCATGCATAACTTTAACAACCTGGATCAGCTGTTCTATTTGCCAGGCGTCTATTCAGGAAAACACCAAATATGGCCTTAATTAAAGGTGCCTCACATGTGAGGTCAGTCATTAGGCACGGAGAGACCTAGAAAGGGAAATGCTGGGTAATCCCTTGCCGGGGCAGGGTGGAGGGTTGCAAAATGCTGCATACGGCCGATTGCAGGTAAGTTACGAAAAAAATAAAGAAAACGAATTTTGTTGTGCGGGCTGCATCGCCAAATGCGATGCAGCGCGCGCAACAAAATTCGTTTTCTTTATCTTTTTCGTAACTTACCTGCAATCGGCCGTATGCCGCATTTTGCAACCCCGAACCCTGCCCCTCCTCTGTCCCACGTCACCGCCCCGGTAACACGCCCTATACGGGCCGTCGCTGGGCTCTTTCCCTCATTACTTGAGATTCGCACCTTTACAATACCTGTTTTATTACCGCGTTCCTGCCATGACTCCTGCCACGTTGCTTCTTCCGGATTTTCTTGTACCATCATGGACAGTTCTCCATTTCTGAAGTTAGTTTCAGGAAAGCTGGTGCTCTCGGCCTTTACAAGCCCTACAGGCTTGTAAAAGCGCAAGTTCACATTTGCTTTCAAAAGATGTCCACTATAGATGGAATTTAAATTAAAGAGAGTATACAAAAGCTCTAAAGTCTAATCCCAATCCGCAAACTCAGCACATAACTACAACTGCTTATACATTTTGAAAAAAAATCTGCTTTCAGGGATTCAGGAAATATTTGCGACTCAGCTTGCTTACTTTGACACTGGCTTTGCTTGTATTAGTTGTATGTGATGCTTGATCGATATATTAGTTAGAAAGCTTCTTTCATTTCCCTTTCTATTGGCTGCTATTCGAACTGAACTTTGTAATGTTTTTCTTTGGGTTTACTGCTCCGACTATTGGCTCAACCCACCGCTGGCCATGGACAGTATGTCCCTTCGTGATGCAAGGGACAGTATGCTACCAATGATTCACGGCATATGGCCCGCCAGAACCACTCTGTAAAGGGGGTCATCGCGCCCAGTCATGGCTGTTCATAAGAGGAGCGGGGGCAGCTGGACGTTCTAGTAAAAAGACGAGACTGATGTAACTGAAGATTCGAATAATGTCTCCTCTGTGATGGGACTCGTCTGCACCGTTCATTATGGCATCACTTGGAAGGTCAGGCCGAGTACAGTCCTCCATAAGGCTCTTGGTTTTATTGTCGATGTGCATAGAAGGTGCCAAACTGTGATTGTGAGCAAAGTGGGATCAGATATACTCTTACAAGCGATTATTTCTGCCAGTGGAAGGTCATTCGATGTCACATGTCGCTAGGAAACACTAATCTGCGCTTTAAGTGATGAAACATGAACAGATTCAGATGTTTCACTGGATTCAGTGAGTTTTACCGTGAGCCTCTATGAAGCTGTAGGATCATGTTTTAGTTGTTGCTTATTATGAGTTTCGTAAATGAAGCAACATAACTGAGAAAATGTAACATTGTTTTTTTTTTTTTTTTTGAATGATGAGGTCAATAGAAATATGCTGGAGAAAAGAAACAGAGCTGGCAAGAAACGCATCCAACTAGTGAGAAAATATGGACTATTGCCATAAGAAACATGCGCGAACTATTAGCTGGATTTGTTTTGGAACAAATCCCAATGTAAAGACATTTCACAAAACAATGGAGGCACGCTGCAAGACGCATGGAGACACAAGAGAATTGTCTCAAAAACATATGTTGCTGACTTTTTCTGACTTTTATTTGCACAGGCATATGTCAAATAGAAGGGATATCCCGATCTGTTTTCAGTAGGCACTCGATGCGTACAAATCCTGCGTAAGGCATACAGATGGGAACATTTTTTTTTTTAAAGACTCTGGGGCATATTCTCAAGCCCCTATCACCACCTGAACATCACTTTCTCTGACGTTCCCGTGGCGATAGGGTCAGCGCCTTATTCTCAAGGCAGCATTAACCAACTTAACGTGGCTTTAGGCCATGTTAAGTAGCTTAACGTTGCCTTGAGAATAAGGCCCCTTTCACCCTAAATTTAGCGTGAAAGGGTCATGCAGTGGGTGTTGTGGTGGGCGTTCCACATCAACACCCATTGTGATTGACGCTGCCACCTATTATTAAGGGCGGTGATAATAGGTATCAGCACCGAACTTAAGACCAGAAAAATCCTGGTCTTAAATTGGGGAAACAAGCAGAAATGCTTAATTTCTCCTCGTTTTTGCTTTTTCCATGTGTGCTGCCTTGTGCAGCACACATGGAAAAAGCAAAATGTCATGGTTTGTTCATGTACAGGAAGGGTGCCCCTTCCTGTACATGAACAAACCATTTAAAGAATGCCATTTTGTAACTTTGATGTGTGCTGCACGAAGCAGCACACATGAAAGTTACAAAATGGTATTTTAAGATTGTTTATGTGCAGGAAGGTATGTAAATCAAGGGGAGGGAGAAAGAAGGAGTTGCGACCCACTCGGCTTCTTTAACAAATATCTAAATATCAAAAGAGAGTGGATCACTGGTCCTGAAAGAACCAAAGTTAGCATCAACAGTTAATAAACTGTTAAGAAACCCTCATGCACGTTTTATCGCAAGGTGGTATTGTAGCGGTATGTTCGATTATCCGCTTTGCTTAACAACGTGACAGCATCATCATTGGGTTACTGTGTGCTTCCTCCACCCGGATGTTCTTGCCTCTGGTTTTTTCAGTAGTGATCATAAAAAGTGTGTGATAAAGACATCCCAGTGAGTGTAGGTTAAAAAACTCGTAAAACCAGTCAATAATTTTAATAGAACTGGGTTTGGGTTTGATTAAAAATGATTTACGTGCAGAGTCAGACACTTTACGGTCTGGTGCACTAAGTGAAAATATTCAAAAAAATGGTCGACATGTTTCAGCCCTATCTTGCACCCCTAAGGGTCAGGTGGGCTTTCTTCAGGACCTAGTGTAATTGTGGAGGAATCTAAATTTTCATAGGACTCCTTTGAGGAGGGTGGAGTGAATCGTCAAACCAACACGAGTTTGTTCACTTTGAACCTGTTAGGAGGTGGTGGGAAAGAAAGGTATAAAGTCCTGAAGAAAGCCCACCTGACCCTTAGGGGCGCAAGATAGGGCTGAAACATGTCGACCATTTTTTTGAATATTTTCACGTAGTGCACCAGACCGTAAAGTGTCTGACTCTGCACGTAAATCATTTTTAATCAAACCCGAACCCAGTTCTATTAAAATTATTGACTGGTTTTACGAGTTTTTTAACCTACACTCACTGGGATGTCTTTATCACACACTTTTTATGATCACTACTGAAAAAACCAGAGGCAAGAACCTCTGGGTGGAGGAAGCACACAGTAACCCAATGATGATGCTGTCACGTTGTTAAGCAAAGCGGATAATCGAACATACCGCTACAATACCACCTTGCGATAAAACGTGCATGAGGGTTTCTTAACAGTTTATTAACTGTTGATGCTAACTTTGGTTCTTTCAGGACCAGTGATCCACTCTCTTTTGATATTTAGATATGTGCAGGAAGGGGCACCTTCCTGTACATAAACAACCCTCCCCAGCTCACAGACACCCCTTCACTCTGGTGCAAGGATGTCTGCGTTGGCGCTAAGTCGTGAAACTTAGCACCATCGCAGGGGGAAACGCCAGGCTGCACCACATTCTTGAAAAGAGGGTGCAGTCTCGCGTTTACGGAGTGACGGTGAGAGGCGTTAAGCCAAGGAGGCTAACGCCTCTCACCACCACTTCCTTGAGAATATCCCCCTCTGTTGTTGCCTAGTGCATTGAAAGTCAACACTTGATCATGCAAAAGGCAAACTTGATTTATAGAATCAAGATTTCTGTGTAGAGAAAGCCAGTTTCTCGATGGACTCCGATAGGTGTAAATCACGGTCAAAGGACGTAAACAGCATAATATGGTTGCACACAGTGGGGCATATTCTCAAGGACTTATCGCTGAGTTAGCGTCACTTTATCTCAGCCAAAGTGGTGATAGATTTATCGCCCTGTTCACAAGCTGGTGCTAACAGCCTCGCGTTTACGGAGTGACGGTGAGAGGCGTTAAGCCAAGGAGGCTAACGCCTCTCACCACCACTTCCTTGAGAATATCCCCCTCTGTTGTTGCCTAGTGCATTGAAAGTCAACACTTGATCATGCAAAAGGCAAACTTGATTTATAGAATCAAGATTTCTGTGTAGAGAAAGCCAGTTTCTCGATGGACTCCGATAGGTGTAAATCAGGGTCAAATGACGTAAACAGCATAATATGGTTGCACACAGTGGGGCATATTCTCAAGGACTTATCGCTGAGTTAGCATCACTTTATCTCAGCCAAAGTGGTGATAGATTTATCGCCCTGTTCAGAAGCTGGTGCTAACAGCCAATATCGCCATTTTTCCTGCGTTAGCAGCCGCAAAAAAATTCCCACGGATGACACCCGCAACTAACGCTAATGAGATGCAGAGTAGGCGTTCCTATGCAAAAAGCCACGACAACTCCACTTCGCAACATTCTCAACGACCAGCCAGATCTGCGATAAGATCACAAAACATACGATAAGGTGCATTTGCAGCAGGGAATTAATACCTGCTCTTCCTTGGTATTAAGTCGGACGATAACCTGCACCAGAAATGGGAGCCCAGCCCACAGCCACACCTGAAGCACAACAGATGCCATGGAGCTACTGATCATGCAGCTTGGACACCCAAGAGGGCCACAACACCCACAACCACCACCCCCAGTACCCCTCCCCCCCCGGAGCCCTACCCCGGGCACCACCCCCAGACAAAGATATTTTACATGAACTTTACGAAATCATGAAAAAAACTATTCGCCTGATGTCGCACAATGACAACAATTAACATTCAGAAAAAGGAGAATCATTCATTCATCTTTGAATTTCCAAACAAAATGTTTCATTCAAATTTAACTCAAAACAACTATTTGGAAGAGTCATGGCGGGTCTTCCCTGGACAATCTGTAAGTCACAGCCTGCAAGACAAAATTCAAGATAAGAAGGTGTGTCTTGCACTCATCAAAGGACAGAGAGAGAGAGAAAGAGAGAGAGACAAAGAGAGAGAGAGGGGGAAAGAGAGAGAGAGAGAAATGAAGAGAGAGAGAGAGAAGGGGAGAGAGAGTGAGAGAGGGAGAAAGAGAGAGAGGGAGAGGAAGGGAGAGAGAGTGAGAAAGAGAGAGGGAGAGAGAGAGGGGGAAGAGAGAGAGAGAGAGAGAGAGAGAGAGAGAGAGAGAGAGAGAGAGAGAGAGAGATTGAGAGAGATTGTACAAGGAGCGCAAGGCCGCTCGGGCTCTTGGCTCATACATGCCAACTGTTGTGTGTGTATCGCAATTGGTGCACCGTAAGCCTAAGGCCTAGCCTTGATTGCAGTGCGTAAGCCACATCACATTTCCAGAATGCAAGCAGTAGTCAGACTAACATTAGGGATGAAATCTCCTGTGTCACAATACATAAGGCGGAAGGACATCTGCACCTCTGACTTTGGTCTTGCATGCGGGTGGCACCCCCTGAGAGAGATACCATAGCAGATGATGAAGACTCCCACACCATGCACAGCGCTAATGAAAGACCAATGTATCCATACCCCACACACAGAAGTCCTTGCTTGAGGTACTCCTGCATGGGATGCCCTTAACACTTACATAACACAACAACCCATACGTCCAAATGTTGCACACATACGCCACCAACGCAATGGCAGGACATCCCGGGCACATTAACAAACCCCTGTCACGTGGAACTGTACAGTGCATGTATGTGCATTTGTTGGGGGCACTGCCACTGGCAGTGTTACGCATCAGTTACCATCTGAGCTTCCGTCTTGAGTACGTCACCTGCGTCCAGCCCTGGTTCCACTGTCGATCATACACATTCGAGTGGACCTTGGATGTCTGCCTATCCAACACAACGGTAGCTGAACTGGATTATGACTTCTGTGTGCGCCCCCTATTGGCCCATGACCAGGAGTGTAACCGTGATCCCCGTGCGTGGGATGCCTTGATATTTGGCGTATGTGCTGGCAGTGGGCATGGGAGATTGCACAAGTCCTCGTATGCAGTGACCACATCGAGGCGCTCCCCTATTGGGAAGTATTGCGGATTGGTGAAACGGCGTGGACGGAGCACATCTGTCCGGACCAGTTAATGGATTGGCTCGCCCATGTGTTAGTTGAACTCGACAATGACATACTCTTGGAACTGATTGCCCAGGAAGCTGTGTTCGCATTCATGAAAGAGTAACTACGTTCCTGCAGCCACAACTGATTGTGACCCAGAGCACAGGTCCCAACACCTTGTTGCATCTTGGAGGAATGGTCACATATCCCACCACAACAGTGGACATGTCTGAATTCGACTGGACTCAGAATGCATGTGCGTGCACCTACGCATGTTGACACACACCTGTCCAAGGTGAGGCAGTTCCATGGGCAGAGCTGCACAACATTGTTTGGCAACGTTCCTAAATCTGACATACTGCTGGAGGGAGACTACACACATGGCAATGTAGTACTACATGTGACCTTGTTGGACCCTTTCACCCGCTCACTGTCAGCAGAGCAGACAGTCAGCGCAGTCCGGTGGTACAGCACTATGCAGATCCCATGGGCTGTGAGTTGTGTCACCTGACATGGGGCAATGAGCATACGCCAAACATCACATGACTCGTCCAGCAAGGCAAGGTGGACTGAGACGTTGCCATCCGTAATGATTGGTGTTCAGTTTTTGCCTCCCTATTTCTTGCACCTCTACATGTTCCTATGCTGCATGTTAGTGTCCGAAGCATTGGTCTGCATGTTGTGCCCTTGTCTTGCCCATACTGACACGCACATGCTAATAAAGTCTACGCAACTTCACTAGTGTTCAACTGTGATGAGTGTTTGTAGAATGACAAATCGTGTGCCTCAATGAGCATTGTCCGTACACAGGGAGGGACTCACTGACGCATTTCACTTGGGGGTGAGTCCCTATTGACAGCTCCACCTCTGTGAGCCAGACATTGTGGTTGGGATAGTTACTGGTAGACCTGTGCTCTTACGTGTCTTCAGCAATGTGAGTATGGTGTCCAACTTCTTGCCATGCGGATCAAAGTTATCCATCAAATCAGGCTGTGTCCACATAGTTGAGTGTGAGTAGGTATGCCAAGAGATGTGCTGTTGTGACATGTGATGGGGGACACTACTTTGGGCCTGCTACCGAATTTGACATTTTTACACACAGCCCTATATAATACATGGATGTGGAGCTACGTTGGGGGGTTGCGAGATTGTTGACCATGAGCAATGAGGCCACAGTTAGTTCACACTTTCACAGTCATCTAATTGGCCATGTGGGTCAGGTTCAAACATGCGCATTGATGTCAGATGTGTTGTTGACGTCAGGGGTTGTATGTGCACGTGAATGTGTCAGAGTGTGCCCTGCTGCTTTGAGAATGTGATCCACACTGGGCCACCTCAGTGTCGTGCACCATGTCATGTATTTTGATTGTAGCCATGCTATAGGTCATGCAGTGTCACTTGTATTGTCAGTGTGGCTCACAGAGCCGCTGCTTTGCTGGATTCAGCACATGTGCATGGGTAGGTTGTGAGATTGCTGATAGGGAGGGGGGCCCCTTTGAGCACATAGTGGAAGGGGGCCTTCTTGGTGTTTCTATGTGTGCTGCAGTGTGCTAAGGGTATCAGGGACATGTTCCACAATCATTGTGGGTGTGCAGTGTGCTACACATAATTGTGTATGTGTGTAATTGTGCCATCTCCCCCGTCCCCCAGTCTCTGGTCGTTACTCACCCTGTTGCTGTTGGGTCAGGTCATATTGAGCTGTGTCCGGACTCCCAACTCCCTGCACCGTCTCCACACTGATGACTGTGGACACCATTTCCTCCATCTCATCCAGTTCCTCTTGTGGCGCAGGACTCCCACCTCCAGTCGCCATTGCTGCTTTCCTGTTGGCAGCAAGTTTCTGCTTGGTTTGGCTTTTCACATCCTGCCAGCACCTCTTGACCTCCTCCATTGACCTCATCGACACTCTGACGGCATTCACGTTGTTCACGATGGACTGCCATATTTCAGTTTGTGTTGCCAATGACACAGTGGAGGTGACGAACAGTTGTTGTAGTGTTCTATCACCTCCGTGACGATGATCCGGTTTTCCTGTGGACTGAACCCGGTCTTCCTCTTTCTCTTCTACTTGCCCTTCCCCAACCACGGGGTTCCTGGCTGGTCCTCCGTTGGGCTTGTAGTGTTCGAGTTGTCCTCTGCACTCGGCCCGGGTGCATCCATGGTGCTACGCAGTTTATTTTGGTTTTGCTTTTATAGTGCATTTTCCCGCATGACGCATGGAAATTGCAGGCCTGTCGCTGGTTATCGCTGATTTTTGTATCACGATTTGGGGCATCGCAACTTTTTTCGTGTTCGTGTTTTGCATTTTTTCAGCGTCGCATTAATTTTAACACGGTCATTTGGCGCGTTTTTGTGGAACTATCACATGGTGCTGCTGGATTGAGAATACAACGTTAACACGGTGTTATTTTGTCGCGATAGACTGCGATGTGCAAAGTTGCGTTAAGCTAATTTTGCGATAATTATCACACGTTCTTGAGAATATCCCCCACTAAGTACTGCAGGCCCACTAGTAGCATTTAAATTACTGGGCCTGGGTATATGATATGCCACTGCACTAAGTACTTATAGGTAAATGAAATATGCTAATCAGGTGTAAAACAATTTTACCAAGTTTAAGAGTGGTCAACAGTGGTAAAGCGTACAGAGTCACAAGGTCAACAAAAGCTAATTCCCTAAAATAGGAAGGGAGAATGCTAAATGTTTGGGAATTACCTTGCAGAGAGGGTCAAGACCAACAGTCTAGTTGAAAGGTGACCATGTAAGTGTCAGTGCTGCATTGGCAAACCTAATAGGTAAAGTTGAAAAGTAAAAATGCAAATGGGTCTACTGGCTTTGCCAATGCTTGTGATTTTGTACTGTGGCCGATTGTACAGGTGCAAAAGTGCTATATTGGCACTTGTGCAAGAACAGCCATTGCTGTCATTGAGATTTGGTGTCAACGCATGCTTGTGTTTGGAAGGGCAGTCAGATGGTGGCTTAGTTACGTATTTAAATATATGTTTTTAAGGTTTTTAAGGAGATACTCATCGGTAATTATTCGGTGCTATCGATGCAATAAATGCAAATTCAATACAAATGTAAATTTAATTCGTCCGCTGTGTTCCAAATTGCTATATTTCAGATGTCTTGCTGCTGATAATGTTGGCAGTAATGTTTTGTACTTTTCATTGAATTGGCCGACGACCCACAACTTCCTCGCTGGACAAAATGTAAAAAAAATAAAGTACTGTTAAAAATATGTTTTCCTTTTGCAACATTTGTTTTCATAGCTGGTCAATGATGAAAAAGCGACACTGACCACAAAATAGGTAGGAAAAACACAGCATACCTCAATTTGATATTGACTGGAAGAATGCACAAAATGTTATGATGGCTTGTAAGTACTTTTTATCAGTGTTATTCTTGTGAATAATTAAACACATGTATACGTGTCTTATGCAAAACATCAAAGAAATTGGAACAATAACAACCTTCACCATCATTTTCTCATTTGCATACATATGCAATTCCTTTCAAGTTTGTTGCACATTAGCCTAATACTCTTGGAAAATAAACAACACACATTCTTAAGACGACGGTAAAGCCTTCCTTTGAAAAGCATGCACTCTCATTTTCCGGCAGAACAGAATAAAGGCAAATAGAATCGAAATCAGATCACATTTGACGATCCAACCAAAGGCACAGTGATAATATTTTTTCAGCTTTTCAAACTGAGAGATAAGCCATGCTCCGGATTTTGAGAATAAAACTGGCGCCCACACAGCATGAATGCATGGCATGTAATGAAGGTGTAGTCGACAATAATTATGAATCCGTTTTGTTGCTATTTATAAAGTAACCCTGCTCCCTGAGCTCTAGAAAATCTGTTTACCAAAATACCCAATATGATGAAAAGCAGCTAACTGCAGCTGAATTTTGAAGTCAACAGTCCGTAGCTTATTGTTAAATAAGGTGCACTAGATTGGCTCAGCATTTACCAATTCGTTGTGCTAGAAAATAATTAGCTTGATGTCAGATTCTAATATTATTTATATTGTAGAAATAAAAACAAGGAGGTTGGAAAGGAATGTCTAAATAAAATAAATTAAAGCGTGTTACCACTGCAGTACTAAACTCCGTCAATAAGTGTTCGCAGAGTGCATGACGTGTTGTGAGTCACGAGGTTAAATCCCATTCAACGGTGTTTCATAAAGCTGGACAAGAGAAGGCAAACTAAGGCACTTTTGGCCTAGTCCCGACATGGCTGGTTCCAAGGGCTGCTAATGAAAGGACCAACGTGACCGGTTTTATTCAGTTTTATCTTGTCAGGTACTGGCCATCATGAGATGTTGTTCCAGAATGGGGAATAATAATAGACATGATTCATAATAATCAGATGTTTTTCGAATTTTTGATGGCTCTTTAAATTAAGGCAATTCATTTCAATGCATGCACCTTTACTGACTGTACAAAAATACATCTTAAATAATCATGGTTCTTGGTGTGACTTTCCTGCCATTTTTTATTTATTGTTTTTCTAGCAGTTGCACAACCTGGAAATCCGTTTTGATGATGAACTGCATTACATAGGTATATAACTGACATGGCCATCATAACATTGTGCACATGCACTTTCTCTGCCTAATTCTGCACTGACTAGTGTTGCCACACAAGATCACACTAGTCCTCAAATGTCTCCTTTTCTTCACCCCCCAGCAAAATTCTGACTTAGGAGGTTTCTATGCCAAAGCACTGGACCAACTACATATACTGCATTAACATTCAGTTTGGGGGTTTAAACTGATCAACCACGTGACCTTTTACTACTGCCACTCTACTGACTGTCAGAATATCCGTGAGCTGGTATGCCTCCATGGAATGAAGAATAGGAGTGTCATACTTGCCTTACAATGTAGTGGTAGGTGAGTGTAGTGGATGCAATATTATTGCCACCCACTGTATTGCACGTGATAGATACTGAGACCTCCCACCTTATAAACCTGACGATGCACAGCCTTTTCCATGGGTTGTATTTTGAATCTTTTTCTTCTATGCAAACACCTTATTGCTAAGAGGATGTGGCCCGTCGGCTGCGCTGCCGCCTCTGGTGCGGGAAGCCAGCGTTGGAGCCTCGATGTCGCGTCCACATCCTGTGATTCTGGGCAAATCACTTAATCTCCCCAGTGCCTGAATGTGTAATGTAAATACGGTGCTATGTAAAGAGCTCCATTACCTTCGGGTCGAGGTCCCGCTATATAAATATGTAACAAAAATAAAAATAAAAGTTAGTCATTCAGTACACACTAGCATGCTCATATGCACATGTTTTGGGAGGTGGGAATAATCCTCATAATGATTATTCCTATTCCAGTCACTTCCCCTAGAGGAAGACTGAGGATAATACACAAAATGGCTGCGAAGTCAATTCTTTCACCAAACATTCAAATTATCAAATATGTAACAACTGTTACAGTTGTGCATACTGTACTCTCCTCAGACTTTGCTGCATGCCCTTCCTTTGTTGGTACACAGAAACAGCATGACCTTTACAAAAATCAAGAAATACCATAAGAAAATGAACTTGCTTGTGAAAAAATACATCAGCACACCATTGAAGCATCAAATGTATATATATTTTGGAGGGTGTATAATCACGTGATTATACACCCGTTGGAGTGTTGAGGAAGGAGCGCGGACGGTCGCAGGCTCGCAAATCTATTGTGGTGCCCTTATCAAGGAGGCATTCGCCTGTACACGAGACACACCAGATATTATGATTGCATCTGGAAACACCATGTCCACGCTATGGGCTCTTTATTTAGAGACGGACCACCCACGAAACAAATAGTGGATCTACTGTGGGATTGAGACACATTCTCGAGTACGCCTTGACGAAGTTCAATTTTTTGAACGAAACGCGTTGGCTGTGACTGCAATTGAATAGTTGGTGGTGCACTGCTCCAATTATTTTTCAATGTCTCCCATTGTGCAGCACAGGGTATCAAAGTGCTAAGTGCTTGGGTAACGAGGTCTTGATGCAATTGATATCCCACAAGCCTCAACGGTTTAGCCCACAAAGGTAGCCTGGTTTCTATGAAGTATCTCCGGCTCATACTTTATAGCTTGGGACAGTTAAAAGGATTTCCCTCAGTGAGCGGTACAACGAGACAAAAGCAAAAATACATGAAGAAGTTATGAGCGCAAAAGTTTCAAACTACCTAACCAGTAAAATGCTACAAATTATTTTAAAATGCAATCTAGGGATCAACAGGTAAAGCAAAGACAAAATGTGTTCCTTTAAAGGTGTGGACATCAAATTGTCCACATTCCAGTGTATGTGGTTATATATATATATATATCAGAGACCGTTTCTAGGAAAATATTGGTGGGTCATCTAGGGTGAAGATATTTGTGGGATAAACCAATTATCGACAGACAAGATTGGCTCCACATGCTTGGATACATATCTTAGGGGATCCCACAGAGGCCTCAAACTTTCCATCAAACAAAACACTGAAATAAAGCCTCTGAGATTTAAAACCTTTTTCACCTTCTCCATACCTTTGTCAGATAAAAGTGATCTGTACTAAAGCTGGTCAGTAGCAATATCACAGTGATATAAAGTCACCAAATATTCTTGAGACACCAGTCCGCGGGTCCCCTTGCAGGAGACTTTCCACAACCCATGTTTCAGGTCCACAACAAAGTGAGCATTTTTAAATGGCCCTCTAGATTTGAAGTTGCCTGTATCTACATTACATTTGCGCTCTGCATCCTCGGGCAGACTTCTAGGCAGGCAACATTTGTTTCTGTTATAGGACCAGTTGCAACCCAAACTATTGGAGTAAAGTTTTGAAGGGGCAAGCAGGCTTTCTGGGACCATGGCCTTCTTTATCAATTGGGGACAGCATCATGCTAATGTCACTACTCATAGAGACAGTTGTGAACCAGTAGAATCACTGCAAAAGTTCAGGAAAGTTCACACCAATGCATAAGCACATAACTAAAAATCCTTCAGTGCAGCATGCAGGCATAGCTTCGTAATTGGTTCTGTTCTAGGTGATTCTCCCCTTCGAGTGGTTCAAGCCTGGGATATTAAATTGTAAAACCAGTCAGCCATCAAAATAAAAAGCCAAGGCTTCCTCTTGGGACTTTTCCCCCCACGGTGATCCCATTCTTTTGTCGGGGATATTCTTTCTGCAACAAGATATTCCACAGTCAAATGCATCCAAAATCAGTATGTGGTTAACAGAGCCTATAGGCGCTTTAATCGTCTCTGCAGGGCCCTTATCTCGCAACCAACCCCACCCCTTCCACCCATTCCAAATCACTTTAAATCAAAAACCCCTCCACTGTGCCATATTGTTCTGCAGGCCTACTATGTTTTTTGGCTACAGCGTTCTCTTCCTGCCCTACACCATTATGCTAAACACTCAATTTCAATTCAATTCAATTTATAAGCTTTTATTCGGTCAAATATATCAACCATATAAGCAATACATCCATAAAACAATCTGGCTAAAAGAAAACAATAAAATCTGAAAACAGTGGTGTTGGAAATGGCCCTTTTTGCAGGGTTATCCCCAAACTGTTTGCTTCTTCCTCCTTTATTTTTTCTGACCTCTGATTGTTGGCAATAGGACTCTGGGCACTTTACCAATGCTGATCAGTGCTAAAGTGCATATGCTCTCTGTATAAATTGTTATATTGATTGGTTATCCATGATTGGTATATTTGTTTCACCTGTCAGCCCCTAGTAAAGTGCACTGAATGTGCCAGGGCTGGTGATTCAAATGCTACTAGTGGGCCTGCAGCACTGATTGTGCCACCCACAGGAGTAGCGCTAAAATGATGTCTTAGGCCTACTTGCAGTGCCTATGTGCAGTCCAGGACTGCCATGTCGACCTGGCCAGTGCAACCACTGACCAGGCCTTATCCTTCCCTTTCTGTACATGTCAGGCATCCCTATGGTGGCCCTAGGTACCCCCCTGGGCTGGGTGCAGTGTATCTGAAAGGTAGGGCATGTACTGAGGTGTGTAACATGCCCTGGTAGTGAATTACAGCCTTTTTCGTTTTTCACTGCTGAGAGGCTATCTTGCCAATAGGACAGAATGGGGGAGGCTGTTTACATGCCTATCTTCCCCTAAAGGCAAGATAGAACATCCAAGTTTGGTATCTTTGTGTTCAGAATTTAATTATACATCTTTTTAGCAAGATGGTTTTTAAATTCACTGTGTGAGAATAGCACTTTTTAGAAAGTAGCTATTCTCCTGTTTAACCTTCCTGTGTGCCTGTGTGCAGATTGGCTGACTGGTGTCATGTGATGGGCTAGGTGGCTCCAGGAGTCTGGATGTGTCAGCAGCAGGGTGAATAGGGAGATCTGCTCTAGATGGGTGGGAGGAGTAGCCCCTGGGTTTGAGTAGGGCTGCCTCTGCCAGCACAATGCCGGCTCCACCCCCTGCTGGCCAGGCTGAGGACTCTGCCTCTGCCAGCACAAAGAAGGCTCCACCTCCTGCTGAGCGTCTAACGACCCTGCCCCTCACTCTGAAAGGAACCAGGTGCTCCAGGGCAGAGCACACCCAGGAACTGGTTTGAGCAGGGGAGTCCCCCCACTGAAACAGAGAGAGACAAAGACTTGGAGGGGTATAAGAAGAGGACCCCAGACACCTAAACTTTAGATCACTTTGGAACTAGGAAGGAACCTCTGCCAAGGAGAAAGCTGAAAAGAACTGAAGAGGAGAAGACTGCCTGCTTGCTGTTTTGCTTTGCTGCCAAGGAGAGGGGAAGGACTTTGCTGTGTCCCCTTCTTTTGATTCTGATCTCCAAGGGCCTGAGAAGAGCTGGCTCCCTGTTAAGAAGTCCCAGGAACAAAAGGACTTCACCACCAGCTCCCCTGGAACTCTGCTGAGGGAGTTCTTACCTGCCTTGGAGTGCTTGCCCAGTCTTGGGGCCTCAGGAGGTCGTTTTGCTGTGTTTGGGAGCTGGGAAGCAGAAGCGTGAAAAAGAGTAACTGGTACCCAATGCATCATCCGATTGCGTGTCGCAAGAACGAGAGTGCGAGGAGAATTTCACCGCGGCGTCATCGCAGCACCCGGAGTCCCCGCATTGCCGAGTGCGTCGAGCATCGTCCCGGTACGAGAAGATTCCTGACGCTGCGAGGGTCGTCGCAGAACCAGTTTGTGGGCCGCACCACTGCCGGTGCATGAAAGTATCCAGTCGCTGCGTGTATCGACGCAGAGTCCCGTCCCGTGACGCATCGAGGGTTGCGGCGCCAGACGTCAACGCCACGCCGCGCGACGCATCGAGTGTTGCAGCGCCAGAAGTCAGCGCTGCGCCGCGCATCGTGCCGCATCAAAGATCGTCGCATCGTACCTGTGCGTGAAGCTTCCCCCTAAGAAACCTACGCAACGAAAGCCAAAGTCATCGCATCCTCCCCCTACAGATCGGAGCCGGCGCATCCACCTCTGCTGCGTGAAGCAGGGCTGCTGCAAAGCCTCCCCAAGATCTCAGGAGTATCGCATCGCCTTTGCCATCTTCCTTGTTATAGCTTTTGGGAACCTTATCGCAACTACAGGTACTGTTGGGCACGAGAGTGTCGCATTTTGTGCATTGAGAGTCGCATTGTGCAGGACACTGACTTTTACATCCTGGAGTACTTTCTGCAAGCTCTTGAACTGTCTTTAAAGTAATCTTTTTAATTGTATGTTGGTTTTTCTGTAGTATTTGGTCTTGTGAAGTTTTTAGTAAAGATACATTATTTTTCTAAAACTGGTGTGGAGTAAATCTGTAGTGTTTTCACTGTGTTACTGTGAGTGTTGGTACAAATACTTTACACATTGCCTTTGATAGCCTAGACTGCTCAGGCCAAGCTACCTAGAGGGTGAGCAGGGGTTATCTTAACAATGTATCCCCCTTTCCCTGACTAGAAGCAAGGGTCCCTACTTGGACAGTGGTACCTACCCTGCCAACTAGAGACCCCCAGATCTAACAAGTGGGGATGAAAAATAAGAGTATCAAAATTCATAAACATGATATGTCAAGTACAAAATTACAAAAGTACAAAAGTGCAAGTGCATAGATCGCAAAGATCCCCTAACATATTACTTGAACATAAGCAAGCCTAATTCAAAGTGCAGGTGCAAAATATACCAAAAGAAGTGTACAATCAATCATCGATGATCAAAGATTTCCTAGTACTAATAGCTTTCATAAGAAATGTGGCTAGATAAAAACACAATTGCGGATCATCCAATCTAAAAAGCAACTCCATGGCATTTTTAAAAGATCTAGGGCCTCATATAGGTAGCCCAATACCGGTCGGTAACGGCCGATTTTCGGTAAATATACCGTTACCGACCGGTATTTAGGCTTTTGATATGTAGGGGGACCATTTCTGTATTCGGTAATTTACCGAATACAGAAATGAGATGTAGGGGGAGTGTGTGGTGGGTGTGGGGATTCGTTATTTACCACCAACTGACAGTTGGTGGTAAATGACGAATGTCTCAGTTAAGGCATTATTTGGCCCTTAGATGTGTGCAATGTGGCAGACACACATGCCCTCAGGGCATGTATGTGTGCCACATGTGCACACATGCAGGAATCAGGGGTGCAACAGGGTGTCAATGTGACACCCTGCCACCCTTGATTGAGCTCCCCCCATTACCGATTCGGTATTTACCGATTCGGTAATGGTAACTGGCTTCCCATTGATTCCTATGGGCCTCCTGGCCCATAGGAATCAATGAGATACAGGTTACCATTACCGAATCGGTAAATACCGATTCTAAAATCCCGACACTTACCGATTCGGTATTTTTTTACCTACATTACATTTACCGATTCATAAATACCGAATCGGTAAAATTCGGTATTTAAGAATCGGTAAATGTAATTTACCTACATAAGGCCCTTAGTATTATAATATAAAAAGAAAGGTTTTAAATAAAATTTCCTAAGATGAGTATAAAAATGACAAAAAAGTAGCATGTGGCGACAGCTTTGGTGGGATACTCCATCACATGGGCATGGGTAAGTGGAATTCTGTTTCGTGTATGGTACCTAGTCTTAATCATGTCAACACGAAACGATGTGATGCTCTGGTCACAAATGACAGATAGCTTTGGAAACCCTTTTAAGATCCATTTGTAAATAAAATACGAGAGTTGGTTGAGTCTTGATGGCGTGGGATCTTGCCTCTAATTTGTTAGCCATCATAACTGTTTTTATCTCAGTTCTATCGATAGAAACTGAACACTCTGGATCCAATCGGATATCACAGTTAAATAAGAGTTTAAACCAATGGATATTATAATTAAGCCAGGGTATTTTTAAACAGTTTTCCAAACTAAGGCAGTCCCGTATTATGGATTGCGTGAACAGTGTCTCCTCTTTGTTTTGACCATATAGATTTCCATAATAGGAGGGGGCGTATTAGAGCCAAGTCTGAAATATATTTTATGCCCACCTCCCTATGGATCAATTCAGTAGATAAAGGGGCACACAGTAGGCGTTTTAAAAAAGAATTTTCAACTTGTTGTAATTTATTACCTTGACAGTGGCCCCAGACACCTGCCCCATAGAGGGCTGCAGTGACGCATTGTATCTCATAAATAGTCAACATGTCTCTGATGTGTCGGTTACCTAGTTTGGCAGCGAATCTAAAAATTTCATTGATGTTTCTCCGCATCTTGGAGCAGGCATTAACCTGTTCCTGAACCCATGACCGATTTCCTGCGAACGTAATGCCTAGGTAGCTGAAGGTTTTAACTGTCTGGACCTTAGAGCCTTCGATATAATAAGTACTAGATGTTATAGGGTTCCTGCCACAGGCCATTACAAAAGTTTTCGATTTGTTGATTAAAAGTTTCCTTTTAGCAATAAAAACAGTAAAATTATCCATGAGATGTTGTAAACCAATGGGAGTGCGGGAGAGTAAGGCCGCATCGTCCGCATATAAAAGAATTGGGACGGGCAAACCGTCGACCCTAGGGGCATCCGACTCGGTCAGTTTCAGGGCTGAGTCTGCTTCATTAATAAACAAAGAAAAAAGCAATGGAGCCAGCACGCAGCCCTGTCGGATGCCTCTTTTAACTTTGAAGGAGGGAGTATATTCGCCTAAAAGTCCATACCGCACCTTGCTTGACAGGTTTCTATATAATCTGGCTAGGAGATAAATTATCTCCTTAGGCGTGCCCATATCTAGCAATAATGGCCATAAAATTGAATGATCTACCAAATCAAAGGCGCTGCTAAGGTCGGCAAAACATAAATATAAATTTCCTTCCCTGGCTAGGGTATACTTTCCAATCAAGAGGTCCAAATTGACACACTGCTCTAGTGTGCCAACTCCCTTTCTCAATCCATATTGTACTGGAGTAAGTACTTCCTTCTCCTGGACCCAAGCTTCTAATCTCGATAACATGACCCTACTCATGATCTTAATAGACGAGTCAAGTAGAGATATTGGGCGGTAATTACAAACATCAGTTTTAACTCCTTTCCTATGTATGGGTATTATAATGGATTGACCCCATGACAAAGGGAGTTGGGTCTCAACGGCGGCATTAAAAACTCTTGTTAAAAAAGGGGACCATAGAACAAATTCATTCTTATAAAAATCTATGGGGACCCCATGGGGTCCTGGTGCCTTACCCCCCTTACTACTGATTATACCATCGATAACCTCTTCTAGGCTAATTGATAAAGGAATATTAGGCCATTCAACAGAGTACTGGTTAGATTGGGTAGGTAGTACAGCTGTATTAATAGGATTAAAAATATTAGAAAAATGAGTTACCCAATCATTACAGTTGATATGGGAATTAATTTCGGGGATATGGTAGTCCTTCAAAAAGGTGCTATTTACAGTATCCCAGAACAATTTGCTGTTTTTAGTATCGGCTGCCAGACTTAAATCTTCCCAAGCTATTTCCTGAAGTTCTGTTTTTCTATTTTTTAAAGCTATAACATATTCAGCACGCGAGGCCTTGATTATATCCGAATTTCTGGGATTACATCTCAAAACTTGTTTGAGATTACTCAGGGCCTTCGTGCATCTAGTATCGAACCAGCCCGCCTTGGGTTTTTTATTTTTGCAGACTGGTTTCGTCAAAAGCTTCTCCACTGTGTTATTTATCTTGTTAAAATTCTCTAGCATTAATACGGAATCAACGTCATCCCCTAGACAAACTTCAATTTCATTCTGGCATTGAGTGACAACATCATGCAAAATTCCAGATGGGTCCACACCGGCCCCTTTTTATCCGGACACCATTTGGTCTAATAGGGACGATGCATGGACTTTGAGGTACATTAAAAATATGTTTTGGTCCCCAACAAAGTAAATACACAGAGATGCTATTATGATCACTAGTGGGTTGATCGGTTATCCACGGTAGGGCAAATAAATGTGCACTGTTACAGGAAATGATGATGTGATCAATAATAGACATTGCATTTCTGCCTGTGAATGTAGGGCATTTCTTGTTATGTTTATCAGTAGCACAATATAACAATTCTAGGTCCCATTTGGCCATAGCACAATTTAGGACCAAACCATATTCACAGTGAGGGAAATGCATATAGCAAACATCGTCAAGTTCAGATTCCCCCCTCCTAGGGCCACAAACTTTGGTTAAAGATAATGGACATATTTGAACATTAAAATCACCCACCCAAACAATAACAATTGGCTTCCTGATAATACTGGTCAGCTTCTCAAGTTCTCTTTCCAGATCATTAATAATTAGACCACGTGAGGAGCTAAACACATTATTGTAAAAATTGATCAGGATAACATCTTTACCTATAAGGGAGACCAACCACATAATCTGAGCATAAATACCCACATTAATACATTTATTAATTTTACATTTGTTTAAGCTAGTAGAGATCAGGATCAAAAGACCGCCCTTGGCCCTACCGGAAGATGAAGCCTGAGCCGGGAGCCAATGGGAGATAAAGCCCTCTACATAAATTGGATCGATACACCACGTCTCCTGAAGACAGATAATATCGTGTTGGGCCGATATAAAATCTACCCATGATGGTGTACTTTTTTTCCTATTAAAACCAGCAATATTCCAAGTGGTGACCTGGTACCCTATGGCCATATTCATTACATCAGATTGCTGAAGAGATTCATCATATCCCACCTCTTTCCTAGCAGTAATTGCTTCTGGAGAGATACATTCACTAGAAGCAATAGATGGACATATTGCATTATTAGATTAAATCCCGCCCTGTTCCGGTATGCATAAATTAGCCTTTCTAATTATATTCTTAGCATTTAAATTCCCTATTTTGGGACCTTTGGATACGGTTCTTACCCTTATTGCCTGGCTAATCCATAAGGATCCCTTACGTCAATCGTTGCTGTCCAAATTACCCAACACCTGGTATTTATTAGTTACTGGGACAGCAAAGTTAGAAACGGAAGGGTACAGAAGAGAGGTCGACGGGGGTCCATTTCTGGGTCGACCTAAATACCCATCACCGAATGTTCCCGTTAAATGTCTATAAAAATATCCAAGAGGAAGAAGAGTAGTGTTAAATTCCAGAGGAGAGGGTAATGGCGCATTATTATGTATATTAAACGCCCACCTCGGGGACCTAAAATTAATAATTATACAATCGCCACCAAAACATTTTCTTAAAGGTCCAATCCAACCTACTCTACGTGTTGTCAGGATCTGGTTTATCCCTTCCATTGGATAATTACAATTGTTAGTTAACCAGAACACTACTTTATTTGTAAGAGACTCATGATCTTCTGCTTGGCCGAATTCAAGTTTAGGTATGTTGGCCAGGATAGCAACATATGCGCTGCATTCGGGGGGCAGATTTGTAACCAGGGTCATCTTCCTTTCCTCGTGGACTGGCAATCTTAGGTCAACCGGTTTTACAGAATTGGGTAAAATAAGTTTATCCGGCTTGGTCACTATTCTGTCCTTCTGGGGTGGTTTAAGTCCATAATTATTAACTGAATTGCCTGATACTAAGATTCTTTCATCACCCTTGTTCCTCACATCTAAGTCAAGAATCTGCTCCTTTAAATTATCAAGAGATTCCCTATCCTGTGGGGTGATCAAGTTAATTGGGCCTATAGTTGCATCTTTCTGTTGAGTTCTACTTGGCTCCTTTGTAAGTTTGTCATTAACTTTATCCAAAGCTCCAGTAATTTTATGAATTTCCATGGCCAAAGTATCCAATTTATCATATAGTGGCCTTAATAGCTCTAACATTTTATCGGATATAATAGCCAATATTAAATGCTTGGGTATAGGATCTGTTCTGTTTGGCTGATCAACTAGCAAACCCAGTTTCGCAGGACGAGTATTCTTATTAACCTTTTTTGGCTTGGGGTTAGAATTTAAATTCCCCCATTCCGAAATGTTCTTTCTACATCCCCTAGTTTTTCCCAATTGCATGGGGCTCTCGGGGGGAATCAAATTAGGGGTCAGTGATATTCGAGAACAGTCCCCACTACTCCCTCTTATACCAATGGTATCCGGGGCCAGCTCCCCTATAACCGGTGAGTTATTAGTCGACATGTTGATCTCAATCTCGATCTCACCAGGTGGGCTAGTGGGAGTGCTAACCTCGTTACCCTGATCGACCCCCATAGAGCTTGGACCCATAGAAAGACGTTTCTCAGTTTGGTTAATTTCTTCTGAGAGAAGGTTAACTGCTTTAACCAAAAACAAATCGATCGTAGTACATGATCGATCGATAGGTGGCTTCACTATTTTCCTCCTAGCCATAATCTTACTACCGGGGAAACTATACAAATGCCAAAATACAGTCCGTGTTACACAATACAAATACAAAATAAAATAGAATAGTCTACCACTCTGTAATCAGTGTGCATAAACTTGGGGTATTAAACATTAGGCAGCCTATTGAATATAAAGTGCAAATGCAGAATAAATAGGCCCAAGGTAAAGTGACACGTGCTAACAAAGGATACAGTACTAGGATACAATAATATCACGTAAATGATTAAAAGGTTTCCAATTGTTTTGAACCCCACTGTTTCAAACGAAAAATAATCCAGAAACGTAGCAGCAAATGGGAGCAGCGAAAAGAAGAATATCTGGATAAAAACTACCAGTTCCAAGTAATATTAGATGGATACCATAGATGGCAAACTGTTACTTCGTAAATCGGGGTGTATACAGGTCTATTTCAGTACTGTACCTTCCCTTGGAGTAGACGTGTTTGGGTTCCAGAAAAAAGTGCCAATTGTTAGGGTGGGGCCCTGCCCTGGCTCCTCCTGGTGATGACGGGCAAGGACGGGCGTCGCGTGCTGCGGGAGGCTACAAGGTGTTTTAAGAGCCTCCGGGCGCGCTTGGCCGCGTTGCTGCGGGCGTCCAGCTAGGGTGTCTGGGGGATGTAGGAAAGCTGGCCGTTGCCCTCACGGCGGCGAAAAGCGTCTTTCCCCCTGCTGCTGCCTAAACACTCATCTCACTGCAGATCCTTCATTTGGCCAAACTAATATATAAAATATAGATCATAAAATACTAACATTGCAAATGAGGTCATACTGAGTCCCTGACTCTGGATTAAACATGTTCACAATAATGAACTAATGTGCTGGTGTGCAGATGTGGCCAGTCACTCGCATTTCTGACCGGTTACAGGCATTCCCTTACCCCGTATTGAATGTGTACCTCCATGTTCATCTCCATGTTTGTTAGGCGTCCAAATAATTGCTTTTGCCCTGGTGAGGGTTGTGTTTTACAAGAGCCCCAAATACACAGACGTCATTCTTGGGAACTCAGTTCTCTAGTATGATTGGCTTCTAACAGATTAACTTATTTCTAGTATCTTACTGCCATCCTGAGTGCCAGCAGGCGAAACGGGTCTGCTTACGGTAATATGAGTATCTAAGTGACCATAAAGTATTTATAAAGTAAGTATAGGGATCTATGCTAGTAATGTGGAATAAAATAAAAATATAGGGAATAGAGCCTAGTGTTCAATCTGAACACGCAGAGTGAGCTATTGCGCTGAAGACTGTGCTGCCTGCATGGAACCAACCCACTAACTCCAGCACGAACGGCGCTGGCACTTCCGGCCCCATCACTGTTCGCAGTCTTGGCAACAATGCCACATTTAGGATAAGACCTTACAGGAGGCTATGGGCTCCAATAGGTTTAGCATTTGTGTTCAGTGTCTGCCCTTTCCTGCAGCTGTTCATTAGCTCCTCTTTTCCCACTGTGTACGGATAGTATTGATGCAGGAAAAATTGTAAAGTATGGAATAATTCGTGAATCATCAGTTCATCCATCCATGTGCCCATATATATGAATTCATTCAATAATTCATACTTTCATGTATTGTTTTTTTAAGTCAAAGTGTATCATGCCTCATTCCCGTTTCCGCAGAACCCATTGCAAGTGGCTACTGAAAGTTAAACACAGTGCGTGTACCGAGAGATTAGCAGTTCGCGTGTAGGACAGCCAACAAAAACAAAAAATGTGTTTTTTCATAATGTATTGTCCATTACGCCTTGTATTGCTGCTAATCTAAATTGTGTTCCAATTTGTCAAATATAACCTATTAGGGCCTTTATAATTCATGTACCTTTGTTTTGGCTCACATTCCACAAAGTATGTCGTAAACCGAACGTTATGTTCTTGAGCAAAATATTAATTAAAAAGAGCTGTAAAAACAATCATTGCGCCGAGCAAACACAACTACCATGACAACAATTCTTTACAACACAAGCAAAATAAATGATGTGTACGTTGGTTATTATAGCAAGCCTGATGCATAACGGCGCGGGCCCTGCGGGTTAGCCAGCTGTGCAATGACACCCTCAGTCACCCGGGCTCGGCGATTAGCTCGGAGCTCAGTATGTGCTCTCCCAGCGCTCCCTGTGTGCTCAGAAACGACTCCAGCCACATTACAGGCACGTCCATAACAACACCGTCCCTTCTGCAAAGACGCGGCTACAGGCAATTGCCTCATCCGCTTAGTTTCCCGATCGTATTCAATCCATGCTCAACCATCATATAATTTAGCCATGCATGCCTGGGGGTGACAGGGATCTGATTACGTTACTTGGTTTTATTTCTGTAGTGTAGGGTTTTTACATTGTGTTAGTGGAGCACTCATGGGGCTTGAGAAAAAGTAGCTCACAAAACACAAGACATAGGCAGACTGAATATCTGTTCAGGCTCTCTTTGCACGTTGTTTGCATCCATAAATCCTGTTCCTTTTTAAAACATTGTCCATTTCATATGGTATACGGTGCCAGATTGCTTTTCAATACCACATGTCATTTTTAGGGAGTATAGAAAACATATTTTCTGTGCTTTTATTGGACTATCTCAGTATGCAGTCTATTCCCTTGAGGAGCAGTACTGCAGACAAAAGACATGCCTTTTTTTCTAAAATTCAACAAAAGCTTTATGAAAAAAGCACAGCATACAATCCTGCCTGCTGAAGAAAATGCTTCGATCAGTCCAAAGGCGGTATAACGTTTTAATCGGATCTTGCTGATTCACTGAGAAAATGGATTAAAAAAAAGAAGGAAATTGGAAGCAGGCATCTTTAAAGGGGAGGCGTATGTGTTGGTTTCTAGCGAGGCATATGGCTTGGAATGTTAACTTCTGTTTCCAAAGGAAAAGGCCCACAGAGAAAATGCATCCTTTTGAGATTATGCATCTTGTCCAAATGTGATGCTATCAATGTGTTCGGCGAGGACCTTGAACATGTCAACGGCAGCATTTCACAGATTGCCAGGAACATTTGAAAACAACAATATTTCCTGCTGAAATGATTCAAACAGAAAGGAATGCATGAATTGGAAGGCCCTCTTGGTTTACGTTTCTCAGTACTCAGCCATTTGAAGTGCTTGGACTGATGGAGTTTCGATGGGGGGGTGATTTAATTGAAAGTGACTTGCAAAACAACGGTTAGCGATCAGAAGTAGGCAGTACAGGCTCACTAACGATTGCAACATCCTGTGCAAAACGTAAAAAAGATCAGATATTTCTTCTCATAATTAAAGTATTCGTTAAGAGCCGTTTTCAGTGGTAGAGAAGCGAATCAATACCGTGTTCTATCAGAGGCAAGAAGCATGATTTTTCCAACCCTGTATTCATATATTGAGGGCGCCGAGGGACCCCTCAATGCTGCCCATTTCTTAAATTTGATGACACCATATCTATAAGTCATGGGCTCATTCGGAGACCCACTTGGGGTCGCCGCGCTGATTGGCTAGAGGAGTCACCATGTCCGCCAACCCAGCGGCATCCTATCTCCTACACTGGACTTTCCAACCGGGTCCGCGCAGGAAGTTCTTTCGGTGAAACTGCAAAGTGTTGGTCACAAGAACCAGCTTCTGATCATGTTTTGTCCCTTTTTACGGTGAAACCCCAAGCCAGGGGGTTATTTTTGAAAACTGAAACAGCAGTGCCCCTGGAGCAGTGGAGGCTGCCTTCCAGTGCCTGGGGAACATTAGGGCGTTTTTCCTGTGTGGGATCTCATGTCAGACACAGGCAGCAAAAAAGCATTTGCAAAGCAATAGGTCTCGCATTTACGCAAGTTTAAGCTATTGACATTGTAAATGGCAATGCCTTTTATTTTGGAATAAGGTAATTCCAATGTTATCCAATGGGCGAGATTGGCCTTGCAGTGGTGAAAAACGAATTTAAGAATTTAAGTGTTTTTCACCACCAGGGCATGTAAAACTTAAAAGTACATGTCCAGCCTTTCAAATGCATTGCACTCTGCCTTCTGAGTTATACAAGGCCTATGTTAGGGGTGATATATGTATAACAGGGAAGGTTTGGGACTGGCAAAAGTTTTATTTTGCCAGGACGAAATGGCAGTGTGACTGCAGACATTGGCTTTGCAGTGGCAAGGCTAAGACATGGTAAATGGCTACTTAGTGGGTGGCACAATCAGTGCTGCCTGCACACTAGTAGCATTTCATTTACAGGCCCTAGGCCCATGTAGTGCACTTTACTAGGGACTTATTTAGGTAAATTAAATATGCTATAATGAGTCTAAGGTGTGTGGCTTAGTTGACTCCCAGGGCAATCCCCTCACACATTTCTCACATAACGAATATGGTGATAGCCTGAATAACATCCTTTATTCGAGCAATCTGGGAATAATTAATAACACAAAAGCAGGACATATAGGTAAAAATTTAGGTGGGGTAGACAGGAGTCAACGATTGACTTTATCTTAGTCTCCTTTTCAATAAGCGGAAAAGTGGCCCACTTAGATAACCTGTTTACATGCTATAGTGATCATGCAATTTTATTCATCTCTTTAAACTTTCCCTGTAAAGGGTAAAAAAAATACCAACAGGCAGTAGATAACATAGCGTTAAGTAGGAAAAACGGCTACCAGCTAAAGTGGGCAGAGGTTGAGAAGTTGATCCTAGGCCATGAAGTAATAGCTCAAGCAAGGGAAAACATTATACATTGCCTGGCTGAGGGGACTCCTCCCTCCCTTTTAGTTACCCAGTTTACAGCATTCTTAATGAAATTAAAACTGGTGCTCACTCGTACCAAGCGTTTAAACTTTAATCGAACCAAAGGATGGTTCGACCATGAATGTTCCACAGCAATGACTGCTCTTCTCAAGGCCATAAAAGACCACCATAGAGATCCAGTAGTGATAAAACTCCTACGTAGTAATTATAACCATGCCAGGAAATGAAGAGAGAAGGATATTAGAGAGAAGGCCTGGAATGATCTTGAACAAGCTGCTGCCTCGGGCGGCAGTATGGAGTTCTGGAGAGTCATAAATGCCCTTTATTTTAAAGACTCCAAGGATCCCTCCCTGGACTCACACGTAGATGAGGATGCATGGGTGGGTTACTTTGAAAGCATCTTGGGCCTTAACACTTTCCCTGCCCTACCATCCACTGAGCTACCCTCATTGCCACAAGGTCGCCTGAGATTCGCTTTAACAGAAGCTAGAAGAGGGTTGGAGTCTTGCGCACCAGGGAAGGCCCCAGGCCTGGATGGGGTCCCGATCGATCTTTTCCAGTAGAACTATGATATGTGGGTCCTATTACTAACAAACGTTTTTAATAGTATAGCAACAGAGGGTCCTCCATCATCTTGCAACAAGAGTGTAATTGTCCTTATTTATAAGAAAGGGGATAGGGGCACTCCTAAGAACTACCGTCCAATTTCCCTTCTGGATACCACTGCGCAGCTCAGTGGCCAGATCCAGATTGGAGGACTGGGCCAAAGAAAATAATATATTGATGCAGGTGCGATATGGATTGCAGAGGGGAAAGGGGATGGCGGTCCAATGCCTAAATTTTCCACTCTGCATAGAAAAATATACCAAAGTGAAAAGGGGGAGAATTTACATGGCTTTTATGGTCCTGTCGGCGGCCTTTGATTGTGTCTCCCATCAGATGTTGTGGCCAATGCTGGAGGGGATGGGGATTGATCCCCTGATAATCTGCTTTATTGCCAGCTATAAGCCAATGCCACCGCTTGCGTCCGGTATGGCACAAATGGGGACTGCACACGTTCATATAAGATTGAGAGGGGGGTCAGGCAGGGTTGTGTCCTCGCCCGTTTCTTTTTTCCATCTACAAAAACTGGGTGGAGGCCGTCCTGACTGATTCACCTCTGGACGTGCCTACATTCGATAACATCCCACTTTAAATACTGGCATATGCTGACGATGCAGTCCTAATCACTGGGGCAGGGGTTGCCTTACAATCTCTTATAACATCATACACCTCATTTATGGCTTCTTTAGATCTTAGAGTACACAAAACAAACCCATTTATCATCATAGCGGGAGCCAGAAGAGGAGCAAAGCCCCCCATTTAGTTGGCCGTAAAGAAAATTGAAGTGGTAGACTCCTTTCCATATCTGGGGGTCTTATTTGATAAGAGCCACTCCTGGAAAAATCTAGTGGCGGTAAGAGCACAACACATGGAAAGGAACCTTCAGGCTATTAAGGGCTTTGCAAGGAAGCTGGGAGCTAGCCCTCTGGATACAAATAAAAAAATCTATTGTGCTAAAACAAGGACAGCAGTAACATATGGGGTTGAGTCTGGGAGATGGCAAACTCGGATGAGCTCCAGAGGATAGAAGATACCTTTTTTAAAAATCGGGCTTCATTACCTCATTCTCTTTCAAACTAAATTTCACACCGTGAATTTGGGTTACCCTACTTGCTTGATACCATCAGACTGGCCCCAATCCTGTTGTGGCTTTCGATTTGGCAGAGGTCTACTGTCAAATTACCGCAATGCATAATTACCAGCTGCATGAAACTGGACCACTACAACGGGATTGGCTGGCTTAGATATGTAGAGGCTGAACTGACTGCAATTGGGCAGGGAAACCTATTTAGGGATCCCTAACTGTGTAGGAAGGTATTGAAGCGGCAAATTATTGAGTTGTATCTCCAAAGGGCTAACTTTCTCCGGAGGAAAAAGAATCAGCAACAAAAGGCAACAATGGCATATGATCTATTCAGCCAAGATTAGGGGAAGGATTTTCATACCTTTCGTTTATCGGCTCTGCTCACCATAGATTCATTCTATTGCATTTCCGCCTAAACTGCATTCCTCTGACTCTAGTTCTCCCAGTGAGGAATTTTAAACACTCAGGTTTGCCCCCCTGTCCGTGCAACAACCACTCACCCCAAATGGATCTACATGTAGTACTATTCTGCAAGTTTTACCATACTGAAAGGAAAGCTTTTATCCTACCAATTTTAAGGTGCTATAACTTCACAAAGTGCAGAGTGGCATGGTATTTCTTAAAGGCACTCGCCAACCCCTTTGTCTGCTTCTCTGTAGCATTTATTCTGTGGACATGTGTGAGAAAGAGGAGGAATCAGGCTTTGTTGTCATAACTTGTTGTTTTAACGGGAATAACTGGTTTCATTTGATGGGGGACCAAGAAGCAAAAATAATTGTACAAAGGCTATGATTGCTCCCACTTACGGCTTTTAAATATTATTTTTCTTGTACAGGGCCAATTTGTTGAAATTGCCAACATTTTTACATAGATTTAAATTGTTTTGATTGTTTTCATATCGTGTTATAATATTGTGCTATGGCTTATATGATGTATTGACTTTTTTATGTTCTGTTTTAAAAAGAGATCGAATAAAGATCATGAATGAAATATGCCAATTGGGTATGAACCAATGTTACCATGTTTTTGAGAGAGAGAGAACATGCACTTTAGCACTGGTTAGCAGTGGTAAAGTGCTCAAAGTTTTAAGGCCAGCAAGAATGAAGTCAGCAAAAAGTAGAAGAAGGAAGGCAACATGTTTGGGAGGGACCCCGCACAGAGGGCCATTTTCTAACGAACCTGTTTTACCATAGAAGCTGAGAGTCAGTCTTTTACCCCAGGCTTTCTTAAACCGTAGGTGGGATAGGTGGTGTTCTCAGTTCCAGGAGCGAATAATTGTCCAACCAAAAGTCACAGTGAATATTCACAACAAGGACTTCTATTTTATTGCATTAAGGTTCAATTTATTGCTCAAAATTCAATACCAGATGAACTATATACTCTGTTAGAACCCCCAAATAAGAGTCCATTTCGTTGTTCAACCTCAGCAGGTTCTGAGTGTCATCTGTGTACATGAATGCTCTAACTCCTCTTTAAACAAGAATGAACATAAGTGGTCACATATAGGCTTTGATGAACATGTTAATTTGTAATGCTTTGCACGTACATTTATGCTGATCTGCAGCACAAATACATATTCACTGTGTGATATTCCCGTTAAAGTTGGCCATAGTTGACGTAGGCCTCAATTCAAAATGGCTTACCTTTAGTTGCCATACTTTTCCGTTTGTTGTGTATTTTTTTTCCTTCTCATTGCAGGAACCAATCTGTACCAGCCAATGTCAATTAAATGTGTTTCTTGTTTAGTATTCATGTGAATGTTCATCTCTGTATGTTTCTTGCAGAGTGAAATTATTGCCAGTAGGCAACATCCTCCCTGAATTGTATCATCCCACTTCAGATATCAAGTGGAAGGTTGTGCAGCAGAGACTCCATTGTGGGGTAGTAATAGAAAAGAACAGGAGTTTTGTTATAGCAACATGTTCAAGTTCATTGGTTTCCTTAATGGGAACTGTATGGAGTTGTATCTTTCTGTAAAATAAATGATTTAAAGTATGCTAGGCCAGCTACTTCCAAATGCCCTTTCCACTCTCCTTTGAGGAGATACTTCCTTGACTTGATAAGGGAAGATGTATTTTTCTCTCACTCGAGTTAGACTCCTGGGCAGACCCCTCTCCCATTTACTTCGCTGAATCTTTATTTGATTCTGCCTTCAGAGTCTGTACTTGCTGACACCTTCTGCCTGACTTCTCTCCAACTTTCCTGGCTTCTCTAGCTAAGCAAATTAGGGAGTTTTCCTTAATTGAAAACTGTGCCTGAATTGATTTACTTTATGGCACTAACAGGCTGCAAAACAAATAGTCCACGCCCTACTGCTTGGGAGTGACCTGTAAAAAAAAGTGGAATCATTGCTAAATTGTGGCCCGTTTCCCAACCTCTCTGGTGAAATCCAGAAGAATGGCATGACTGATCGTATCATAGGCAGCTCAGAGGTCCAACAAAATCAGGGGCCTGTTTATGAGCCGATTTGTGTCTCTTTTGCGCAAAGCAACATGGTGAAAGAGCAACAAAAACCTTATTTGTGATTTATAAAGCCATGAAAGACCACTTTGCGTGGACTTGAGTGGCTCTATAAATCTGGCGTAAGGCAACCAGCCACGGTCCGTGCAGGTAACAGCGGTGGGACAGGGTAAAGGAGGATTTCGAGGGACGATGCTGAGGGAAAATGAAATAAATAATACATTTTCCCTCGGCATCGTCCCTTGGAAACTCTCCTTACCCGCCCCCACCGCCCCACCACTGTTACCTCCACGGACCGCGGCTGGTTGCCTTACTCCAGGTTTATAGAGCCACTCTAGGCCACATAAAGTGGTCTTTCATGGTTTCATAAATCACAAATAAGGTTTGTGTTGCTCTTGCACCATTATGCTTTGAACAGACTGTGGCTGAAGGCAACACAGTGAAAATCTATGCATTGCCTTACTCTGCCCTGGGAAGGAATTCTGTGAGTGTTGTATGGGTGTTCCCACACAACTCACATGGTTTCTGATGCAATCCCAGAACTGGTAGACCTGTGAATGAGCCAAAAAGACGTGCCTTGTCAGGTGGCAATAACAAGAAGAAATGTCTCCTAGTTACTTCCTCTTTTTAAGTGTGTTGCATTCTGCAGCACACATAGAAAGAATATTATGCTTCTCAGGATTGCTTTTGTGCACTAATGTGGCCCTTCCTGCACAAAACCAATCCTGCATGCAACATAGGCACTGTTGCATTATGGGGCAAGGGTTCCTGCGTTAGTGCTAAGCTACCAAAAGGGCACCAGCACATGGGAAAATGCAGGAATGCACAGTGTTGCCTTAAATACAGTGCATTCCTGCCCTTTCTTTGTCTTTTTTTGTCAAGCAATGCAGCGCAGCAAGGTGACTTGCTGCACTGCATGACATTCTCGTAAATAGTAAGGGTGGGCGTAGTGGGCGTAGTTGGGCTACGTGAAGCAGCACGTAGTGTGCCCAAATCTACGCACACTACGCGCTTCGCGTAGCCCCACTACGCGCCACCCGCCACCCACCCACCCTACTTTTAAAAGATAAAATGAATTTGTAATAAAGCAAATTAAAGGCACTTACCTGACGCACGGCGTCTCCCGGGGCTCCCTCTTCCTGTTTTTCAATTTTCCTGACAAATGCGCATGCGTGGACGCCCGCGCATGCACATTTCTTTCGAGAAATGCGCATGCGCGGGCGTCCGCGCATGCGCATTTGTCAGGAAAATTGAAAAACAGGAAGAGGGAGCCCCGGGAGACGCCGCGCGTCAGGTAAGTGCCTAATTTGCTTTATTACAAATTTATTTTAGCTTTTAAAAGTACGGCGGGCGGGAGGCGGGTGGTGGGCGGCAGGCAGCTACGCTTCGCCCACGTAGTGTACGTAGGCGCTGCCTGCTTCGCCTACTTCGAAAACTGCGAAGCAAGCAGCGCTACGTACACTACGTGGGCGAAGCGTAGTGTCGCGCCCGGGGTTAGTAAATAGGCCCTCAATGCCCCTGAATGTACTGGTATAACTACATTCAAGTCAGCCTGAGCATTTACAGGGCATCGGGAATTTCCCAGGGAGGCTGGAAGGATGAGGGATGATTTTCCAGTGGTGGGGGCCGTTTTTGTTAATGGGGGCAGGTGCTGCTATATCAGCCCACAGTAACAAATGCAGCAGAGGGCTGCTCTGTCAAAATTGCCAGGTCTTTTTTAACTTCCCAGTTCAGCCTTGCTGATTAAAGATGGATACAAAACAAATGTCATACTATGCCCCAATTGAAGAAAAGCTTGCACCTCCTTTAATCAATTATGAGCCTGGAGATGGTCACTGAGATCCTAAGCCACATCTCTTTTCAGCACGTGTGTACCATAATAAGGCTGTAGTGAGTTGGGTTGAAAGTGATTAAAAGCTGAATCATCAAGCCCATTTTTTAGGTCTCGCGAGCCAAAGGCTCGAAGAGACATTTTATAACTGGGCTTTTCAAAGTGCTGCCGTGGCCTAAAGCTACAGTGCACGTGAACGTGCACGCGCGCAGCCGCCAATCACTGCTGCGCGCGCACCACTCGCATGCTTGCCACACAGCGCTCCCGTCCAAGCGATCGCGATCACTTTCGCTTTGATCGCGATCGCTATTACTTTCGTTTGCCGAATGCTTGTTGAGTTTCTCACACCGACCGAACTGAATTGCAGTTGGTACCAGCACCGCAATTGGTCCCGGGCTTTTTGACCCTTTAGGTAAGCAATAGGCATCCAGAGACGCACTGAAGGATTGAGAGCATGTTGGTATTGCATGTCTAACACATTCGGTACAAACTAGGTTTTCGCGCACCACTAACACACGCTTCTCTTACGCTCAAGTGTTTATCCGCACTGGCATTTAGAGTCAGAGCGAATGATCAGCAGCATGTTTGTCCCATTGTTATGTCCAGCGCGCTTTTACTAAATCGCATTTCCGCGTTTCTTACAACCACTCTTCATACATGCTCAAGCTTACCGTTTCAACCCTCCACACCATCAATAGCTTTCACATTGACGGCACCGCATAGAACTAACACACACAACAGATTTTTTAGATTTGTTCGTCTCACAGCTTGTAACCCACATTTGTGACCTTTAAACACCACCAATATTCATCTGGGCATACAGCCTTTGCATGTTTAACATTTTAGTCAGTGATATTCACCGTTCATTACACTGGTATTTTCGTGCACTTTTTTTCCAATGACTTTTTTCACTCGTCACACGTCCTGGAGCACGCTGGAACAGCTGGGAATTACACCGATTTAATAGTGGTTCCTCATTACTTTCAAATTATTTTTCTCGAGGTTTCTGAGTCACTTCCCTTATTCCGGTGCCCTTTGTCTGCCCCCCCGTTGTATCTACACTTCTTTCTCCTGCACTCCCCATCTGCCCCATGCTCCTCCACCTTATCTTTTCCCCCGCTCTGTCTCTCTCTGTGCCTCCTGCCATGTCTGCCCCTCTCGTTCCCTCCTTCTTCTTCAGATGTATTACCTTCCTACTCCCCTCCTTCTCCCAAAGAGCTCTTACTCCTTTCCTCCCCTTGTGAGTGCAAGCAATAGTCCCTATCTTTAGCAGAAATTATTTTCTATTTAATGGGTTTGCTTTTAGTAAATCCACTTCTTTTATATGAAGCCAAAAAGAAGTTAACTAATAAGAGGTCAAATGAAAATTTAATTAGAATTTCCTTACTCATTTTTTGAAAGAATGAATTGCTTCTTGATTAGTATAGCTTTATATACCCTGTGGCTTTGGGGCCAAGGCTTGACTCGAGGGGCAGTGCAGTGCCGTCGCCAGAGTAAGAATTAGAGCATCCCGCCCCGTATCCCGCAGCCCTTCAAGGACAGCGCCACTCGGAAGAGTTACATTCAGCGTTAATGTAAGTGAAACGCAATGATTTAAAGTCATTAGCTCAGTGCAAGCCGGATCAAGCCAACTCTTAAATGAAAGGAGTTTCACTCATTGAACATCGATCAATACCGGAGGCTAAACAAGGACTGGAAGAGGAAGCAAACGAGGCGTGTCCGTATATTACCAAGTGTGAATGAGTTACAAAATGACACTATGGTTTTTATAAGTAACATGGTGTATTTTATAATATGGCACTGACCATTAAGCTGATTTTGACTTTCAAATGTTGAAACCAGACTTGATTTTATAGCTAACAGGAATATGATACTGGTATACTAAATATTGGTTCTGACATATCGCATATGAATAAGGCTGTAATTAATTAATGAATATCAGAAATATATTTGTGAAATCCCCACCTGATGTACAGTCTTGTAGTTCCTCTTCCAATACCCCACGTAATGTACAACACCTCATTGTTTCCTAGCTAGGTTTGCACCATAAAAATATCAAGACAATAGACATATACATACGCCTACTACAGTGCTACGTGGCCTTACTGAAGGCAGCCTTTAGGAACACTCCTGTGAAAGGTTAAGTGCTGCTTTGTCTGAGTGCTACCATAATATGTGTATGTTAAAAATGGGATTCCTGGTTGGCTGAGGTATGCACCCAGGCCGGGCAGGAACTTCCACTCTTGTCAGGGTAACATAGATACACACTAAATGATAGATAACCTGTACTCACCCTCTGGTAGCTTGGCACAGAGCTTATCTAACAAGCATTTGCAATGCAATAGGTCTCGCATTTATGCGAGTTTAAGCTATTAGCATTGTAAACGAGAATGCCTTTTATTTAAGTTTTAAAAACGAAAACAAAAATAACAGGCATTGTTATTTGCAATGTGAATAGTTCAAACTCGCATAAATGCGAGACCTATTGCATTGCAAATGCTTGTTTTAACTTGCCTTTTTCAAAACAAAGAGCACCTGGACGATATTTAGTGAGGAATTTCAAGAAATTGGGGTGTATATTGAGGAGGATGGAAGTCTCACCCAGCCAGAAATCACAATCCATGATAAGGCAATCCACAAAAGTCACTGAATTAACCTGTGATTAACCCTCTGGTAGCTTGGCACAAAGCTGTCGGGCTCAACTTAGAAAGCACAAGGAGATGATGGATGGAGTGCTGACATTTTTCAGACACTCACCCCCAGTCACAGATCTGGGATAAAAACATCATCAATCTTTAGCTCCCTTCACCACCCTAGTTTTGTCCCAGCCATATACAAATCAGCCTTGACCCTGTGCTTCATGGGAAAAGTCCGGCCCGAACTGTCCGACCAAGTCCACCCTGGACCGGAAACAAGCATCCTGGGACCAGTTTCAGGGTAATACCCCATATCAGCCAGGCAATCTTGAATCCAGTGGCAAAGTGAGCAAGGGACTCACGTCTGGGCATACCCTGCCAACTAAGGGTGAACAAAGCAAACACAAGAAGATGATGGACGTGGTGCTTACACTTTTCAGACACTCACCCCCAGTCACAGATCTGGGTTGAATCCATCATCTTTATTTAGCTCACTTTGCCACCCCAGTTTGGACCCAGCCAAATGCAAACCAGTCTTGACCCTGTGCTTCATGGGAAGAGTCCAGCCCGAACCGCCAGGCCAGGTCCTCCCAGGACCAGAATGAAGCATCCTCGGACTAGTTTCAGGGTTTCACCCCTCATCAGCCAGGCTAGCTTGAATCCAGTGGCAAAGTGAGCAAGAGATCAACGTCTGGGGATACCCTGCCAACTAAGGGTGAATAAAATCAAACACTAGGAGATGATGGATGGAGAGCTGAATCTATTCAGACACTCACCCCCAGTCACAGATCTGGGTTGAATCCATCCTCATTCTTCAGCTCACTTCGCCAGCTCAGTTCAGACCCAGCTATATGCAAATCAGTCTTGACCCTCTGCCTCATGTGAACAGTCCAGCCTGAACCACCAGGCCAGGTCCTCCCTGGACGGGAAACAAGCATCCTGGGGCTGGTTTCGGGGTAACAGCCCTCATCAGCTAGGCTAGTTTGAATTCAGTGGCAAAGTAAGCAAGAGACACACGTCTGGGCATACCCTTCCAACTAAGGATGAATAAAGCATACACAAGGCAATGATGGAAGGAGTGCTGAAACTTTTCAGACACTCACCCACAGTCACAGATCTGGGTTGAATCCATCATCGTCCTTTAGCTCACTTCGCCACCCCAGTTTAGACCCAGCCATATGCAAATCAGTCTTGACCCTGTGCCTCATTGCCTGTGTGTCTTTTGCTTTCTCACCCTGAGTGTGCCCAGACATGGGTCCTGGGCTCAATGTGCCCCTGGATTCAAGTTAGCCTGGCTGATGAGGGGTGATGCCCAGACACCGGTCCCAGGATGCTTGTCTCTGGTCCAGGGAGGACCTGGCTTGGCAGTCCGGTCTCGACTGTTCTCATGAGGGACAGGGTAACGATTGATTTGCATACGGCTGGGTCTAAACTGGGGTGGCATGGTGAGCAAAGGAACAATAGATTTAACCGAGATCTATTGACCAGGGGCGAATGTTTGATTTGCTCTGCATTCTGTTCATCATCAGTGTGTCTTTTGCTTTCTTGCCCTGAGAGCCCCGGGTATGCCCAGATGTGTGTCACATGCTCACTATGCCACTGGATGCAAGCTAGCCTGGCTCATGAAGGGTGTTACCCTGAAACTGCTCCAGGGGTGCTTGTTTCCTGTTCACGGACTATTCGGAAACCATCGTCCTGTTATTGGTAACTGTCTTAATTTCTTTTTACATCGAGTACTGCACTGTGTGGTTTATTCCAGGTAAGTGAGTCAGCAAGCACAGCGAGCGTGTCTTAATTTGCGTCAATTTAGGCTTGTTTTGGCTCCCTCGCAGTACTTGCAGTCTAGAGTGACATCTCATTTTTTAATGCTCCCTATTAAAGCACTCGCTCCTTATAAATCAGGAGGATTTAGAACTATTTTCATGAGGTTTGAGAGTGTCTTCTTACAAGTATCCTAGCAAATAAATCATGCTGTGACTTTTAATAAAACATTTTCCAGTGCATTACTCAGATGGGTAAAATTGTAGAGGTGCATAAATGCCTCTAGAATCATTCTAGTAGTGGCGTGTTACATTGCTTACTAATTATAGTAAGCAATACATAGAATAAGCAAGGACATCAGGTTATCACGGTTACAGCACATTAAACGAATCCCTCTTCTAAGTCTGCCATCCCACTGGTACATTGGTGCAAAGATTCAGCAGATGCACTTTAGAATGTTGTGCAACAAAGGATGGTGCAACCAGACTTTGATTCATTTCCGTGGCAAACATTACGCAAATAGATTGTGACAGGAGTAGACCTCAGATTTCCGTGGGACGAATAATGTTCAGGTAAATAGAGAATTGGCGAGGTTTTTCCTGTTCCCGGGATGGCAGGAAGATGGGTGCGATTCATACTTCAGATGGGATAAAAGCAGATTTATCTTTTAAAGAGAAGAAAAAATGTCCTTAGCCAGGCCTTCTAGCTCAGTGGGATTATGCATCCTCTCCAGGAAGCTGTGCTCATAGTCACAACGTCGAATACTGAAGGATACACTAATCCCAATTTATGGACCTCCCTTATCGAGGTCAACAAAATGAGCACCATTACTTTGGGAACAATAAATCCCGTTTTCTCGTGCCAATAGGCGTGAACCAGCACTCTACAAATGCACGTTATGTTACTGCCCCCTTTCCTTATTAAATAACTAACCCCTGTAAAAATAGAATGAACTCATCGTGTGCCATATTTTGCTCTGATGCAAAAAACTGTTTAATATAGATCGACGCAGTTTCCATTGTCTCAACTCACTATTGGGAATACATGAAATGGTGATGCAAAGAGCATTGCTCTACTTTTACAACCAGGTAAAAATCACGTATTTTTAAATGTGTTAATTCACGGGTGTACGTTGTGTTAAACTGGGGAAGGTAGCATCTGTAACTCGGCTTTTGTTGATTTTAATTGCTGGGAACGTATGTGACAGAGGTGGTGTGTGTAAAGTCATGGGCTCTAGGCCCATATACTTAGTAAATGATAGATGCAGACACATGGTATATGGTTACTAACCACAAGCATGTGCACTCTGAGGGGCATATTCTCAAGGAGTTATCCCTGAGTTATTAGAACTTTATCACTGCCAAAGTTGCGATAAAACTATCGCCCTATTCACAAGCAGGTGATAACAGCCCATAGAACCAGTTTACCTGCGATAGCAGCCGCAAAAAATATCGCCACACATGACCCCCGCAACTATCGCTAATGAGATGCAGAGAAGGCGTTCCTGTGCCAAAAGCCGCGACAACACCACTCCTCAACATTCTCAACAACCAGCCAGATCGGCGAAAAGACCATGAAACATGCAATAAGGCACGTTAGCAGCAGGAAACTAACACCTGCTCTGACTTGGTGCAAAGTCGGACCACAGCCTGCACCACAAAAGAGAGCCCAGCCCAGAGCCACACCTGAAGAACAACAGATGCCATGGAGACACTGAACGTACGGGCCGCACACCCAAGAGGGCCACAACACCCACCGCCACCACCCCCAGGACCAACCCCCACCCCGGGCACCCCTCACCTCCCCGGACCAAGACACTGCCCATCAACGGCACAAAACAATGAACAAAAGCACTCGCCTGATGTCGCACAATTGCAACAACCAACATACATGTGAGTACTGAAATCCTGATTCATTCATTCACCATTGAAAGACCAAACAAAATATCACATTCCAGTTTGTCTCCAAACAACTATTTTGAAGAGTTATGGCAGGGCATCCCTGGACAATCTGTGACTCACAGCCTGCAAGACAATTTCCAAGGTAAGAAGGTGTGTCAGGGGATGTATGTCGTTACAACGCACACTTTTACAACGCATGCAATTACAACGCATTTTTTACAACGCAACATCCACTACAACGCATTCCATTACATAGCATGACACTACAACGCATTTTTAAAAACTACCTTTACAACGCATTCCATTACATCGCATACTACCTTTACAACGCATACCATTACAACGCATAATATTAAATTGCATTTAAGGTAAGTATTGGATAGTATAGGGGTAAAAATTACTATTCTAACTCCAGGGGGTGCAACTGGTCTGAGGAGTGCCGATGCCACGAGACCAACAAACGTAATGGCAGGCATTCCCGGGCACATGCACAACCCCTGTCACGTGGAACTGTACCGTGCACGAATGCTGCATCTGTTGGGATCCCTGCCAATGGCAGTGTTGCGAATCAGTTTCTGTCTGAGTTTCCGTCTTGCCTACGTCACCTGCGTCCAGCCCTGGTTCCACTGTTGATCATGCACATTCGAGTGGCCCTATCCTACGCAACGGTAGCTGAATTGGACTATGACCTGACAGTGCGCCCCCTGTTGGCCCACGAACAGGAGTTTCACCGGGATAGTTGTGCATGGGATGCACTGATCTTTGGCGTATGTGCTGGCAGTTGTGCATGGGAGATTGCACAACTCCTCGTGTGCAGTGACCACATTGAGGCGCTCCCCTATTGGGCTGTTCTGCGGATTGGGGAAACGGCATTGACTGAGCAGATCTGCCAGGACCAGGTAATGGATTGGCTCACCCTGGTGTCCCTTGAACCCCACAATGACGTACTATTGAAACACATTACCCATGAAGCTGAGCTGGCATTCATGGACGAGTAACTACGTTCCTGCAACCACATCGGATTGTCACCCACAGCACAGATCCCAACACCTTGTTGCATCGTGGGGAATGCTCACAATCCCACCACAACAGAGGACATGTCTGCCTTTGTCTGGACTCTGAATGCATGTGCGTGGAACTACGCGTGTGTACACACACCTGTGCAAGGTGATGTAGTTCCATGGTCGGAGCAGCACAGCGTCGTTTGGCAACGTTACCAATTCAGACATACTGCTGGGGGGACAGTACACACATAGCAATGTAGACCAACATGTGACCTTTTTGGACCCTTTCACCTGATCACTGTCAGCAGAGCAGACAGTCGGCACAGTCAGGTGGCAGAGCACTATGCAGACCCCATGGGCTGTGAGTCATGTCCCCTCACAAGGGCAATGGGCAGACTCCAAACATCACATGACTCCTCCAGCAAGGCAAGGTGGCTGAGACCGTTGCCATCCGTAATGATTTTGTGTAAATTTTTGCCTCCCCATTTCTTGCACCTCGACACGTTTCCATGCTGCGTTTAAGTGTCTTAAGCATGACCCTGCATGTTGTGGCCGTTGCCTTGTCTGTACTGACACACACATGCCAATAAAGCCTACGCAACTTCACTGGTGTGTCTACCTGTGATGAGTATTGATTAGATTGACAATTTGTGTGCCACAATGAGCACTGTCCCTACACAGGGAGGGACTGACTGATGCATGTACAATAGGGGCCACACATTGTTTTGGGGTAGTTGCTGGCAGACCTGTGCATTTACGTGTCTTCAGCAATGTGAGTATGGTGTCCAACCTCTGACCATGTGGAGCAACGTTATGAATCATAACAGAATGTGTCCACACAGATGTGTGTGAGTAGGTATGTGACGTGAAGTTCTGTTGTCACACGTGATGTAGGACACCACTTCTGGCCTGTTGCCGATTTGGTCATTCCTACACACAGCCCTATTTAATACATGGATGTGTGCCTATGTTGGGGGGTTGCGAGATTGTTGTCAATTTGCAATGGGGACACAGCTAGTACTCACCTTCACGGTCATCCAATTGGCTAAGTGTCTCAGGGTTAAACATGCGCATTGATGTCATTTACCAGGGTGTACCTCCTTGTGCAATCATTGTCACTACATCCAGCCATACTTTCATACTTGAGTGAACATAGTCATGACACATATGTGTGATTTGGAATGTTTTATTCACATTCTGGTGAATGACGGAGCTGGAGCTGTACATAGCCATCCAAGCCCACATTACATGGAAACCCAGTGGTGGGCCAACTAGAGTCCTTTGGGGATTGAAAAGTGATTTGGAAGAGGAGAGTGCTGTCCGCAGCAGGCTTGCTGTATGATTGTCAACCAGTGAAGATATAGCAGTCCATTTCGGGGTCCAGGTGAATGTCGCAGAGTGTTCTGGGGGTCAGTGGAAGGTGTTGTCCCAGGGCATGATGCATAGGGCAGAACCAGGCAGGGACAGGCCATATGGCAGTGATGGATGGTAATACCTCTTTCCTCACACAGTAATTACCACCCATATCTTACTCCTCCTCTGATACTTCTTCTGTGTCCGGTGTGTCCGGTGTGTGTGGCAGTGTAATGGCTGCATCACTGTGTGCCACTGACACATCAGGGTGCAAAGGTGATAGGGCTGTATCACTGTGTGCCACTGACACATCAGGGGTCGGAGATGTGTGTGTTGAAGTTCCCGCTGCAGTTATCTGAGACTGGCTCAGTGGCAGCAATGGCAAGATGATGAGCTGCAAGGCATGGAGGATCCCAGCTACATCTCACTGGTGTTCAGCCGTGGCAACCATACTTCCAGCCTGCATCTGTTCCATGGTCTCCATTGTCCTGCGCATCTGTGCTAACTCTGTGCTGTCATCGCTGGTGCCTGTCTAGCTAGACGGTTCTTGTATCTGAGTAATGGCCCCAGCGAGGTCAGTCAAGGATTGTCGGGGAGCATGGTGCGGACAGTGGGTGTCCGTAATGGACTGTAAGTGGTCCCTGATGGGACTCAGACACCCATGTATGGCATCGAGTTTGGCTGCCACAAGCTCAAAACCCACCCGCAGCTGATCTGCCAACTCCACCTGGCAACCCAACACATGGCATTGAAATTCCATGTGTTGTTTGTGGGGGTCCTGGGAGACACCTGTGGTGGTGTGTGTTTCCTGCTGTGTGGTCTGTGCAGGTGGTGGGGTCATCGCAATGCTGCTGGGCTGCCCTGCTACTGGGGATTGTGTGCGGAGGCTGTCCACGAGCTGTTGGAGGGTGTCTTGGCAAATGTGCAGGGTGTCCTCTTCATCATCACTATAGAGGTGTGTGGTCTGCTCTTCAGGAGGTGTTGATTGTCCCTCTGCAATGTTAAGGGGAGATGCAGGTTAACAGAGTTTCCCATGTATGTTGATTCTGGGCAGATGTTTATATACAGACTGCATGACAATGCCCATTGTGACAGTTTTGGTGGTGCCGGCTATTCGATAGCAGACAGGGGGATTTTCTACTACATGATGGATGTGTGGTAGTACCCGTACATTATCACCACACAGTGTCAGGCAATACCAGATACCAGATATGAGTGGCCAGTTACTACGCACAAGCAGAACCTGTTGTGTCCTGTGTCCTGTGGTGTAGGTGTTGCACTTTGTACCACATTGCCGTCATTGCTGATGTTCAGTGATTGCTATGTGTGTGTGCTGCATTGGGGGGAAGTAGCCCCTGCAGCTCAGATTTTGTGGACCGTTATCCCTTTGAGGCGGTGTGCCTTTGAATTGTGTGATTTTCGGGGGCTGAAATGTTTGTGACCTGGGTCATTTGTGCTCTTGGACAGATTTTGTGGCCCTGTGCATTGTTTGTCTGCTGTGTGTATTGGACGGCATGGGTTGTAGGTGCACATAGATATGTCAGCGTGTGACCTTCTCCTTTACAGATGTGATCCACACTGGGCCTCCTCCTTGTCGAATCGTGCACCATGTCATGTATTTTGGCTGTTGCCATGCTATCGGTCATGCAGTGTCACTTGTATAGTCAGTGTGGCTCACACAGCCGCTGCTTTTCTGGATTCATCACATGTGCGTGGATAGATTGTGTCGTTGGTGATTTGGAGGGGGCCCATATGTGCACATGGTGGACGGGGGCCTACTTGGTCTTTGTATGTGTGCTGCAGTGTGCCAAGGGTATCAGGGACATGTTCCACAGTCATTGTGTGTGTGCAGTGTGCTACACATCATAGTGCATGTGTGCCATTGTGCCCATCTCCCCCTGTCCCCCCAGTCCCTGGTGGTTACTCACCCTGTTGCTGTTGGGTCAGGTCATTTAGAGCTGTGTCCAGGCCCCCAACTCCTGCCACTGTCTCCACACTGATGACTGTGGCCACCATTTCCTCCAGCTCATCAAGCTCCTCCTGTGACACAGGACTCCCACCTCCAGTCGCCGTTGCTGCTTTCCTGTTGGCGGCGAGTTTCTGTTTGGTCTGGCTTAGCACGTCATGCCAGCGCCTCTTCACCTCCTCCATTGACCTCCTCGACACTCCGTCTGTATTGACATTGGTGACGATGGACTGCCATATTTCCGTTTGGGTTGCCAGTGGAAGTGACGAACAGTTGTTGATAGTGTTCTATCACCTCCTTGACAATGATCTGGTCTTCCTGCGGACTGAACCCCGTCTTCCTCTTCCTCTTCTCCTTGCCCTTCCCCGAACACGACGTTCCATGCTGGTCCTCCGTGGGGCTTGTGGGGTTTGGCTTGTCCTCTGCACTCGGTCTGGGTGCATCCATGCTGCTACGCAGTTTGAATTGGTTTTGGTGTGTTTTTTTGGGGGGCTTTTAATCTTTTATAGTGCATTTTCCTGCATGACACGTGGGTATTGCAGGCATGTCACTGGTTTTCGCTGATTTTGGTATCACGCATTGGGGCATCGCAAATTTTTGGGCGTTCGTGTTTTTTGTTTGCTGCGTTGATTTTTACACAGTCAGTGCCAGCCCGTGCTGTACTGAACTATCCGCTTAGCAATCAGATCTTGCATCCAACAACAACAGCCGGGCACTTTACTGAAGGTAGGAGCAGAGGAGTTTGAAACAACATACACTCGACCTGAAAAACCCTCCCGCAGCATTTCGGACCACAAAACCTCCTTGGAAAACATGTACCTCAACAATTGATTCACTCTGGAAACATCACAAAATTCAAAACCAGCATAAAGTCCCAGACAAGATTGTTGAGTGATGAGAAAGATCAGCTCAAACACACCGGTCTGAATTTCATATGCCAAAAGTGGACCTCGAGAAACTTGACTCCGTTTCCAGTGGAGTAGCTAGAACAAAGTCACATAGAACACCAACTTGGCTTACTTTGGCAACCATATAAGTGAAGCCACAAAGTAAATTAGAGCGATTAATAACATCTACCATTAGTTTAATAGGTCAGAAGCCTTAAGGGATATCCCATTCACTACCTGACATCTCTATAAAGAAGTTGAGGTGTTTTCCTGCTAAATCTTCAAACTCAAGCGACTCCTTCTTTAGCAACCTTGAACCGTTTCTATATGCTCCCAGGAACTTGACTCTGATTCAGCGAAACAGCCTGGGAGTCATGGAATCTATGGAAAGCAAGTAAATTGCTCTCCCAATACCGGGTTGGCATTAAAATACTGGTATACATGAGGTGCAGAGGGCTCATCACTTCCTTGGACCATGGTGTCATGGCACCTACTGCACTAATTATAGCTCTACCCCTTCTTATGCATCTCCAGATTCCTCATTGTACCTGTCTTTCCTTCTCTTCTCCCTATTTGTATCCCTCTCTCCTCTAAGCCCCTTCATCTCTTTCCCATTCTTCTCCTTCTCCCTGTACTCCGTCTCTCTCTTTCATTCTTCGATCTCTCACCCATCCTCATCTCCTTCCTCCCGACATCCTTATTTTTAGCCTATTTCTATTCCCCTATTTCCTCTGTCTACTTTGCTCATGAGTATCTCCTTTCTCTTGCTTGCTCAGCTTTACTTCCTTCTTCCATTCTTTTCAGCTCATCCGCTCTGTTCTTTAACCATCTCAGTTTCTTTCATCCCTTTTCTCCCTCTTCTTTATTTCTCCCTTATTCTCGGCTCTCTGTGTATCTTCCTTCCTTCTAGTTTCCCCACAGAGTAAATAATCAACTTCTAAAATAACTTCAGCTGATGCAGGACAGACTGGGCCCCCTCCCAACTCAGGGCCCACTGCCACTGCGCAGGCTGCACCACTGATAGTTATGTTCCTGCTCTGATTCAGTCCTCCTACAATTCTTTCCACTCAATGACAACGTGGAAGTAACTATTCTGTTAGGTTCCCTGGTGCAGCTCGGTTATACTCGTTTGCTTCACTCCATCACTGAATTTGCACTGGTAAAATTATGACCCTACTGGTATTCATCTATCCCAAACAAACATGTTGGGTAGTTCAATCATTCCCTATGCTTCTCCACAAATAAGCCCCATGGACCCGTAGAGCAGATAAAATAAGCCCACGATGTGCTCACTATTTTCACAATTTGCTTTTAATAAATATCTCTAATACTTCTCTAATATGACTCATTTGCAGATGAAGAATGCTGTGTGGTACAGTTCAAATTTGACACAAGGCTACCTTGATTTTGGTCTATAATTCTGCTGAAATATGTTCCTAATTGGGCTTAATGATAATTTGTACTTCTGCTCAATTTCAAAACACTGGAGCAAAGCGATACCCAGCTGATGAGCCCTAATAAGAGTGAAATCGGTCTTGTGTTCTGATTCAGGCTAGACCTGGCCTGGCAGTGTGAGTTGGAATGTTCCCGCTCGAGCAGGTTTAAGACTCATTTGCATATGACTGGGTTCAAACTGAAATGGCATGGTGTGAAAAATAACGATGCACAGTGAAATGGCCATAATTACCAGTGGTGGAGATTAATTCAAACATTCCGTCGACACCCTAGCTGGGACGGGTACACCTAGACGTGGGTCCAGTGCACACTGTTCCACTGGAACCAAGTTATATACTGCAAGCTCAGGCTGGATTGTTCCCACTGGAGAAGGGTCAAGACTGATTTCAGTATGACGGGGTCCAAACGTACATGGCATGGAGTGCAAAATAACAATGGACTGGATGCGGCCCAGGTAATTACCAGTGGCTGAGATTAAATAAAGCACTGCATCCATCACTTTTGTGTATAATTCAGAGTGATGCTCTAAGTAGGATCGGTATGCCCAGACATGGGTCCCATGCAGTGGGGGCTGGCATGTAAGGATGGTAGTGGGGCGGGAGGGAAAAAAGTTATTAAAAAATAAAAAAATAAAAAATATGCTTATCCTCAATGCTGGAGCCACGTCCTCCTTGCTCAGGTCCAGGGAGGCAAGCAGGCTCCAAGCGGCGGGATCAGGAAGCTACAGTAACCAATCCTGATGCTACTTTCATGCAGCATGAAAGCAGCATGAGGATTGGAAGGAACAGCATCTATTGCCACTTCCGAGGGCACTGGAGCCCTATGCAGTCTCTAACCCTTAGATAGGTTTAAACTACGCATGTCTGTCTGGCTGTCAGGGGCAATTTAGTTAGTTGGGCGACGCTCCTCTGCCTTTACGGAGAAGCCGCCCCTGGTCCCAAGCACTCTGTGCCACTGGAACCAAGCTATGCCCAGCTGCCAAGCCCTAATAAGGGAGATTCTGGGTTGCTTGTGTTCTGGTTCATGAAGGACCTGGCCTTGCAGTTCAAGCTCGACTGTTCCCATTTGCATATGGCTGGGCCCCATCTGAGATGGCATGGAGTAAAAAATAACATTGGACCGGGATGTGCCCCGGGTAATTACCAGGAGCTGCGATTAATTCAAGCATTACAATCATCGCTTTTTTGTATGCTTCACTTTCAAACCATGGCACTCCTTAAAATGCCCCTCAGGCTGTTCATATATTTTCTCTGCTATTGCTGGTTAATACATTTATGCATTTATACTGCATTTATACTGCTGTCTCTTCCATCACTATCAATTCATGATTCTAGGCATGCATGGTTAAAGCAGTCTGAGCAGGGTTTAAGCTGGACAATGTACTCCAGTGATGGCTAAAGTAATTTCATCTCATTCTCCCACCTGTGTGATTGAAATTTTAAGAGATGAGAAAGAAGTAGCCAGACCATTGTAAGTTGCCTGTGCTGTAGTGGAATGGAAAGAGAAGTTATTGCTGTAGAAGATGAATAAACCTAGTGCACAAATTACATGGACAGAACCTTCTGGTGGCCATTTTCTGGCTGGACGTTCGGAGGGTTATACCAGGTCTGCTATGATGACACCAAAGCTTGGCCACAGAGGGCCCCATAGAAATTATAGAAGTTATTCTTTGAATGTTGAAAGCTGCTTTGATACAGATTAATATAAAAATATTTGTCAAATAAGAAAAACAATTTATGATATGTCTGGCATGTACCTTCAATGAGGTCTGATCTCACGTAGATTTTAGACATGTAAGACGTAATAAGGCTACATACTGCAAAAAAGAGTTTAACATCTGACTTTGAGGGTCTCCAGTGAGGAAACACCCAGAAAACTATCAAGGAAACCTATGATTAACACACAAGAATAATGTTAGAATTCATCTTATTTGGAATGAGTACAACTCTGGCTCATTTGGAAGCAGGTTACGAAACCAAAAAGCACATCTTGGTCAAGTCCATACACATAAAATAAACAAAGATGAGTATACAAGATAGGTAAACAAACATAACAAGCAGCTGGTCAAAAAGAAACAGTTAAAATGACGTATATTTAAATCACACATCTTATTGCTTAACTGTATAGCCTGCCAAACATATATAGTATAAATGAAATTATATTGAATAAAGTACTATAGAACAACATGGGCACAGCATGATGATCTATAGAAGAATCACACAAGTGTTATAATGAAGCACAAGGGGCAGATACAAGTTAATTAATATTTAAATAAGAAAACAAATGTATAATTAGACATACCTAAAAACCACACAAAAAAGATGCACATATATATCTTAAGAATAAAACAATTAAGCAATAAAAGAGAAGTCCAACAAAGCCATATAAGAGCATTATATGCACTTTGTTAAGGAGGAATTGAGGCAAAAGGTAAAGGACACGCTGAAAACATGGGATAAATGGTCGTTTGTGCCTCATGAGGTAGTGTGAATCAAAATGATCTAGAGTGATTGTAGCAGGTGACTCCAAAGTTGAAAGGAATATGCAAGATGTATCTGTTAGAGGGAGAGAGACAGAGAAAAAGTGAGGGTGTTAGAATTGACTCTTTATGTCGAGTCACCCCCAAACATTTTGCCTTTCACCTCCATTTTTGCTGATCCTGTTTATTGCTGGCCTTAGGACTGCTAACTAGTGCTGAGTTGCATGTGCTCACTCATTAAAACATGGTAGAAATTGGCGTACACCCAATTGGCCTATTTAATATCCTTGTAAGTCCATAGTAAAGTGGTACTACATGTACCCAGGACCTATAAATTAAATGCTACTAGTGGGCTTGCAGAATGTATTGAGCCACCACTTAAGTAGTCCTTTAAACATGTCTCAGGACTGCCACTGCAACCTGTGTGAGCAGTTTTAATCTGACATTTTAACTTGATAAAATAAAACTTTTGCAAGGCCCAAACCTTCTTTGTTAATACATCGAAGCGACCCCTAGGGTAACCCTGGACAACACAGAGGGCAATTTGTAGTGTATTTAGAATGTTGGACATGTACTTTTAAGTTTTATATTAACTGATAGTGAAATATTCCTAAATCCATTTTTCACTACCTCTCCCACAGGATAAACCTTTGTTTTAACTCATTACATTTAATGAGCTGTAATTTCCAAATGGGAACAGGTAACCAATTTATGTAAAGTCAGATTTTAAATTACAATTTTGAAAATGCCACTTTTAGAAAGTTGGAATTTTCCTGCATAAGCCAGTTAGTGCTTGTAGCCTACCTCTCGGTCACATGATTGGGTGTAGCTGACGGTTTGGCTTTGGTAATTCCATCTAGACAGCTGCAAACAATAGAAAGTTTAGGTGCGTCTGGATGGGCCATCACTGGCAGGATGGGAAAGCAGAGCTGGACTTACACTTGAATAGGATGTTTACTGCCTCCACACAAATGGGTGCATAGTCCCTGTAGTTAGTCTGGAGCCAGGGCACGGAAGGTAAGATGCCTGGGGACTTCAAAGGGAAACCCCTAGCAGCTTCTCACACTTCAAAGGAAGGCCCAGGTATAAATAGTGGACCTCAGACACCAATTCTTCACTACACTTCTGAACCTGTGGATACTTTGCCATGAAGAAGGACTGCTTTGCTGCTGAAAGGACTACCACTCTGCTGGACTGCTGCTCTGAAGGAATGCTGCCCTGCTGTGCTGATGTGTTGCCTTGTGCTGGCTTGTCTGGGTGAGAAAGACTGGACTCGCATCTGTTCAACCCAGGACTCCAGAGTGACTCCAAGGCCTTGTTGGCTGGCCCCCTGACTAGAACCTTGGGGACAGAAGGGTTGAACAACCTTGAAACCAGCAGCTAGACTCTGCCATTTGTGACACCCCAGTCTAGGAGCATTAGAAGTGGGCCTGAAGGTGCTCTACCAGCCCATTGGTGGACGCAGCAGAACCAACACATCTCCTCTGACGTGCAATGCAATCCAAAGCAGAACTGATTCATCGTCTCTGCTGCAAGTGTTCTTTCGATGCAAGGACTCTGCATCAACCTCACAGCCTGCATCAAACCAGCCACCTGTGTTAAGCTTTCTCGATGCAGGCACTCGCCTCACAAATCTCTGATCCACAGCAGATTCGACAATGATGCCGCCGGTACTCACCCCACAGCCTCACAGCTTTTCAGAACCAACACATCGCCTTCACTGCATGACAAACCTACAATGCTGGACATCACATTGCAAACCCTCATCAATGAGAGCCTCGATGATGAGGCAGGATCTGGCATTGCAGCTTCGTAGCTCCATGGAACTGACGCATCATCTCTACTGCATGATTCATCCTCCACGAGGAACCTTGCAACAATCCACAGCCAGGGTTTAAGATACCCTTGTTTACCAGGGCTAACTATGTCCCTGTAGCTGGCTCATGCTCCATCATGGACTAGTGGCTTTGTCCTGGCCAGGTGCATCCACATATACACAGTTGGTGCTTCGTGCTTTTTGGTGCTATTTTTCCTGAAATCTTAAAAATGTATTATCTCCTGTTCTAGTGATTCGATTTTTGCCATGTTGGTCTTGCTTTATTTATTATGTTTATTCTAATTTTCCAGTCTTGTGAAGGATCCTTTTGCGGTGTGTTTTCACTGTGTTTCTGTTTAAAGTGTTGCACAAATACTTTACATGTTGACTCTGAGTTAAGCCTTACTGCTCTGTGCTAAGCTACCAGAGGCTTGAGCATAGGTTAATTTAGGCAATGCTTGAGACTGCACCCTGACACAGATTGTGGTTCCTGCTTGAGTAGGGTTCACCCTCCTCAACCGGTAACCCAATTACTTACCGATGGCCAATAGGGTCCGAAGACAATTGCAGACAATGATGATTGGAGATGAGTGAGGGATGAAATGACACAAATTGTGAAAAGCAAAAAGCATGAGAGGGCTCACACTTGTTTAATGAGCGAAATCTGACCTCATCCTCGTCCACATCCTCAACTACATATTTCCATCCCTTATAACCCCAAATTGTGGTAGCAATATGCCTCCTTGTCCTTAGGGAGATGTTGAAAGATGACAGGAGTGAAGCAGGGAGAAAGCTGGCCATCAGTCTATCGTTTTTGTGCAAAAAACAAGCAGAGACAAAGTAAGCATGGTAATCTGGGAACAGAAGATTGCTAGTAGCACTAAAAGGAAACAATACAGAATGCAAGATGCGTTAAGGGAAAGGATTAAGAACATTAACTCAATGTTAACTTGCAGAAAGAACCCCAAGGGAACACAAAGCTGCACAAAAAAGCAGTTGCTGATAATTCTGAAATCCTGACTATTCATAACTGTGTCAACTGACAACCTCACTACTAAATGAGCGGTCATCTTTGTCCTTAAAATAATGGGAAAACTAAAATGAAACCCCCAGTTCCAAACAATAGACAACGAAAACCTCATTTCACAGCTAGTCTCCCAAAAAGCACCACAGTTATTCATTCTCAACAGAGTGGGATTCTTCCTCATTTCAACTGAATGCAGGATAAGCACCTTTACATTCATACTATTATGATTGACATATGATTGACAGTGGCAAAGAGACCTACTGCTTCAACAGTAACTCTATAACTCAAAGAACTACAGAAAACGATGCATCACTCTTCTTGCAGCTATGTTCCAGACACATGCCCACGGATTTCCACACACCGTGCCTGTGTGGCAAGTTCGTCGGACACATCACATGTGGACCAGAATTGTCACAAAGAATCGACGCGTCACTCCCTAAACGGACCGGATTCGACGCAACCCTTCCTCTGCGTACAGCGGGACTGTCGCATTGCCTTCCTAAGGTCTCAGGACTGTCGAATCTCTTTGTTTTCCAACTCTGCCACTGTTCGGCTTTTGGAACTTTCACGCATCTACAGGTACTTTAGTGAAGCCACACATCCATAGTTTTACATGATAAAGTTCTTGTAACCTTTTGAAAGTCATATTTTTAATTGTGTATGTTGGAGTTTTGTAGTTTTGGTCTTGTTTAGTTTAGATATTTTATTTTTCTAAACTGGTGTAGTGTCCATTTGTGGTGTTTTCACTGTGTTACTGTGAGTGTTGGTACAAATACTTTATACATTGCCTTTGGGATAAGCCTGTCTGCTCGTGCCAAGCTACCAAGGGGGCGAGCAGGGGTTATCTAGAGTGTGTATCCCCTTTTCCCTGAGTAGAAGCAAGGGTCCCTATTTGGACAAAGGCACCTACCTCTGTCAACCAGAACTTTGGATATCCCATGAAGAGCAGTTCCAGGAAGAAGGAGCTACAGAAGTCCTTAAGGGTCCGGTGAGAGGCCAGAGAGGCTGGGGAGGAATCACTGACATAATTTCGAGAGACAAAATATCGACCTACACTTATTTCGACACAAACATATCGACAACATTAATATCGACACTATATACTTAATTAAGAAAAGACTAAAATATCAAAACAAATATCGTACATCATAAATATCGATAACAAAAATATCGTAGTCATATTTATTGATTTTGAAAATATCGCACATTGATTGAAAACATACACTACGTGCAAAATATCGACCATAGACATATCAACCACACACATATCGTTATTTTAAATATATCGACTATACAAAACTAGAGAAAACATTAAAATTAAACTACATAAATACAAATAAATACCTAAACATATATTACTAATCAAATTCATTTAAACACACATTTTTTTAACAATAAAATAATATATATAATACACTATTAACAACATTCATACATCTGAACTTTCATAATATAAAATCCATTTCTATCATTTCAGGTATATAACCTAACATATAAACAAACATCTTTAAATATAAATACAAAAAAAAAAATACTAACTCTTAATTAGTGTTTTCCATATATGGAAAACAACTTCCAAAACAATTAAAAAAAATATAAATTAACCAATAGAAACACACAATTTTAAAACTGACCAATAAAATTAAACTAACAATACACTAAACACTATATAAACTGACAAACCTAACTCTTATTTCACACCTCAAAAACCGAAGATCAACATACAAAAACTACTAAAAATCTACCAAAAGTAAGTAAACTAAAATATACTAAATAACACTATAGGTAATACTCCTTAAACAATAACATACAAATGTAAAAAAAATAATTTACATCTTTATTCTATTTTATATTTCCACTACAGACAATTCTAAAAAAAACAATAAAACTACAGAAAACACCATAAAAATATACAACTAACAAAGTAAGTATTTTCCAAAATGCATGAAATAAAGCTGTAAAACACCCACCCAAACCCAAAACCCATCCCAAAAAACCCTCCCCACTCCATATAAAACAGTTGTAAAACAAATAATAAAGGAAACTTGCTTTTTATTTCAGACAAATAAACTACAGAAGAACATTCCACAACTAAAGAATAAATATCATCAATTTCAACAACATAAAAAGAAACTTTGTAAGTATACTTTATATAATTAATATAAAGAGCAAAATATTTATTAATTCTTATATACATTTATTATAGATTTTTCAAAATCAAAATGACTGAAGGAGCACAGTTTATAACATCCCAGAAAGGAAAAATGTTATTATGTTATATGGGATATAATTACACGCAGGAGAAACAAACTTGCCTAGAAGTCAATTGGAAATGTTCTAAATATTATTCCAATAAATGTTACGGCCGTGCTCCAACAATTGAAACCACTGTAATGTACACTAGGGAACATAATCATCCCCCAAACATTACAGAAATAGAAGTTAGAGGTGCACTTGAAAACATCAAAGAGGCTAGCACAAGCTCACAAAGACCAACAAGTGCAATTCTAAAAGAAAAGCTGCCTAAAATTCCCAAAGAAGCTACTGGACAAATGCCATCCATAGTTTCATTGAAAAGAACAATAGCACGCACTAAAAGCGCTACAAGAACTTCCACAACAATTCCTAAAACTTTGGACGAAATAATAATTACCCCAGAACAAGCTATTACTTTCAATAAAGAACCATTTATTATTTATGATAATAAATGCAGTGAGAAAAGAATAATAATGTTTGGTACAGCAACTAATTTAGTTAAACTTCAACAAGCTGATTTTTGAATGATGGATGGAACTTTCACAACATATCCCAAGTCATTCTTCCAACTTTACACTATCCATGGGCTACATCAAAATTGTAATATTCCCTTTATTTACGCATTACTACCTAACAAACACAATTCAACCTACGTAGAAATGCTAAATAAAGTAAAACAAGAAACTAATGATTATTTCCCTCAAAAAATCATTTTAGATTTTGAGCAATCAATGATCAACGCTATACTAAAAAAATACCCCCATACCTCAATTTAAGGGTGTTATTACCATTTTAATCAATGCTTTTGGAGGCACTTAGAAAAATCATCACTGAGTGTAGAGTACGCAACTAATACATCTTTTGCATACCAAATAAAAAAACTGATAGCATTAGTCTATGTACCAGTAACAGATGTTGCTGAACATTACAACATACTACTAGAAAGACCTTTTTATCAACAACATGAACAACAAATAAGTCCACTATTTGACTACTTTAAAAACAACTGGACGGGCAGATTACATAAATATGGCCACAGAAGACAGCCCAAATTTCAAATTCCCTGGTGGAACGTATACACTAGCACACTTAGGGGCCGATTCCGATCCGGGTCGGAAAGCACTCTGACCGAGCCGGATCCGGAGTGTTTCCAACCGAGCCGGAGTCCTGCAGTCCGACCGAGCGAGTATGATGCGGCCGTATGCTGTCAGACTCAGTTGGACTCCCATAGAAGTCAATGGGAGGCGGTTGTACAACGCGTACATGGGCTCCCATAAACTGAATGGGTACGTCGTGGACAAGTGCGTCCCCTATAGTGAGTACACGTCGGTGCCATCCGCACCGCACATGTCTCCCCTGTGTCCAAGTCGTAGGGCTGCAGGTGACAGGGGTCCAACGCGGACCCCCAAAGGCAACCACCCGGACGATTTGCGAGCCGGAAACTCCGGCTCGCACAGGATGTCCGACGCATGCATCGTACTGGCTCGGTCATGAATCGCATCCCATTGCACGCCACGGTTGGCTTCCGACCGAGACGTATCGAGCGGTTCGGACCCGAAAACGAGTCGGTCGGTAAATTTCATGTAGCTCGCTCGTGCAGCTGTACGAGTCGGACGGAAAACAAGCGTACGCGTGTAGTTTTTCCGGCCAAATAGCAATCGGTGCCCTTCTGACCCGGATCGGAATGGCCCCTTAATCAACAAGCTAAAAAAAATAACGCAGTAGAAGGATGGCATAATGCCTTCCAACAAACAACAGGGAGAGTCAGACCAACACTAGAAAAACTAATAACATGCCTACAAAAAGAACAAAGCTATCAGGAACTCCGAATGGAACAATCTGTCACTCAACTAAAACCAAAAACATTCAAACAGGCTAAACAAATGTACCAATACCTAGAACAGCAAGTAAACTATACCATACTACAAGAGGCCTGGAGTACCTAGGAACGATAGCCAAAACTCTACTTTAAAACATCCATACAAATTAAATAGAACATACTCTCCTTTAAAGCATAAAATTATTTTTTTTATTTATTTTACCACAAATATAATTACTGATTGTAACATATTTTTAACTAAAAATAATAATATATACATACACATTAATTATAAATGTAATAAAATAAAACACAACAACAATAAAACATAACATTATGTCCCTCCCTCAATTAAATACATTTAATAAACTTACCGAGTTTCTTGCCGTAAAATCAAACATCTTCTGATATAATCCAATTAAATAAGAATAAAATAATCCATAGAAAGATTCCCCCCAAAAATGCAAAAATTCAACTATAGCAAAAAATAAATCCTCCATCGACAAAACGACCATCAACCATAAAAAAAGGAAAAATATCTTTAAAGTAAGAAACGCTCCAGGAAACCCGAAAAATTGTTAAAAATATATTCATTACTAGAAGTAATAAACACTTCTTATGGCACCCGTAACGTCTTGTAATTCAAACCTACAAAATGAAAGCAAAAACATTCCCACCCACAGAAAACAACACATAAGACACTTAGGGGCCTAATAGCATGGCGGGCGGATCTGCCCGCCAAAACACCCTGCCGGACGGCCATTTACCCCCTGCCACATTAGAATGGCAGGGTGTACCACGGTGGATGGAAAGACCGACCGCCGCGGAAAAGGCCCATAATATCATGGCGGAGCCATATTAGGATGTGTGCGGTGGAATGCCTTTCTTTGGCGGAGACTCCGCCATGGAAAGGCAGGCGGTGTTTACTTTGGGGGCCCGTTGTGGGCCCCTGGGGAGGGTGGGGGGCTGCACTTGGGGGGTTCCATTGGCAATCATAAGGTGGCAGGCACCGCGTGGTGCCTGTCATGTTGTGCATGCCAATGCACAACATGCATTTTCAACATTGTTGAGCACCGCCCGCCACAATGTTGAATATGCGGGATGCGACCGCCAGCATGGCGGTCGCATCCTAATTGACAGTGTGGGACCGCCACATCATTGGCGGCCGGTCCCAGCACCGCTAGGGTGGCAGGTGGACTGAAGTCCACCCGCCATCCTAATGGGGGCATTAATAATATTATTACTAACTTTAGATGTAAATAATAACACATAAAACACTGTATTTTTAACTATCGAACCAGGCCTCAATGATGTAAAAACGAAATAAACAAACAATACATAACTATAACATCGAACACTTCAAAACAACACTAATAAATCTCTAAAAACACTAAACACTCCCTAACTATCTTCAAAATAAGTTTAAAAGTTATTTAAAATAAAGAAATTAAACCTTACCTTGTTTGACGTGAACCAGCTTCCAACCACAAGCTTCTCTCCTTCCAAATATCCCAAAACAACAGCGAGCGGTTACAAAATACAAGGTCCAAACAAATATGGCAACTTTAAAGATAGAAAATTAAACAATTAAATTTTGTAAAAAAGTTGTTTTAAATATTAAAAATGTTAAAGTATTTAATTAAAATAGTACACATTTCATACAATTTTTTGAAAAACACTACATTACTTTCAACCTTTGTAAAATTATAATAATAAATATTATAACATATATAATATTGAATATTATAATTCCATAAAATGAATGAAAATTATAAAAATAAAATGTATATAAAATTGTTCTGAATTTTTTTGTGTATGATAAAAATAAACATTGACATAACATTGTTAATTAAAATGTATTATATGTTTGTATAAAATTATAAATTATTCCATTTATATTATATAAAACATGTATAAACTTTAATTTGTATAACTATGTCCAACATATCTGTTATTGTAAAAATTGTTATTAATAATGAACAATTATGGACAATATTTTGAAAAGCATTATTCTATATTTAAATATATACAAACTATTGTAAATGTACATTACCTAATCTCAGAAATGTATATATAAATAAGTTTCCAACTATTTTGATATATCACCACTTTTTTATTTCATTATCCTACCCAAATTACCCAATAGAAAAATGTTATTAACTCCACAATAAAAAACATCTGTTATACTGTTATAATTATTTTTGAATTTATTATAATTGTTTTTTTACATATACAAACTACACTTTATTCATAATAAATATTATACCAAATTATTATGTCCAATTTATTGTCTACCATATCATATTTTTAAACTCAAAAGTCACCTCAGTGCAACAACTCAGGGAGACAGCAAGGCAACTCATGTATAGGCACAGGGATGACATGAAGGGTATGAAGTCAAACAGTGAACAGCCACACATCTGTATCCCGCTACTTGACAGGAGTATGTCAGCAGCACAACACACTGGACCCATTGCAACACTCCGTGACTGTCAAACACAAGTAGGAATCTTCACACATACCCCCATCACACCTGCAGCACACAACACCAGTGTCAAACACACAGAAGGGTGCCAATAATGTCCAGTCAATACACTGACAAACAATCACACTCCCTGGGGGTATCCACAAACATCACACACACAAAGGGATGCCTGTACCAATGATTGCACAAAAACAACAGCCAAACACATAACTCAACAAAAACACACACAGAACCACAACAAGACCAGACATGACCTGTGCAGCAAAACTGTGGAAAGGCAATGGGAGCACAGACAGAACAGAAGTGCACAACCTCATCAGTCAGGAACAATGCATAGACAACATACCACGACACAGAAGTGCACCATCACAAAACAATCATGTACACAAACTGGGAGAAATGGGCCTACAATGACACACAGACAGACATACCACACCACCCATCAAGTCAACATGGTGTCACAGTGTACCACATGCCTGCACATGCACAAGAATGACAAGAGATAGCTCAAATATGAGAGGAGAAAACATCAAGGACACACCTAACACGAGCACAGGAACTCTAAGTTCATGTGACAGACACACAAGTAAGGCACACCACACTGGCAACACACATCTGAATGAAACATACCACACCAACAAAACACACACACTGACCTGCAAATAGAACACCACACACAGAGCATCTGTCATCTGCAAGAGACAACACAGCCCAAACAATGCACACAGCCACATCAAGCACACAACAGATGCACATGCCAATACATCACATTGCAAACACAGCAGGACATCAGGGGATGCACACCAGACAAGGACAAGGCAACATACACTCACAGCACTGCATGCACACCAAGCAGTGTGTGCACACCAAACATACCAGTTCCACAGAGATATGAGTGACACACCATGAATACCCACTACAACAATCAAAACAGCACACAGACAACATCACACTCAGGAAGAGAAGCAGTACCTCAGCAAACACACATACAACTAACCCAACACCCACATATGCACAAGTCTGGGTCCCCAAAGTGGAAACTATATGACCAGAGGACTGTGCAGCACAAACAGTTGAACTGCATATGAGCAACCATGACTACTAAACAGTACAAGAAAATCACATTTAACCAATTGGGAAAATGTCCTGAGTGGCACATTGCTCCTGTGCACAGATCTGCACCACAAAGCACAGTGTTACAAATGAAGTGATGGGGAGGCACACACACAGGCAACCCAAGGGGACAGCTGACATGAAAGTGAAGTGTTGTGTATGTCAGTAGTGGACATGGCAGGAGTGTACCATACACAAATAGCTGAAGTGCAGACTCACAATGGGTAGGCATCTGAAGAACAGATAGAGGATGGTATGACACCACACACCACATGCCATATGGGAGGCAATAAAGCCCCATGTGATATCATTGCATGAGAAAACACACCCACAATGTCAGTGTGGCTGAGCAGGTCTGCACAGTGACCGCAGACAGTATCAAGACACATGGCTGATCCACAAAACACAACACTGACTTGCCAGTCACACAGTCTGCATACTCACAATTGCCAAAAACAACAAGTAGGAGCCAGCCAGAACTGCAAGGACACACCAACATACTGCACAGTGCACAACATACAACACACACATGTGCACCCAATCACAATCACAGGGCTGAACAATCACACAAACAGGCGCTCTACTCCTGGGTGACACATGTGTGTAGTTGACATTGCAGGGGCACACACACATCAACAATCCTGACAAAGTCACCCCCTTCACACTGCACACTTCTTGACCACCCAAGTGCACACATTGAAAGTAACCCATGTGAGTAGGATGACTGCCCATCACAAGATGAATACATTTACCTACAGTGCTGGGCACAGTCAGGAGGAACTGAAGTCCCTGTCACCCCTGTAAAAACTAGAAAATGTGTGACAAGCCATTGGCAATGTTCAAGTGGCATACAGAGCATGTGTCACAGTAAAACATACCCACAGAAAACACTTTAATCAGTAAGGACACTGACAAACCAGACAACATGAGCAACTGTCTTTATTCACATATTGCACAGATAGGCACCAATATCAGACAATAGCAAGGCCAGTGGCAAGCACAAAGTGCAGAGTAGTTACATGAGAATCTGCACAAGCAAGTGGCAAACAGCAGTGAAAAACAAGGCCAGTGGCCAGCACAAAGTGTAGAGTAGTTACATGAGAAGCTGCACAGGCAAGTGGCAAACAGCAGTGAACAACAAGGCCAGTGGCCAGCACCAAAGGGCAGAGTAGTTACATGAGAAGCTATGCAGGCAAGTGTCAAACAGCAATGAACAACAAGGCCAGTGGCCAGGACAAAGTGCAGAGTAGTTACATGAGAAGCTGCACAGACAAGGGGCAAACAGCAGTAAACAACAAGGCCAGTGACCAGCACAAAGTGCAGAGTAATTACATGAGAAGCTGCACAGGCAAGAGGCAAACAGCAGTGAACAACAAGGCCAGTGGCCAGCACAATGTGCAGAGTAAGTCCATGAGAAGCTGCATAGGCAAGGGGCAAACAGCAGTGAACAACAAGGCCAGTGGCCAGTCTAATGTGCAGAGTAAGTCCATGAGAAGCTGCACAGGCAAGGGGCAAACAGCAGTGAACAACAAGGCCAGTGGCCAGTCCAATGTACAGAGTGTGTTGGGGACAGTTGGAGGACTTGACTGGGGAGAGAGAGGCCCAGCTGAGGTAGAGGCATCAGTGGCTTGGGAAGCCAGAGGGCTGCTTGGACCAGATGGTGTAGTGGCACGTGGAGGTGGACTCATGCTGCCGTGAGATACAGTGTGGGTGGGAGATTGTGGAGGGGTGCCTTTCCACTTCTTGGGGAGTTGAAATGGCTTCCCTGTCTTGGGATTAATGGCAAGTGGTGTTGACACAACGGGCACACTCACCACCAAAGCTGCATCAGGTGCAGACGGTGGCCCTCCCTCTGGGGACATGCTGGATCAAGCTGTTTGCTTGGCCTGGCCTTGCCTTTGCCCCTCCATCCCCTGTTTACCAGCCCTACAGTGCCCTCCTTTCCCTGCTTCACAGGGTTTTGGATGGGAGTTGAGGTTGTCGGTAAATCTGCCTTGGAGCTCTTCTTATGTGCACTCTTAGCAGGCACCACCTTCTCAGCGGGCACGGAAACTGTCTGCTTGTCTTTGAGAGAAGCTTTTGGGACAGGAGAGTCCTTGGCTGGGGATGCCTCTGAAGCATGTGACCCTGAGGTCTACTTCTTGGCTTTGTGGCCCTTGGTGTTGCCTGATGGGCTTTTGTCTTTGCACTCTGGGGTGGCTTTCGTTTTCTGTGGGGATGGTGTCTGCGCCCTGGACCGCTTAGGCTGTTGCTTCTATGTGCTGCGAGTGCTGTATCTTGCCCTTGATGTCTGTGGTTTGTGGTCACTATCGTCAGAGGGACTGGAGCTGGACTCCGAGATCGTGCCAGTTGAATGGCTGCCGTCACTGCAGAGGACAAAGACTGGACTGTCCGGTATAGCCCACACACGTCTGAATGTATGCCCTCCATGAAAGCAACCACCTGTGCCAACTTTTTGTCGTGGTCTAGGAAGGCATTGAGGAGAGCTGTCTGGCCCACACACATCTGGCACAAAAGGTCCACAGACTCAGCACTGATGGCAGCAGGGGGGACAGGGGCAGTGGTGCCTGGGGTGAAGGACACTCTTCCCTTCTTACTGTTGTGAACACGGGGAGCACTATTGGAAGTAGCTGGGAGGGTGGGCACTGTATGCTGTGTGGTGGAAGAGGAGGCAGAGTCCCCATTCCCTGTGCCCGCCAACATGGATGTGTCACCGCTGGCATCAGATGACATTGAGGTTGGCGTCCCTTACTGTGATTCCTCAAGCAGACTCCTGTCCCCTTCCGAGGTGCTGGTCACATCTCTGTTACTGTGCTCGTGTCCAGCTGTTGTGCTTGATGCCTCACCACTGGTGTCCGTCCCCTGTTCTTCGTGCCCACGGGAGATGCTGCATGAGAGAGAGGTGTAGAGTCAGTTCATTGCCATCAACAGAACAATCATATGCAAGCAAAGCATCACTGAATATAATCAAATCTTTATGTTGCACACCACGCAGTGCAATAACATTGTGCAACCTCAATTTTTTACTCGAACATTGCGGGTCAACAAGCAAACCAGGCATAAGTGAGCCATGTGATCACCACACAGCACAATATCCTGCCGGTGGCTCCGTTCAAACAGACACACAAATGGCTCTGAGAACACCTAGGGTCCTGCTGGGGGCAAAGATGAACCCCACAACATGTTGCCACTGACATATCTGGATGAAGCAGAAGGGGACAACACAGATACAGACTACAACATAACAGTCCACAATGGCCATGGGCACATGCCATCCACCATGTTGTACTTTGGGGCGCAACTACATCTGCACATTGGCGTCAGATGTCTAGGCCTCACAAATCTGAGGTAAGGCAATGCACACATTGATGAAAGCACACTCAGATTATGCACACTGCAGTTCCCTGCAATGTGATTTCCCAGACTACTCTAATGCAGACGATACCTGAAGCCTGCGACTCAGAATGCAATGTCAATGCCCATTACTCAAACTACATTAGGAAGTACAGGTAGGGCAACTGATTGACAGCTGCACTCAGCACAGAGGTCACTTACAAGCCACTGCATCACACTACCAACATCACATAGCCCAGCGCTGGCCCAGGCTGTGTACACATGCAGCCACTCACAGCCAAAGTCACCTTTCTAAGAACACTCACCACTAGCTTGCTGCTGATGCTCCTTCAAATGTGCATCCTGCTCAGGCTGTGTCACGGCCAAGATGCGGGCCATTAGTGGTGTCATGGTCCGCCGCGCCAACCTGCCAGTCTGAGGGAGCAGCCCCAACGTCATCTACGCCACATTCTTGTACAGCCGGCAAATGTCATCCCACCTCTTGTGACAGTGGGTGCGCAGTGGGTTTGAGATACCCAAAGCCCGCACCTTGCATGCAATGGCCCTCCACATGGCCTTACACTGGTGCACTTTGAGCTGCAGGCATCGGAGATCAGAGGGGAAAAACATCAGTGACACAGTGTTATGTACCAATATCTCTCAGTAGAGTAGCATGATACTAACTAATCCCAAATCCACAAATATGTCTAACAGAGACAAGAATGCATCTCACATGGAACATCAGCATGGGAGAACCACACTTAAATGCTTGCAGATGTGAGGGTGGACGCAGTACCTGCCCATCTCATACATATGCAGGATGCCAGCACAGAAAGCCATGTGTAGTCTGTCCACATCGAGGGCTCGATTCTCAGAACTAACTTAAGACAAAACCCTAAACTTACTACCATTTTGGTATTCACAGAAGGCACTTACTCATTTTGGTATTCACAGAAGGTACTTACTCATTGAATACCAAATTGAGTAAATGGTGGTAAGTTTAGGATTTTGTCTTAAGTTAGTTCTATAAATCGGTCCCCTACTGTCCATTTTTAGGTAGAGCAAGACATACATTACATATCAATATATGTTTGGGGTAGACTCACTGTGTCCAACACTGCAAAGCCCTCAATGTCCTTGCCCTGTGAATGGCTCACTGTGTCATGGAAGTCACACTGAGGCACATGATCTCACAAACCCAAACCCTTCTTACAAGGCCTGTTGTGTGCAATCTACTAGGCTGAGATGGCTCATTGATGGAGAGTAAGGAAAAAAAGACACATGTAACACTCTGTACATTCAGTGATGTGTCCTTGTCAGATTGGGCGGTGACTGTGCAGGCCAGGTGGGCTCACACTGAGAAGGACAATAGAGACCCATACAGCCATTCACACAAGCAATCACTGTCCTGGCTCCTGCATTACCACCTTGCTGCATCACTGTATGACTGACAAGACAATACATGTCCTTCAAATCTTGATGTGCAGGCAGGAAAATGTGTGAAATAGGCTACACCCCCCTTCCCACTGGAAAAAGCATTCTAGGCAGTGCATGACAAAACCCCACACTCTCAGGCACATACTGCAGCAGCTCAACTTCATGTGTGCACTCTCACTCACACTGTTGAAGACTTACCACGACATTTGGGGCACCATATAGCCTTGGATACTGTGTGAGCACCTCGTCCACCAGGACCTCCAGCTCCTCGCTGGTGAAGGGAGTGGCCCGGATCTTTTCTGTCCTCGCCATCACTGTGGCCAGGAGACAGCAGCCGCAGCAGTTGGTGGTGAGGGGTGGCAGGCAGCAGTCCCTGGAGACAGCAGCAGCAGCAGTTGATGTTGAGGGGTGGCAGGCAGCAGTCCCTGGAGACAGCAGCAGCAGCAGCAGTTGGTGGTGAGGGGTGGCAGGCAGCAGTCCCTGGAGACAGCAGCAGCAGCGGTTGGTGTTGAGGGGTGGCAGGCAGCAGTCCCTGGAGACAGCAGCAGTTGGTGGTGAGGGGTAGCAGGCAGAAGGCTCTGTGATCTGTAGAAATGTGAGGTTCTTCCCCACACATATATAGCCCCAGGGCTAGTTTCACAGGTTCTATGCTGCTGCAATTGGTGTTCCGGGTCAGCCTTTTTCAAATGCATCCAATGACCGTCTCCGCGGTGGCGGAGCTCGCCTACCGTGATTTTCAAAATTGCATTAGGCTACCACGATTGCGGTTTCCAATGGCTGTAAGGGCATGGTCCATGGGGTGACACACCACAGGGGCCAGGCGGGCGCTACCGTGGTGGTGCATCTTTCAATTGCATCCAATGACCGGCCCCGTGTTGGTGGAGCACACCTATCGCGATTTTCAAAATTGCATTAGGCCACCGCAATTGCAGTTCCCATTGGCTGCAAGGGCATGGTCCATTGCGGTGACACACCGCAGGGGCCAGGCGGGCGCTAATGCAATAAGTGTGCCATACATTAACAAGAATGACCATGATTTGTGTCGGAGCATGCCAACCGCCATTTGAGCATGTGTAAATGCCTATCACTACCGCAGTTGTGTTTTGGGCATTGGTGGTGACACACCGCTGTGGCCAGGCGGTAGCTACCATGATTTGGGTGCCATACATTAACATGAGTGGCCGTGATTTGGGTGGCGGAGCATGCCAACCGCCATTTGAGCCTGTGTATATGCCTATCACTACCGGAATTGTGTTGTGGGCATTGGTGGTGACACACCGCTAGGGCCAGGTGGTAGCTACTGCGATTTGGGTGCCATACATTAACGTGAGTGACCGTGATTTAGGTGGCGTAGCATGCCAACTGCCATTTGAGCATCTGTATATGCCTATCACTACGGCGATTGTGTTTTGGGCATTGGTGGTGACACACCGCTGGGGCCAGGCGGTAGCTACCACGATTTGGGTGCAATACATTGATAAGAGTGACCGTGTTTTGGGTGGCGGGGCACTTCGACAGCACCTATGGACACATCATGCTGTGTCAATGGCCAATGGGCAGTTATCAACAGTGCACAGTGGCCACATGATTAATGTCACATCATTGTGCACACAATGCCAATGTAACATTTCCCCCACTGCTGACTACACATGCCATGTTTGTGTATGTGATTTTAGACATTGGCATGTACTCCCTCACATGTCACTTGTGATATTGATGGGTATGTACACAGAACAGTGTTGTGATGGACTCTCAAATGTGTACACATGTCAATGTGTGAAAGTGCTAGGAAAATCACAGGGATGTATGTCTTAATGAACAATGTGCATATTTGACAGTCTACTTTTCTTGGCTTATGCACATACTTGTCAATAAACGCACAGTCTTGAGTCATTGTGTTGTTGATGTGTGCCATGTTCAACTTACGCCTGAAGGTGTGGCAGACACAGCAGCTAGGTATGAGACAGTAGTGTAGCAGTTTCACTCATATGCTGTATGAAATACTCTAAGGCCTGCTCATGCTAGATGTGGTCATAGCCCTTTGTGCATTCTCATAGTCAGATGTTGTTTCGGAGGTACTTGCTGTGTGAGAGGGGACAAGTGTACGAGTAGTGTAGCAGAAGGTGTCTCTACATGTAAGGTCTGTAACTCAAATGTGATGACAGTCATTGTTGGCGTTGTGTCAGTCAAAACGTAAGATGTTGTACACATCTCATGGTGTTTTGCATTGACATGTGTCCACTTTCATCTCTACTAGGAGGAGACCAAATCTGCATCGTCCCTTCACAGTGCTGACAGTCATGGAGAATAAGGAGGTTATCCGGAAATTCAGTCTAGGTACAGCCACCCTACCAAACCTATGTGCAATGTTGGAGCCCCACCTGCAGCCTCACCGAACATATTCAACTGCTTTCACCCCAATGTCTAAGGTGATGGCGGCCCTATATTTTTTTGCCACTGCATCATTCCAGCACACGGTGTCCAGCGCATGTGGGATGTCGCAACCTAAGTTCAGTATGGTGCAGCGTGATGTTCTGTCCGCTATGATGATCTACAAGGACAGATATATCCATTTCCCCAGGGGCGTGAATTGGCAGCTGTGAAGGGAGAATTTATGGCCTTGGACACATCCCCCATGTTATTGGTGCCATTAAATGCACCCATGTTTGGCTTGTTCCACCACAGGCAACTGAGCACATCTACAGGAATCGTAAACATTTCCACTCCATAAATGTGCAAGTGGTGTGCCAGGCGGATATGATCATCTCGCACATGTGTGCCAAATTTCCAGGCTCAGCCCATGACTCATACATCATGCGTAACAGCATTGTACCACAGCTGATGGCTAATATGCTTCCTGAGCGCTCATGGATTGTAGGTGAGTATGCATAGTCAAATAGCGTGCTGTGTGTGTGACATGCTGTCCTCTGCCACAGTCACATTACAAGGTTACGAGGTGACTCTGCATATCCCAACTGTCCTTGGTTACTGAGCCCACTGCGGAATCCCAGGACACCAGCTGAACACCGCTACAATGATGCCCATGGGAGGACATATTGTGTGGTGGAGTTTACTTTTGGTCTCCTAAAGTCACGATTTCGCTGCCTGGACAAGACCGGAGGTGCACTGATGTACTCGCCCAGGAAGGTGTGTTAGATTGTAGTGGCATGTTGCATGCTCCTCAACCTGGCCATTCGCAAGGAGATCCCCTTGCTCCTGGATGCTGATGAGCAGCCAAGGCCCCCACCTGCAAACCAACCCGTGTCCAGTGACGAGGATAGTGGAGAGGTGGAAGGTGTTGACCTGCGTCAACAGCTCATCAACCACTACTTCACTTGAAGGTGAGTGACGATGTACAACTGATGATGTTGCTGTTGTTGTCAAGGTGTATGTGAGCTTTGTGACTGCAGCTGATTGTTGACTCAGTGGTGGCTGACAATGTTTGTGGGAGAGGGTAGTTTGAAACATCTACAGGATGTGTATGTTGGCACTGTTGCTCATTGTAATGTGTGCATGATGGATTAGCTTGATGGTAAGTGCTGTGTGATGTCTGTGATGCCACACCCAGACTAGTGAATATTGTTCTGTTGTGTTTTCCTAGGTCCCTTCAGCCTCTCCTTGCCTACATACATGCAATACTCCTGGTACATTGTAATCATCGTGAAGACTGCACATCCTGTAATAAACACGGAATAGAAACAACAACATGTGTGTAAGGAGTATTTATTTACAATGGTGACATGTGAGGGGGGACATTTACATTGAGGTGATTAGTGAAGCAGTGAGATGACAGTTATGGTAAATGAGAGAATTGATTAGTCACCACATTGATGTGGTGACCTAGTCCAACAGACAGATGCCATTCACAAGGCAGTGTGGGTAAGGATAGTCCAAAACACTCAATGCAGTATTGAAGAGGGTTGTCATCATGGCTGGCTCCGTGACTGGCATTTGGCAGATGCCTTGCCACGGGACAGTCCCAGGGATTTCTTAGGATGGCCCCTTGGTTGTTTGGCAGGGGAGGCCTCTGCTGCAGGGCCAGTGAGGTCTGAGGGCTCGCCCCTCTCTGTGTCCGCAGGGGAGGATGGTGAACTGTCATCCTGCAGCCCACCAGAGGGAAGTGGAGGTGTTGGTTGTGGCGCAGGCCTGTCCCTTAGTACCACCACTAGCTGGTCCAAGAGGTCCCCAATTTGGCCCATCCGGTTGTCCATGGACCTCATCAGCAGGAGGAGCTCGCATGAATCTTCCTCAGACCGGCCCCTTCGTCCCGGGGCCTGTTCAAAGGCCTCAAGGACTCTGGTGATGTTGTCCAGGGCTTGGGTCCCAGTGTCTGGTTGTCTTTGACTTAACCTTGCCCTCCCACCTGGCCTGCTGCCACGGACCTGTTGCCTCAACCCTGTAGGCACCCGCATCCTATCCCACGCCCTCTATAGTAGGTGGTGTGGGGTGGTCATCCTCTGGGACAGGGAGGGTGATGCAGGCATCACTGGTGGTGGTGGTGGTGGAGGACGCACAGGGGTTTGCGGATGAGGTGGTATTGCAGCAGATGTGGTGGGGGGACGAGGGGGTCCTGGGACCTGTGGCACGCTGGCACACCAGATGGGCTGGCTTCGAGCTCCTCATCCTCAGAATCCCAGGAGTCAACATCTGAGAGTCCATGTTTCGGGGGGGGGGGGCTGGCTCTGCAGGTTGCTGTTGTCCTCTGCAGTCAGTTCTTGGTCACCTGTGGGACAGATGGAAAATGGTCATTGAGGTGCACCCCTCAAGTTTGGTGTCAGATGTATCTAATTCATTGTTCATACACCACACAGTTGACTAGTTATCACATTGTTTGTATGCACAGTACTGTGCATCCTGACATGATGTTGAGGTTCGTGCATTAATTGTCCATGGTGTGACGTGTCAATATGTACCATGCGCCACGTGCATATTTTGTGATTACAAGGGCATGTTGCCATCGAACGACTAGTGCAACGACAAATTTATTTGTAGCCTCTTTGTTGATTACTCCGCCTGGCAGATGTTACAGCTGAGCATGAACTGGCCATTGTTGTCTCAGGCATACCTTTGTCATGTCATGTGCAAATATCAATTTGTACTACCGACCATGCTTGCTTTATTTTCACATGGTCCTTGCTGCTCTGGCCCCATGGAACTTACTCATGGCATTCAGTGCTGTGCATGATTATGCACAGACTTTCTTTTACATGTGAATTGGTGTGTCACACTTTGGTTGTTGTGACAGTTTCATTTGCTTAGCTGTCTGCACACTGTGAGTGGCAATAGGATCGGTGTGTATATTTGTGCAATGAGAGTGCTGGTGTTGTCATATGGCACCATGCTTTTTGAGAGGAATGGTTATGTGCATGTACTGGCTACTTACCTGTTATGTTTTCACATTTGGCTTGGATTTGTGACACATCTGTGTGTGTGTGTGGTGGAGGCTTCCATCCTGCTCAGGGGTGGGACAAGAAAGCATAATATGTCTACCTACCTGTTAGTTTGAAGTGGACAGTGCCATGACTGATACATGCATCTGGGTGGGAGGGAGTTCTCTGCCTTGATGAGCTGGGGAACAAGGGGGTATGGTGGGAGTAGTATTGCAGTCTTCCCACACTCAAACCCCTCTCCCTGTTAAGATGGCTGCCTACCTGTTAGTTTGATGTGAGCAATGCAATACATGCTTCTGGGTGAAGGAGAGTGCTCCATCCTGCTCAGGGGTGGGCCAGGGGGCCTGGTGGGAGTTGTAGTGCAGTCTTCCCATCCCCAAACACCCTAACCTGTGAAGATGGCTACCTATCTGGTATTTGTAAGTGTACAGTGCACTGGCTGCCACATGCATCCAGGTGGGAGGGAGTGCTCCATCTTGATGATCTGGAGAACAAGGGGGCATGGTGGGAGTAGTAGTGCAGTCTTCCTACCCCAAAACACCCCTCCCTGTGAAGATGGCTACCTTCCTGTTAGTTTATTTGTAGTGATACAATGGCTTCCAAATGCTTCTGTGTGTGGAGTGCTCCATCCTGCTCAGGTGTGTGACAGGGGGCCTGGTAAGAGTTGTTGTACAGGCCTCCCACCCCCAAACAGCCCTCCCAGGGAAGATGGCTACCTACCTGTTAGGTGAGGGTGAACCATACAATGGTATGAGAGGCAACACAAGAACGAATTAACTAATACAATGTAGTACTGAACAGATTGTGTAATCCACACAGGACTTGTAAGGTTACAAATTTCCTTTATTCCATAGTTTGATGCTGTCACATTCACAGCCAACACGTTTCGCCCAAACATGGGCTTCTTCAAGGCTGTTGGAGATCATACAAAGAGTCATATCAGAACTTTATATAATGAAACAGTTTTATTTCACAAACAAACTAATCATAATACAAAGAGAAGTAGAGAAGTGAACAACACACCATAACCTAGATGTCTGTCAAGCCAAGGACCTAAGATCAAAAATAAACGTGAGAAAGAAATAGAGATGAATTCAAAGTTTCCTAGCACTGAGGCCCAGAGTGTCTTGTCACCAGAAACAGTGTTGATTAGAAAAAGGAATAAAACAGTGTAAGAAAAAGTACTAGAAATGAGACTGAGAAACAAACATATTTGGGTTTAGAAATGTCGCTTACCAAGATATCAGACTGAATGGCGCATAAAAAATAGGTCCCAACAACGCAGAATGTCCTTGACGGATAGGGTCTAAAAATAGTAAGGGTAAACATAAGTAAAGCCCAAGTTTTGTAGATATGCAAAGATTCAGTTAAAAGGTACTGATCTCTGGTCAGTCCACAGTCACTGACCTTGTTAAAAGCTAGCGTGTCATCTATATACGAAAGTTACAGTAGTAATCAATGAGAACTTCCTGTCTTAATAAATCCTTGCCGAAGTTATCTGTAATATAATTGGAATAGTAATAGTAGAGGTATATGAGAAAAAGCAAACATAAGTCTACAAAGGCGTACTGAAGAGCACAATCGAAGTCAGTACCAACTGACCTTACCAAATCGTAACGAGAGGCCAGTATACAATCGTAAGAAATGATGAATCTTCCAAAGACAATTGTTTCCTGATCAGTTCAATCTGTATAGTTCTAATGGTGAAAGAACAAGATAAAAAAATAAAGTAAGATACGAGAGAATTTATGTGTAGGTATCGAACACGCACAAGTAAACCGTAATAGTCAAACTAGGATCATGTATTATTTGTTTGCAGAGCGCCAAAACGCCACCCAATCCAGCATTTCTAAACAATAGAACGAGGTATTTAGAAACAGATATTAGCCCAAATGAGAGCATAAAATTGTTTTTGATTTAGAAAAGTTTAAAAGGTATACCTAAAATACTATGAACAGCGGACCAAAGAAACGTACAACCCATTACTAGACATTCGCCCATGCGCAAACTATACACAAGGGCAATGGTCTAGCAAAATTAAGTGCAAAGCCCCAAAAGGCCACTAAAATCACAAGTCCAAAACTAAGTGTGCAAACTAAACACATACTTATCGGAAATCTTGCACCGTTTCACTGGCTTCCAAGTACCCACTACTAAGTCCAGAGAGCCCCAATATCACCAAACGTACACCTTACTTGACAAAAGCGTACGTCCAATTCTAGTAGTGAAGTGGTCTGCACAGGTACGAGCAGCGTCGTGTAGAAGCAGTAACCGATTAAATGCTGGGACGCCCAAATATATATGTTTGTCTTCGGCGTCCGGATAGAGTTCCTGGAAATGGGGAATGACGTCAATGCGCAAAAGCGTATCCTACCTGAATGTCCTCCATCTTGGACTAGTTCCGGATTATGTAGTTGTTCAAGGAATGACATAAGACAGAAAGAATGAGCATTCAAAATTACTCATATACCGTCTGTCCTTGAGAAAGTCTTGTCGTCCTCGTTCTCTACCGAAATAGTGTCTTCTGAACTACGAGACAAAGTTTCAGAATAACAGTTTCGGAGATAAAAACAAAAGTACGGAACTGCATGATTATAATTGAAACAGCACATAGCTCCAAGAGAGCGCACAAACACAGGGCGCCCAAAAGGTTGTCCATTATTATATCTTCGGCGCCAAAATGATGCATCCAAAATTACGGGATAAGCTGAGTAGGCTGAAACATTACTCCAAAAAAGAATCCTCCATATTGGAATGGTTCCGAGTGACCGGACAGTTATGCGACTTTCTTCCATCACATGAGGCGATGAATGACCAAATCCACACAGGACTGTCAACATATTGAAAGACATTGCAAAAACGTCTCAAAACAGTAAGATTTAAATAAAAACAAACAATAAAATTGAAAGCCGGAAGTGCATAAATGTGATATGACCAGAACTCAAAAAGAAACCAAACAATGCTCCATATCAAGGTAGTCAAAAAAAGTGAAAAAATAAGTGAAATGCCACATAACGAGTAAACAAACAAAGCAGCAATAGGTCTGATGTCCATAGATAAAATACATGAGTATTCTAGAAACCAAACACTATGTAGGTGGGGGGGACGTACTAAGCTTGAGCTTGTCAACCGTGAGGTAAGCGACTACTAATCAATTCAAAATTACATATACAGTACTATGTGTATAGCACATCCAAGAGACATTCCCTCACCCATTTGAAAGGATAAACTAATGTTTAAGCATTCACGACCACAGCGACGATCCGTTCTCAATTCGAAAAATGGAAGGATATGAGACATACAGGATCCAAAGGAGAAGAAAAAATGGGAAAGTAAACCCGAGTATTTGGTCCCAAGGAGATGGAATAGGGACGAAGACATGTTAAAGTAGGGCACTTCGTGTACCAATTTATTAGAATAGATTAGTACAGTGCTTAGTGGACACAGTATAAGCATGGGCAAGAGGGCCAAATCACAGACAATGCACATACCCAAGATTTTCAATTCATATTAGGTGTACCAGTTACACAAACATGAGCAACAAGCACATAGTGCGAATATGAGTATTTAAGACCAAAAGGTACACAAAAGCAGTTAATACATTGAAACACAGTAATTTTGATGGTAAAGAAAATCATCCAATCGACAATGAGAGCAAACATTGAGTTCTGCCTGATACACTCAGATTTTTAGAGAAAATAATGCATCTCATTATCACTATTGAAACCCTGTGTGACTGATCGTAAAGTACAAATCCATCTCGCCTCCAATTGTCTCAATCTGAGTTCTCTATCCCCACCCCTTCTGGCGGGCATGGCTACATCAATGCCATGAAAACGAAATTTGGATCTATCTACACCTTCAACACAGTTGTGTGTCACTAATGCATATATGGTATCACCATGTAAGGCAGCTCTACGATGTTCCTGTATGCGAATTTTTAAAGGTCTAACGGTAGGGGTGGGCGGAATTTGCGTAATCGCGTTACGCAAATCTCCGCGAAACGGTAAAAAAACTCCGCGAACACGCAGAAATTCCACGAACACGCGGAATTGCTTGTTCGTGATACTTTTTTCCTGTTCGCGATCGCTGTTTGCGTGCTCGGGGTGAAATATCTCGCGAACACGCATATTGAGAACGCAAACAAGCAAAAAATTTCGCGAAGTCGCGGAACGCAGATTTTTGGACAATTTTGCGTTCTCCGCGGAACGCGAAATTACCCAAATTCCGCGAACGGAACGGAATTTACCGCCCAGGCCTATCTAACGGTGCTGCCAACATAAATTTTACCACATCCACAAATCAAGACATAGACCACATAGCTGGTGAGGCAGTTAATGAAATGATAAATTTTGTGTTCTTTGTCAGAGTTGTAACTGAACGTTAAGGTCTTGTTACATCCCAAAGGGCAAATGTTGCAAGAACTACAGGTAAAAAATCCCAACGGTCTCTGTTCAGTACTACATTGTATTAGTTAATTCGTTCTTGTGTTGCCTCTCATACCTTTGTGTTTATCTTTATTGTCTATGGTCTTTTAAGCAGCTGGCCATTTGAGGTGGGCAATACTCTCACTACTGAAAAGTGACATGTCCAGGCAGTGCATACGTGCTTAACCTAGCTGCTTATTTTTCAAATTGTTAGTGAACCATACAATGGCTGGCACATGCTTCTGGGAGGGGGGAGTGCTCCATCCGGCTCAGGGGTGGGACAGGGGGCCTGGTGGGAGTTGTAATACTGTCTTCCTACACCCAAACCCCCCTCCATGTTAAGATGGCTACCTACCTGTTAGTTTGATGTGAGCAATGCAAACTCTGCCACATGCTTCTGGGTGGGGGGAGTGCTCCATCCTGCTCGGGGTGGGACAGAGGGCCTGATGGGAGTTGTAGTGCAGTCTTCTGCCATTGTATTTGTAAGTGTACAATGCAATGGCTGCCACATGCATCTGGGTGGGAGGGAGTGCTCCATCTTGATGATCTAGGGAACAAGGGGGCATGGTGGGAGTAGTGGTGCAGTCTTCCTATTCCAAAACACCCCTCCCCGTGAGGATGGCTACCTACCTGTTAGTTTGTTTGTAGTGATACAATGGCTTCCAAATGCCTCTGGGTGTGGAGTGCTCCATCCTGTTCAGGTGTATAACAGGGGACCTGGTGGGAGTTGTTGTACAGGCCTCCCACTCCCATACACCCCAACCTGTGAAGATGGCTACCTACCTGTAAATTTGTTTGTAATGATACACTGGCTTCCAACTGCTTCGGGGGGAGTGCTCCATCCTGCTCAGAGGTGGGACAGGGGGCATGGTGGGAGTTGTAGTGCTGTTTGCCTGGACACATACAACCCTGTAAATGTTGCCTACCTTTGGGGTGATTCAGATGAAGTGAATGTTACATCTGTTAGACATGTGTTGGATATTGTGGTCTATATGGATATCCTTGGGCCTCTGAGATGTAGCTTTGTAGTTGTGCTGGACAGTACATAACTGTGTAATGGTCTACATTTGTTTTTACTTACCAGCCTGCACTCCCTCGGCTATTCCTGTGAGACACTCTGGATGCAGTATGGCAAGCACCTTCTCCTCCCATGCAGTGAATGTTTTGGGTGCAATGGGAGGGCCACTGCCAGTCCTCTGAGCCAGCTCACGGTTCTTGCTCCTCTTATCTTTCACAACCCTCTTCGAGTCATACCACCGCTTCATGATTTACTTTTTTGTTGGCGTCTGTTGGACCAGGATACTAAACACTTGTGGTTCTACTCTGATTATCTCGTCTACCATGACTGTCAACTCACTCTCTGTGAATTTGGGCCTTTTTGTGTGTTGCCTTGGTGTGTGATGTGCAAAGGGGTTATAGGTGCAGGGGTGTAAGTGGTGGGGGTGGGGGTGATGTGTATGGTGTGTGATGTGCAGAGGGGTTAGAGGTGCAGGTGTAGAAGTGGTGGTAGTGATGTGTGTGGTGTGAGTAGTGATGGTGTGTTGATTTGCCTCTCCTTTGTGCTCTGGTGTTTGGCCCTTCAGTTGTGGAGTATTGCAAAGGATTCTGGTCAGGGAAGGGGCTGGTTTTATACTCAGCTATGTGGGTGTGTCCAAATGGGGTATTGCTGTCAGGTGTGTAGTGTGGTTGTCCCGGGATTTGTTTTTTTGTAGTTGCCATGTGGTTGTGTCATTGGGGTGTGTTATGTGTTTTTGGGGGCATGGCTAGTTAACTGTGCGCCCTTTGTGGCCTTGTTGTGAGTTTTTTCTGTTGACCGCCATATATGTCACAGTGTGTGAGACCGGCCTCACGGCGTAGGCCCTCCCGATCATCCCGCCAACCTGCAGCCACCCCAAGACACGGCATCTCCGACTCCGGCCGCCCCAGCCACACAGACCCCAGGGCCGGCCAGAGCCCCGCCAGACTCGACACCCTACCACGCATGTCCGACCAAGGGAGCGGGAACCCCCCGAGCCAGACCGAGAGGCGCCAGCCCAGTCACACCTCGGATCGCCTTCCCCCGGGAGGGCTCGATTGGCCACCAGGCCCCTGTGGCGCAGGCGCCTCGCCTGCCGAGCGTCTGGGGTCCCTCCCAGAACCACCTGAAAAGACCAAAGGAACGAGCGGCAGGAAATCCCGCCGAACCCCATCAGTCACCAAGGCCCCTCTCTGCGAGGACTCCGGACTTCAAAGGGCATGGGGAGTATAATAAGGGGTGCCGGAGGGACGAATGGCAGAGAAGACCTGGAACCATCGGAGCCCTGCTGACGCTGTCGCGGCTCCCGAACACCGAACCACCTGGGCCTGCTGAGTGACTCGCGGCCCCCGACCATTGAACCACCTGAGCCCTGCTGACGAGGTCGCGGCTCCCGAACTACGAACTACCTGTGCCTGCTGAGTGACTCGCGGCTCTGCCCTCAAGGAAGACTGGCAAGAGATCGCCAAGAGAAACAACACCCTCCAGCTCGAGGATTGTGAGCTGTCCGCAGGGTACTTTGCAGAGACACTATATTCAAAGACTGTCCCGCTACCCCCATCCCCCTACCACCGATTTATAGTCTCTTGTGGCACTGATGTACTACTTGCAACTTGGATCATAAAGATCCCTTGAACCCCTCGATAAAAGAACCTATCGTCTTACGAAGAAATACGTTTGGTGTCCCTCTGTTCGTAGTGTAAGCTCAGGGTGTGCGCGCCTGGTTCGGCCTACTTGGGAGAGGTGGGTCAAAGGGGTGGGCAAGACGTGTATCGAACCCCTCTCTGGCGAACGCCTTTCCAACACAGTGCATCCGCAGCGATGGCTATGCTACAGCTCTTCCTCCGGCTCTCCCATTCATCACTGTTAGCGACCACCGCGGTCGGAAACAGCGGAACGTACCGCGGTCACATCGGGGGATATCCTAATTTTCCGTGCAGTGTCTCCTTTGTCATGGCGGCGGTTCGGTGATTTTGCGCCGCAAATCCGACCACCGCAGACAGATTTTGGCCTTCTCCCCCCAATATGGGCAGTTTTTCGTTGCCTTGTTCCGCCGTGGTCGGATTTTATGGGCGGTTGATCATATTTGTACTGCCGGTTTTTCAGTGGTACCGGCGGGTGGCAGATTTCCGCTACCATGGCGGTGGGGGTGGTTTTCCAAACACCATCCTAATGGGCCCCTAAAATAGATTTTAAGTTATTAAAATATTAAAAAATTATAAACAATTATAAACAATGTTTTTAAAAAAAACTCCCCACCCTTATCCCCTATAAACCCAAAATCCCGGTCCTAAAATTGAATTTTTGAATTCAATTAAAAAAATTTGAAATTAAAAATTATCATTTTTACATAAATAAAAAGTATTTCAATTGTTTTGTAAAACACTTCCCACCCTTATCCCCTATAAACCCAACATCCCATTCCTAAAATTTAGGGGTCGATTTCGATCCTGTAGTTTTTTTTTTCCGTACGACTAATCGTACAAGTCCCGTCCGACACGTGAAGTACGATTCGTACGGGAAAGATACATACGGATCGGCCCGATCCGTACGAATTGGATCGGGAAAAGTTGTATGAGACGGACCCGGACACTTTTCCGTACGAATCCTAAAAATACAGTCCGACCGTACAAGTACGATCCGGACCGGCTTTCCGATTTAAGATGCGTACGAAAAACGTCCCGTACACGGGGATGACTTTACCCGCTACAAAGCGAACTTTGTACAACTCGTATCCCGGGACAAGTTGTTCCCGGGGTACGAGTCGTACAGGGGTACGAGTCATACAGGCACCCCCATGCATATGTACGCACCTTACAACAACATCGCGTATGTACGCACCGTACATACACAATGTTGGTGCATGCACCGTACATACGCAATGTTGGTGTACGCACCGTACATACGCAATGTTGGTGTACGCACCATACATAAGCAATGTTGGTTATGCATCGTACATACGCAATGTTGGTGTACGCACCGTACATACGCAATGTTGTTTACGCACCGTACATACGCAATGTTGGTTACGCACCGTACATATGCAATGGTGGTGTAGGCACCGTGCATACGCAATGTTGGTGTACGCACCGTACATACGCAATGTTGGGGTACCACCGTACATACGCAATGTTGGGGTACGCACCGTACATACACAATGCATGGGGGTGTATGCCTGTACGACTCATACCCCTGTACGAGTCGCACCCCTGGGAACGTGTCGGAGTACGACTCGTACCACGGAGAACGTCACGTATGACCGAGTCGGACACACACAAAAACAGAAGCAAATACAACGAAACCAGTCGTACTGAACCACAGACACTGTAAAACAGCACAGGGAGGGTCTATTCGACTCACACAACACCACAAAACACATCTACAGTGCACAAAACATGGAAATGACTGACCTGGCCGCATCCAAACAGGCAAACCGAGGGGCAACCTCACAACCACCCCTTATAACACACCCACCAAAAATTCAAACTGAGGCCCACCCACAAATGGACCAATAAAAAGGGCCCACACACACAAACCATGAGCCTTTGCAACAGACTCACTGCAGCTAGAGAGCACACACCAACAACTGCACCCATCCACATTAACATATACACCTTCACACAATCTCCTTCACACATACCCCCTCTTCACATTCAGACCCACACCTTCACATTCAGACCCACACACCCACAACCATCCACACCCTCACCCCACACCATGCCCACAGACAAGAATCCCAAGTTTACAAGGGAGGAGCTTGAGCTCCTTGTCAATGAAGTCATCAGAGTCGAACCACAGCTGTTTGGAACATTGGTCAGACAGACCAGCATAGGCGAAAAATCACGCCTGTGGCAGAGGATCGTCGATAGGGTGAATGCTGTTGCACCCATCAGAAGGACCAGGACTGAATGCCAAGCCAGGTGGTACGATCTGCGGAGGTCATTCAAGCGAAAAATGAATGACGACTACGCCCAGAGCAACATCACTGGAGGTGGTGGGCCCCACAGACCAGTACATTTCCATCCCTGGGAGGAGGAGGTGATGGCCCTGCTTCCGCCGGTGGGAGTACATGGGCTTCAAGGAGTTCCAGAGCCTGGTGAGTATACAAACAACTTATGTAACATGGGGGTAATGGCATCCACACTCCAACTACACAAAATGCACGCAACTACCCCCAAGCCCTCACCTGCCAGAACCACAGTCAAAAACAACGCTAATGCCACTAACATGTGTATGCCCCATTGAGAAAGCAAGGCCATGCTATGTCCCATGCTACACGAAGCACTAACCCAAGAATAGCTGTCCGGTATGCTGGGAGGGTGGGTGTCACAAAAGGCATTGTTGAACTCCAAATCAGACACAATTGCCCTCATCCCATATGGCCCAGGTGCATGCCCATGCACCATGCACAATGCACAGGGACTGGGAAAGTACTGACAAGATAGCTGACACTTGGCCCTGGTGTAGGCAGCACAAGGCCCTCCTGTGACCAGTGCAAACACAAACACCAAGACAACAAGGTCAGATATCTAGGACAGGAACTCACACTCACTGTCATGGCAGCATGCTCCATTGGGGGAGAGCTACATCACCTGGGAACCCCAGTGCCAAATCACACTACACCCAACAGCAGGCCCTGTCACACACACCCCTTACACAAGCAGACACCCCTGGGACATGCAATGGATTTACCCACTGTCACAATGGACATGTAACACAACAAGACCAATACATAGCCGAAGAAGCATCCAAGCCAAAAACCTACATGTCAAATACTCAGGAGAACATATCAATCTGTCCCCTGCAACATACCCATCCACAAGTGAACATTGAGGAGAATCCTACAACTACCTGGAGGAACAGTGCCAACTTGAATGTGTATGAAACATGGATGTTGCTTGAAAAAGCATTAACATTGTCTGTCTCTCACACACAGGGCAACGTCATGAATCTACCCCCAACAATGGGGGTGAAGAATCACAGTCCCAGGCTCGGGAGGAACCTGATCCAACCGGCAGCCATGCCTCTCAACACTCCGCGGATGACCCCGACCGACCTGGACCCTCTGCTGTCCAAGGCCCTGCAGCACCTGGTTCAGGAACATCTGTGCCAACCACCACCCCATTCCTGCCACATCCCAGGAGACACCGAGGAGCCGTGCCCGCAGTGAACAACTGAGCCAGTCTGACCAGGAGGGACAAGATGCGTCGGGCACCCAGGAGGAGGCAGACAACACCGCCACTGCCATCCCTCAGGGGTCCCCTAGACCCGATGTGCCCGAAACGGCAGCCCAGGCTCATGTGGGCAGGGGTGGTGGGAGTGTAGGCAGGCGGAGGCGAGAACCTGACCAGCCAGCTGAAGGGACCGGTATGTCACACATACACAACATCATGGACGCATACCGGTGTGACACCAGGGAGTTCAGCCAGGTAGTGGGGAACCTCACAGAGATAAAGGGAACCATCACAGAGATGAAGAACCAGCAGGCCGAGCAACACACCAGTCAACAAGAACACCAAGGACGGATGGAGGCAAGCCTGGTTGAGCTCCTGGCGGTGCAAAGGGACATAAGCCATTCACTCCATCGGATCGCCGACAACATGGGCAACCCTCCCTGTGCCACCAGGCAAAGACCACCACCAGCCGGAGGGAGGAGGAGGAGGATTCGTACGACGGAGCATCCCAAGCATCGTCACGGCCTGCATCTGAGGGTCCCCAAGGAAGGTGGGTCATCCACGGAAAGACCGTGAGAGGCAGCGGCCCATCCACATCTCCCAGGTCACCTGGCCTGGCACCTGGCCTTCATGTGCGACAGCATCACCTCATTGACTGACATTATCTGCCACATGGACTTGCTGGTCACAGTCCAACCAATGATGCCAAACACTGGGGTCTGGACTCTGCTGACTTCAAATGCCAAGGATCCCATCTCCCCCTGTGAACTTTGGATTCTATGGTCCCTGTATTGCACCTTTTTCTTTGCACAAATCACGCACCAGACCGATAATACAAAAAATAATAATTGAAATTTTATGTTGCAGTCATTTAGCATGAGTCCACAACATACGCGTCAAAGTATGCCTGAGTGTGGAACTAACTCCAGCCATCCATACACTGGGATCTGAGTCCGGTCGAGGACACACATGGGTCACAATGTATCATCAAATACAGACATGGAGCCCAACACTCACCTGTGATGGCCTCAAGCTGCTGAGGGGGGGCTGGTAATACTGCTGGGACAGACCAATTTGGAAGAGTATCATGAAGGCGTAGAGCTCATGGGTCATGTGGAGGTGCCCGGGGAGGGAGTCCCAGGTCTGTTTGGTGAGGTGGGAGAACTATCTCCTGCATGCAGTTGTTCTGTGGATGTGATGAATGGTGGCCAGGGCATGGTTGGCTGCACGGAGTTGGGCCAACGGGGTGTTGGATGACAGATGTCCAAGGTCGGTTTTGGGTCTGGGGTTGTGGACTGCCTCCTGAGTGTGGTTGAGGAGTCTGAAGGTGATCCTGCAGCAGACAGTGAGCCATTGTAGCTATCTCAGGTGGACGGTGATGTGGCTGGGGCGGGGGATGTTGAAGATGAGGTGTGCGGATGCACCCTGGATGTGGACAACTTCTCCTGCAGTTTTGCTGTTATTCCTCCGTAGAGGACAGTGCTGTAGTTGACCCGGCTGGTGTCGTGGACCTGGGGGACGGTCAGTCTTGCCTTGGAGTGGATCTATCTGTGGATCATTTGCAGCATGCGGAGGGTGTTGCAGCATGAGGTACAGATGTTATGTTGTTATGTTATTTCCACTTGTAACGCGCTCGGCTACTCGTAAGTTTTCCCGGCGCGAAACCCAAGGGGAGGAGAGAGCCAATCACTCAAAAAGATGTGTTTTGAGCTTCCTTTTGAATACTGCAAGCTCGTGAGTGAGGCGAAGGTCTGGGGGAAGAGCAGTCCAGGCCTTTCTGGCTTTAACCACCAGAGAACAGCCCCGACCCTCTGGAGTTTAAAGCGCGGAACCGAGGCTAGACATAGAGACGAAGAGCGCAAGGCCCGCGCGGGGACATAAAAGGGAAAACGCCTCTGGAAGTAGAGGGGGCCCTGACCGTGGGAGCACGATGGGCCATGACCAAGAATTTAAACTTGATCCTGGCTGTCACGGGTAGCCAATGAAGAGAGTGCAGATGAGAGGTGACACTCTTCCTTGATGAAATGCCCAGAAGCAATCTGGCCGCCGTGTTCTGGACCACCTGCAGTTTTTTAATCATGTACCCAGGGGTCCCCACATATAAGGAATTGGCGTAATCCAGCCGAGAGAGAATCAGAGCACAGGTGATTGTTTCTCTGGCTGCCTGCGGGAGAAGAGGAAAAACATTTCCTAAGGGTTTTAATAAGGCCAAAGCAGCAGCCAGCAGTTTTCCTAATATGGGTGGAAAAGGAAAGATTCTCCTCGAACCAGACACCCAAATTATTAGCGGGCAGTCCTTCAGATATAGGAAGAGGGAGCTCCTGTGGCCACAGCTGTTCACGAAAGTCGACAGGAAAAGTGCCAAAAAGCAGGATCTCCGATTTTTGCTCATTACACTTGAGCTGAGCGTCTGCCAGCCAACTGAAGATGGAACGAAGGCACTGTTGGGCAGCAAGGACCGAATTAGAGGCTTTATCCCAAGTTAAGAGCAACTGGGTGTCTTCCGCATGAGCCAATACCTTAGCCCCAAGAGCTTCAGCCAGATGGATCAGAGGCGTAACATAAATGTTGAAAAGCAAAGGGCTAAGGGATGAGCCCTGCGGGTCACCCGTGGTGTTGAGTTGCATGGTAATTGTGAGCGATGAGTCCATGATGAACACCAGCTTGCGTGCGTAACCACTGGGTGCGGTGCCCAGGCCGGTGGGACACAAGGAGTTGACCCAGCCATAAGGGGACAATCCTCAGATGATGACCTCAGTCCTGTCCAAGTCCAGCCTCAGGTGGCTTATGTTCAGCCATTCGTCAACGGATCTCATGCCTTCTTGAAGGTTGGATCTGGCAATGGCTGGGTCTTTGGTGAGGGTGAGTAGCAGCTGGGTGTCAATGGCATACGAGATGATGATGAGGTCGTGTGCGCATGTGATGGTGAAGAGGGGGGTCATGGAGACATTGAAGATCGTCATGCTGAGAGATGAGCCCTGGGGCATGGGCCAGATGACCCCAGTGTACTACATGCTGAAGGGTGGAGGCCGACTCCCTGGGCCTTGCTGGTGAGCTACTTGTTGATTTTATCCTGGGCCCCCCTCTGGATACCAGTGTTGGAGATGTGTGAGCTGACAGTTTGGTAGCACATGGTGTAGAATGCCATTGAGAGGTCAAGGGGGTTGGTCTCACCATTGTTGAGCAGGGCAAAGTTGTCGTTGGTGGTGGCAATGATGATGGTTGCAGTGGTGTGATTACTGTGGAAGATGGTCTGGTGCCGGTTGCCTGGAGCTGTTTGCGTGGAGGAAGTTTGTCAGTTGCTCGTTGAGTGTCTTCCTGATGACATTTGCTGGGTAGGGAAGCAGGGTGATGTTCCAGGAGATCCTGCGGTACTGCCGTACGTTGTTTAAGAAGGGCCTGGGTCTCTGCATGCCTCCAGCTCCCCAGGAATGTGGCAAACTCAAAGGAGACATTCATGATGTGCTGGATGTGGGCTTCAAGGATGGGGAATGATGTGGTTGATATGTTGTGTGGGAAGGGGCCTGATGGAGAGCCAGAGTGGATGGTGCACGTGAGCCAGGTGGTGTATTTGCTGCTGATGGGAGTCCAGAACCTGATGGGGGTTTGTCCCGCGGATAATAGTGCTGTCTGCCTCTGTGTGCCAAGGCTGTCGTGTATGTCCATGAGCTTGCAGTGGTAGGAAGTTGCAAGGGATTTGATCTGCCTTGCAAGGGTGGGGTGTCTTTTGGATGGAGAGCTGCTGTCAGTTCACTCACAATGCAGAAGAGCTCCTTGATGTCGTGTGTTTTGGTGCCTCTGCCCTATCTGAAGGATCTCCACTTGTCGTTGCTGATGATATGGTGATAGCTGTGTGTGGCATTTTCCAGGGCTGTAAGGTAACTGATGGTTCTTTGTGTTGCAAGGTTTGCACAAGAGTCCGGCTAGATCTGTATGAGTCCAGTAGGTTCTGCCTTGTCCCAGGTGGCTTAACTGTTGTTGTGCTTCACAGGAAAGTTCGCCAATGTGGAAATATTGTTGGATCAGTTGCTGATCCAGTGTGTGAGGTTGCAAGGTGTGGCGGGGGTGTTGGTTCAAGTGTCCCACACAGCTTGTCTGTGGTGACTTACATCAAGCATCTTTGGGGGATCGGTAGCGGGGTGTTGGGGCAGTGTGTTGCTAGTCGGAGACGTGGATGCAAATGATGATGGATGGTGGTGTGGTTCTCCTCCAGCAAGAAGTTACTGGCCCCCAGCCACATGTAGCCTGTGGAGGTGAGGGCATGCGTGCAGATGTACGTGTTGATGGCTTTGCAGAATTGTGGATGTAGGCCTGGAGATCTGCAGATGAGTGTTACTCTGAGGGTTGCCAGGGGGTTGGTGCAAAACTGGATTAGTGACTCTGAGGGTGTACTTGTGAATAAATTGCAATTCATCCTCCGGGATTGTTGGTGCGGGTGATCTTGTATCCGTCAGAGATGGCAATGCAGAAGTTGTGTGCTGAGGATGCTTTTACACAGGTTACTGTCATGAAGGTGATGTGTGGGGCTGTTGTGTTGAGGAGGTAACAGAGTCCAATGGCGTGCTGGTGGACGGAGCGGGTGTGGGGTAGGAGGCACATGACCTGGTTGTTCTGACAGGGTCTGGTAGGCGGGGCAGTGCTGTGTAGGCCGTTGGAGTTGCGCACTCAGCATGCGAAGGTGTCGTGTGTGCGCTTAGGGGTTGCATGATAGCAAGCGGTTGATTGTCTGGTGGACATTGCTTGGAGGGTGGCTGCAGCATGAGCCTGTGGTGTGACGTGGGTCATGCAAGGACCAGAGGGTCGTGCACTGTGCACGTTGCAGGCGCAGGCGGTCCTGCCTTTGGCACGGCGTTGGCGCAACAGTGGCACAGACAAGCTGCGTAGAGAATGGGTGGAGGGGGAAGGGAGGAGCATTTTGGAGTCGTGTGGGTTGAAGAATCAGGGCACTCAGTGGGGCGGTGCCACAGGTGAGGCAGCAGCAGGCGGAAGGGGTGAGAAACTAGGCAAAAAGTAGCACACAAAGACAAGGAGGTCAGAAAGGCACAGTGCAACAGGTTTATGTAAAGGAAGGAGTGTCAGGTTACTCATGGGTCACTCCGAGAAAATGTAGGAACAATCACCAAAAATGACAGCCACAGGATCAGGCAACAAAATGCGGAGCTGCGCTCAGGAGACACAGCGTCAGCAGGCGTTGACGTCCCGTTGTGGGGAGCAACCTACACAAATACATACACAGCCAGGTACTTCATGCACAATAGAGATCATTAGCCATGAAGAACTGCATGCATGTTGCCGAAGTACACATACACTCATATGCTCAATCTTTGACAATTATGCCATAGATGACGCATGCAAAGTGGCAAGAGATCTGAAGTGACAGAGATGAGGCACTTTGGATTGTGCTGAACACCTTTATTACACAAACTCACACAAAGGGAATGCATCCATATGAACAAACTCACAGGTCAGTTGACATAACATGTGGGACATACGCTGGACCCCCCTTCACAACACGGATGTTGTAAATTCCAATGAACTGGCACAAAAGTTAAGGGGATGAGCCAAACACATCCTGCTGCACACGGAGAGGCTGCAATTCCCCATAGTGCCTGTTGTTGTGATGTCCCAAAATACGTCCACCCATGGCATCCACAATGTTTCAGAGGCAAGGTTTACACACATTGATGCCTTCATCAGACTCCACACTCCACTACAGATGACTGTCAAGAAGGGTGACTATCATGTCATGGGAGTGATGCTACATGTTATGTGCTCCATGGTGAGAAGACATGTATGCATGGTACCACAACATGCACAGAAGCAGTCCCCACACATTCCCAACCCATACCACCACCAAAAAGCCTTTCTGCAATCCTTACCCAAACTGACATTTCCACATGCATGGAACGCTGATTCAGCACACGTTGCAATCCTCATGAGGAATAGCAGGAGGACAAAGATGACACGAGCAGACAACAGGCACAAAAACCTGGGAATGACAGACACACAAGAAGTCACCTAAAACAATTCTCGCCACACACATGGTCTGTTACGAAACATGAACAATGTTGGACACTTGCAAATTTCAAAGAAAGTCTCTCCGCAAAACTGTGTGGCATGACATCATCACTTGAGTGACACATCAGACCACACATCAAAGTCACTTTGTATTCAGTAAGCTGGACACATTGCAACACATGCCACTCAATGCTACAAGCTTGCACACTCATACCCAGTGACTCACCATTATGTGAAGAAGTTGCGTATGAGCTGACTCCGTATATCATCCTCCTCCTCCTCATCACTTGCCTCGTGACCAAGCCCTGGATCCTCCACGGGTGGATGTTCCTGCTCATCCGGATCCAGGATGAGTGGCACTGCCTTCTCAACTGCCATGTTGTGCAGCATGCAGCACACAATGAAGATTTTGCAGACCTTCTCCAGTGCATATGGGAGGGACCCGCCTGTCTTGTCAAGGCACTGGAATCGTCTCTTCAGGAGGCCAAACGTCCTCTCAATCACTCGCCTGGTCTGCCCATGTGCATTGTTGTACCGGTGATCTGCAGCTGTTCTTGGGTTGCGGAGAGGTGTCAGTAGCCATGGCATGTTGGGATATACAGAGTCCCCTACATGGAAACATCATGTAAATTAGTGGGTCAGGAGATACCATAAGAGCCAAAGATACCGCAACACACAGGACAAACAGAGAAAACCCACCAATAAGACATGCTCGTTCGATGTGCAGCCGCAGCATCATTTGTGACACCCTGCTACGCCTCATGATGAAGGCATCGTGTGCTGATCCTGGAAAACGTGCACAGACATTGGAAATCAGCATGTTAGCAAGACACACCACAAGGGCATTTATTGAGTGGCAATGTTTTCGGTTGCGATAGGCTTGCTCCTGTGCCTGTGGTGGTACCAAAGCCACATGTGTCCCATCAATGGACCCAATGACATGGGGCATCCCTCCAAGGGCATAGAAATCACCCTTGACATCTGTCAACTCCTCAGGAGTAGGAAATTTGATGAATTCATCAAGGTGCTCCCACATGGCTGCCAAGATATCACGCAGGACACGGCTGAACATAGTCTGTGACATCCCACCAACATCAGCTGTGGTCAATTGAAATGTACCTGTGGCAAAAAAATGTAGGGCTGCCATCACCTTCATCTTGGGGGTCAGCGCAGTAGGATACCTGTTTTGCGGTTGGAGGTGTGGTGCCAGCTTGTCGGTCAAGTCCTCAATCAACTGTCGAGTGAATCTGTAACGTCGGATGCAGGCACGTTCCCTCATGGCAGCCAAGTCTGGCATTGGTCTTGGGAAAGGCGGTGCCCTGCAGGACATTGTTAGGAATAATGAAGATTGAGAGTCTGCCAACATCAATATCAATGAACATAGCACATGCTAAACTGCTACTAAACATCAGGTAACTATGGAGTCTGGTGTGTGCAATACATCCAGGACACATATGCCAGCTTGCTGGCACTCCTACGAAAAGCCAGATACACCTGTTGATTGTCAAGTCTACATGACATGCCCTGAAATGAGCTGGGGGCAAGTCAGAGTGAACAGCCAGAGACGCACCGTACCCACGCATTCATTGCGTGTGTACGGTCTGTATAACTATTCTACTGGTGCCGTAAGTTGTACGTGTGAAACGCACCGTACCCATGCATTCATTGCATGTGTACGGTCCGTATCACTGTTCTACTGGTGCCGTACGGGTATGTGTGAAACTCACTGTAACCACGCATTCATTGCGTGGGTACGCATCGTATCACTGTTCTACTGGTGCCGTAGGGGTACGTGTGAAACGCACCGTACCCACGCATTCATTGCGTGTGTATGGTCCGTATCACTATTCTACTGGTGCCGTAGAGGTACATGTGAAACGCACCGTACCCACGCATCCATTGCGTGTGTATGGTCCGTATCACTATTCTACTGGTGCCGTAGGGGTACGTGTGAAATGCACCATACCCATGCATTCATTGCATGTGTACGGTCCGTATCACTATTCTACTGGTGCCGTAGGGGTACGTGTGAAATGCACCATACCCACGCATTCATTGCGTGTGTACGGTCCGTATCACTATTCTACTGGTGCCATAGGGGTACGTGTGCAACGCACCATACACGTCCACTTCCGTTGTTGCGGTATGCAGGGATAGCTGGACACGGAAGATCAAGGAATCTGCCTGTGGGAAGAGCAGCCTCTACGGCTGGAAGCAATCATTCCTCTAGCAGTTTTTCCCCAGAGGAACTGGAGGAGAACCAAAAGGTCAGGGAGCAGGAGCTCAAAGTCCAGAGGATCAAATCAAAGCAGATGGAAATGGAAATCCAGGCCAAGACAGAGGAGAGCAGGAGAGCTAATGCCTTGGAAGAAAATTAATTGATCTTGGCAAATGAGCTGAGAATGAGAGAGCTCGATGAGGAGTTTGCAAGGCTTGAGGCCCTGAGTTTCTCAACCAAGCAAAAATAAATGTTTGCAGCTCTAGAAGTGAGCTTGGCTGGGTTCGAGGTGGATTCCAGCTTAGATGGTGGCAGCAAAAATGTAGTGTCTAGTGCTGAGGGAGAGGTACACACACCGAGAGATGTGGCACCTGATTTGAAGGAGGGGATTAACATACACCAGAGGGTTTAGGTTTATGAAGTAGCTCAATTGGTGTGCAGTGGTCCTGTAGTGGAGTTGGGAACTGGCACAGGGGTTCATATTCCTAGTGGTGCGAGGGACCCTCTGACTCTAGAGGTGCACGGAGAGGGGTTCCCCCAAGGTAGAAACCTTGGTGTGTGAATGTGGAGACCACCCAGAAGATTGTGGGCTGAGTGACAGAGACAGTCAGATACTGTCTTGCCAATCTCAGGAGAGTGGTGTGGGGTACTTGTGTGAGGCACTGGATGATGAGGCAAAGGGTTGCTTGGTTAACAATTGTGAGGGGCTGTGTGATTCAATTGTTGGAGACCATATTTTAAGTCCCTGTTTTCCAGAGCTATGCCAACACCCAGTGGAGTGTAAGTTCTCTGATTCCAGGGAGCTTGCACTGGAGACAGACCTTTTGGTGGATTCCAGAGGGACTGAAGAAACATTTGGGAGTGATTCTGAAGGGGGTGGCTCTGGTTTTCCCCAACCAAGGGGCCAATTAGGATGGCGCACCCTAGCGGTGCTGGGACCGGCCGCCAGTGGTGCGGCGGTCTTGCACCGGCAATTAGGATGCCACCGCCATGGTGGGGATGGCATCCCACATGCATTGCATTGTGGCAGGCGGTGCTGGAAGCAGCACCCGCCACAATGCAATATAAGCATGTCGCGCATTTGCATGCACAAGGTGGCAGGCACCGTGCGGTGCCTGCCACCTTGTGCATGCAAATGCAGGGGGGTACCATAAGTACCCCTCATGCGCACCCCCCACAACCCACCAACACCCTGGGGGCCCACAACAGGCCCCCAAAGAAAAAAAACGCATGCCTTGCCATGGCGGAGTCTCTGCCATGGAAAGGCACTTCTCTGCCATTATAGTAATATGGATGGCGGTGCTTGCAAGGTACCGCCACCATATTGCTGTGCTTTTCTGCCCAGTAGGCAATCAGGCAGATTGCTTACTGGCGGAAAACCGGTGGACGGTCTTCCCATTCGCCGGGGTCCCCCAGCCATCGTAATGAAAGTGATGCGGGCGGTGACTTTTGGAGGGTAGATCGCCACCGCCATATGGGCGGTGGCGATCCACCCACTATACTAATCACCCCCCAAGTGAGGATGGGGAGGTTTGTGGTAGCCCAGATAGGTCTCAGTGTAGTGGGAGGGGTGTAGGGTCCCACATCCTGTCTCAGAGGAGGAGTGGGAGTGGGCTATTTCCCAAAATGCCCGAAACCCAGGCTCAGGACCTGGTTGGTTCCATAAGGGAACACCAGGAGGGGGGCCTAGTCTGTACCGGGAGGCCATTTCTTAAGGGGGATCCCAAAGTGTCTGGTGAACTGGGCAGGGCTGCTGTAACAAGCATCTCACCAGTTCTGGTGTCTGGCAGCACCGCTCCAGTGGGGATGGTGAATGAGTCTAGAGAAAAGGGTGAGGGGGGACGCAGTCCACAGTGGAAGGACCAGTGGGTCAGGGGTTGCCAGCTCTGAGGTCAGAGCACCCCAGGACTGACCCTGATGAGGCCACTTCTGGCCTGGGCAGTCTTCATGCTCTGTCAAGTGGATAGGAGGTTAGAGACCAGCGCCAGGCAGACTCTCGTATCACTCATGAGCAGTGTGTTCCTTGGGGGGGTTGGTGTACTCACCGGAAGTCCTCGGTTACCAGGCGCAGGTCCAGCATAAGCATACAGACCCTGGGTTTGAGGACCAGGTTTAGGGTGTTCCCCCTCAACTGGAGGAAGGGGCGACTGCTAATAGTGCCCTTAAAAAGTTGTCTTCTGGGGGTACCACTCCAGGTGGGATAATACCGAGCTCCAGGTAGGAAGACAGGGTGTGGGAGAGCCCTCCCAGTCTTTTGTACAGACCCTGGGCTAGTGGGCCCGTGTCAGGATGCCATACCTGACTTGGCAGGAGGGAAAGTAGAGAAAAGGTGCCAGGCACCTGGGGCTACTGCCCCCCCCACTTTCTGACCCCGCAGAGGTTAGAGACGCCTGAAAGGCATGAGGCTTGGCTCTCATCACTGACAGTTGTCAGTGGCCACTGTGACTGGCTGTCCTGGTGGACAGAGTTGCCCCTGGGGGGGGGGGGGCAGGAATCACACCCTGGGGGAGGACTGGGCCACACTACTGTCTTGGCCTTGTGTGTGCTGTCTGGTTGCTGGGACACATCTGTGAGCAAGGTAAGCTTAGGTGCTGCACTGATGGTGTCCCCAGGTGAGGAGCAGAGTCCCCCATGGCTTAGCTTAGTGAGCCCTGAGAGTATGGATAGAGGGATCCAACTGGGTTCAGGAAAGTGCAGAACAGGAATAAACCCCTGCTGTTCGGGCCAGGTTCCAGGTTATATAGCCCTAAGCAGGGAAGCCCATTAAGGTATTGATTGGTCTACCCTGACTTTAGGTTGGAAGGGGGTTGTGTTGGAAATGGCCCTTTTTGCAGGGTTATTCCCAAACGTTTTGGTTCCTCCTCTTATTTTTTCCTGACCTGTGTTTGTTGGCCATTGGACTGGGCACTTTACCACTGCTGATCAGTTGTAAATTACATATGCTCTCTGTGCAAATTGTTATTGCGATTGGTTATCCATGATTGGCATATTTGATTTAAAAGTAGGTCCCTTCTAAAGTGCACTGAGTGTGCTAGGGCTGGTAAATCAAATGCTACTAGTGGGCTTGCAGCACTGATTGTACCACCCACATCAGTAGCCCTGAAAAGATGCCTCAGGCCTTCCACCGTGGGGCCTGTGCACAGTTTGTTACCTGCCATGTCGACTTGGCAAGTGCACCCACTTGCCAGGCCCTACCCTTCCCTTCCCTTCTCTTATACATTGGACACCCCTATTGTAGGCTAAATGTACCCCCATCAGCAGGGTGGAGTGTATGTGAAAGGTAGGACATGTACTGGTTTGTGTAACATGTCTTGATAGTGATAGACTGCCAATTTACTTTTTCACTATTGAAAGGCTATCTTGCCCCATAGGAGAGAATGGGGAATGCTTTGTAATATTTTACAAGCATATCTTCCCATAGGGATGAGATAGAAACATTGAGTTTGGTATCCCTGAACTCAGGATTTTATAACACATCTTTTAGTAAAGATGGTTTTTAAATTGTGTTTTTGAAAATGCCACTTTTAGAAAGTGGCTATTTTCTTGTTCAACCATCCTGTGTGCCTCTACATGGTTGTGGATTGACTGTCTGGCTTTGAAGTGACAGGGACTGGGGAGGTGCAGTGGCTCCAGGAGTCTGGATGAGTCAACACTAGGGCTTCATGATCTGCATTTGGAGTGGTGGGAGGAGTAGCACCTGTACCTGAATAGGGCTGTGCCTGCCTTTCACAATGCTGGCTCCACCCCCCTGTGAAATCTGGGGTCAAGGCTCACACTGACAATGAATGTTGTTGTGCACTTGCAGAGTGCCCCCAGAACTGGTTTGAACTGGGCTCAGAGCCCCTTGCACAAAGAGAACAAAGACTTTTGTATTAGACCTGAAACCCCTGAACTTTAGATCAATCCTGGAATTCAAGAAGAACCTTTGCCAAGGAGAAGAGCTGGAGAGAATGAGGAGAAATACTGCCCGTGCTGTGTGTCTGGGATTGGACTGCAGTTGCATTTTCTGGACGTTTCTGGAAAGGAGAAGGACTTTGCTGTGTGCTGTGTCCCCTGCTTGAAGGAGATCTCCAAGTGCCTGAAGTCAACTGGCCTCCTGTTCTGAAGTCTCAGGGACAAAAAGACTTCACCCCCAGCTCCCTGGAACTCTGCTTCTGTGAGTTCTTAACTGCCAGAGGTGCCTGTGCCAGTTTTGGGCCTCTGGAGGTTGTTGCTGCTGTTTGGGAGGTGGAAGAAAGAAGAAACTTAAAGAACTCCAGAAATCAGTGCATCTCTCTTCTTGCAGCTGTTTTCCTGACGCATCTCCATGGTGCATGAAGAATTTCCAAGCATCGCTGCACCGTTGCGGAAACCATAGCGGTGCCTGCCGCCGCTGCAAGAAACAACGTATCGGCGGATTGCGGCTGAAGAGGACCGACGCAGCACCGTTCGCCGCCACCGTACCGATCGCCGACGCCTTCCATATTTCCACGCATCGTGCCTGTGCGGCAAGTTCGTTCAAAGCATCACCTGCGGACCAGAACCGCCACGAAGAATTGACACATCCCTCCCCATACAGACTGAATTAGATGTAACCCTTCCTCTGCGTGCAGCAGGACTGTCGCATCCCCTCCTTAAGGCCTCAGAAGTGTTGCATCTCTTTATTTTCCAACTCTGCGGCTGTTTGGCTTTTGGAACTTTCATGCATCTACAGGTACTTTGGTGAAAAGTCACACATCCATAGTTTTCTATGGTACAAGTTCTTGAAAGCTTTTGAAAGTCATATTTTTAACTGTGTATGTTGGATTTTTGTCCTTTTAATTTAGTTTAGTTTAGTTAAATATATTTTATTTTTCTAAACTGGTGTGGTGTCCATTTGTGGTGTTTTCAATGCGTTACTGTGAGTGTTGGTACAAATACTTCACACATTGCCTTTGGGATAAGCCTGTCTGCTTGTGCCAAACTACCCAGGGGGTGAGCAGGGGTTATGTAGAGCATGTATCCCCTTTACCCTGACTAGAAGCAAGGGTCCTATATGGACAAAGGTACCTGCCTCTGCCATTAGAGACCCCCATATCTAACAGGCTATCACTTCAAAAGACTTGTGCTGAAAGAGAGATAGGCACTGCAGGATAAAACGTTTAGGAGAAAAATTAGCCTCTTTTTATAAACTTGTCTCACTGCAGAAGTATAACCCAGTGGCAAAGTTAAACCTATTACTGCCTGTGGCAGCCCCTGCATTTGCTGCCTTGCTGTGGCTCCATGTAAGAGCAGGGGGGCTGGCGATTCCTGCGTTTGCCGCCTGCGGCGGCCACAAGTAAGACCGGGGGGGGTGGGAGACCACTGCCCCCAAAACTCGTGCCACCCAGGGCAGACCGCCCCCCCATTTGCACTTACCCAAGGCCCTTCTACTATCTCGCTGTACTGCATTCATTCACAATATATCTCTGTTGTTTTTGTTACTAGTTTGTCCTGCCATCTGTGGATGGCATTAACATAGAGTGGGAAAAATCTTTATTCATGTAGTGGGACAGTGCTTAGATGGAAAGGAAAAACGATGGTTAAAAGAACCGAGCACTGATTTGCATAAATTGTGATTCTTTTGCTCACCCCATGATGATATTTTGTTCACTGAGAAGATTTCCTATCTAAACCCCCAAACTTGGGAGTGAGCCAGATCTTTCCTGTTGACCTTCCAATGCTACTAGGGATGCTCTCCAATTTTTTAAAACATTTTGTTGCTCAATTTGGACTTAGAATTTCCTTGATTTTGTTTTTTATTCTGTATTGACCTATCTCTGAGAGGCTTTATGGCAATGACTTTATGTATTTTGCATTTAACATTACAGTAGCGCATCTTTTGAATTTTTTTAATTGATCTGTCTATATTTTGTAATTCAGTCCTAGAAGTCACCTATTGAGTCTGTCCTTACTTAATTGAGTTTATTTTTTTATGCTGTATGATGCTTTATCCCAGGGACACATTGGCTCATAAAATGAGGATCAGCACCATGTCTGATACATCTACCAGTGGGCGTATCTTTGAGGTGTCATTCTTGGAGTGTACAATTTAGATGTTCTCTGGGCCCACAGGTTTGGTAGCAGAGGAGGATTGCAAGATAACACCACCTCTTTCCAGCTTTAGGGATTTTTTTTTGCTCTATCCTTAATTTTTATAGTAGTGAAAAATCCACCTTCCCACTTTCAATTTTCCACTGTAATTTTCCGAGTGGATTAATTGCGTTACTGACTTACAGTATTGTTCCTGAGCAAAGAGGATTTAAGTATAAATAGGGTGAATGATTCTTGTAATTGAAAGTGTTCTGATGTGTTATCAAGTATTGTGGTTTGTGTTGTGTGAGTGACTGTTACGCTGCATATCAGTTTTTTAATTTATACAATGTTGAATTCTGGACTATTTGGTGATTTGATCATTGAGAAATTGAGCTACTAGTCTTATTTCTGATTTGTGTTAAAGACATTTTAATGTACTATTGGTTAATTTGGTAATCAAATTAGTCTAAATCCAAGATCTTGAGAAATTATTGTTGAACGTGTCTGGAGAAAAGGTAGTGTGTTTTTCCAAGTGCCACATTGCACACAAAGGGGCCGATTCCGATCTGTGAAAAATTATTTCCGTACGACTCGAATTCGTATTTTTTTCAGTACGAATCGTACAAGTCACGTCCGACCCGTGAAGTATGATTCGTATGGGAAAAAGTACATACGGATCGGCCCGCTCCGTACGAATTGTAGCGGGAAAAGTTGTACGAGACATACCCGGACACTTTTCCGTACGATTCGTAAAATGACAGTCCGAGCGGGCAAGTACGATCCGGACTGGCTATCCGATTTACGAATCGTACGGAAAACGGCCCGTACATGGGGAATGACTCTACCCGCTATGAAGCGAAGTTTGTACAACTCGTAGCCCGGGAAAAGTTGTTCCTGGGGTACGAGTCGTACAGGCCCTCCCACCCCCTCATATGAATGCACTGTACTCCCACCCCCCATATGTACTCACCGTACTCCCACCCTGTATGTACGCACCGTGCCCCCACCCCCTGTATGTACGCACCGTACTCCCACCCCGTATGTACGCACCGTACCCACACCCCCGTATATACGCACCGTACCCCCACCCCTGAATGTACACACCGCACTCCCGCCCCCGGGGGTGGGGGTACGCTGCGTACATACTGGGGGTGGGGGGTCCTGTACGACTCGTACCCCTGGGGAATCAGCTTTTACGGCTGTTTTTGGCTCCCATACAAAAGGAGCCGTACGGAGTGCCGTAGGGACGGATCGTACTTTGTGGGCCGTAACACGCAGCTTACATCCATACGGATGGCATGTACAGGCTGTTCCGGAGATGATTCGTACGTTTTTTTTACCCGTACGGTCTTTTGTACGATTCGTACGGAAATCGGCTTTCTGTACGAATCGTACTTCCTGGGTTGTACGGACAGTTTACCGGGTACAAGTCGTACGGAGAAAACACTCCGTACGACGATTCGTAGGGCCTTTTTACCGGATCGGAATCGGCCCCAAAATGGGATTTTTTTCTAACATGTTCACCTTTGCAGGTATGCATCCTAATTGAGTTGGTGTGATTTATTCTTTGGTGTGTGAGAATGAAGTAAACTAGCTAGAGGTGGATTGCCTGTGTAAGGGATTCAACATTAGTGTGAATTAGGAACAACCGCCCAAAAACACTGACCATGGCGGAACGAGGCCAAGAAAAATCGCCAAAACCCATCTGCGGCCGTCGCATTCGCAGCAGAAAATAATCAAACCGCCGCCAGGACAACGGAGACACCGCATGTTAAATTAGGATAACCCTGATGACCCCGCGGTTGTTCCGCAGTTTCCGTCTGCCACGGTCGCAAACAGTGTTGAATGGGAGAGCCGGCGGAAGAGCTGCAGCATAGCCACCGCTGGGGACACTCCGTGACAAATATGGCGGCTGAAAGAAAAAACCCACAACAAGGCCACAAAGTGCACACAGCAAACTAGCCATGCACCCAAAAACACAGAACACACCCCAATGACACAACCACATGGCAAATACAAAAATACAAATCCCAGGACAACACACCTTACAGCAAAACCCCATTTGGCCACACCCACATCGCTGAGTATAAAACCAGCCCCTTCTCTGACCACAATCCTTTGCATCATTCCAAGACTGAAGGCCACAAACCCTGACAACAAAGCATAGGCAAAGTAACACACCATTAATACTCACACCACACACAGCACCACCACCACTTCCACAACTGCACCTCTAGCTCCCCTGCACATCACACACCATACACATCACCTTCATCCCCACCACTCACAACATTGCACCCATAATCCCTTTGCACATCACACACCATGGCAACACATAAAATGCAAAAATTCACCGAGAGTGAGTTGAAGGTAATGGTAGATGAGATAGTCATAGTGGAACCACAACTGTTTGGTAGCCTGGTCCAACAGACACCATTAGCCACAAGAGTACAAATGTGGGCAAGGATGGTCGATAAGGTCAATGCAGAACGGACCACCCCACGCTCAAAAAATGAAATCATGAAGCGGTGCATGACCTGAAGAGGGTTGTCAAACAGAAGAGGAGCAAGAACCATGAACTGGCTCAGAGGACTGGCGGTGGCCCTCCCATTGCACCCAAAACATTCACTGCATGGGAGGAGAAGGTACTTGCCATACTGCATCCAGACAGTCTCACAGGAGTAGCTGGGGGAGTGGAGGCTGGTAAGTACAAACACATGACTATCACCACACTGCTATGTACTGTCTTGCACAACTACAAAGCCACACCTCCTAGAGCAAATTCCATTCATCTGCACCACACACTCCCCAACACATGTCTCACAGATCCAATATTCACTTCCTCCCATTCACCCCAAACATAGCTAATGACATCACCATGGGGGCATTTGTACAGGCAGCCAGCACAACAAATCCCACCAGGCCCACCTTTCCCACAGCTCAGCAAGATGGAGCACTCCACACCCTGAAGCAGTTGGAAGCTATTGGCTCACCACAAATAAACTAACAGGTAGGTAGCCATCTTGCCATGGAGGCTGTTTGTGGGTGGGAGGCCTGCACTACAACTCCCACCATGCCCCCTGTCCCACCCCTGAGCAGGATGTAGCACTCCACACCACCCAGCAGCATTTGGAAGCCATTATCCCACAACAAACAAACTAACAGGTAGGTAGCCATCTTGCCATGGAGGCTGTTTGTGGGTGGGAGGCCTGCACTACAACTCCCACGATGCCCCCTGTCCCACCCATGAGCAGGATGTAGCACTCCACACCACCCAGAAGTATTTGGAAGCCATTGTCCCACTACAAACAAACTAACAGGTAGGTAGCCATCTTGCCATGGAGGCTGTTTGGGGTTGGGAGGCCTGCACTACAACTCCCACCAGGCACCCCTGTGCCACCCCTGAGCAGGATGGACCAACCCCTCCCACCCTGATGGATATGGCAGCCATTGCATTGTACATTCAAAACTAACAGGTAGGCAGCCATTTACCAAGGTTGAGTTGCTTGGGGATGGGAGGCCTGCAATAGAACTCCCACCATGCCCCCTGTCCCACCCCTCGGCAGGTTGTAGCACTCCACACCACCCAGAAGCATTTAGAAGCCATTGTCCCACTACAAACAAACTAACAGGTAGGGAGCCATCTTAACAGGGAGGGGTGTTTGTGGGTGGGAAGACTGCACTACAACTCCCACCAGGCCCCCAGGCACACACCTGAGCCGGATGGAGCACTCCGCCCGAGAAGCAGTTGGAAGCCATTGTCTCACTACAAAAAAACTAACAGGTAGGTAGACCAAATCCCTGGGAGGGCTGTCTGGGTGTGGGAGGCCTGCACAAAAACTCCCACCAGGCCCCCTGACCTACCCCTGAGAAGGATGGAGCACTCCCCCCACCTAGAGGCATTTGCCAGCCATTGAATGGTTCACACTTACCTAACAGGTAGGTAGACCTCTTCCCTGGGAGGGCTGTTTGGGGGTGGAAGGCCTGCACGACAACTCACACCAGGCCCCCTGACCACCCCTGAGAAGGTTGGAGCACTGCCCCCCACCCAGAAGCTTTTGGAGCCATTGTCTCACTACAAACAAACTAACAGGTAGGTAGCTATCTTCACAGGGAGGGGTGTATATGGGTGGGAAGACTGCAGTTATACTACCACCAGGCCCCCAGCCACACACCTGAGCAGGATGGAGCTCTCCACACCGAGAAGCAGTTTGAAGCCATTGTCTCACTACAAACAAACTAACAGGTAGGTAGCCATCTTGCCATGGAGGCTGTTTGGGGGTGGGAGGCCTGCACTACAACTCCCACCATGCACCCTTGTTACCCAGCTCATCAAGATGGAGCACTCCCTCCCACCCAGATGCATGTGTCAGCCATGCTATCACTACAAAAAAACTAACAGGTAGGTAGCCAGTTACCAAGGTAGTACCGTTTGGGGGTGGGAGTCCAGCACTACTACTCCCACCATGCTTCCTGTCCCACACCTGAGCACAATGGAGCACCACCCCCACCCAAAAGCATGTGGCAGCCATTGCATGGTTCACCTTCATCTAACAGGTAGGTAGCCATCTTCACAGGGAGGTCTTGCGGGGGGCTGCACTACAACTCCCACCATGCACCCTGTCCCACCCCTGAGCAGGATGTAGCACTCCACACCATCCAGCAGCATTTGGAAGCCATTATCCCACAACAAACAAACTAACAGGTAGGTAGCCATCTTGCCATGGAGGCTGTTTGTGGGTGGGAGGCCTGCACTACAACACCCACCATGCCCCCTGTCCCACCCCTGAGCAGGATGTAGCACTCCACACCACCCAGAAGTATTTGGAAGCCATTGTCACACTACAAACAAACTAACAGGTAGGTAGCCATCTTGCCATGGAGGCTGTTTGGGGTTGGGAGGCCTGCACTACAACTCCCACCAGGCACCCCTGTCCCACCCCTGAGCAGGATGGACCAACCCCTCCCACCCTGATGCATGTGGCGGCCATTGCATTGTACACTCAAAACTAACAGGTAGGCAGCCATTTACCAAGGTTGAGCTGTTCGGGGATGGGAGGCCTGCAATAGAACTCCCTCCATGCCCCCTGTCCCACCCCTGAGCAGGTTGTAGCACTCCACACCACCCAGAAGCATTTAGAAGCCATTGTCCCACTACAAACAAACTAACAGGTAGGGAGCTATCTTAACATGGAGGGGTGTTTGTGGGTGGGAAGACTCCACTACAACTCCCACCAGGCCACCAGGCACACACCTGAGCAGGATGGAGCACTCCCCCCAGAAGCAGTTGGAAGCCATTGTCTCACTACAAAAAAACTAACAGGTAGGTAGACCAAACCCCTGGGAGGGCTGTCTGGGCATGGGAGGCCTGCACAAAAACTCCCACCAGGCCCCCTGACCTACCCCTGAGAAGGATGGAGCACTCCCCCCACCCAGAGGCATTTGCCAGCCATTGAATGGTTCACACTTACCTAACAGGTAGGTAGACCTCTTCCCTGGGAGGGTTGTTTGGGGGTGGAAGTCCTGGAGGACAACTCACACCAGGCCCCCTGACCCACCCCTGAGAAGGTTGGAGCACTGCCCCCCACCCAGAAGCTTTTGGAGCCATTGTCTCACTACAAACAAACTAACAGGTAGGTAGCTATCTTCACAGGGAGGGGTGTATATGGGTGGGAAGACTGCAGTTATACTACCACCAGGCCCCCAGCCACACACCTGAGCAGGATGGAGCTCTCCACACCGAGAAGCAGTTTGAAGCCATTGTCTCACTACAAACAAACTAACAGGTAGGTAGCCATCTTGCCATGGAGGCTGTTTGGGGATGGGAGGCCTGCACTACAACTCCCACCATGCACTCTTGTTACCCAGCTCATCAAGATGGAACACTCCCTCCCACCCAGATGCATGTGTCAGCCATGCTATCACTACAAAAAAACTAACAGGTAGGAAGCCAGTTACCAAGGTAGTACCGTTTGGGGGTGGGAGTCCTACACTACTACTCCCACCATGCTTCCTGTCCCACACCTGAGCACGATGGAGCACCACCCCCACCCAAAAGCATGTGGCAGCCATTGGATGGTTCACCTTCATCTAACAGGTAGGTAGCCATCTTCACAGGGAGGTCTTGGTGGGGCTGCAATAGAACTCCCACCATGCCCCCTGTCCCACCCCTGAGCAGGTTGTAGCACTCCACACCATTCAGAAGCATTTAGAAGCCATTGTCCCACTACAAACAAACTAACAGGTAGGGAGCCATCTTAACAGGGAGGGGTGTTTGTGGGTGGGAAGACTGCACTACAACTCCCACCAGGCCCCCAAGCACACACCTGAGCAGGATGGAGCACCCCCACCAGAAGCAGTTGGAAGCCATTGTCTCACTACAAAAAACTAACAGGTAGGTAGACCAAATCCCTGGGAGGGCTGTCTGGGCGTGGGAGGCCTGCACAAAAACTCACACCAGGCCCCCTGACCTACCCCTGAGAAGGATGGAGCACTCCCCCCACCCAGAGGCATTTGCCAGCCATTGAATGGTTCACACTTACCTAACAGGTAGGTAGACCTCTTCCCTGGGAGGGCTGTTTGGGGGTGGAAGGCCTGCACGACAACTCACACCAGGCCCCCTGACCACCCCTGAGAAGGTTGGAGCACTGCTCCCCACCCTGAAGCTTTTGGAGCCATTGTCTCACTACAACCAAACTAACAGGTAGGTAGCTATCTTCACAGGGAGGGGTGTATATGGGTGGGAAGACTGCATAAATACTACCACCAGGCCCCCGCCACACACCTGAGCAGGATGGAGCACTCCACACCGAGAAGCAGTTTCAAGCCATTGTCTCACTACAAACAAACTAACAGGTAGGTAGCCATCTTGCCATGGAGGCTGTTTGGGGGTGGGAGGCCTGCACTACAACTCCCACCATGCACCCTTGTTACCCAGCTCATCAAGATGGAACACTCCCTCCCACCCAGATGCATGTGTCAGCCATGCTATCACTACAAAAAAACTAACAGGTAGGTAGCCAGTTACCAAGGTAGTACCGTTTGGGGGTGGGAGTCCTACACTACTACTCCCACCATGCTTCCTGTCCCACACCTGAGCACGATGGAGCACCACCCCCACCCAAAAGCATGTGGCAGCCATTGCATGGTTCACCTTCATCTAACAGGTAGGTAGCCATCTTCACAGGGAGGTCTTGGTGGGGCTGCAATAGAACTCCCACCATGCCCCCTGTCCCACCCCTGAGCAGGTTGTAGCACTCCACACCACTCAGAAGCATTTAGAAGCCATTGTCCCACTACAAACAAACTAACAGGTAGGGAGCCATCTTAACAGGGAGGGGTGTTTGTGGGTGGGAAGACTGCACTACAACTCCCACCAGGCCCCCAGGCACACACCTGAGCAGGATGGAGCACTCCCCCCCAGAAGCAGTTGGAAGCCATTGTCTCACTACAAAAAAACTAACAGGTAGGTAGACCAAATCCCTGGGAGGGCTGTCTGGGTGTGGGAGGCCTGCACAAAAACTCCCACCAGGCCCCCTGACCTACCCCTGAGAAGGATGGAGCACTCCCCCCACCCAGAGGCATTTGCCAGCCATTGAATGGTTCACACTTACCTGACAGGTAGGTAGACCTCTTCCCTGGGAGGGCTGTTTGGGGGTGGAAGGCCTGCACGACAACTCACACCAGGCCCCCTGACCACCCCTGAGAAGGTTGGAGCACTGCCTCCCACCCAGAAGCTTTTGGTGCCATTGTCTCACTACAACCAAACTAACAGGTAGGTAGCTATCTTCACAGGGAGGGGTGTATATGGGTGGGAACACTGCAGTAATACTACCACCAGGCCCCCAGCCACACACCTGAGCAGGATGGAGCACTCCACACCGAGAAGCAGTTTGAAGCCATTGTCTCACTACAAACAAACTAACAGGTAGGTAGCCATCTTGCCATGGAGGCTGTTTGGGGGTGGGAGGCCTGCACTACAACTCCCACCATGCACCCTTGTTACCCAGCTCATCAAGATGGAGCACTCCCTCCCACCCAGATGCATGTGTCAGCCATGCTATCACTACAAAAAAACTAACAGGTAGGAAGCCAGTTACCAAGGTAGTACCGTTTGGAGGAGGGAGTCCAGCACTACTACTCCCACCATGCTTCCTGTCCCACACCTGAGCACGATGGAGCACCACCCCCACCCAAAAGCATGTGGCATCCATTGCATGGTTCACCTTCATCTAACAGGTAGGTAGCCATCTTCACAGGGAGGTCTTGGGGGGGACTGCACTACAACTCCCACCATGCCCCCTGTCCCACCCGTGAGCAGGATGTAGCACTCCACACCACCCAGAAGTATTTGGAAGCCATTGTCCCACTACAAACAAACTAACAGGTAGGTAGCCATCTTGCCATGGAGGCTATTTGGGGGTGGGAGGCCTGCACTACAACTCCCACCATGCACCCTTGTTACCCAGCTCATCAAGATGGAGCACTCCCTCCCACCCATATGTATGTGTCAACCATGCTATCACTACAAAAAAACTAACAGGTAGGTAGCCAGTTACCAAGGTAGTACTGTTTGGGGGTGGGAGTCCTGCACTACTACTCCCACCATGCTTCCTGTCCCACACTTGAGCACGATGGAGCACCACCCCCACCCAAAAGCATGTGGCAGCCATTGCATGGTTCACCTTCATCTAACAGGTAGGTAGCCATCTTCACAGGGAGGTCTTGGGGGGGGCTGCACTACAACTCCCACCAGGTAGCCCTGTCCCAACACAAGCAGGATGGAGCACTCCACACCCAGAAGCAGTTCCAAGCCATTGACTCACCACAAACAAACTAACAGGTAGGCAGACATCTTCCCTGGGAGGTCTGTTTGGGGGTGGGTATGCCGGTACAACAACTCACACCAGACCCCCTCGTCCCCCAGACCATCAAGATGGAGAATCCATTCCCACCCAGATGCATGTGTCAGCCATTGTATCACTACAAACAAACTAATAGGTAGGTAGATATATCATGCTTGCTTGTCACATCCCTGAGCAGGATGCAAGCCTCCACCACACACACACAAAGATGTGTCAATTCAAAGCCATAACAGGTAACTAGCCAGTATGTGCACACAGCCATTCTCCTCAAAAAGCATGGTGCCACATGACAACACCAGCCCTCTCACTGCACACAAATACACACAGATCCTATTGCCACTCACAGTGTGCACACAGCTAAGCAAATGAAACTGTCACAGCAACCAAAGTGTGACACACCAATGCACATGTAGAAGAAAGTCTGGGCACAATCATGCACAGCACTGAATTCCATGCGTAAGTGCCATGGGGCCAGAGCAGCAAGGACCAAATGAGAAACAAGAAAGCATGGTTGGTGGTACAAATCCAGATATGCACATGACAAGACAAAGGTATGCAGGATATGACAATGGCCAGTTCATGCCCAGATGTAATGTCTGACAGGGCAGAGTAAGCAAAAAAGAGTCCTCAAACAAATTTTTTGTTGCGCTAGTCCCTAGATGGCAACATTTACCTGTACTCACAAATTAGGCGCGTTGCACATGGTAGGTATTGACAACTCACACCATAGACAAGTAATGCATGTACCACAGCATCATGTCAGGAATCAGGATGCACAGTAGTGCACATAGAAAAAAATGTCATGATTATTCAACTGTGTGGTGTACAAACAATGAATGATATACAGCTAGCACAAAGCTTTCAGGGTGCACTACAATGACCATCTCCCATCTGACCCACAGGTGACCAAGAACTCACTGTAGAGGACAACACCAACCACCTGCAGAGCCAGTCACCCCCCGGTATATGGACTCTCGGTTGTTGGCTCCCGGGATTCTCTGGATGATGAGCTTGAACCTGGCCCATCTGATGTGCCAGGGCGCAACAGGTCCCAGGACCCCATCGTCCCCCCCACCACATCCTCTGCAATACCAACGTCTCTGCAGACCCCTGCTGTTATGGCCTGTGCGTCCTCCATCACCACCATCACCATCACCACCACCACCACCACCATCACCACCACCAGTGCTGCCTGCAACACTCCCCCTGTCCCAGAGGATGACCACCCCACCGACTGAGGAGGGCAGGGAGAGGATGCAGGTACCTACAGTGGTGAGGCAACAGGTCCGTGGCAGCAGGGAAGGTGGGAGGGGCAGGGTCACTTACAGACACCAAGAGGCTGGGACCCAATCCCTGGACCACATTAACAGAGTCCTTGGGGCATATGGACGGGCCCCGGGACGAATGGGCCGGTCAGAAGAAGTGTTACGCGAGCTCATCCTGCTGATGAGGTCCATCAACACCTGCATGGGACAAATTGTGGACCTCTTGGGCCAGCAAGTGGGGGTACTGAGGGACATGCCTGTGCCACAACCAACACCTCCACCTCCCTCTGGTGGGCTGCAGGATGACAGTTCACCATCCTCCCCTGTGGCCACAGAGAGGGGTATGTCCTCAGATCCCACTGACCCTACAGCAGGGGCCTCACTGCCAAGCGACAAAGGGGCCATCCTAAGAAAACCCTTGGAGTAACCGGAGGCAAAGCTCCTGCCAAATGCCAGTCACGGAGCCAGCCATGATGGCAGACTTTTTTGACTGTCCTTCCCCACACTACCTTGTGAATGGCATCTGTCTGTTGGACTGGGTCACCACATCAATGTGGTGACTACTCAATTATCTCATTTACCATAATTGTCAACTCACTGCTCCACTAATCATCTCAATGTAAATGTTCACCGCCCCTCACATGTCACCATTGTAAATAGAAAATCCTTACACACATGTTGTTGTGTCTGCTCCGTCTTTATTCCAGGATGTACAGTCTTCAACATGATTACAATGTTACAGGAGTATGGAATGTATGTAGGCAAGGAGAGGTTGAAGGCACCTAGGAAAACACAACAGAACAACATTCACTAGTCTGGGTGTGGCATCACATACCTCACAAAACACCTACCATCAAGATAATCCAACATGCACACATCACAATGGGCAACAAAGTGACTCTGAGGGCGAAAACTACAATTCATTCCAAACCAACACTCCAGGACGGCAAACTCCTGGTTCGAGTAGAGGCGAGCGCCCTGGTTTTTTAGCCAGGCGTGGGACGCAAAGAACCAGATGGCGCCCCAGATACCAACGACGTCCACGGGGCAACTACCAACAAACATACAACTACAAGCAGGGACAGAACTTTTACCAGGACGACCCTCCGGTCTTGGTAACGAGACATGCACAATATTGGCGCGAATAAAACAAATACCCATTTTCAATCTTAGTACACACACAATTGATAGTCAGACCGAGTCTATGTTAACAAAAGGTCTATCTTTCATTCCTCATACAAAGACCAACAGGTTCAAACTTTTTCAAGATTTAATTGCTTTCTTCAGAAAGATCAGACTACGGGCTTTCCACGAAGGAAGAATAGATCAAGAACTGCCTCCATTAAATAAATCAGGCTTGGCACCTCCATCCACTTTTGTCCCCACACTCGAACAAGTAGGACCAGAGATTGCTATCTTTGAACATGTCGTGTTCAACAAAATCACTACTGCTGTCAAATTCATTCCGGCGCCTAAATTTAATCTCTCTCGAGAAGAACATCAAGCCCTTTCGGCCCTCAAGAATAATAAAGACATCAACATTAAGGGATGTGATAAGGGCGGAGGCATAGTTTTGATGGAAACAGATCAGTATGTAACAAACATGATCACTATGCTTTCGAACAAAGATCACTATACCCCTTTATGTACTGATCCTACCAAAAGGGTATCCAAAATGATAATGGACTTGACTAGCACAGCCCTGGATGATGGGATCATATGTGAAAAAGAATGGCAATATCTCAATGTCATGAAACCGAAAATGGCATCCATATATGGGATCCCTAAAATCCATAAAAGCACCACTAATCCGCCATACAGGCCTATTGTTACAACTATTGGGTCAGCCACAGAAACATTGTCAAAATACGTTGATGCTATGCTGCGCCCGTATGTCCCTAGAATAAAATCATATATAAGGGACACAACAGACATCATCAATAAAGTTGAGCAGATACACTTCCAACAGGTCACACAACTCTTGGTCACTATGGATATAGAGGCTTTGTATAGTAATATCCCTCAGGCAGCCTCATTAGAAGCCGTGAGATGGTTTATTGAATATTTTGATATAGACTGTCCGGCCCAATTCATTATGGAGTGTTTACACATTATACTCCATGAAAATACCTTTGAATTTAATGGATCACTATTCCAACAGACCAAGGGAGTTAGCATGGGGGCTTCTTGTGCCCCAACAGTGGCAAACATCTTTATGGCACATTACGAGCATAAGTATATCTATAACGATGTCGCCCCATTCAGTGAATCAGTCCTTAGTTGGTCTAGATTCATAGACGATGTTTTTTACATTTGGAATGGAAATGAGGAAGATCTTGCGCAATTTGTTTCGTGGCTGAACCTCTGTGATACTAACATTTGTTTTGTAGCAAAGAGTGATAGGCACAACGTTGAATTCCTTGATGTTGTCATTAAAGTTAATGAACAACAACTTGCAGTGGACTTATTCACGAAGCCCACTGCTCGCAATACGTTGTTGCACTTCTCAAGTTATCATCCCAAAGCCCAAAAAACTACGATTCCGTTCGGACAGTTCCTACGTCTCCGTAGGAACTGTACCGATTTGATGGATTATGATAAGCAGTCTATGATCATGAAAGCTACATTTTTAGCTAGAGGCTACCCTAAAAGATTGATCCGTGACTCATACAAGAGGGCACGATACTATGATCGCCAACATCTACTGGGTACAAAAAATCCCAAAAAACAGGATCGCCTCGTGTTCATTACAAGACATTCAATGATGAATGAAACTATACGCCAGATCATCAATTCTAACTGGCACATTTTGAATGCTACGAGAGATGACTCTAACCAAATAACAAAACCTATGTTTGCGTATCGGAAGAATAAAAACCTGAAGGACCTAATAACTAGGTCCCGAATGCGACAAGCTCTCCCAACCCTGAAGCAGACCACCATTGGAGGTCTCCCTGCCCGCAAAGGGAATTTTAAATGCATGTCATGTGTTGCATGCAAATTTGCATTGGAAGTAAAACAATACTTCATCAATGGAGTCAAAATAGACCTACAAAGTCTAACGAACTGCAAAACAACGAACATAATCTACGCAGTACTGTGTCCCTGCAATAAAACCTATGTAGGTGAGACATCGAGATCAATGACAACACGCCTCACCGAGCATAGGTCAGCGATCAGGACTAAAAAATTGCAAGCACCATTGGTGCAACATTTTATTGATTGCAACCATACCACAGAAGACATTAGATGGTTGATTCTAGAGAAGATTACCACCAGTGGACCTCGAGGGACTGAAATTCGTAAAAGAAGAGAAGTATATTGGATATTTTCTCTAGATACATATAAAAGAGGGCTCAACATCGAGATTCCATGGAGTCAAGCCATTCGATTTAATAACTAATGGACTTCCGATACATCCAGTAGCTACACCCCTACTAGTAAGGTAAGACCAGGACTTACATCATGTGCTTTAATTGAATTAGGAAGATTAGACGAAACTTGTTGTGGTCAATTGTGCACTGCTATGGTTAGAAATAGTGTTCAAAAATCTGTGCCGTGCTCCAGGGTATCACTCCCTGCCAGAGAGTGTAAGTGAATCAAACAATAGGTAACGACCCCACCCCTGTGGGGTGTCTCCCCGGGCACTGGACTGGAGTAACGAAATTTATCGTAGTTGTCAATAAATAATTTGCTCAATTATGCGGTTGAGAGTTTTTTAATTTTGCACTTGATTTTTCATTAATCCATTGGAAAACTTCATTTCCCAAAATGCAACATGTTAGTTTCACAAAGTTGTCTCAATCAGTGTTCCAATGCATTTCGGCAAACTCAAGAAAGGCACCCAATAGAAAGTTTGGTGATCAACATATCGGATTACCACTTCAACGAGTTTGAACTTAAAACACTACAAAAGGGAACTTCGTTTGTGCCTACTACACAATCTAGTCTTTTAGAATCCCACATTAGCCTTTACAAACTCATGAGAAAGATACGCCTACGGCATTATTTTGAAAACATCATCATTAAACCAACCACAGAGATTGAAGATCCATTAAAAGGATTGAGAGCTACCAGCGCATATGTAGCCCCCATAAGTCACAAAACCATCGACTTATTTGAACAATTGGTAAAACAAGACTTAGCCAAAATCAACTTTCAAAAAAGACCGCGACATCGAAACTTAAACACCAAAGAGTTCGCCACCCTAAAATCTATATCTAACAATTCCAAGATTACCTGCCAAAAGGCCGATAAAGGGGGAGCCCTATCCTAAACACCACCTACTATCAAGAACAAGTTGAAACCCATCTAAAAGATGAGAATACTTACATGGAACTGACTTCAAATCCTACTGAGGAGTTCAAAATGATTCTTACACATATCATTCAAAGAGCCTTTGATGGGGGCATCATCAATGAAAAAGTAAAGAAGTACCTTACGCAACCACAACCCAGGAGTCCTAAGTTCTACATGGTACCAAAAATTCACAAAGACCCCATCCACCCTCCCTGTCGCCCCATAGTCTCGACACGTGGGAGCATACATGAACCAGTTGGCAAATTTTTGGATACTTACCTTCAACCATGTGTTCTCAAAATGACATCTTTCCTCGAAGACACCACAGATTTCCTTAATAAGCTTAATCTTACAAACATCACGGAAGAGGAAACCACACTACTGTGCACAATTGATGTTAAATCCCTATACACATCGATCCCACATCAAGCAGGGATAGAAGCAGTTGAAAAGGCCCTTCTAAACACAGATTATGATGAAGGCATGAAGATTTTTTTGATGGAACTTCTAGATTTCACCCTCCTACATTCCTACTTTCAGTGGCAAAACACATGGTATTTACAGAAGACTGGCACTTCGATGGGCAACTGTGCAGCGCCCGCGTATGCCAATATCTTTATGAACTACTTTGAGGAAGAACATATTCTAAATTCTCAACCCTGGAAGAATCAGACACCGCTTTACCTAAGATTCATTGATGACATTTTCCTATTATGGAAAGGAACCCACGAAGAACTTGAAGATCAAATCAAACTACTAAACCTCATCGACGACAGAATCCAATTTACCCACGAGATCAGTGAACATACGATCAACTTCCTGGATGTAAAAGTTACTAAAACTTCGAGAGGTTTTGAAACCAACCTGTACAGAAAAAGTTCGGACAGAAACAATACCTTAACATATGACAGCTTCCATCCCCAACCACTCAAACAACATTTACCGTATTCTCAACTAATGAGGGTGAAAAGGATTGTCTCAGACTGTGTTAAGTCCACCAAACAACAAGAAGACATGCTACAACGATTCAGACAGAGAGGATACCCAGAACATATACTGACACAAGCTAAAGATCGTGTCAGCAACTTTACAAGGCAACAACTTCTCTCGACAAGAAGACCCAAAACTACCGATGAAAGAATAACATGCGTTAGCAAATTCTCTACCATGAGCCAACACTTGAAGAAGTCAGTCAAAAAACACTGGCCATTGCTACAATTAGAACAGGATTTCAAAAACATCTTCATCCGTGAACCAGTATTTGCTTACACACGAGGCAAAAACATCGGAGAGCTTATCAAATACCTACCTACAAAGTCTTCTCAAGCTACCTACAAAGGCACGATTCCATGCTTAAATTGCAGCAACTGTCACAATATTATTAAGGGGACTTACATTATGCATCCCATGAAAGGTCATAAAATCAAACTACAGGTGACAGCTACATGTGACACTTCAAATATCATCTACATGTTAAAATGCCCATGTGGAAAAGTCTATGTTGGGCAAACAGAACGTAAACTAAAAGTTCGATTGAATGAACACAAAAGCAATATAAGAACAAAACAAACCAAATCAATGGTAGCCCGCCACTTCATTGAAGCTCAACACCATAACAGCCAACTAAAAGCTTGCATTTTAGAGGTAGTGCAAAAACGAGAAGGAATTGATAATCATGCAGCATTATTGCAAAGAGAAAATCATTGGATTTACCATTTGAACTCATTACAACCGCATGGAATAAACGACAGGGTCGAATTTTCTTGTTATTTATAAACATTCAGCCTAACAGACCTTACTAACTGCGATATTGGCCTTGGGTACCATATCGGAAGGCTGCCGTTTCCTCCTTGATTGATTGCGTCTTAGAACTGATCACTTGTAATAATTATACAGACTGTGTTGGTAAATATTTTGTATCACACCCCACATTACCAGTACGCCTTGTGCGTTCAATCTAATTTTTTCTTAGGAACTTTTCACTTTCCCTTCACGCACACTCCAGCAGTCCTCTTTCCACCTCTAGTAGCACGTCAGTTACGTTAAATACCACACCATACAGCGATTTTTGAACTAGCAGCACACTCACGGAAGACACCTGAGCGCATCGACGGTCTCAGCTCCGGTAAGATCATGACATTTGCTAGTAACCACACATAGTGGCCTTCTTAGTTCTGTTTCAGTTTGTTCATTCACTCTTTAACGTCCGCCTCACTTTTAGTTAGTCACTTTTATTTAGTGATCTTAGGTATAACCTCCAACACATTTTTTACCGAGTTAGTAACCGCTTTTGACAAGCCGTTCACCCACACGGTCCCCTTACAGCCAGTTTACAGATCACAAATTCCTCCCAAATCAAAATACCACGTCAAACACATTTAGACGCCTCTTGTTTAACATTTTGACAATGTATGTGACTAGTACTGTGTATTGTGTATATCTATCCGGTATCACTACATATAGTTTAAATCTTTTGTTTTAGATGTTCCCTGACGAAGGCAGTTTGCCGAAATGCATTGGAACACTGATTGAGACAACTTTGTGAAACTAACATGTTGCATTTTGGGAAATGAAGTTTTCCAATGGATTAATGAAAAATCAAGTGCAAAATTAAAAAACTCTCAACCGCATAATTGAGCAAATTATTTATTGACAACTACGATAAATTTCGTTACTCCAGTCCAGTGCCCGGGGAGACACCCCACAGGGGTGGGGTCGTTACCTATTCTTTAATTGAATTACCCACAAACCTATGAGCACATCTATAGGGATTTAGTCCTTACATCGACATTATGTTCTATTTATTATCATGCTCATTGAGAAGGATTTCCTATGTGCGCATACCACTTTAAGAAAGCAAATGGCCCGTCTCTTAGGGTAAATGTTATTGGATACTTAAGACTAACATCCACGGTCATTGACCAATCGCCTATGACCTTAGGGAATATATAAGCTCAGGTGTTTTAGCCCTGCTTTTCTGGCTCGTCTCTCTGGATAGAAACAAGCGGATACAGTACGAAGAAAGACTCACGGGACAGGTAAGCACTCGACAACTAGATCTGGGGTGGGTCCTCTAATACCAACAATATCCCTGAAAAGGTTATCTTCGGATAACGAGACCGAGTAACGGGACCCTCGAATTGTGGCAGACACCTGCATGCCGAAAATCTTTTTAGCCCGTACCACTAAAGAGTAGTTTCTATTAAATACGCGTTTTTTTGCAGATTGCGCGAGCACCTTTTTGAAAATAAACGTAGAACCTACGCTCCGGAATACACGGAAGCAGTAAGACGGCTAAGACCTAGTTGTTAGAAGCAAATACCAGTAAGTGCTTTAAATGAGTGTTATCTTTATGCACAGGCCGTACGTTATTAAAACCACCGTTTTCCTCTTGTTATTTTCAGCACTTTAAAGACATCTGTATCTTTCACATCGCATTGGCCATAGCCCGCCAGTTGCTTCAGATTTCACGTGACCATAGCCACACCCACTGTTGAGACGGAGATCTAGAACGTCCCCATGAAACATTAAGAATACAGGAACCCGTCACGACTGCAAACGGGATCTTTAAGCTGCTTAGCTTTACAGAATAAAAGGTAACACTTGCAACATTGTATCTTCGCAGCAGTAAATGTATTAAACCAAGACAAAGTAACCTTAACTAGCCTGAGATGAAACGCATACACACAGAAAATGATACAAACATTAAGTGCGGCTCACTTGTTTCTCATTTATAGATACATTACGTAATTCTATAGCCCTCCCACATGAAGCCATTAAACTACGTTTAACAGCCATAATCTAACGAGAAAAGTCCGTACCGGCGCTATATGATCCCTTATAAACAGGTAGGATGCCAAATGGTCTCCCGTTGCAATATTACATGCCCAGTCAACAAAGAATATTGAATTGAGAGCAGATGATGTCGAGATATGGTTTTATTCCTTAACTCTTCATCCTTCACACTATATAAACGTTACCTACTAATCCTTTAGGACATGTTTCAGAACCGTTCACCTTTCAAGTCACCGTTAGGACATGCCCACTAATGGATATACGTTTTTTAAGTTACATTCCCCGTTAATCTAGTTATTAAAAATGTGACTATGATCAAAGGGTTTCAATCTCATTGAACCCCATGACATGAGAGGCACTAGGCTGTCGAACACACCTAATAGATGCCCCCAGGACCTCTGTAACACTCATAGGACTGATGAAGTGCTTATTGGACTTAACTGTTGATGATTTCAGAAGTGTTATGTGTTGAGCTATACTATTGGAGATAGATTGTTTTTAATGTGTAAATAATGTGTATATAATGTATATATGGATTAGTTAAGTATCTCTTTTTTTGGATATATTGTGCACTCGAGTGACCTATTGTATACAAACATATTATGCTTATTGTTATTCTTTCTTATTATGGCATAGGAGTTAAGAAACCATGGCTACCTGAAGAAGGCTGAACGCCGAAACGTGCGTAGACTTAATAGCCATGTTTAACAATAATTTTTTCTTTTTTGTGTATATATGTATCAATATGTAATTAGTTGACCAGATATGCAATGATATAGTACCCACAATAATAATTGTTTATATCAAAAAACAATATTGAAAAAATGAAATGATTGATGGTACACATGCTTATAAATAAATGTATAGAGGTACAAATAAATAATAAATGAATAGAAACAACTTAGTTTCTTTGAGGTCATAATTGGTCAATAAGATAACATCAGATATATTTGTGTTTATTTATTATATTGTGTTTGTATACAAGTCTACTGATTTTGTATAAGTTTCCTATTTATCGTTTCACGAATATTTGCTTTAAAACCCTGAGATAGGAAACTAAATTAGGGGTACCCTTGTTATACTACACTATATATACAACAAGTGTCAACATACACATCCTGTCGATGTACAAAACTACCCTTTCCCAGAAACATTGTCAGCCACCACTGAGTCAACAACCGGCTGCAGTCACAAAGCCCACATACACCATCACAACAACAGCAACATCATCAGACAATGGATCTGATGATGGAGTGAAGTAGCAGGTGATGAGCTGTTGACACAGGTCAACACCTTCCTCCACTCCACTGTCCTCATCACTGGACACGGGTTGGTTTGCAGGCGGGGGCCTTTGCTGCTCATCATCATCCTGGATCAGGGGAATCTCATTGCGAATGGCTAGGTTGTGGAGTATGCAGCATGCCACTACAATCTGACACACCTTCCTGGGCGAGTACATAAGTGCACCTCTGGTCTTGTCCAGTCAGAGGAAATGTGACTTCAGCAGACCAAAAGTACGCTCCACCACTCGACGTGTCCTCCCATGGCAGCATTGTAGCGGACATCAGCTGGTCTCCTGGGATTCCGCAGTGGGCTCAGCAACCAAGAACGGTTGGGATATGCAGAGTCACCTATGTGTGACAAACACTGATACACATTGCAATGTTGCTGGGTCAGAGGACAACATGTCAAACACACAGCACGCTATTTGACTATGCATACTCACCCACAATCCATGCACGCTCGGGAAGCAGATTAGCCATCAGCTGTGGTACAATGCTGTTCCGCAGGATGTATGAGTCATGGGCCGAGCCTGGAAATTTGGCACATAGGTGCGAGATGATCATATCTGCCTGGCACACCACCTGGACATTTATGGAGTGGAAAAGTTTCCGATTCCTGTAGATGTGCTCACGTGCCTGTGGTGGTACAAGCCCAACATGGGTGCAATCAATGGCAACAACAACATGGGGGATGTGTCCAAGGGGATACAAATCTCCCTTCACAGCAGCCAATTCATGCCTCCTGGACAAATGGATATATTAGATATGGTAGATCATCATAGCGGACAGAACATCACGCAGCACCATGCTGAACATAGGTTGTGACATCCCACCTGCGCTGGACACCATGTGCTGGAATGATCTAGTGGCAAAAAAATGCAGGGCCGCCATCACCTTAGATGTGGGGGTGAAAGCTGTTGGATATGTTCGGCGAGGCTGCAGGTGGGGCTCCAACTGAGCACAAAGCGTCTGTAGGGTGGCTCTATCCAGATGGAATTTCCGGATGATCTCCTCATTCTCCATGTCAGCCAGCAGTGTGAAGGGATGATGCAGATTTGGTCTCCTCCTAGTTGAGATGAAAGTGGACACATGTCAATGCAATACATCATGAGATGGGCACAGCATCTCATGTTTTGGCAGACACAACGCCAACAATGACTGTCATCAAAATTGTGTTACAGACCAGCTTACATGTGGGGACTCCTTCAGCTACACTAATCACACACCTGTCAACTGACACGTAGCAAGTACCTCCAAATCATCCTCGCCATATTATAATGCACATAGGGACATGTCCACATTCACCATGGGCACACCTGGAAGTATAGCATCCAGCATTTGTGTAAAAAATGCAACACCGCTGTCTCACACCTAGCTGCTGCACTTGACACACCTTCAGGCATTAGTTAAACCTGGCACACATCAACAGCACAATGACCACAGTCTGAGCGTACATGACGAGTGTGTGCATGGTCAAACATAAGAGAACAGGCACATATGGAAATTCTTCATCTTGAAAAACCTCGCTGTGACTTTCACTGCACTTTTACACATTGACATGTGTACACATTGGGGAGTCCATAACAACACTGTCCTGTGTACTGGCCCACCAATATCACAAATGACATGTGAGGGAGTACATGCCAATCAAAGAAATCACATACACCAACATGGCATATGTAGTCAGCTGTGGGGAACATGGCACATTGGCATTGTATGCACAATGACGTGCCATCAACCATGTGGCCACTGTGCACTGTCGATGACTGCCAGATGGCCATTGACACAGCATGATTTGTCCATTGGTGCTGTCACAGTCATCCGCCACGCAAATCCCAGTCACCCATGTAACTGTATGGCACCCAAATCACGGTAACTACGGCCTGACCCCTGTGATGTGTCACTGCCAATGCCCAGGACACAATTGCGGTAGTGATAAAATATATGTATTGACAAATGGCAGTTGGCATGCTCCGCCACCCAAATCACGGTCATAGGCACCAATGTATGGCACCCAAATCGCGGTAGCTACCTCCTGGCACCAACGGTGTGTCCCCGCCAATGGCCAAGACACAATCTCGGTAGTGATAGATATATATGAGTGGCCAAATGGCGGTTGGCATGCTCCACCACCCAAATCATGGTCATAGGCACCAATGTATGGCACCCAAATCGTGGTAGCTACCGCCTGACACCAGCGGTGTGTCACCACCAATGCCCAAGACACAATCGCTGTAGTGATAGGCATATAAACATGGTGAAATGGTGGTTGGCATGCTCCACCACCCAAATCCCGGTCACCCATGTCACTGTATGGCACCCAAATCATGGTAGCTACCCCCTGGCCCCTGTGGTGTGTCACCACCAATGCCCAGGACACAATCTCGATAGTGATAGAAATAGATTTATTGGCAAATGGCGGTTGGCATGCTCCACCACCCAAATCCCGGTCACCCATATCACAGTATGGCACCCAAATCGCTGTAGCTACCGCCTGGCCCCAGTGGTGTGTCACCGCCATGGACCATGCCCTTATAGCCAATGGGAACCGCAATCGCGGTGGCCTGATGCAATTTTGAAAATTGCAGTAGGCGTGCTCCGCCACCACGGGTCCGGTCATTGGATGCAATCGAAAGATGCACCACCGCAGTAGTGCATGCCTGGCCCCTGCGGTGTGTCACCACCATGGACCATGCACTTACAGCCAATGGGATCCGCAATCACGGTAGCATAATACAATCTTGAAAATCGCGGTAGGCGTGCTCCACCACCACGGAGCTGGTCTTTGGATGCAATTTAAAGATGCACCACCAGGGTAGCTCCAGCCTTGCCCCTGCGGTGTGTCACCGCCATGGACAATGCCCTTACAGCCAATGTGATCCTCATTCATGGTAGCATGATGCAATTTTGAAAATCGCGGTAGGTGTGATCCTCAGCTTCGGAGCCGGTCATTGGATGCATTTCTATAAGGCTGACCTGGAACACCAATTGCAGCAGCTTACAACCACTGAAACGACACCAGGGAGCTATATATGTGTGGGAGAGAGTCCCACATTTCCATTGCTCACTGATCCTGCTGCCTGAGACCCCTCACCTGCTGCTACCACCATGGACTGCTGCCTGAGACTCCTCACCTGCTGCTGCCTCCATGGACTGCTGCCTGAGACCCCTCACCTGCTGCTGCACCACCCACTGTCACCGCTGATGTCTCATGTCCACAGTGATGGCAAGGACTGAGAAGATCCGTGCCAGTCCCTTCACAAGCGAGGAGCTGGAGGTCCTGGTGGACGAGGTGCTCACACAGTACCCAAGGCTATATGGTGCCCCAAATGTTGTGTTAAGTCTTCAACAGTGGTGGTGAGAGTGCAGAGGGGGCACACATGTAGTTGGTCTGATGCAGTATGTGCCTGAGAGTGTGGGGTTGTAAATCCATTGTGTCATGCACTGCCTAACATATTGTTTCCTAGGGTGAAGGGGGGTGTACCCTACTCCACACGTTTCCCTGTCTGCACATCAAGATTGGAGGGACATGTGTTGTCTTGTGAGCCATACAGTGACGCAGCAAGTTGGTAATGTTGGAGTCAGGACAGTGATTGCTTGTGTGAATGGCTGTGTGGGTCCCTGTTGTCCATCTCAGTGTGAGCCCACCTGGCCTGCACAGTCACCGTCCAATCTGACAAGGACACATCACTAAATGTACAGAGTGTTACATGTGTCTTTTTTTCCTTACTCTCCATCAATGAGCCATCTCAGCCCTGTAGATTGCACATGACAGGCCCTGTGAGAAGGGTGTGGGTTTGTGAGATCATGTCCCTCAATGTGACATCCATGACACAGTGAGCTATTCACAGGGCAAGGTCGTTGAGGGTTGTGCAGTGTTGGTCACAGTGAGTCTCCCCCCAAACACATGTTGATATGTGATGTATGTCTTGCTCTACCTAGAAATGGACAGTAGATGTGGACAGACTACACATGGCTTTCTGTGCTGGCATCCTGCTTGTATATGAGATGTGCAGGTACTGTGTCCCCCTCACACCTGCATGCATTTACGTGTGCTTCCCACATGCAGATGTACCATGTGAAATGCATTTCTGTCTCTGCAAGACATATCTGTGGATTTGGGATGAGTCAGGTTCATGCTACTGTCCTGAGTGATTTTGTTACATAACCGTATGTCACTGATATTTTCTCCCTCTTGTCTCCCATGCCTACAGCTCAAAGTACACCAGCGTAAGGCCGTGTGGAGGGCCATTGCGAGCAAGGTGCGGGCTCTGGGTGTCTCAAACCGACGGCGCACCCACTGCCACAAGAGGTGGGATGACATCTCACAGCTGGCAAAGAACGTTGGGGAGATGAAACTGGGGCTGCTCCCTCGCACTGGCAGGTTGGCACGGCGCAGCATGACACCACATGTGCCGCATTTTGACCGTGACACAGCCTGAGCTGGATGCACGATTGAAGGAGCGTCAGCAGCAAAGTAGGGGGGAGTATTCTGGGAAGGGTGACTTTGGCTGTGTGTGGCTGCATGTGTACTCAGCCTGTGCCAGCTCTGGGCTATGTGATGTTGGTAGTGTGATGCAGTGGCTTGTAAGTGGCCTCTGTGCTGGGTGCAGCTGTCATGCATTTGTCCTACCTGTACTTCCTAAGGGAATTTGAGTACTGGGCATTTCAATAGCATTCTGGGTCGTGGGCTTCAGGTCTGAGCTATTTGTGTTACTGTTTGAACGGAGCCACATGCAGGATGTTGTGCTGTGTGGTCATCACATGGCTCACTTATGCCTGGTTTTCTTGTTTGCATGTACTGATTGAGTAACAAAAGTGTGTTTGCACAATGTTATTGCACAGGGTGGCATGCGACATGTAGATTTAGTCATCTTCAGTGTTGCTTTGCTTGCATATGTTTGTTCTCTTGCTGCCACTGAACTGACTCTACATCTCTCTCTCTCATGCAGCAACTCCCGTGGTCATGGAGGAACAGGGGACGGACACCAGTGGTTGGGAAACAAGCACAACAGCTGTACAGGAGCCCAGTGACACAGATGTGACCAGCGGAGGGGGACAGGAGTCATAGCCAGAGATGCAAAGTTCAACGTCATCTGATGCCAGCGGTGACGCATCCATGTTGGCGGGCACAGGGAACGGGGCATCTGCATCATTTTCCACCACACAGTAAACAGTGCCCACCCTCCCAGACACTTCCTCTGGTTCTGCCCGTGTTCGCACCAGTAAGAGGGGAAGAGTGTCCTTCACCCCAGGCACCACTGCCCCTGCCCCTGTCCACCCTGCTGCCATCAGTGCTAAGTCTGTGGACCTTTTGCACCAGCTGTGTGTCGGCCAGACAGCTCTCCTCAGTGCATTCATAGACCACGACAAAATGGCACAGGTGGTTGGGTTCATGGAGGGCATACATTCAGACATGTGTGGGCTGCACTGGACTGTCCAGTCTTTGTCCTCTGCAGTGACGGAAGCCTTTCAACTGGCACAATATCGTAGTCCAGGTCCAGTCCCTTTGTCCACCCCCATGCCAGTGGCCATGTCTGACGATAGTGACCATGCTCCACAGACCTCAAGGTCATGATACAGCACACGTAGCACCCAGCAGCAGCAGCCCAAGCGGTCCAGGGCGCAGACACCATCCCCACAGGAAACCAAAGCCACCCCAGAGCGCTTAGATAAAAGCCCGTCAGGCAACACCAGGGGCCAAAAAGCAAAGAAGCAGACCTCAGGGTCACATGCCTCAGAGCCATCCCCAGCCAAGGACTCTCCAGTCCCAAAAGCATCTCGCAAAGACAAGCAGACAATTTTCGTGCCCACTGAGAAGGTGGTGCCTGCCAAGGGAACACATATGAAGGGCTCCAAGGCAGATTCACCCACTGCCTCAACTCCCATTCCAAGTCCAGTGAAGCAGGGAAATGAGGGCACTGTAGGGGGAACACCTGGTAGACAGGGGATGGAGGGGCAAGGGCAAGGTCATGCGAAGCGTACCGCTGGATCCAGCACATCCCCAGAGGGAGGGCCAGAATCTGCACCTGCTGCAGCCTTAGTGTTGAGTGTGCCTGTTGTGTCCACACCACTTACCATTGATAGAAAGTCAGGCAAGCCATTTAGAATCCCCAAGAAGTGGAAATGCACCCCTCCACAATCTCCCACCCACACTGTGTCTCACGGCAGCATGACTCCACCTCCACGTGCCACTAAACCATCTGGTCCAAGCAGCCCTCTGGCTTGCCAAGCCACTGAAAGCTCTACCTCAGCTGGGCCTCTCTCTCCCCGGTCAAGTGCTCCAACTGTGCCTGACACACAGCCATCTCCCAGTCTGACTGACAGCCAAGTCTGAATGTTAGTCACCCTCACATACCTGTCTCTCCCACAACAGGGCCTGTACTGCCCATCGTGACACCCCTGACTGTGTTGCTGACCGTGGCAGGGTACAGTTGCACACATTCCCTGTGCAGCTTCTCATGGACTCACTCTGCTCTTTTTCTTGCCCACTTGCCTTGGCGTTCACTGGTGTGTGCCCCCTGCCTGCCTGTGCAGCTTCTCATGGACTCACTCTGCACTTTGTCCTGCCCACTGGCCTTGTCGTTCACTGCTGTGTGTCCCCTGCCTGTGCAGCTTCTCATGGACTCACTCTGCACTTTGTCCTGCCCACTGGCCTTGTCATTCACTCCTGTGTGCCCCCTGCCTGTGCAGCTTCTCAAGGACTCACTCTGCACTTTGTTTTGGCCACTGGCCTTGTCGTTCACTGCTGTGTGCCCCCTGCCTGTGCAGCTTCTCATGGACTCACTCTGCACTTTGTCCTGCCCACTGGCCTTGCCATTCACTGCTGTGTGCCCCCTGCCTGTGCAGCTTCTTATGGACTCACTCTGCACTTCGTTTTGACCACTGGCCTTGTTGCTCCTTGCTGTGTTGAACTACTCCCTGTGCAGCTTCTCATGTACGTCATCTGCACCTTGGACTGGCCACTTGCCTTGCTGTTTTCTGCTTGCCTGTACAGCTTCTCATGGACAAGTTCTGCATTTTGTGCCTTGCTCTTCTCTAATGTTGGTGCCTATCTGTGCAGTTTGTGAATAAAGACACTTGCTCCTGTCTGTTTTGTCAGTGTCCTTACTGAATAAAGTGTTTCCTGTGTGCATATGGTTTAATGTGCCACATGCCCTGTGTGCAGCTTCAACATTGCCAATGGCGTGTCTAACTTGTTAAATTTGTTACAGGGGTGACAGGGACTTCAGTTCTTCCTGGCTCTGATACTTGTGGGTGCAATGATGTTGTTTTTAGATGGTACGCCGTTATCATTGTCATTCTTTGTTCATGTTGGCTATATTGTACACATCAGGTTTGGGGGCATTGCCAGCACAATGTGGGATTCTTTCCACAGGATTACAGGCAGGCTGGCCAGGGTCATCATGTATGTGTGTTCTTACTTTCTGTATGCCCAGCAGTATAGGTGTATGGTCATCTTGTGATTGTCAGTCATCCTATTCACATGGGTTACATTTAATGTGTGCACTTGGGTGGTCAAGAAGTGAGCAGTGTGAAGGGGTGAGTTTTTCGTGAGTGTTGATGTGTGTGTGCCCATGCAATGTCAACTACACACATGTGTCACCCAGGAGTAGAGTGCCTGTTTGTGTGATTGTTCAACCCTGTGATTGTGTGCACATGTGGTAGTTGTATGTTGTGCACTGTGCAGCGCGTTGGTGTGTCCTTGCAGTTCAGGTTGACTCCTACTTGTTGCTTTTGGCAATTGTGAGTATGCAGAGTGTGTGACTGGCAAGTCAGGGTTGTGTTTTGTTGATCAGCCGTGGGTCTTGATACTGTTTGTACTCACTGTGCATACCTGCTCAACCACACTGACATTGTGGGTGTGATGTTCTCATGCATTGCTGTCACATGGTGCTTTATTGCCTCCAGTGTGGCATGTGGTGTGCGGTGTCATACCATCCCCTATCTGTGCTTCAGATGCCTTGACATTGTGAGTCTGCATTCCTTCTATTTGTGTATGGTACACTCCTGCCATGTCCACTACTGACATTCACACCACTTCACTTTGATGACAGCTGTCCCCTTGTGTTGCCTGTGTGTGTGCCTCCCCATCTTTTCATTTGTGATACTGTACTTTGTGGTGCAGATCTTTGCCCAGGAGCAATGTGCCACTCAGGACATTTCCCCAATTAGTTATCTGTGTTGTTCTTGTACTGTTCAGCAGTCATGGTTGCTCATGTGCAGTTCAACTGTTTGTGCTGCCCAGTCCTCTGGTCAAGTTGTTTCCACTTTTGTGTCCCAGACTTGTGCATCCGTGGGTGTTGTGTTAGGTGTATGTGTGTATGCTGGGGTACTGCCTGACTTCCTAAGTGTGATGTTGTCATTGTGCTGTTTTGATTGCTGTTGTGGGTGTTCATGGTGTGTCACTCATGGCTGTGTGGGACTGTTATATTTTGTGGGCACACACTGCTAGTTGTGCATGCAGTGTTGTGGGTCTATGTTGCCTTGTCCAGGCCTAGTGTACATCCTCTCATGTCCTGCTGTGTTTGCTATGTGATTTATTGGCATCTGCATCTGTTGTGTGTTTGATGTGGCTGTGTTGTTCTGTGATGGTGCACTTCTTGTCTGTGTTGTGGTATGTTGTCTGGGCATTGTTCCTGGCTGCTGAGGTTGTGCACTCCTGTTCTGTCTGTGCTCCCATTGCCTTTCCACAGTTTTTCTGCATAGGTCATGTCTGGTCTTGTTGTGGTTCTGTGTGTGTTTCTTTTGAGTTCTGTTTTTGGCTGTTGTTTTTGTGCAGACATTGGTTCTGGCATCCCTGTGTGTGTGTGTGATGTTTGTGGATACCCCCAGGGAGTGTGATTTTTTTGTCTGTGTATTGACTGGATATTATTGACACCCTTCCGTGTGTCTGACACTGGGGTTGTGTGCTGCAGGTGTGAGGGGGTATGTTAGACCTGGCACCTTGGCGTGAGTCTCCCTTCCACTTTTTGTCGCTGTGCCTCATGTGATTTTATGGTGTTGGCCGCTCAGAGCACTGTGCCACTGCCAACCAGTGCCACAGTGCAAGTGCTCCCTATTTAAAATATATATGTTGGTTGGATTCCATGAATGGTTTATTTGGTTTACTGTCAGACCCCAGTAAAGTGCACCAGGAGTGGCCAGGGCTTGTAAATACAAATGCTGCTGGTGGGCTTGCAGCACTGGTTATGCCACCCACAGAAGCGGCCTGGTAAAATGTATCTAAGGTCTGCCATTGCAGAACCTGCGTGCAGTCTGGTACTGTCATGCTGACTGGGCAAGTGCACCCACTTCCCAGTCCCTAAACCTTCCCTTAACTACATAGGGATACCTTGTTTGCCTGGACTTCGCCGTGGGCTGTTCCCTGCACCTGTGGTGTTTTTCTTCTGCCGCAGCTCCTCGCCGGACCCGCTCCGCGGGTCCCGCTTCGCGGTGTGGAGAGAGGCGCCTTGAGCATAGAGGGGCTCTGATCTTGGACACCGGACTCTGGGCTTTGGCAGGCAAGTACAGGGCTGCGAGCGGACCCGCAGGGACTCCAACTCCCAGGAGCCCCTGCGTGAGGTCAACCCACAACACCTGGGTCGCTCTCCCTGACTGCCACGCCCCCGCCCTAGCACTTGAAAGCAGCCCCCTTCCTGATCGACGTGGGATACCTTGTTTGCCTGGACTTCGCCGTGGGCTGTTCCCTGCACCTGTGGTGTTTTTCTTCTGCCGCAGCTCCTCGCCGGACCCGCTCCGCGGGTCCCGCTTCGCGGTGTGGAGAGAGGCGCCTTGAGCATAGAGGGGCTCTGATCTTGGACACCGGACTCTGGGCTTTGGCAGGCAAGTACAGGGCTGCGAGCGGACCCGCAGGGACTCCAACTCCCAGGAGCCCCTGCGTGAGGTCAACCCACAACACCTGGGTCGCTCTCCCTGACTGCCACGCCCCCGCCCTAGCACTTGAAAGCAGCCCCCTTCCTGATCGACGTGGGATACCTTGTTTGCCTGGACTTCGCCGTGGGCTGTTCCCTGCACCTGTGGTGTTTTTCTTCTGCCGCAGCTCCTCGCCGGACCCGCTCCGCGGGTCCTGCTTCGCGGTGTGGAGAGAGGCGCCTTGAGCATAGAGGGGCTCTGATCTTGGACACCGGACTCTGGGCTTTGGCAGGCAAGTACAGGGCTGCGAGCGGACCCGCAGGGACTCCAACTCCCAGGAGCCCCTGCGTGAGGTCAACCCACAAACCTGGGTCGCTCTCCCTGACTGCCACGCCCCCGCCCTAGCACTTGAAAGCAGCCCCCTTCCTGATCGACGTGGGATACCTTGTTTGCCTGGACTTCGCCGTGGGCTGTTCCCTGCACCTGTGGTGTTTTTCTTCTGCCGCAGCTCCTCGCCGGACCCGCTCCGCGGGTCCCACTTCGCGGTGTGGAGAGAGGCGCCTTGAGCATAGAGGGGCTCTGATCTTGGACACCGGACTCTGGGCTTTGGCAGGCAAGTACAGGGCTGCGAGCGGACCCGCAGGGACTCCAACTCCCAGGAGCCCCTGCGTGAGGTCAACCCACAACACCTGGGTCGCTCTCCCTGACTGCCACGCCCCTCGCCCCACCTCCTTCTCTTTTATTTTTTGCACTGGGATCCCGCTGCGCGGGAGCGCGCGGGAGGGCGCCGGGAGAAGCCCGGGACAAGGGCGGGGCCGTCTGTGGCCGTCATAGGCCGGAGTAGGCCGGGCTGGGCCTACCCTCTTGGTTCTGCCGTTTGCCATCAAGTCCCTAGCACAACAAGCTGATAAATTGCCCTATAGCTATCATCACACTCTAAGATACCATGCCGTCCCCGGTAAAGGAAAGTACCCCCATAAGGCAGGCAGGAACAAAAAATATGACCTTAGAGAATTACTTTCCTCGGGCGGGGGGAGATGGGGACAAGGAGAACACATTAAGCCGGCTCAGAGCTGAGCGGAGACGCTCTATAGATAATTTGAAAGGTAGACCTCTAGGAGACTATCCTCCCACACCTAGCGAAGACTTGACACTAAATGAAGATGTTCCGATCCTGCTTAGGGATGTTACAAAAACGCCCCCAGTGGTACTTATGAGCTCAACCCCAGTGAGTAGCACAAGCCCAAGTAGGGGGACGATTGACTTAATTTCTCAACCGCCCCCAGCATCAAAGTCTAGGAAAGCCAAACCTAAAATAGCTGTAGCACAAGGGGTTTTTGGGCCCCCACCAAACAAACGTAGGAGGAAGTCGAGGGGTGCCCAGGCTAAAAACAAACCAAAGATCCCTCATTCTGATTTTGGGAAGTCATCCAAACCCTCCATATCAACTGTGACAACGGTGGCTGACGTACATTCTAAACCCGCTGCACAGGATGGTGTGGCTCCCGTCCTGACTAAAGAGACGGTTAGCAACATTGTTAATGCCCCCCTCTCTGTTGCTCCGCTGGGTAATTTGGAATTCCTGCTTAGGTCACTTCTGTTACAAATTAGTGAAAGCATCAAAAAAGTGGAAATCAGACTAACCATTCTTGAGGCTACACTAAGCAGTATGAAAAATCCGGCCAATTCTCATGAGAGGGCTCCTAAACCTATTGCCACCCCAACAGCTCCAAAAAGTGTTATGCATCTTGCTCCCTCACAGGTTGCAACTGCGGCCGCCCCACCACAAATCCAGAGGAATAACCCTGCCCCAAATAAGCCACCTAACCCCATAGGACCTATACCCCCTGCAAATGCTGTTCCCCCGGTACAGCCCCTAGATAGTGTTGCACCGACTCCACTAATGAAGCTTCCCCCCAGGCCACGTAGACCCAATTTACCACCAGAGGCGAATGACTTTACAGTAGTCATGGCGGGCGTCCCTCCACTAGAGGCAGGTGAAGCCGAGGATTTCTGTGCTCTGAAAAGTAGGGTGATTAAGTGGCTAAATTTGAATAGACCCTTACCCGTACACTTAAGCAATGAGATCATAATGGTCAGAAGGGTGCCTTGGATAGGGAGAACACGCAAATCCATCATAGGGGATTGCATATTGGTGAGCTTCAGGGATGCTGGAACAGTTGCTCACATATGCCAGGGAAAGAATAGATCACAGGTAACAACAATTCAAACACTTCATGTGTCTTTCTTCTTTCCCCCCACCCCAGCCCCTGTACACGTGACCCGTTCATATGACAACTGGGAAAGGGTGGGTGGAAGGGGTGTTCATCACGAGTTCAATCCCAGGCCATTATTTAGCCGCCCAGAGCTACCCTTCCATACATTCAATCAGTTCCACTGCCTGGATGGTCTTGAGGGGGTAGATTGACAAAGAGATAATGGTATATGGGGTATAGGGGGTAGAGGGGTTCCAAATGCTGAGTGGGAGAAGCACAGCCCCGAGACAAAACAAAAGTCATCAAGTTGCGCCCGGAGTTATGTGCTGGATGAACCTAGGGTTGTAGATATTGCATGTATAGGTGACGCACAGGGACCGGAATTGGGAAAACAAGTGCGAGAATCACCTGGTGGGTCACAGGGAGGAGGGGTCCAGGGGGGTGAGGCACTAAAAATCATCTCATGGAATATAGCTGGCCTGGCTGGGAAATTTAATAACAAAGAGTGGCTTGACTATATCAGAAAATTCCATGTAATTTGTCTGCAGGAGACCTGGGCCCAGGAGAATAATTTCCACCTGCAAGGGTATAAGTGTTTTTTTGTTCCTGCTCAAAAATCAAGATCAGGGAGAGCCATGGGAGGTTTAGCTATTTATATAGATCTGAGCCTCCCGGGAAGTTACACTTGCCTTGATTGGAATTCCCACAGGATTCAGGCAGTCAGGTTCACTGGGAAAGGTCTTAGATTTGTTGCAGTAAACCTTTATAACAACGAGATAGCGGGATCTAACATCTCTCTTGTTACTGAATTAGATAATAGGTTGGGCCAGGTCATAACAGGCCAAAAAAATGGGCAGCCACATGGGTTGGTGGTTATGGGAGATTATAATTGCCACTTGTGCCCGGTACTGGTCCAAATAAGCACAGATTGGTCCCGATGCCCTATGGAGAAGGGACCGCATTTCTCTCATACGCCGTTGGGCTCAGCTTTCAGAATGTTACGGTTTAAATATGACCTTGAACACACCATTAATATGGTAGGGATGCAGGAGGATGGCACACTCCCCCCCACATTTAAGGGTAGAGGATGCTCTTCCTTCATAGATTACATTCTGGTCTCAAGGTCCTTAATTAATAAGACAACTAGTGTAGGGATCGAATGGAGTGGCTTTAGTGACCATAACCCTCTTGTTTTGGAGCTGCAGTATATGGTGGGTCTAAGTATTAGAGTTCAACGCACCCTCACTGAGAGAGCAACAGACCAAGGCAGGAGACTAAAATGGGCTAAAATAGACGGGGAAAAGTTCTACAAGGGCCTGGTGGACGCAGGCATACTTGCTATTAATGATTGTTTGGACACAGAAGTCCGCGGACCGAGGATAATGGAAGCTTTCGACCAGATCGCTAATCTGGTCGATGGTTTGCTAAAGACTAGTGTCCCATTTAAGAACCACGGGAATCCCCGATGGTTCGACAAAGACTGCTCTAAAGCTTTGAGGGAGCTGAAAAGCTGCCTTAAAACTAAACCAAGGGTCCCCCACAAAGTTAAGGTGTGCAGAGAAATTTATAAAAAGGAAATTAAGAGGAGGAAACTTGCCTTGCAGGCGGAAGCATGGGCAGATTTATGAGAAGCGGGGGAAAGAAAGGACCTAGCAGGCTTTTGGAAAATAATTAATAACCCAACTTTCCAGGAAAAAGATACCCCGGATATAGGGGCCAATATTCTCCCAGAGCAGTGGGTCAACCACTATAGGGGCCTGTACAATCATGAGCCTGGTTCTACTGTAGACCTACCGGCCATTCCAACTGAGGCTCCACTGGTAGAATTCTCCATTAAGGAGATCATTGCAGGGATTGAGGGCCTGACCAAAAATAAAGCTCCAGGGCCTGATGGAGTCCCCCCTGATCTGTTTTTGAGTAACATCGAACTCTGGGCTCCCCTAATGACAAGGGTTATTAATACTGCTATCATCTGTGGCCTGCCCCCGTCTTGGTCCACGGCAGTAATTGTGCCGATTTTCAAAAAGGGCAACAGGGATGACCCAAAGTGCTACCGCCCGATCTCCCTGATTGATGTGTCAGCAAAACTTTTGGGGAGGGCAATTCTTAATAGACTGTCCGAGTGGACCGAGGAAAAAAACATCTTCTCGGACACTCAATACGGATTTAGGGCAGGGAGGTCCACTAGTGACCAGTGCCTGAACCTTTATTTGCTGACTGCCAAGTATACCATGGCTAGTGATGAATCCATTTACATGGGTTTCATGGATCTGGCAGCAGCATTCGATCACGTCAATAGGGAAAAATTGTGGGGCATGATGCTTAGTATGGGGATAGAGAGTGGTCTAATTAATATATTGAGGGAACTGCACAGTGACACCACCGCCAAAGTCCGCTTTAATAGGGAGGGGGGTCTGACTAGTTCTTTTCCCTGTAAGAGTGGAGTCCGACAAGGCTGCATTCTTGCTCCCTTTTTGTTTTCCCTTTATATTAACAATTTGGAGCAGTTTCTGTTGGGTCTGAAGGCAGATTGCCCAAGGGTTGGGTCGCGTCATATTCCTGTTCTGCTTTATGCAGATGACGCGGTACTGATCGCACGGACACCAAGGAGCCTACAAATCCTGATTGATGGTTTTGTTAGGTTCATGAGTGCCTTGGACCTTTCTGTAAATCTGAGTAAATCCTATGTGCTCCTGGCGGGGAAAAAAACCACCTCTAAATTTACATACAAAATAGGGAGCCACATTGTGGAAGAGGTCAAAACGTTTCCATACCTTGGTGTAACATTCGATGGTGCCCTGCGGTTTGATACCCTGGTGGAGGAACGTTGTGGTAAAATGATTGCATCTAACGGGGCAATTGCTAGCTATGGCAGGAGGCTAGGAAGATGGTCCCCGGAACAGGTGATAAATCTGTACAGCTCAGTATCATGCTCCAAGGTAATTTACGGGGCAGAAGTATGGGGCTTTGTCAATACCACTAGTATCCAATGTGAAGAAAATAAATATCTGAAATCACTCTTGAGGGTACCACAAAGTACTGCTGGTTTGATTGCCCATAGGGAGCTAGGGAGACCATATATAGAAGATTTGATAAAATTGAGGCCTATTATCGCTTGGTTAAAAATCTGGTACAATCCTGATGCGACACTTAGTAGAGAAATCTTATTGGACTGCCTAAAAAGGGACAAGTGTATGCGCATCCCCTGGCTCCTTTATGTGAAGAATACCCTGGAGGAGCTATGTTTTGGGAACCTCTTTACTCATCCTGTAACTATTGTAGCCCAGAATAAACTGCATGTAGGGAGAATTTTTCTAGAGCGGAAAAACCTACGCAGAGATGAGGCTGAAGGGTGTAAAAAGACAGTGAGGGCCCATCACCTAGTGAAGAGCGTGGAAGGTATGGAGCCATACTTGTTCCTCATGTACAATGCACAGGATAGGTTCCTGATGTGCCGTTTCAGATTGAACCTTCTCCCATTTATGTTGGCATCACCAGCGGGGTTTGCTACATCAATAGAACAGAAGGGGCCCTGCGGCTGCGACAACAGGTCTCCGCAAGACTCCCTTCATTTTGTTCTACTCTGCCCCTTTTACTCAATGCCCAGACGCAGATACCTTGTAAATATTTTGAAAAATGCTAATTTGGTCCACGCTAGGGAGGCACTTGTATTCTTACAGAAAGTTGAGGAACCCCAAACACTGTGTAGTATTATGAACTTTATCAAGGTAGCACTTCGTTTAAGGCTTACTAGAGGAGAAGACTGAAATGTTTTTACTTTAACTTTTAAGTGTTAAATATGGCTATATTGGTGTATTTATGTTTTGTTAATTCACTGTACAAAGAACCCTGAAATGTTTAATGACTTTTTAACATGTAAATATGAGTGTGCTTTTATGGTGTTTTTTAATCACCGAATAAAGATTCTTTGACTTGAACTACATATTAGTCACCAAAAGGTAGGCCCAAGGGCAGGGTGCATTGTAAGTATAAGGTAGGACAAGCCCTGATGTGTGTGGCATGTCCTAATAGTGAATTACAGCCCTTTTCATTTTTCACTATTGTAAGGCTACCTGTTCTCCATAGGCCAGAATGGGCTGTTAGAATTGTTACATTCTATGATCCTAACAGACCCAGGGAACATGGTAGAAATTCGAGTTTAGTATGCCTGAACTCGGAATAATAAAATACATCTTTTAGTAAAGTTTATTTTAATATTCTGTGTTTGCAAATACCACTTTCAGAAAGTTGGTATTTTCTTGCGTGACCATTTCAGCCCGCCTTTGCTATGATGTGTATCTGCCTGTCTGGTTGTGTGAGTGACAGGGCTGGGGAAACCCAGAGGGGCAGGGCTAGGTAGCCTGGTGGTGAATAGGAAGATTAGCAGTCAGATGGGTGGGAGGAGTACACCTGGGCTCTGAATAGGGTTGTGCTCTGCTACCACAATGCTGGCTCCACCTCCTGCGGAGCGGCTGATGTCTCTGCCCTGCACCCTGAATAGAAAGGCAGAGTCATGTCAACAGAGTGCTCAAGAACTGGTTTGGACTGGGCAAAGGCCCCTCTACCCCAGAGGAACAAAGTAATTAGGGGTATAAGTATTGGGACCCTGCTCCCAAGAAATTAGATCAGATCCTGCTGAAACAAGAAGAACCTCTGCCAGAAGAGAAGGAACTGGGAAAGCTGTAGGAGGAGTAACTGTCCCTGACCTGGGGGATTGGCCTGCAGTGGTTGCTCTGCTGCTGAAGGAGAGGAGAAAAGACTACAAAGATTTTTATTTCAACTTGTGCTTAAAGATCTCCAAGGGCTTGAACTGAGCTTGCCCCCTGAACAAAGTCCCAGGACCAGTGGACTTCACCCCCAGCTCCCCAGAGTCTTTTGTAAGTGCCTGCTGCTGTTGTTGGGCCTTCTGAGGGACTACATGTCGCAAGGAGCTGGAAGCCCGATGCCAGGAAGAGAAGCGTGCCGCCGTCGGAGCTGTTGCCGTCGCATCTCGCAGAGAGTGTCGCCGCTGCAGCATCGCATCGAGCGGAAGCGTCTCGCATCATCCGGAAGTGTCTCGCAACGCCGAAGAAGCGTGTTGCCATCGCAGCCATCGTAGCTGTCGCATTGCACCACATCGAGAGGAGAGTCTCACATCGAGGAGGAAGCGTGTCGCCATCGCAGCCATCGTAGTTGTCGCATTGCACCGCATCCAGAAAAGCGCCTCGCATCCACGGAGAAGCGTGCCACCGTCGGAGCCGCTGTCGTCGCATCTCGCAAAAGGGGTGTTGCCGCTGCAGCATCGCATCGAGCGGAAGTGTCTCGCAACGTCGGAGAAGAGTGACGCTGCCAAGGCCGCTGTCGTCGCATCTCGTGAAGGGTGACGCCGCTGTAGCTGACGCATCGAGTCGAGCCTTCTCGCAACATCATAGAAGCGTAACGCATCTGGAAGATCCCGCCTTTATTTCTTTTGCACCAAGAACTTCAACGCATCTACATCGCTGCAACACTTTCGTTGCCCTGCGTGTCGCATCTAAGGTACATTGACTTAAAGTGTCGCATTTAAGAACTTAAGAGAAACTAAGCAATCTTCTACCAACTAAGCAACCGTATTGTGTATTTTGAATCGTTTAAAGGTCTTGTGATAATCCTATATAAAGAATCCTTATTTTTAATATAAATACCTGTGTGGTGTCCATTTGTAGTGTTGTCACTTGGTTACTGTATGTGTTCACAAATGCTTAACCTATAACGCTCTGAGATAAGCCTTGTCTGCTCGCGCCAAGCTACCTAGAGGGTGAGCAGGGGTTATTTTAGGAGTGTAACCCCTTACCCTGACTAGAGGAAAGGTTCCCTGCTTGTCACAAGTACCTACCTGTGCCAACCAGAGAACCCGGATTCTAACATTGGTGGTCAGCGGTGAGGATTCTGTATTTGCATTTGTGACTCATGTACAGTAATTGGTGCAAACTACTTAGTGAATGCAGACCTTAAGCGCAACCAATACTTTTTGGTAGATTTCTTTTTGGGACTGTCTATTTTTGAGCACTGCCAAGCTTAACCATAGTGGAGAAAGCAGCATCCATAGTCTCTGTTGATACTGAATTTAAATGGGAAGAAGAGAAACTAGACAGCTACACGTTATCACAGCTGAAATTCTTTTGCAAGAAGTTTGATGTTTCCACAACTGGGTGTAAAAACAAGGCACAGTTCTACATGGCGCTGAGGGCCTAGGTAGAAGCAAGGAATGCCAGTGATGATGAGAATGCAGATGAGCAACTGGATGAGCCAGTGGGTTCAAGAGGAAGGAGAAGCCCTTCCCCTGCAGGTAGCAGTGTCTCTAACAAAAGTTTAGCTCCAGAGGAGTTGGCAGACAGGAAAGACACCAGAGCTCATGAAATAGAGATGGCCAAACTAAATGGACAGTTGGCAATGGAACAAAAAAGAATGAAAATGGAAGAGAGAAATATGCAAATGGAAGAGAAAAAAATCCAAATGGAGCATGACAGAATAATGAGGGAGGTGGATTTGAAAGCCCAGGGCTTGGGAAGCACTCCCTCTGGTGGCAGCACACCCCCAGTGCAGGTAGAGTCTAGAGTGTACATACCCAAAGATGTAGTGAAGGAATTTTTTTAAAATGATGACATAGGGCAGTGGTTTAAGGCCTATGAGGTAGCCATGTCTTCCCACCGGGTCCCTGAGAAAGATTGGGGAGCGGGGTTGTGGGGACGGTTCCTTAGTGAGGGGCGGGATACACTGCTGGATTTGCCTATATGACTATAATTCCTATCCCCATATGAAGGCTGCTTTGATGTCTAGGTATGGGTTGACCCCTGAGTTGTATAGGCAAAGGTTCAGGGGTTGCACTAAGATTCCAAACAGTACATATGTTGAGTATGTGACTTTTTTTTTGCAGAGCACTGGATGGTTGGGTGAAGGGTAGCAAAGTGAATAATTTTCAAGGGCTTCTTGATTTAATGGCATGGGAGCACTTGTCTAGTAATTGTGTTCCTGAGCTACGCCAACACCTGATTGATAGTAGGCAGACTAACCCTAGGAAGCTTGCTGAGGAGGCGGACCGCTGGGTCAGTACCTGGGTCCACAAGGGTCAAGTGGGAGATTCCGCCAAAGGTGGGCAGGGTCCCCAGCAGAAGAGTGGGGGGGACAAGGGTAAACAGAGGGAGTTCCAGAAGAGGCCCCAAAGTAATCCCCAAGGGAACCAAGGGAAAGGTTCTCAGCCTCCCCCACCACAGAAGCCGACCGGGGCCCCTGACAGGTACACCTGTTCAGAAGGGGCCCATCAGATGTTACAAGTGTGGTAACATGGGGCCTTTTGCCACTGATGTGAAGTGTCCTTTATTTGGTAAACCAGCACCCACTGGTGCTCCATCCCGGCAGGTGACTAGTGTAGCCCTGGGGGAGGAGATGAGTGTCCAAGGTGGGTGGGGTACCTCAGAGATGTCCCTTGTCTCATTAGGAGACTGTGAAGTGGTCCCTCAAACCCAGCTGCCTGAGAACACAAAGAAATACAGGCAGTGGGTGACCATAAATGGTCATAGGGTTGAATCTCTCAGAGACACAGGAGCCAGTGTGATGGCTGTCAAGCGCCACCTGGTGTCTCAGGAGCAGGTTGTCCCAGGAGCATTCTATCCAGTTGTTGCCGCCGACAACACCGAGAGTCACTGACCAGTGGCTCTGGTTCCCTTTCAGTGGGGGGGGGTCTCTGGTACTCTTCAGGTAGCTGTGAGGCCCGCCATGCCTGTAGACTGTCTGTTAGGGAACGACTTGGAGAGCTCACCTTGGGCTAAGGTGGAGCGGAGTGCTCACCTGGAGATGTTGGGTATGCCGGATTGGGCGTGTGTCACCACACGGTCCATGGCAGCCAGTAGAGGTACTCAAGAGGTCCTGGAGCCTGAGAGGGAGGCCCAGGCACCGGCCTTAAAGAGAAGGAGCAGGGGGCGCGGGAAACCGGCCCGTGAAGTTCCCACGGTCCAGGAGGGAGCAGACCTTGAGGGGGATGCCCTGGAACCTACAGGGGAACAGATAGCTGAACTGTGGGACCTGCCTGAGCTGACCCATTGGCAGCAAGAAGGAGGACCCTCCAGGGAGGAATTAAGAGAAACTTAAGAGAAACTAAGCACTCTTCTACCAACTAAGCAACCGTATTGTGTATTTTGAATCGTTTAAAGGTCTTGTGATAATCCTATATAAAGAATCCTTATTTTTAGGTCTCGCCTTGCTATCGCGTAAGCGATTGCAAAGCGAGACTATAGATTACGGGTTTCAAAAGTGCTCCCAAAAAGCGGATTGCATGGCTAGCACGCGCACAATCACGCGCATCGTGCCGCCATGCAATCTGCCTTTTGGGAGCAATTCAAAGGGTCCGCTCCCCCGCCCCCAAGCGCGCACGCGCGCCACGCTCCGCCGGGCTTGTTTTTCTTTTTTTTTTTAAACTTTAAGCGCGAGGCGCACGTGCGGCCAATGCTTGTTGGATTTGTCAACCTGCCGTGTTTTGACATCGTCTTGTCTTCTCCTCGTTGTCTCTAGTGAAGGCTGTTCCCCTGAGTGTCCACCTACTTCACACGAAAGGTAACAGACTTCTTCTAAATTTTTACTTCCATACAATATATTCCTACCTAAACATATCTACAAACATCACTGCATTACAAACTGCACACACAATACACGTCATGCAAAGGCCCACAACATTGAAATCTCTCGTCATCCTTTGCAGCAGCCTAGACTCCATACAAAAGATTTGTTTATCCCAACTTTGAAGCCACATGTTGTAATATGCTTCCCAACTGCCTTTATAAAATGCCTGGGGTGCACACAGGACTACACTGCCAGGCACAGCGCTGCCGACTGCCTGCCTTCCTGCCTTCCTGTCCATGCACTGTTACCCCGTGCTGCAGCCACAGGACAGTGGCTACATTCCCTGCATCTTCTCCACAACACATTGTTCCTGCCATGGGGGTTCCCACAGCCGGGTGCAGTTAATAAGTACAGGGACCCAAATGCATGTGGCATCACAGAACGGACGTGGTACAGGTAATCTTAATGTGTTTTACTTTTATATAGCGCAAACTTTACCCGAAGATATCAAAGCGCTTTAAATCAGCACCAATTGCATTACAGTTCACATTGCGTGTGAGATAGGATAAACAACAAGCTTAGCATGAAAGAGAGTAGGCATGCACAGTGGGGCAGAGGGGGGAGCGCCGGCGTTTATAAAGTATGTAAACCACAGTGCATGTTTGGTGAATTACATAACACTGCGTAGCCTAAAGGTGGGATGCCGGGCAGGGCTTGTACTAGGTTCCCTGGTTCTATAGTGCACCACTTGAAGTGCAGGAGTGTAATGCAGTTAAATCCCTCCACAGAGGCTTGACAAGGTCCTCGGGAATTTATTTATAAAGGGCTGCCTTTTCTGGTCTTCACAGCTGCCCCGGCCGTGGACTGACTCTGGTTTTTGTTTGTCCTATCTCACACGCAATGGGACACTTTGAAACAGGATGTGAAAACCAGACCCGTGGCAGCTGTGTTGATAAGCTGTTGACGATAAGCTTATCTCGCTCGAGCATCGGCTTGTTCACTCTTGTAACAAATACCATACAGAGGGAGACGTGTACAGTTACACTCAGTGTTTCACACTTGTAACAAATACCATACATAGGGAGACGTGTACAGTTACACTCAGTGTTTCACTCTTGTAACAAATACCATACAGAGGGAGACGTGTACAGTTACACTCAGTGTTTCACTCTTGTAACAAATACCATACAGAGGGAGACGTGTACAGTTACACTCAGTGTTTCACTCTTGTAACGCAAATACCATAGAGAGGGAGACGTGTACAGCTACACTCAGTGTTTCACTCTTGTAACGCAAATACCATAGAGAGGGAGACGTGTACAGTTACACTCAGTGTGTGGTTCCCAGTTTCCCTTTAAATCGTTTGTTTATTGTCTCCGGCTGAAGGACACTTCTAAAGCACCGGTCAATTAGTCACTGTTTTCATATTCCCATTTTTATTATGCACTCTTTCAACGTGATAATATTATTGAACTTTAAAAAGCATTTTACATTTGGAAAAGAAACAAAGTAAATAAAGAAGCCAATAGAATAGTCTAATGCTTAACGCTGACAAACGAAAGGAGCAGCTGCACCGGGACATATAAACCTCCAGCCCGTCCCTCGCTGAAACCCTCAGAGGAATCAAGGGGCATATCAACTAGGGCTTTATCTCTGCTTTTTTGGCTTTAAAAGCCAAAAAAGGAGAGATAAAACTAGCGCCCTATCAACAACAGGGTGCTAACATGCAAATTTGCATGTTAGCACCCTTTTACTCTACGCTTCCCCTTGCATCTCTAATGAGATGCAAAGGGGGCGTTTCAGATTAAAATAATAGGAGAAATGTCGCTCAGCGACATTTCTCCTATTATCAAGAATGTCGCTAACCCTGTTAGAGACAAAAAAAGCAGCGCTAACCGCGGTTAACGCTGCTTTTTTACGTCTAGTATTTTTCTGACTTAGCCATGATATCCTATGGAAGGAGGATATCATGGCTAAGTTTGCCTGTCCCTATCAACAAGGTAACGTGAGATTATCGCTGGGTTTCCAGCGATAATCTCATGTTAGCCTGTTAGCGTGAGGATTTTTATCGCTATTGAGATAAGCGTTGCTAATAGCACGCTATCTCAGTGATAAAAATTCACGCTAGCCGGCGATAATTATCCTAGCGCTAAGTGCGCTTAGAGATAATTATCCCCGGTTGTTGTTGATATGCCCCCAAGTTTGCCCACACCGTAAAATGCATTATCACGTTTTAAAACAACAGCAATCTGCAGAAAAGTACACTTGAGCCAGTTGTAGTGTGCCAGCCAGTGCTTAATTTGTGCCGGTTACGTTTCCGGTGCTCAGCACCCGCACTTAATTGTGATAATAGCTGTCTGCTACATGGCAGCACTGTTTGAGTGATTCAGAGACGAGCACAACAACAATTCTTTATTAATTGAAAAGACATTATAAATGACTAGTACCTTGCGTCCCAGCTGTTCTTGTAGCTTTGGGGCATGGAAGAGTCTGATTTGTCACACTTGTAGGAGTGTGATTGCTAGAAGTTGTGGTGTTACTCTTATTGGCAGCACTGGCAGGGGCAACGGGTAGTGTGCGAGCTTTGATAGTCTCATTAAGAGAGCCCTGGCACATATTGTTTTACAAATTAAGCACTGGTGCAAGTGGTAGCTTGATGCAAAGCACGGCATTCTATTTACTATCCAGCTATTTTGCATTGGAAAGAAGCACATTTCACTGCGTAAAAAATGGAAGGCCCTGGTTTTTGTCAAGGGGCAAACAGTGATAGAGTTTGACTCCAGGCCTGACTACGAAAATAGCCAGACCAGGCTCTACATTCAAATAGCAATATCTACTTAAAGCAAGTGCAAAATGTGTTAATTTCTCCCAAACATGACACACTGTATGTGTGCTACAGTGCACAGCACACATCCAATGTGTGGCAACCTTTTGAGTTTGTCTACGCATATACATTTGTGGTGGAAATGTGTGCCCCAAGTACAATCCTATGCTAGAAGCTTACACTCCCCCTGTGCACCCTGGTGTGAAGCTACCTGTCTCACAGGGCAGCCCTCTTTGTGTGACAGCGCAGGGGATGCACTGTATTTTTCTCCTTGCACAAATCAGTACAATAAATTCATTTGGATGCAGCACTGTGTGAAAAAAAGAAAATCTGGGCCTTGTTTACTAGGAGCACGAAAGTAAAAGAGTGTAGTTTCGGTTACAGTGCCAACATGTATGTAAAACTCTCTTTTTACTATGACATATATGCACTGACTGGCTGCATAACAATTACACTTGCCACATCTCTTACTACCCCTCTCTCTTCTTTCTTTCTTTCTCTCTCCATCTCACTCTCTTTCTCTCTGTTATTTTTGTCCTCTTTTCCTTTTCTTACTCATCCTCTTTTTTTGTCTTCTGTTTTCTCCCTTGTCACTCTTCCTTGGCCCTCTCTTTCATTTTCGTCTCCACAGCGTTACTCATCTCTCTGTCTTTCTGTGGCGCACGCACTGTTTTTATCTTCCCTTGTCCCTAAAGCAAAGACAAAACCATTGCTCAGTTTAACAAACATTTGCAATGCAATAGGTCTCGCATTTACGCGAGTTTAAGCTATTGGCATTGTAAATAGTAATCCCTTTTATTTATTTGTTTTAAAAACCAAGACACAAATAAAAGGCATTGTCATTTACAATGCCAATAGCTCAAACTCAAGTAAATGCGAGACCTATTGCATTGCAAATGCTTGTTAATATAAATACCTGTGTGGTGTCCATTTGTAGTGTTGTCACTTGGTTACTGTATGTGTTCATAAATGCTTAACCTATAACGCTCTGAGATAAGCCTTGTCTGCTCGCGCCAAGCTACCTAGAGGGTGAGCAGGGGTTATTTTAGGAGTGTAACCCCTTACCCTGACTAGAGGAAAGGTTCTAACAGGGTATATGTGAAGATTCCTACTTATGTTTGACAGTCATGGAGTGTCTCAATTAGGCCTGGGCGAAAATTTCGTTCCGTTCGCGGAAATTGCGATAATTTGACATTTTCGCGTTCCGCAGAGAGCGCGAAAATTTCAAAAATTCCGGTTTCCGCAGCTTGGCGATAATTTGTTTCTTGCTCGCGCTGTAAAATAATACATTCTCGCGCGCGCGCGATCGCCTTACCTGAATCCCTGCGTTCGCCGACAAGTTTTCTTGATCCGGTCGCGTTCTCCATGAGATGTTGTATTGTTTTTAGCCATTTGCGCTGTCTCGCTACAGTTCGCACCCGCAGTGACGTCATGCGTCGCGCGATCACGTCTTTCTTCACGCGATCATGCACCGCGAGACAACTCAAAACAAGATGGCCCGCAAGCAACCACATGGGTAAGTTGGCGACCCGCAACCATGAAGAAAATCTCGCGAACATGCCGGAAAAAAACTTCCGCATCTTCGCGATATTTCCGCTTGTTTGCGATAATTTTAAACATTTTCACGATAATTTGCGAAAGTTAATTTCGCAAATTCCGCCCACCCCTAGTCTCAATGTGCCCTATGTGTTGTGCTGCTGGCATACTCCTGTGAAGTAGTTGTGTACATATGGGTGGCTGTTCACAGTTTGACTGCAGGGCCTTCCTTTCGTCCCTGTGCCTATACATGGGTTGCCTTGCTGTCTCCCTGAGTTGTTGCACTGAGGTGACTGTGGTTTGACTTCACTCACTGTGCCAGCCATGTGTGCTTTTATGGGGTGAGGTTGTTGTTCTCTGTTCCTTGCCTTGCATGTGATGTACACATGCTTGCTGGTTATCTCCTTGCCTTCCATTTTTGTGCACCTCACTTCGGCTTTCCTATATGTTGGGCTCCATTGCTGGTGGCATTTGGTCTGTGTATGTGGCTGTGTGTCAGTGTGGGGTATGTCTGTGTGACTTGGCAGGCTGTGTGTCCAGTAGGATGTTTGATCATTGTAAGTGTATGTGTCCATTTTGTGCTTGTACTCAGTTTTCTTGCCATGAATGTGGTGTTGTTGTGGTGTGTGGGTTGCCCTTGGCCTGTGCTGCTGTGCTGTGTGTTCCTCTGCAGCCACTCCTGCAGTGGCTGTCTCCCTAGTTGTTTGTTGTGTGGTGCAGGGTGTGGATTCACCTAGCTCGTTGTTGTGCATGGGGGTGCACAGGGGGGCACATGGCATGTCCCTTCATGTTGGGGGAGCTAGTGTGTGGAGGGTGGAGGTGTGGCCCTGTATACCTTATGACCTGCCCATGCCTGGCGCTGGCCCTGCCTTCTGCATTGTGCGCATGTTTTCCCTTGTCTTCACTGCTGCAGTGACGTGACTAGGACAATACTTGGAGATTGTGGAAATGTGTGGCCTGGCTGCAGAGGGCTGACTTTTTGGCAGGTAGGACATGTGGAGGTACACTTGTAGATGTGTTCCTATCCCCACCAGGGTGTCTGGTGTCGCCAGGGACCCTGTATCAGGCCATGAATTGTGTGTTGAGGTTGTGTGCGGGATTGTATTATTGCGTACCTGTGGCATCGTCCATGACAGTCCATGAGTTGCTGGTTATGTATCAGGTACAGCACCGGAAAGATGTGAAGAGCTGGATCCATTGCAGTCGGGACCGGGAATCAGGTTTCACGCTCCGATGTCGAGCTTCCGCCGTCTCTGGTTGGGCAGTTTTTCCGCTGCGACGTGACTGGCTTTTTAGGGCATCCTGATTTGTACAGCAGATGGGGCATCATTCCGCACGGCGGTGAGTCTCAATTGGCTCCCACCGCTCCGGTGGCGGGTGCACTTTGATGGCGGTGCGCGTCGCACTGTGGCGGACGGGAAATGGGCTGTGTTTGGCCATGCTAATATGGCAGGCGTGTGGTCCGCTGATGGCGTGCGGAAAAAGGCATTTTCCGCCACCGCAGGCACCAGCAGTGGTGCCACCGCCTGCCATCCTAATGGCCCCCTCAGTGTTTAACATCATGTCAAAAGATTGAAGACTACAGTTCTTTCCAGTTCTTACTGAAGATGACCCACCTCTAGATTTAAGACATTTGGTGAAGGAAGAGGTATTGAACTTCACAGGTAAAGAAATATGTTTGATAACAAGTGTGAAACCTGTCAGAATTCAGGTAAAACCCAATGTAGTCTTCCCTAGAATTAGGCAATACAGAATTTTGAAAGAAGCAGAAGAAGGAATGAAGCCTGTCATAGAAAACAATATAGGTATTCTTTGAGAGATGCTTTATAGTCCTTGAAACTCTCCGGTGATAGGCATTAAAAAAACTGAGTGGTAGATGGAGAATAGTGCATTACACGAGAAGAATTAATAGATTTGTGATCTCATGTTGTCCTGCGTTGCAAAATCCTGCTATAATACTGTTTCAGATTCCTGCAGATGCAGAATATTATACAATTACTGACTTATTGCTGGCGTACTTTTCCACTTCTCTGCATGAGAATAGTTAATATATTTTTTTAGTTTGGTTCCAAAATGAAGTTCTTGTTTGCTCTCAAATCCCACATGGGTATACTGAAAGTCCCTCGATTTTTAGTAAGATACTAAAGGACGAGTTGGAGAAATTACAGTTGCCCTTTAACTCGTTTCCGGTCCGGTCCTGTACATTGATAACCTGCTTGTAGCATCAAAGACAAAAGAATATTGTAAACTGGACACAATTGCACTTCTGAACCATCTTGCCGACAATGGTCAGAATATTTTACCTTCAGAGATTCCGTACTGTAAGATAGAAGTGATGTATCTTGGTCATCATATTAAAAAGGGAGCAAAGAAAGTCACAAAGGAACGTGTTTCTGCAATTTTGAAGATGAATCCTCCAATCACTCAGAGAGAGGTGATGCTCTTCTTGGCCCTTGTTGGCTACTGTTGTCAGTGGATTGCAAACTCTTTACTGACTGTAATGCCTTTAATAAGGTTAACTTACATTGATGTCAAGGATCCAGTACCATTCGGTAATGAATGTGTGAATACCTCCTGGGAATAGCGAGAACAATAAAATGTATGTAGTGCCCTGCACTTGGAATGCCTGATTATAGTACGCCACCCCTTCTCTATTGCCACAAGAAGAGTGAGTGCTTGTTATCTGTCCTTTCTCAAAAGCATGGAGGAGTTATGAGCCTGTGGCGTATTTCTCTGCTGTGTTAGATCCAGTAGCTGTAACTTGTACTGCCTGTCTGAAAGTGTTTGGCGTTGTTTGCATTCCAATTGAACAAAGTAAAGTGAGATGAATAAATTGTGTTTTTTCCACATCTAGGGGCCGATTCCGATCCTGTAAAAAGGCCCTACGAATAGTCGTACAGAGCGTTTTCTCCGTACGACTTGTACCAGGTAAACTCATTTCACAACCTAGGAAGTACGATTCGTACAGAAAGCCTTTTTCTGTACGAATCATACAAAAGACTGTACAGCAAAAAAATACCCACGATTCCGATCCGGAAATGCTTGTACGCGACGTCCGTATGTATTTCACCAGCGTTTTCCGGCCCAGCAAGTACGATTCGTACCGACGTCACTCCATACGGCTCTTTGTTTACGGGATCCAAACACAGCCGGAAAAGCAGAGTCCGATGCGAACGGCAATGCCACGGAGCCCCGGTACGCGACGTACAGCCATGAACCCCATCGTACGTGTCATCCCGGTCCTCCTGGCCTACGACCTGGTGCACCACACCCGACGCACATGCCGCAGAAGGTGAGAACAACATTCGTGGGTACGGTGCGTACCACACGTACCCCTACGGCGCCATGACAACAGTGGTATGGACCGTACCCACGCATGAATGCGTGGGTACGGTGCATACCCCAACGGCCCCATGAGTCTTCAGGTACGGACCGTACCCATGCATGAATGTGTGGTGAAGGTGCGTACCCCTACGGCCCAATGGGTCCTCAGGTATGGACCGTACCCACACATGAATGCGTGGGTATGGTGCGTAGCCCTAAGGCCCCATAATTATTCAGGTACGGACCGTACCCACGCATGAATGCTTGGGTACGGTGCGTACCCCTACGGCCCCATGAGTATTCAGATACGGACCGTACCCATGCATGAATGCGTGGGTACGGTGCGTACCCCTATGGCCCCATGAGTAACCAGGTACGGACCGTACCCACGCATACATGCGTGGGTACGGTCCATACCACACGTACCCCGTTACGGCAGCAGGAAAAATTGGATACGAGGCATACACACGCCATGAATGTGGGCATAGAGGACTGGCCCAGCATGTTAACTACAAATTGATGTGTGTGTAGGTCCTGGCCAGCAGTGTACAGCTCCAAGGGGGTGCGTGGGTGGGTGCAGAGGCCTCCCAGCAGTGCCAAGACATTTGAGGGGTAGGTGTAGAGGACTACCAGCAGTGCCCAGACATATCAGGGGTGGGTGCATATCCCTCCCAGCAGTGCCCAGACATATGAGGGGTGGGTGCAGAGTCCTCCCAGCAGTGCCCAGACATATGAGGGGTGGATGCAGAGCCCTCCCAGCAATGCCCAGACAAATGAGGGGTGGTTGCATATCCCTCCCAGCAGTGCCCAGACATATGAGGGGAGGGTGCAGAGCCCTCCCAGCAGTGCCAAGACATATGAGGGGTGGGTGCAGAGCCCTCCCAGCAGTGCCCAGACATATGAGGGGTGGTTGCATATCCCTCCCAGCAGTGCCCAGACATATGAGGGGTGGGTGCATATCACTACCAGCAGTGCCGAGACATATGAGGGGTGGGTGCAGAGGACTCCCAGCAGTGCCCAGACATATGAGGGGTGGGTGCAGAGCCCTCCCAGCAGTGCCCAGACATATGAGGGGTGGGTGCATATCACTACCAGCAGTGCCGAGACATATGAGGGGTGGGTGCAGAGGACTCCCAGCAGTTCCCAGACATATGAGGAGTGGGTGCAGAGGACTCCCAGCAGTGCCCAGACATATGAGGGGTGGGTGCAGAGCCCTCCCAGCAGTGCCCAGACATATGAGGGGTGGGTGCAGAGCCCTCCCAGCAGTGCCCAGACATATGAGGGGTGGGTGCAGAGGACTCCCAGCAGTGCCCAGACATATGAGGGGTGGGTGCAGAGGACTACCAGCAGTACCCAGACATATGAGGGGTGGGTGCATATCACTACCAGCAGTGCCCAGACATATGAGGGGTGGGTGCAGAGCCCTCCCAGCAGTGCCCAGACATATGAGGGGTGGGTGCAGAGCCCTCCCAGCAGTGCCCAGACATATGAGGGGTGGTTGCATATCCCTCCCAGCAGTGCCCAGACATATGAGGGGTGGGTGCATATCACTTCCAAGAGTGCCCAGACTTATGAGGGGTGGGTGCAGAGTCCTCCCAGCAGTGCCCCAACATATGAGGGGTGGGTGCAGAGGACTACCAGCAGTTCCCAGACATATGAAGGGTGGCTGCATATCACTACCAGCAGTGCCCAGACATATGAGGGGTGGGTGCAGAGCCCTCCCAGCAGTGCCCAGACATATGAGGGGTGGGTGCAGAGGACTTCCAGCAGTGACCAGACATATGAAGGGTGGGTGCATATCACTACCAGCAGTGCCCAGATATATGAGGGGTGGGTGCAGAGCCCTCCCAGCAGTGCCCAGACATATGAGGGGTGGGTGCAGAGCCCTCCCAGCAGTGCCCAGACATATGAGGGGTGGGTAGAGAGGACTCCCAGCAGGGCCCAGACATATGTGGGGTGGGTGCAGAGGACTACCAGCAGTGCCCAGAGATATGAGGGGTCTGTGCATATCACTCCCAGCAGTGCCCCACTCCCAGGAGGATGGATGTCATTCACACACTGCATGACACACCACACGTGGATGTGAGGACATACAACACATATATACCCACCCATGGCAGATGCCCCACAATACACACCCGGATTTAATGCCAACAGACTGTATAGTCATGGAAATACATACTAAAATAAGTTAGCCAAGGGGACCACACACTGTCACGCACATCACAGGAGTGATAGGAATGTCCAGGTGCTGGTCCAGCCACTCAGATGATGTCTCTCATGTAAGGAATAGGGTCCACTGCCACTAGATACAATGCCCACAATTGTGAGTCAGGTGCCCAAATATCCTGCGTTACACGTGCCATTTGTGTGTTAGGCCGTGATTACACACATGCATAGTGCTGAAAAGGGCCAATTGCTCCCTGATGCCATTCCTACATACACAAAGCACAAGTACAGTGACTGGCAAAGATGGCACAGACGAGTTAGCAGGAGACATTGGTGAGCATGCATGGCCATTGGTGAAGGGATCCGTCACCAACAAAGGATAGGTCGACATAGGTCAGCACAACAATTGTGCAACTGTTTGCAGAGAACATGTCAGGTGCCACAGAGGAAGGAACACTTCCTGGGACAATGTCTCACAATCCAAAATAACAAACACAACAAATTAATATTTTCACAGACAATGAGATGGCACACAGACACCATGGTCCACCTCATGACCATCATACTAAAACATTTCTCAGAACCCTAACACATTACCAGAACACCAACTTCATGGGCCTCGTCACCAACATCAAGTACCTGAAATGCAATAGTGTGGAAACTAAAATAAAAGGCTTTATTCAGCACACAAACAAAAGAAGTTGTAATAAAACACTATTCACAAAGGCCAATGGCCAGTCCATAGATTGAGTCCAAGGGTGGACGGATGAGAGTGTGTCCACCCCTACCTTGGCTGCACAAAGTCACCTCAAGGGTTGTCGACCGGGGGGGGGCATCATCAGTGGGAGTACCAGGCACCGCAGGGACAGGTGTGGGTTGGGTAGGTGTGGTGGGTGCAGGGCTGGACGTATCCACCACAGGGGGTGGTGCAGCACCAAAAGTAGTGGTGAGCAGCTCGCTGCACACTGCAACCAGGGCGTCCAGAGTACTCCCTGCACCGGAACGAACACCAGGCCCAACGGAGGGGGGGGTCCGAGGGATGGGGTGCAGCACTCTTTGGGGAGGTGGTGGACATGGGGGGGGACTCAACTCCCCTGGCCGGAGATTTCCTCATCCGCTTGCGGGGTGGTGTCACAGTGGGGCTGAGGGACTGACTAGCCCTGTCGGTCACATTGAGTGATGTCTTGGCAGGGGCGCTAAGGGGAGTGGATTTGGAGGAAGTGGGTCGTGGGGACTGCGGACTCTGACTGTAGCTGCGTGTCTGCCATTTGCCCAGACCCTGTGGGTGTGACTACATCCCCCTGAGTGTGCGTGCCAGGAGGTGTGCGCTGTGCCTTAGTTGGGGGTGTGCTGGATGTGTCTGTAGTGGTGTGTGCCTGTGACTGTCTGTGTGTGCTTTGGACAGGCATGGGAGAGGGCAGTGTGGATGGGTCCGGGATAGGGGGGGACGGAGCGCCGCAGGAGAGACACTGGACCGCAGAAACCTGCGTTGCTCAGTCATCGTTGATGACATGCCCTCCACGAACGACACCAACTGTGTGAGCAGTCTAGTGTGTTCATGGAGGACATGCAGCATCGATGCATGATCAACCTGCAACTGGTGCAGTGTGTCCACAGACTCTTCACTGAGGGCAGCAGGGGTGACAGGGGCAGGGGGTGCGGTGCCTGGTCCGAAGGAGACACGGTGGGACCCTGCACGGACATAAAGGACCGGAGCAACTGGGAGGGTGTAGATGTCAATGGAGGAGGCGGGTACAGATGGTGGGATGCTGCCAGATGTTGTTGCATCCTCCGCCTCCTCAAGGATGTCAGCCTGGGAACCGACGGTGTCGTACATGCTCTCGCCTCCGGACAGGTCCTCTGACTGACTCCCCTCGCCACTGTCTCCTGCTGACTCCACAGCACTATTGGCACTGTCGCTGGGTCCCTCTTCAAGGTCCATGCTGGTGTCTCCCTCATGTGTGGATGATGATGCTGTGGGCAAGGAAAAGAAACCAGAAAGCATCAGTCACCTGCATACATCTGACACATGAGCACAAGAACAATAGGTCACAGTGCATATCAGGCAATGCATCATGAGTAACAGCTGGATAACTCCGCACATATGTAAGCCCTGTACTGCCCAGTTGGTAGACCCACCATGCCACTTTGACACCAGGAAACTCAATACAAAAAAGGCCACTACTTGAATGAGCAATACACTGAGAAGCTAGTGTCTGTGAACCGGTGAGCACAGCAATACAATGAAGTCATGACACCTCTTGTTTACCCTGAAATAAACCGGAGTGGTACACTCAAGGTAAACTTACACACCTCAATACTCAAGGTGCCACCACACTGAGAGACCTGTAAGTCCCTTGGAACACAAAACGAAAAAATGTTGGTACGTTGGGACTCACACAACTTCAACCGATCTACATGTTTGGGATGTGCCAATTGGCCATTTTGCTAATAGAACACTGATGTGCCTGCATGCAAGATGTTGCACAAGGCAGTGCATACAAAAGTACATTGACACTGTCATTGAAGAAGGTGCCACCTGTTCGGAGGAGCCACTGTCAGAAATAGGTTGTGTTGCAGAAAGTACATATACATGGGCCAACGGAGGTCTGGACGTCTTGACACTCGTTAGTTTGTATCACCAACAACTAATGAGTCTCACAAAATCAAGACCACCGTGGGAACATGTATATGGAGAATCTGTGACAACATTTATTTAAAACAGTGGCTTCATAGAAAATGTGCCAGCTCATTCCATGACAGTGTCAATGTACTTTTGTGTGCACTGCCTTGTGCGACATATTGCATGCAGGAACATTATTGTTCTTAACACAAATCAACGAATTTCCACATGTGAAACATGAACAACTGTTGACAAGTGCTGTGAGTGCCAAGGTACAAATCATGAAGAGTAACAAATAGAATCATGTCAGCTGTCACCAGGCCATCCGTCACCTGATGACACAGTTGGCTACACATATGACCTACTGCCAGTCATCTGGGGTGCCACCCATGTCCACACCCAGGACAATGCATAAGCCAATGGGACTGCAATTGGGTGTTAAAAAAGGCCAGGTGTATTGTGGGGACACCCTCATGGCAAGCATGAATGTACACACAGATGTCAGCACACAGTCCAAACTGCGTTGCATCAGAACCACACACGTGCCAAAAAATGTATGTGCAGGATTCTTGTTGGTTAAAAAAAAGACACAGGCTGCAAAGCACGTACATTGAGCACTGGCCAGCATCACAGGGGCACTGCCCAGTGTATATTAGTACAACCAATTCTCCCAGTTGCACATGTATGCCTCTCCCGCACCCCCCTCCCCCAATACCTGAGTCAATGTGATGTATAAATATCAAGAAGTGACACCTCTTATTCAGGGTTACAACAACTGTGCTTGCAAAATAGCTTCATTGACACAACATCACCTCGTGGGGCTGAGAACACATATTTGTGACAAACAACCATCAACAGATTGTTGTGAATATCCACACAGGCAATGCCCAGTGTGAGTATGCACAAGCAAAATGTTGTATCCCTGTACCGTGGACACATGTAGCACACATTAACCAAATCAAAGTAGGGCAGGGAACAATGCCACAGAGGCAGACCTATGCAGCACACACAGAGAATGTGCACAGTGTTGGATGACACACATGATTAGGAGGCCAGGGTGTCTCAGGGGACTGTATTGGGCACACTGCTCCATGGTCCTGGAATGAGCTGACTCTACCATGTACAACCGTCATGGCACTATGCATATCTCACACTCATGCACATCATGTCTGAGGCCACAACATTGCACATGCATGCTGCAAGGGTATCCAGTTAAAGGCTCACACTCCTATGTTGAGAATCAGCATCAGTGACAACAACTATGGACCCCCTACATAGTGAACAGGTCATGTCACAGGCAAGGTACCGACACAAGTCACAGACCACCCACCCACATGATGCAGAAAGCAATGTGCACTTAGATGTACTGGCACCATAGATGACCATGTGCAAATGTGATTACACACACACCAGGGGACACATGTCAAGGATGGGAAGGGATGAAACAGATGGGCAGGTGACATTTAGAAAGAGAAAATGCACTGCACATATGAACTCTGGGAGTGTATTCATGCAAAATAGCACTTCCTTAAGCTGGCGACACATAACACAACAAAAAGCCAAGTACCTACCAACTCCTTGCTGCAGTTCCTCCTCTAACTGCCTATCGAGGTCAGGGAAGACCACCACCAGGACACGTTTCATGTGGAGGGTCAGGTGTCGGCGCCCGCCGTGGCGGCGAGGTGGAGAGATCTTCAGCTGGACCAGGGCGACCCGCCGGGTCCAGCACCGGATGTCCTGCCACCTCTTGCGGACCTGGGCCAGCTGCCGATCACGCCCCCCGCAGTCCTCACGGCCCTGACGACGTTGGTCCAGATGACCCCCTTCTCGTAGGTAGTTACCTGTCAGGATGACAAAGTGACACAACATCAATACACCTGCTCTATGTCCCAGAAACACACATCAGAACATCTTTGAAATGTTGAACAGGGCATAGGATGCTGACAGGAATAGCCTCATTCACAACATGCAAGTGGCCTGTGTGCAAGCGCACATGCAGTACATGGCATTGAAAGTCTACAGGTGGCATGAGTGGTGCAAAACACTCAATGCACATGCCACACACTGTGCAGCACATGCAACAGCAGGCTGATGGGCAGCACGTGCCATGCAGTCACATGTCCCACTCCACTGACGCAGCCTCAGCAGACTAGACAGACACACCCAGCCACTGAGCACTGGCCTGTCATTGACTACAGCGGATACAACCCTCACTCTGCACATGTGCAATTTGCCAGGGGGGAGTCACAGGGGTTGTGGCAGCTCTGCAAGTCAGACACAAAGCACGGCTCACTTTTCACATCAGATGGTTAGATCAGTAGCCTTCCACATGCAGGTGTGGTGCAACACTTTACATAGACACTCACCCACATGACAAGGAACATTCACACACGTCAATGTCCATGAGGTCGTACACGTCATTTGGACACTCTCACCACAGGTCCACCCAACTCATACACATCTGTGGGTACAGTCACCTGTCACACTGGGGGGAACACTGAATCACCTCAGGACAACATGAAGAAAAGCCCCCAATGATTAGCCAGGCTGAATGTCTAATGCACTATGTAGTGAAAGTCACTGTAAGCACCATGCAAGTGAGGAGTGCACACAGGAACTACATGATGCAGTGCATGAGTGACATAAGCACCCCCCCCTCCGGGACCCACTCTGAACAACAGTGTATGTCAGTCCCACCTGGACACAATATTGACAGTCACACAACAGGTGCATAGGCAAAGGTAGTGGACTCAGAACTCACCTGCTCCCCTGGTCTCCCATACAGGCTGGTGTACTGTGGGAGGAGGACGTCCAGCAGGGCCTGATTCTCCTCCAGGGTGAATGGCTGGGCCCTCTCCACAGCACGAGACATGGTCCAGGGAAGCAGAGATAGCAGCAAGGTTGTCAACAGGAAAGTTGTGCAGGCAAGTGCCCTCTCATGGCTTCTGGCTGCCTTATATCTGTCTTGCTGAGGGCCATTCATTTTGAGGAGTACATAGTGATTGGTCAGAATCATTCGCATCTTATGTTTACTCCAATCCCTTTAAACATACAGCAGTGACAGCATTTGCATCGTTCAAATTTAGAGCATCATGTCAAGTCAACAACCACTTTGCAACATTGTATATTGTGGCCAACTAACTTTTCCAGGACACCTGCTGGAAAAATTTGAAGAGAAAACTCGGTATCCATGGCAACCTGCATGCATTTCGGGCCTAATACCTGTCCCTTATGTGTTCCCTATGTAAATTTGAAAGCCACACACAGGTACGGTGCGTTTCACACGTACCCCTACGGCACCAGTTGCACTGTGCGTGTGACATGTACCTGTAGGCACTGTTAGTACAGGTACGTGTAGGCACTGTTAGTACACGTCCATGTACAACTGGTGCATACACGTACGTGTACTACCAGTGCCTACACGTACTTGGACACGTACGTGTAGGCACCAGTAGTACACTTCCGTTTACGACTGGTGCGTACACGTACGTGTACAACTGGTGTGTACACGTACGTGTACTACCAGTGCCTACACATACTTGGACACGTACGTGTAGGCACTGTTAGTACACATCCGTGTACAACTGGTGCGTACATGTACGTGTACTACCAGTGCCTACACATACTTGGGCACGTTCGTGTAGGCACTGTTAGTATACATCCGTGTACAACTGGTGCGTACACATACGTGTACTACCAGTGCCTACATGTACTTGGGCACGTACATGTAGGCACCAGTAGTACACGGACGTGTACAACTGGTGTGTACACGTATGTGTACAACTGGTGCGTACACGTACGTGTACTACCAGTGCCTACACGTACTTGGACACGTACATGTAGGCACTGTTAGTACACGTCTGTGTACAACTGGTGCGTACACGTACATGTACTACCAGTGCCTACACATACTTGGACAGGTGCATGTAGGCACTGTTAGTACACGTCCATGTACAACTGGTGCGTACACGTACGTGTACTACCAGTGCCTACATGTACTTGGACACGTACGTGTAGGCACCAGTAGTACACGTCTGTGTATGACTGGTACGTACAGGTACGTGTACAACTGGTGCGTACACGTACGTGTCCAAGTATGTGCAGGCACTGTTAGTACACGTCTGTGTACGCACCAGTCGTACACGTCTATGTACAACTGGTGCGCACACGTACGTGTACTAACAGTGCCTACACGTACCTGTACACGTACGTGTAGGCACCAGTCATACATGTCTGTGTATGCACCAGTCGTACACGTCCGTGTACAACTGGTGCATACATGTATGTGTACAACTGGTGCATACACGTACGTGTCCAAGTACGTGTAGGCACTGTTAGTACACGTCCGTGTACGCACCATTCGTACACGTCCGTGTACAACTGGTGCGTACACGTACGTGTACTAACAGTGCCTACACGTACCTGTACACGTACGTGTAGGCACCAGTCGTACACGTCCGTGTACACACCAGTCGTACACGTCCGTGTACAACTGGTGCGTACACATACGTGTCCAAGTACGTGTAGGCACTGTTAGTACACGTTCGTGTACGCACCAGTTGTACACGGACGTGTACGCCTGGTGCATACACGTACGTGTCCAAGTACGTGTAGGCACTGTTAGTAGACGTCCGTGTACGCACCAGTCATACACGTCCGTGTACAACTGGTGCGTACACGTACGTGTACTAACAGTGCCTTCACGTACCTGTACACGTACATGTAGGCACCAGTCGTACATGTCCGTGTATGCACCAGTCGTACACGTCCGTGTACAACTGGTGCATACACGTACGTGTACAACTGGTGCGTACACGTACGTGTCCAAGTACGTGTAGGCACTGTTAGTACACGTCTGTGTACGCACCAGTCGTACACATCTGTGTACGACTGGTGCGTACACGTATGTGTCCAAGTACGTGTAGGCACTATTAGTACACTTACGTGTACGCACCAGTTGTAGACGTATGTGTACCACTGGTGCGTACATGGACGTGTACGCATTTCACACGCTTACAAAGGTGATACAGCCGTACACATTCCAGGAATGGAGGGCTACGAGTCGCACATGGATGTCCATCGAGTACTTATCATTGCATACTTTCAGGTGCAGGCCCTAGGTCTGTTAGCCTGTGATCTTGCACAGGTCCTTCCATCTAGTTGCACAATTGATGTGTTCTGACCTGTGGACACATGTCATGTGTGATGGGGCACGATGTGGCACACATCACCTTGACATGTGCCACATGTGTGTCTGTAGTCCAACTGTGTCATGCATAGCAGCAGTGGGTGTCACGATCAGCATGCCCCTTTGGGACTATGTCAACTGTGTGTCATGTGTTCCCATGAGCTTCATGTCAGTGTCCCATCAATGGCATCTGCTTTTGGTGCATCCAACAGGGGTCTGTGTGGAGATGGGCATGTAACACATCTACGCACACCATGCCACATGTGGATTCCCAAGGCTGTAGAGTCTGTGTGCATGGGACATCATATATTTTCAGTCATTCATGTGTTTGTTGTCTCAATGGCTGTGTCTTTGTGTTGTCACGTGTACCCCTTCATCACACTGTGTGTGACATGTACATTTGACATTCCATGTGACCTGTGCGTGTGCCTTGCAGTCAGCTGTCTGGATGAGCTGACATCCTTCAAATGCAGCTATGTGGTTGTGTGTCACTCCGGTCATATCTGTGGCTCTTCACTCAGACTGGCCCCCAAATCATTTCAGGGCATGTCATGTTGACTTGACAATCAACAGGTGTATCATGCATTTTGTCGGATTGCCAGCAAGCTGCCATCGGTGTCCTGGATGTATTGCACACACCAGACTCCATAGTTACCGGTTGTGTATTAGCAGTGTAGCATGTGCTATGTTTATTGACATTGATGTTTGCCGACTCTCAATCTTCATTCCTTTAAACTATGTTTTGCAGGGCACCACCTGTCCCAAGACTAAAGCCAGACTTGGGTGCCATGATGGAGCGTGCCTGCATCTACCGTTACAGATTCACTCAACAGTTGATTGAGGACCTGACAAACAGGCTGGCACCACACCTCCAACCGCAACACAGGTATCCTACTGCGCCGACCCCCAAGATGAAGGTGATGGCAGCCTTACATTTTTTTGCCACAGGTACGTTTCAATTGACCATAGCTGATGTTGGTGGCATGTCCCAGACTATGTTCAGCCATGTCCTGCGTGATGTTTTAGCAGCCATGTTGGAGTACCTTGATGAATTCATCACATTTCCAAGTCCAGAGGGGTTGAGGGATGTCAAGGGGGATTTATATGCCCTGGGTGGGATGCCCCATGTCATTGGGTCTATTGATGGTACACATGTGGCTTTTGTACCACCACAGGCACAGGAACAAGCATATCGCAACCGCAATCATTACCACTCGATAAATGCCCTTGTGGTGTGTCTTGCTAACATGCTCATTTCCCATGTCTGTGCACGTTTTCCAGGATCAGCACACGATGCCTACATCATGAGGCGTAGCAGGGTGCCAAACATAATGCTGCGCCTGCACAACAAACGAGCATGTCTTGTTGGTGGGTATAGTCTTTTTGTCCTATGTGTTGTGGTATCTTAGTCTCTTACGGCATATCGTGACCCACTTATTTACATGATGTTTCCATGTAGGGGACTCTGGCTATCCCAGCATGCCATGGCTGCTGACACCTCTCCACAACCCAAGAACAGCTGCAGATCACCGGTACAATGATGCACACGGCTAGACCAGGCGAGTGATTGAGAGGACGTTTGGACTCCTGAAGAGCCGATTCCGGTGCCTGGACAAGACAGGCGGGTCCCTCCCTTATGCTCCGGAGAAGGTCTGCAAAATCTTCATTGTGTGCTGCATGCTGCACAACATGGCAGTTGAGAAGGCAGTGCCACTCATCCTGGATCCAGATGAGCAGGAGCATCCACCCGTGGAGGATCAAGGGCTTGGTCACAAGGCTAGTGATGATGAGGAGGAGGGGGATGATATCCGGAATCAGCTCATATGCAACTTCTTCTCATAATGGTGAGTCACTGGCTATGAGTGTGCAAGCTTGTAGCATTGAGTGGCATGTGATGCAATGTGTGTGTCCAGTTGACTGAATGCACAGTGACTTGGATGTGTGTTCTGATGTGTCACTCGAGTGAGGATGTCATGCAACTAGGCCTGGGCCAAAATTCCGTTCCGTTTGCGGAAATTGCGATAATTTGGCATTTTCGCGTTCAGCGGAAAGCGCGAAAATGTCAAAATTTCCGCATTCCGCAGCTTAGCGATAATTTGTTTCTTGCTCGCGCAGTAAAAAAATACATTCTTGCGTTTGCGCGATCGCCTTACCTGAATCCCCGCATTCGCTGACAAGTTTTCCCGACCCGGTCGCGTTCTCCACGAGATATTGGATTGTTGGTAGCCATTTTGCGCTGTCTCGCAACAGTTTGCGCTCGCATTGTCGCGCGATGACGTCATTTGTTGCGCGAACACGTCATTCTTCTCGCGATCATGCACTGCGCGAGTATGAGAAGATTGAGATCTCGAACACGTCATTCTACATCGCGAGCGAGAGGGTGAGGACGCGGGCACATCTAATCGAACGCGAACAGGAGAAAGAGACCCCGAACACGTCATATCCAACGCGACAGGGACGAAGAGAACGTGATCATGTCATTTTCGACACGCCGGCGGAAGTAATGTGAAGCTCGAGAACTCGAACATGTAAAATTTTCAATTTGGAGAGGAATATCAGCTCTAGCAGCATGAAACCTTCTGCAAATGCTGATTTTGGATGAAAACAACTCCTTGCATTGACATTAGGCTGTCCTTTTTTGTGCAAGGAGTCCATTTTTAAAAAGGTGGAGAGAGGGAGGAAGTGACACAGAATCTCCAACTTCCTGTTCCTGTCCAGCAGGCTCCTCCCAGTGCTTTGTCCATCTCCTGCTCATTCTGCCTTTGGATTTGGAGCTGGAAAGATCACTCTTTTTGTCTGCTGCATCATTGCAGTTGGATTTGAGGATTTTTGGAATAGGATATTTTACAAGTAAGTGGTTGTTGTGTCTGTTTGATTGTGGGCATTGCAGTTGTTGTACTAGTAACTACAATTAATTTTTGATAATTATCATCATTCCTTTATTTTTTTTTATTTTGTGGGTAGTAGTAGTAGGCCCGAGCTAGCTATGGGCTTGGCCTCATGGGTGTGTGCATGATGAAGCAACTGTTCCTTTTGGTGTTTTTTGAATGTATTTCATTTTCAAGCACATTTAGGGCATGGATGGCATTGGATTGAGTTGGGGAAGTGTGCTTTTTGGGGGTGGCCTTTCTGATGTTGTTGTGCCTGGCCATGTGGCTGGTGGCCAGTTTGAAGCCTAGGCCTGCAAGCTTGCCTGGCCTTGTCTGCCAACAGGCCTGCTTTTTCATCCACTAGGATCAGAGCAGGTAGCCACAGCTTTATTAATCAAGTGTTTTCTGTGTGGTCTGTTGAATTTAGACATCATTTAGGGCATGGATGGCATTGGATTGAGTTGGGGAAGTGTGTTTTTTGGGGTGGCCTTTCTGATGTTGTTGGGCCTGGCCATGTGGCTGGTGGCCATTTTGAAGCCTAGGCCTGCAAGCTTGCCTGGCCTTGTCCGCCAACAGGCCTGCTTTCATCCACTAGGATCAGAGCAGGTAGCCACAGCTTTATTAATTTAGTGTTTTCTGTGTGGTCTGTTGAATTTATACTTCATTTAGGGCATGGATGGCATTGGATTGAGTTGGGGAAGTGTGCTTTTTGGGGGTGGCCTTTCTGATGTTGTTGGGCCTGGCCATGTGGCTGGTGGCCATTTTGAAGCCTAGGCCTGCAAGCTTGCCTGGCCTTGCCTGCCAACAGGCCTGCTTTTTCATCCACTAGGATCAGAGCAGGTAGCCACAGCGTTATTAATCAAGTGTTTTCTGTGTGGTCTGTTGAATTTAGACATCATTTAGGGCATGGATGGCATTGGATTGAGTTGGGGAAGTGTGTTTTTTGGGGTGGCCTTTCTGATGTTGTTGGGCCTGGCCATGTGGCTGGTGGCCATTTTGAAGCCTAGGCCTGCAAGCGTGCCTGACCTTGTCTGCCAACAGGCCTGCTTTTTCATCCACTAGGATCAGAGCAGGTAGCCACAGCTTTATTAATCTAGTGTTTTCTGTGTGCTCTGTTGAATTTAGTCATCATTTAGGGCATGGATGGCATTGGATTGAGTTGGGGAAGTGTGTTTTTTGGGGTGGCCTTTCTGATGTTGTTGGGCCTAGCCATGTGGCTGGTGGCCATTTTGAAGCCTAGGCCTGCAAGCTTGCCTGGCCTTGTCTGCCAACAGGGCTGCTTTTTCATCCACTAGGATCAGAGCAGGTAGCCACAGCTTTATTAATCCAGTGTTTTCTGTGTGGTCTGTTGAATTTAGACATCATTTAGGGCATGGATGGCATTGGATTGAGTTGGGGAAGTGTGTTTTTAGGGGTGGCCTTTCTGATGTTGTTGGGCCTGGCCATGTGGCTGGTGGCCATTTTGAAGCCTAGGCCTGCAAGCTTGCCTGGCCTTGTCTGCCAACAGGCCTGCTTTTTCATCCACTAGGATCAGAGCAGGTAGCCACAGCTTTATTAATCTAGTGTTTTCTGTGTGGTCTGTTGAATTTAGACTTCATTTAGGGCATGGATGGCTTTGGATTGAGTTGGGGAAGTGTGCTTTTTGGGGGTGGCCTTTCTGATGTTGGTTGTCTTAAAGACATGCTTTTGTTGTATGTGTCTGGTCACTGGTGTGTTGTTGGTGTGCAATGCATGCACCCTGCAGACCTTTTTGGGGCCTGTGAATGTTCGTATTTACATTTTGTTGCATTAAAAAGGCAGATCAGTGTGCTTTAGCATGCATCCTTTACCTGGCTTTTATAGGCCTTTTGTCAGCTCCTGGTGTTCTGTTCTCCAGGCTCCCGGCTTGTTTGTGATTTGTGAGTGTCCATGTGGGTGGTGGCCTTTTTTGGTGTTTGGACTGGGAGTTATTAGTGTCCTGCTTTTGCCATAGGCCTGCATGGTTTTCCTATTGGCTATTTGGCTTACTGCTTCCATCCATCCACCCCCTTTGCCAGCAGCAGCTCCATGGATGCTGAGATGCTCAAATAATTTAATGGCAAATAGGGTCCACCCCACTTCCATTACATTTGTATTTTGGTGGTTATTATTAACTTTCCTATCCTTACTGAGAGTGTAGTGTGTGGCTGTATACAGTAGTATAACATAGCCCTAGTTCAAATAAAAAAAATCATAAATGGCTAGACTATCTTTTGTTTGCACTAGTACAGTACTAAGTAACTGAACCACAACAACAAATGCAACATTTCACTGATGTTCTTCTCCTGGCTTATTTGCTTTTAGGTGCACAAAAGACAGAGTAGGAGGTGTCATCAGCATCACCCGGCTACCCGTTGTACTGCCAGCCAGACAGAAGTCCTGCTGCGCATCACATCCACGTGTGACCAGAACTTGTTGTGCATCTGCATCCTGCCTGACATCTGAAGAAGATGGCCCCAAAGAAAGGTACCAGCTCCAGTACCAAGAAAGTTGCCAGTGAGAAGAAGGAACAGAAAAAGGAAGTGCCATTAACCACGACTGGTGGTGTGCCGGCCAATGTTTTTTTTGGCACCTAAAAAGTTACGCCTGCAGCAGCGTTGTCCGGGAACCAAGCTGGGAGCAGCACAGTGGTCCAACCACACCAACCTAGGCACAAGGGCTTTAGTGTTGCAGAGGTAGCCAGTCTACTAACGAGCAGCGATGTTGAAGAAATGTCATTACCGCAAAGTAGTACACAATCAAGTTCAACGCAGGCGCAAACTCAGCAGATCAGTGTGCAACCGCAACAAGAACAGCAGCAGCCGCCGCAACAAGAACAGCAGCAGCCGCCTCAACAAGAACAGCAGCAGCCGCCGCAACAAGAACAGCAGCAGCCACCGCAACAAGAACAGCAGCGGCCGCCGCAACAAGAACAGCAGCGGCCGCCGAAACACGAACAGCAGCGGCCGCCGCAGCCCACCATAGTAGTTGTTGCTCCTGACGTAGGGGCATTTCAGGAAATCGAGCTTCCTGCAGACAAAGTGGAGCAAAGTGAAACCACTGTTTCAGAAGATCTATTGTCTTCCAGACCACCAGCAAGGAAAAGGAGGCTTAGTCCATCATCTTTTTCTTCAAGCCCCGCTTCTGATGATCGTGATGCCACTTGGCTCCCACCAGCTCAGTCTGAGAGTGATATACACCACAAGACAATGCTTCTGAAAAGGAAGGTCCCAGAAAAACTTAGAGTTATGGAGGTAGATGTAGAAGAGGGGGGTGATGATGTTGATGAAGACGAGCCAGTCATCACGCACATTACTCCCGCCCCAAAGGGATTGGAGACCAACATTCTCACCCTATCCAGAAAGGCTGCTACTGAGCGGAATGTAGCACGGATATCACCAACACAGGTTACACCACCACTACCTCCAGCTGCCATATTTTCCAAGGTCCGGCAGGGACCTACATCCAGCTCAACCATCTCAGAAGGTAGTGGTAGTAAAAGTCACAGTCTAGGTGCACAGGGTCACATTTCAAGCACCCCCTCCAGTTCATCTGGTGTTGGAAGTGGCACATCCAGCAGTGCCAGAAAGTTCTCCTCCCCAGTTTGGGACTTCTTTTCTGTTAGCGCCAAGGAGGAGAACATTGCTATATGCTCAATTTGTCGGCAAGGTGTTCGGCGTGTTGGTACAAACTATGGTACCGGAGGACAAGCAAGTCATCTGAGAATACACCACACTATCGTGTGGGATGATCACCTACTTAAGTTAAAAGAAAGTAGAAAAACTCAACCCATTGAAGTTGGTCAGGATGAATCAGAGAGCGATATTATTGCGGTGGCAGGTGAAGAAGAGGGAGGCATTTCTAGCCATGTCCCCACTAGTGCAGTGGTAACGCCCACATCCTCCTCAGTAACATCAGAGTGGCACCGCAGTAAGAGCCATACTCAGAGTCTGGGTGAGACACCAAGGCGACCGGCGAGTACCTCAATGAGACAATCTGTGTCGTTGAGTCTTAGTGGGTTAATGAAAACAGCACCACTAAGGAAAGTAAGCCAGCCTACCATTGAGAGCATGTTTAGGTTGGAGGGGCAGTTCCAACGCAACCACCCAACGGCACGATTGTACAATGCGAAGCTGGCTAAAATGTTAGCGCTGGACCTTCTTCCTTTTTCATTTGTGGAAGGGGTGGGGTTCCTTGAATTTGTGTCTGCCATCTGCCCGAAATGGAAAGTTCCCAGCCGGTCCTATTTCGCAAGAATTGCTGTTCCGGCACTACATCATGATGTGCTGGAATTGGTTGGACAAGCTTTGCAGCAGAGTGCTGTGCACAATATCCACCTGACAACAGACATGTGGAGCAGTTGCCAAGCCACAGATTACATGTGCATCACTACACACTGGATCTCTTTTGTGGGGGTTAGAGATAAACTATCTGCACGAGGTGTTGTTGACACAGCTGCGATTTTTGAAGGTACTCGGAAACATGCAACTGTAGCCATGTTTGCCATGGAGAAATCTCATACGGCTGAAAACATTTTACACGAGTTTTGCAGCAAGGTTTTGGAATGGCTGCGGCCCATAAGGCTTGCTATTGGTTTTGTTGCCACAGACAATGGCAGTAATGTACTTAAGGCCATGGAACTTGGTTCCTATTTCAGGGTTCCGTGTTTGGCGCACGGCATAAACATTATAGTTCAAGACTTTCTGAAAAAAGAACCCATAGTCAGCAATTTACTGGCCATCTGCCGAAGAATATGCACTCATTTCAGCCATTCTTTTAAAGCTCGGAAGCAGCTGAGGATCATCCAACGTGAACATAGGATGCCAGTCAAGGCACTCATCCAGGAGGTGGCAACACGTTGGAACTCAATGTATTACATGCTTGATCGTCTGTATGAGCAGTACAGGTCACTTCATGAATATGTCTGGAACAGAAGAGGGGATGCTACTGTTAAAGGCATGAACCTTGACATGGAGCAATGGAGCCTAATTAAATGCCTGACTGAGATGCTGTCTCCTTTTGAGGTCTTCACACGTGAAGTCAGCAGGGAGGACTGTACAATGGGCCAAGCTATCCCATTATTGCAAATGCTAGAGCATGAGCTGAATAATGTGTCTGAATCATGCAAAGGTGTAGAGGACAGAAGGCAAGCCCATGACTTGGTGGAGAGCTTATTCTGGCGCTTAGCTGAAAATGTAAGGATACAAACTAAAATTTTGTCACAAGAACATTACATTTGTGCCACAATTCTGGATCCACGTGCAAAATTAGGACTACTGAAGACATTCCTTGCTTTTTCCGACATTGATGTTGCCCGCTACAAAACTTGTATAGCTGAAGCAGCCAGTAAGTTGGAAAACGAAGGGCTGCTAATTAAAGCCCGAAAGATCCACCCACAACAAGTACTGAAGCAGGCCATGCAGAATCAAGTGCAACTTCGTCGGCTGAGGGCAGTGCGTTTGGCTCACAATCACAACACTCACCATCACTATCGACTACAGAAACAATAACTGGATCATTAGGCCGAGTACAATCATTCTCATTACAGGATTGGTATGTAAAGATGGGCCTTTGTAAGCACAGTGCTGATGCACAGAAAAAACAGCACAAAAGCTTACCAGCAGCAACCCTGAACATTGAGCGGATGGTCCAGGCCTATCTGGATGACCCAACAGAGGTGTACGTTGATCAAAACCCATTGCAGTATTGGTATAGGAAAAGGTCTGAATGGCCACAGCTCAGCAGGCTGGCGATAAGCTATCTGGCTTGCCCTGTCGCAAGTGTCTCTTCCGAACGTGTTTTCAGTGCTGCTGGTTCCATTGTAACATTGAGAAGGACCAGTCTATCTCCAAAAAACGTGGAGAGGTTAACAATGATGAAAATGAATCAGCACTTCATACCACCGAATTACACAATACATGAATCAATGGAGGAAGATGAGGACAGCGGCTCAGGTGACGGAAGTATTGTGTCAGATGATTACCTACTACTGGCTGAACCCCCAGAGTTTGAGGACGAGCTATACTTCCCTGACAATTAGGCTCGCACTTACTGTCTTCCTCCCTTTTTTCCCCCTTTGTTTATGTGTCTGTCGGTTATAAACTTGTGAATCACAACAAATCCATTACCACCGTCTTCTACTCTTCTAATTTAATATACAAGTTTCAGGTGTCTGCTATTTGACAGTACAGTCCTCCGAATCCAGCTCCTCCGCTCCATCATACTGAATCTCCTGCTCAATTCCATTTCCATTTCCCTCATGAATGATGATTGGATGATCAAACTTTTCTAGTCCTTCCAAAAAAAGTGGAGCGCGAATCAGATGACTACTATAGCTATCCTACTTTCAGAGCCGAGAGAGACTGGCCATTAACTGAAAATAAGATGGAACAGGTAATGATTGATGCCATGCATTGGACGCAGAGTCACAGACTGAATGATTTAGATTTTGTTGTGTTTGTTGTGCATGAATTTATGTAATTGTGCACTGCCACTAATCAACTTTCTACAGAACACACTAAACTTAACTCAAGGTGAATTCAATTTTCCCCTTCTTGCAAATAAGAAATTTGTACTTCTCCTGCAGCTTGGTGATACATTGCTTTTAATTCAATACAGGAAGGGGACTCACTCAATCTGTGCAATGAGTATGATTGACACAACAGCACCGTCCATCGTGATGATGGCGAAATAGACGGCCCGTTAACTTAAGATGAGATGGAACAGGTAATGACAATTAATGGCATGCATTGGACACCTGACTCTGAGCGATTGGTCTTTGTGTTTCCGTTGTTTGTTTGTTGTGCACAAAGTGATGTCAAAGTGTACTAGTAATCTATCTTCCTGTACACAATAAAGAATGACTCAAGTCAGTAATATTTATATTTCTACTCTTGTGTCATAAAATTTTTACTTATACTGCAGGCCGATCTTCACAGTCAGTCAGTAAAAGTATCAGAGATGATGATGAAGTCAGGAGGACGTTTCATGAGTGGCATAAAACGGAAGAGTCTAAAGTTAAACACGTCAACAACAACCACAGCAGACCCAAATGTCTGTGTAGAAGTTGAATAGAGTGTAGCGGTGGGTTGACTGCAGTGCATTGATTTTACTAACTTAACCTGTAAAATGCTATGTTTGGAATGGATAATGTGCTTTGCGTTTGTCCAACTCTTTGAGAGAAAAAAGAAGGACTCTAAAGTGTTAACGTAGGATGTGCTACTGCTAAGCACTGTGGGCCTGCTCTCTCCTGTTACTGTTGAAGGTCAATGCTGGAAACAGTCTAGAGTAGAGATGATGCATACATGCCACCTCGGAAAGTGTTCTTGTTGCACTACACCATAACTTGTGCATTTGTTCCAACTTTGTTTCTCAATATCCCCTTTGGTTTTCCCCATTTACAATTACAGGCCGGGCCTTGCCCTATACTTTGGAAAACATCACAATGCATTCTTACCTTACCAATAAATCAACATTTTTTTTCCAGCCGGGCAGTGGTGAGTGGCGAGGCGACACACCCAAGATTGATGGAAGAGAGGAGCAAGAGGAATGCCCAGATGCAAATCCAGTCCACATTTTTTACCAGGATAACACAGTAACAGTATCCACTTTAATCTTCTTTTAAATAATTTGATTAATATTTTGTATACAATCTTTACAACAGTGTGTTCTTGGAGTTGGTATTATCATCAATCATCATTAGGTTTGCTCTGTGTTTACGTTTCTTCCCTACCAATATTTAAAATTTCTATTTGCTATCTGTAAAAGTATTAAGGCCGGAACAACAGAACAAGTACTAGAAGTGTATGTAATCCGGGTCTCTCACCATCATGCATGCATTGCCTTTTTCTCCCTTAACATATGGATATGGTAGTCTTCAATAATTGTCGTTTATTTGTCTATGTATGCATACTGTTTTTCTATGTCAAACCTTTCCCAAAAACCCCCTCCCCATCCATTCAACAAACCCTAACCCTCTTCCCCCGGGCTGTGTGACTTATTGTCGAGGTGTAACTAAATTAAATGTACACCAATACTTAATCACACACTTGCTGGGGCGGATGTGGTGAAAGCAACACTACTTCAATTTCAAGGCAGAGCGATGATCTTCTTCTGCTTGGCCACCCATGAGTAGGATATTTCAGAGGTTATTTTTTTTAACAAAGGAACATATACCTCAGCATGAATTGCCGGCATTGATTGGATTTGTTTGTTGTCATTCCTCATATACAGCACTAACTGTTAGGCTGTAGGCCTAGTCAAGTGACTCGACACAACTATAGTTTGTAACTCTGTCTAGTAGGCTATCCCAAACCACCATTCTGTTTTTTTGTCAAATATTTGCTCGGTAAGTTCTGTACTGTACTTCATTCTACTACTCCTCTAACAGTCTCTCAAAGGCGATTGACTGTCTCCTTTTCTTTTTTTGCAAATGCTGCCGCCCTGCCAGTGTCTACTACTACTACTATGCTACCACCACCACCACCCCAATCATGGCATGTATGAAAACGGAAACCATCTTCACCATGCAGCCAGTGCTGTGCCACAGTTGGACATAAACATCGAGCACCGGTAAGAGAGAAGTTTGGGGGAGGCAGAATTAATAATGGACATGTTGTCAATGATTTCATTTTCACACACCAGTACAAAGAATGCATAGACTAGAGGACAGACTGAAAGTACTAGAAGGACCAGTCAATGAGTGAGGTGTGTTGTATCTATCTGTTTGTGTCTTATACAGTCAGCCAATTATTGAAATCAAACACAGGCTATGGGCGGCCATGCACCAGCAAGGAAACAGTGTGATATAAAACAGTTACCCCACCTACAAAACATTAACAACATTGCATGTAACATAGAAAAATATATTTAATATACCCTAACAAAAATAAACTAAACCCACAAAAGCTGACCCACCCCCCTCCCTAACCCCAACCAATGTCCATAGAAGTCCGTAACGCCGAAACAAGTTCCCACCTACCCACCCAAACAAGAATTAAAAAAGGGGCAGAACAGGATGACAGGGACTAAGTGGTGGGGCGGGACTCAAGGAGGACACGCATCTGGCGCATCTCGCCCTCTAAACGGGCGACGCGGCGTCTAAGGGTGCGGCAGTTGCAGCCACAGTGGGGGGGCACCGGAGATGGCACGGTGGCGGCGGGCAGCCGCCAATCGGTGGCGCCGTACCGCTGGAGGGCGGTGGCTGGGGCCCGGGCCGCTGGAGGAGGCTTCAACAATTGCAGCCGCAGTCTCCTCCTCCTCCTCGGCTAAGACCACCAGCCGCCGGTATTCTCACTGGATTGCCTCCGGCTTCCAGCGCCGTGCCTTGGCGGCCAACTCCTTCCGATTTTGTTTCGGAGTAGCTGTGTATCAAAAAGAAAAAAACAAGACTATTGTAAAATATACTCTTAGAAAAACAGTAGGACAAGGTAATTATTTATACACATAGTGGCATGGTAGAGTAGCACTATAAAATAAAGCACAGTAGTACATAACATTTTAAATGTCACCCGTCCTTCTTCCTTCCACCCGTCTTTCACTTTTTAGTTGAACAGTGCACCAGGTGCTCTTCTCCATAAAACTCTCAAAGCGGAGTTGAAATCAGATAGATGAGGCCATTGGTTACCCAATACTTTGTCCGCCCGCCATCCTCATGCTAAAAAGGGTGGGGGTCCAGTGGGGACAATTAATTAGGATGATGCGCCCGGCACAGTGGCGGGCGCATCCTGTTTTTTTTTTACATTCTGGTTGGCTTTGCTGAAAGCAATGCTAAAATGTTGTGCTGCTTTTCCAAGCACAACATGACGGGCCCCGCACGGAGCCTGTCACGTTTTGCTTTGAAAGGCGGGGGGTACCATAGCATAGGTAGGTACCCTCCATGGGGGCACCCAAGCATACTCTGCAATGTCTGCATGCCTTTCCGTGGCGGACGGCAATGCCGCCACGCAAAGGCCTTCCAAAATGCAGATTATATGGCTGGCGGTGTGTTCAGAGAGACACCACCGGCATATTGAACCCTTTTCTGCCTGGTCGACATGTGGGGGGTCTGAATATTTTCTACAGGGATGGCGGGAGGTTTGCCCCTGCGGTGTCGGCAGTGAATTCCAGCCGGCCCGGCGGGGGCAATACGCCCATCATCCTAATGGGGCCCTAAGTCACAACTGTACAGTATACATATACATACAGTACACCCTTGCAGTGAGTGTACTGTCAAGTTCAACAATAGTTAAGGATTATGAATCTAACTTACCACCGCCTGCCACTGGTGCTGCCACTCCCCCTACCACTCCATCGTCGGTATCGGCAGCAACTGCCGCATCTTCGCCCTCCGCGTCGCCTTGTTCGCTGGCCCTGGCAATGGTGGTCGGTAGTGCGCCTAGAAAACATTACACATTTATTAGGCGTCATATACACCTCCCCCCTATTGATCAGTAGCAAGGTTGAAAAATGAGTTAATACTAACATACATCACTAGTACAAATCAGGTAGTAGTAGAGTAGACACTAATAGTTATATATGATCATTGTAGCCTTTGCTTAATTAGCCCTAGCCATGCTACCATTTTACCTTTGTGTCTTTTATTTTTGCACATGTGACGTTACCTTGCAGCTTCTTAAGACACCTTTGAGCCCACATGACCTGCCTCACACTGCTACTGTCTAGTCTACGTGCTGCGTACAAGCGGTCAACAAACATTAACAAGCCACTTTTTTAGGAAGTACTGGTGTACTACTGTTACTGTTAGTCCAGATTGCTTATCCATAAATGCTACACTTTTTGGCACGGCTGAGAAATGCTTGCAAGTTGCAATATACTAACGCACACCATTTCATTTTTCGCATTAGACGCAAGATTCCCTTCTACGAACCAGAGCTTCTGAATGATGCAACAACTACCAGTACTAGGTTCTTCTAAGGTGAGGGGTCCCTTCACTCACATCTTCATTTATAATTTTATATAAACTAATTTCCTAGGGGATGGTGGTGCTGCCTTCCACCACTGTTCAGTTATCATGATTTAATTCCCAACTGTATAAGTGTAACAATGTATATTGTTTTAAAGTTATTGATTTTCCGGTTGGTGCTGCATTTATAAGAAAACAGTGTACAGACCTTCTCAAATTGAAATAAACATTTTGAACTTACATAGACTTGCTGGTATTTGGTGTGGACTAACTTACACGAGTGAGCAAATTAAAGTAAGGGTGTGCATGTGATTTGCTTCCACGACTGAGAGGTTGGGCGTGTTATGTTCTGTGTTGTCTACTTGTTGGGTATCTTGGGGGGAGGGTTCTGAGACCTAATAGTTATGACAAGACAGTACTATAGTCAAGCAGTGGAATTGTGGTGGGTGCGGAATTTCTGATTGAGGTGTGCAAGGAAGGTCCAATCTACCATCACCAACATCCTATTTTCTGGTGCAAATATCTGTGTATGTGCAAGATCCCTACAACAGTAGTATGTCCTATAGGGTATCATATCAAAATAGTAATAAATCTGGTAGGGCTGTGGTTGCTGTGAATTTTCAAAGCCTCAAGATCAATAAGAGTAAAAGTAGTAGAAGACGACGACCCAACGGATTGGACTCAATGGCTCGAGCTACTGGTGAATATGAGTTTTATATTTCAACCTTTCACAAAGAGTAGCACTGGCCAACTGGGCAAGACTAGCTACTACAGTACAGACAGACTGATAGTATGTAGTAGTAGTAGTACTCAGAGTCATCATAGCGGAGGCAGGAATAAGATTTTTGAAACCGTACAGATCGAAGGATAATTGGTGGTAAAACAATAGCATTTGGAAACAAACAATAGTTCTGGAAAAATATGGGGCAGTAAAAGTTATGGAATAAGAAATATTATTAAAAACAAGAAGACTTACTGGGGCCAGCAGAGGAGCCCTCAGCGGTGTCCTCCTGGTGGTGTTCTTCTGAGTGTCCCGTCGACTGCCTAGTCCCTGTCGGTCTGCCCCTGGGTGCTGATGAACAGGAAAGATATAAGAAAGAGACAAACATTGATGGATGGTGTCAAACAAATACAATATTTTTCAACAACGGTCAAAAAACACTTATGTAAACAACAATTGCAATAACTAAATTGACTGATCTCATCTGGTCAACAAGTAATATCGGGGGATTCGCAGTTCGACTACTTAAGTTACTATTTATCAACAGTAATCCAGTCTTGCATTCTGATTCCAGAATACTAAGATACAACTAAGCCTAAGTACAACGTACCACCCAACCTAGCCCACCTATTCCAGGCATGCCAATTGTACATTAAGTATGCATTTCCACTGTATTCCTCAACAATGCATATGGTCAAATCATGGAGGACACATGAACATGACTTCATTTTTTGTATACACCAAATTTGGGTTTGATTGATTGATGCTGATCTGCTAGTGCTAAGTAACTGCTAAGCCTACCACCACTCATTGAACAAACTAGAAAAGGTTCTAATAAAGACTGCCGTACTAGCAGCACGTCACGTAACTGAGTGAGGGGGCATCACGCATACCACTAACAAATTAGAAGCTCATACAAAGTACCTAAACCTAAGTTTCAATCCGCCCCTATCTATTAGTGACAGGACAAAGTAAGGAGTGGACTAGAGTCACTGTAGCATTACGTAACTTAATTTCTCTAAAATAAACTCGTAAAGAATCACGCTATGCAAGCGCAAACGCAAAGCTGCAAACAAGTAAGATTAGTAGTAGAGCAGAAGAGCACCTGTGTCAAACAAAATCACAGACTTTTAAACGTAATTAACCTGGAATGTAAGCAGCAACATGCTTGCTGGTTGGAAGAAAAAAAAGATATTCACAATATATAACACAGAGCAGAAAAACAGACACAAAGTAGTAATAATTAAATAGGTACTTACCAAGCTCCAGGACCTCCACTCCCAGCAGGTCCAGCAGGTCCTGCTCACGGTCCAAGATCTTCGGACCACCTGTGCGTCAGCTAAGCCTGGGTGCGCAGGACACCAGAGAAGCGTGACACTGCCCGGCGCACCTTCCCCCACCGCTGCCGACGCTCCCGGAGGCCGTACCCGGACCCAGGCCTGCCACTTGCTGCCAGGGTTGAGGGGAGGTGGCGCTGCACAAAGAAAATTAGTGCAGCCAACTTCACCTCACCAAATAAGGCCCTTGCGGGCGCCGCCTTCCGCAAGGAAGGCGGTCGCAGCTCTGGCTGCGCCGGCGAACAGCCCTACCCTTGGACATGGTTCTAGGGACAGGGCGGGAAAGAAAAGATAAAATAAATAAAGGAGTAAAGGAAATAAATAGCAGGCAATAGAAAGAGAAAAAGTAGCTAAAAAACAAAAAAAAAGTAGACAAAAACCAAAAATATAGAAGCAGGAAAATAGTTAGAGAAATAATAATTAATAAAGATCCAAAAAAAGTGGCTATAAACAAAGGATTGAAAAGATTTTGGGAGGATTCAAAATCAGGCCCCAGAACCATGCAATAGAGTGAAAAACAAGATGGCCGCGCCCATTGCGACCACGTGCGCAAGTTCGCGCGATATTTTCTCCCTGAACAAGCAAAAAGCAACGCGATCAAGTAAAAGAGGTCGCGAACAGGAAATATCGACCGCGAACGGGCGCGAACATGCATTGCGCGACCCGGAACAGGAAGTGTGCATCGCGAGAGGGCGGGACAAGTGAAAACAAGATGGCCGCGCCCGTGAGCAGCCGCATGGGTAAGTTGGCGACCCGCGATCACGCAAAAAATACCGCAAACAGGCGGGAAAAAACTCCCGCGTCTTTCGCGATAATTTGCGAAAGTTAATTTCGCAAATTCCGCCCACCCCTACATGCAACACAGTTGTGCAGAGAGACTTGATCGGCAATTTACGTGTGTCCATGCTGTTTTGTACACTTCCATGTGTGCGTTGAGAATCATTTTTTGGTGACTTCTCGAGTGTCTGTCATTCCCAGGTATTTGCCACCTGTTGTCTGGTTGTGTCATTGTTGTCCTCCTGCTATTCCTTGTGTGGATTGCAACGTGTGCTGCATCAGCGTTCCATGCACGGACATGTGGAAAGGCCAGTTTGGGTGAGTATTGCAGCAAGGCTTTTTTGTGGTGATACAGGTTGTAAATGTGTGGTGACTGCTTCTGTGCATGTTGTGGTACCATGCATACATGTCTTCTCACCATGGAGCATATGACATGTAGCATTACTCCCATGACATGATAGTCAGCCTTCTTGACAGTCATCTGTAGTGGAATATGGCGTCTGATGAAGGCTTTAATGTGTGTGTACCTTGGCTCCGAAACACTGCAGAGGCTACGGGTGGACATAGTGGGGGACATCACAACAACATGCTCTATGGGGAATTGCATCCTCTCAGTGTGCAGCAGGATGTGTTTTGCTCATCCCCTTACCTTGTGTGCCAGTTCATTGGGATTGACATCATCCGTGTTGTGAAGGGGATGTCCAGCGTATTTCCCACATGTTCTGTCAACGGACCTGTGAGTCTGTTAATATGGAGGCATATCCCTTTGTGTGTGTATGTGGAATAAAGGTGTTCAGCACAATCCAAAGAGCCTCATCTCGGTCACTGCAGATCTCTTACCAGTTTCCATGCGTCATCTATGGCAGACTTGACAAAGATTGGGCATATGAGTGTATGTGTACTTTGGCAACATGCATGCAGTGCTTCATGGCTAATGATCTCTATTGTGCATGATGTGCCTGGTTGTGTATGTATTTGTGCAGGTTGCTGCCCACAACGGGACGTGAATGGCTGCTGATGGTGTGTCTCTTTTGCGCATCTCCGCATTTTGTTGCCTGACACAGTGGCTGTCATTTATGGTGATTGATCATACACTTTCTGGGAGTGATCCATGAGTGAGCTGACACTCCTTCCTTGACATACACCTGTTGCACTGTGCCTTGCAGACCTCCTTGTCTTTGTGTGTTGATGTTTGCATGATTTCTAAGCCCTTCCGCCTGCTGCTGGCTCACCTGAGGCCACGCCACTCCGAGTGCCCTAATTCTGCAACCCCCACACCTCTGAAATGCACAGCCCTTCCCCCTCCACCCATTTGTAATGCAGCCAGCAGCTTTTCTGTGCCACTGTAGCCCCACCGCCGTGCAAAAGGACGGACCGTCTGCGCCTTCAACATGCACAGTGCACGACCCTCTAGTCTTTGCATTACCCACGTCACACAACTGGCTCATGCTGCAGCCACTCTCCAAGCAATGTCCTCGTGACAATCATCCTCCTGCCATCAGGCAACCCCTAAGCGCCCACACACGATACCTGCGCATGCTGAGTGTGCAACTCCAACTGCCTACACAGCGCTGCCCAGCCTCCCAGACCCTGTCATTCCAACCAGGTTAGGTGCCTCCTACTCCACACCCGCTCCATCCACCAGCACGCCATTGGACTCTGTTACCTCCTCAACACTGCAGCCCCACACATCACCTTCATGACAGTAACCTGGACAAAAGCATCCTCAGCCCATGACGTCTTCATTGCCATCTCAGACGGATCCAAGATCACCCGCAGGGACGCCAACACCACTCACGGGGGCTGAATAGGTAATTATTGACAAGTAAACCCTCAGAGTCACAAGTCCTGGTTTGCAGCAACTCCCTAGCAACCCTCGGAGTAACACTCATCTACAGATCTGCAAGCCTACATCCACAATTCCGCTAAGCCATCAACACGTACATCTGCACGCAGGCCCTCACCTCAACAGGCTACATGTGGCTGGGGGCCCGTAACTTCTTGCGGGAGGGGACACACACCACCATCCATCATTGGTCCATCAACATTTGAATCCATGTCTCCAACAAGCAACACAGTGCCACTCACCCCGCTACCGATCCCTCACAGATGCCAGATGTAAGTCGCCACAGACAAGCTGTGTGGGACACTCAAAACAACACCACCGCCACACCCTGCAAACTCACACACTGGATCAGCAACTGATCCATCAATCTAGCCATATTGACGGACTTTCCTGTGAAGCACAACAACAGTTAAGGCACCTGGGACAAGGCAGACCTACTGGACTCCTACAGACCTAGCCGGACTCTTGTGCAAACCTTGCAACACAAAGAGCCATCATTTTGCTTACAGCCCTGGAAAACACCACATACAGCCATCACCATATCTTCAGCAAGGACAAGTGGAGATCCTTCAAATAGTGCCGAGACACCCAAACACACGACATCAAGGAGCTCTTCAGCATTGTGAGTGAACTGACAGCAGATCTCCATTCAAGACACCCCACCCTTGCAAGGCAGATCCCATCCCTTGCTACTTTGTACCACTGCAAGCTCATGGCCATGGACAACAGCCTTGGCACACAGAGGCAGACAACACTATTTTCCGCTGGACAAACCCCCCTCAGGTCATGGACTCCCATCAGCAGCAAGTACACAACCGGGATCATGTGCACCATCCACTCTGGCTCTCCATCAGGCCCCTTCCCACACAACTTCTCAACCACATCATTCACCATCCTTGAAGCCCACGTCCTGCATGTCATGAATGTCTCCTTTGAGTTAGCCACATTCCATGGCTGCAGGAGGCATGCAGAGCCCCAGGCCCTTCTTAAACAAAGGACGGCAGTACCACAGGATCTCCTGGTACATCAGCCTACTTCCCTACCCAGCAAATGTCACCAGGAAGACACTCTACTAGCAACTGTCCAATTTCCTACATGCTACCAGCTCCAGCCAACTGGCACCCGGCCGTTTTACACAGTAATTACACCACTGCAACCGCCATCATTGCCAACACCAACGACCCAGTGGCCACGCAGGCAAGCTGGTGTTCGTCATGGACCCATCGCTCACAATTAACATGCAACTCACCAACATCTGTACCTCATGCTGCAACACCCTCCACATGCTGCTGATGGCCCCCAGATAGATCCACTCCAAAGCAAGACAGACCGTCCCCCTGGTCCAGGACGCCAGCCGGCTCACATACAGCACGGGCCTCTACAGAGGACAACAGCAAACATGCAGGAGAACTTATCCACATCCAGGGTGCATCCGCACACCTCATCTGCAACATCCCCCGCCCCAGCCACATCACCGTCCACCTGAGATAGGTACAATGGCTCACTGTGGGCTGCAGGATCACCTTCAGACTCCTCAACCACACTCAGGAGGCAGTCCACAACCCCTGACCCAAACCGACCTTGGACGTGTGTCATCCAACACCCCGTTGGCCCTACTCCATGCAGCCCACCTTGCCCTGGCCACCATTCATCACATCCACATGACCTCAGCATGCAGGAGATAGTTCTCCCACCTCACAAAACAGACCTAGTACTCCCTCCCCGGGCACATCAACATGACCTCTACACCTTCATGTGACTCTACAAAATTTGTCTGTCAGAGAAATATAGCAAGACACCCCTCAGCAGCTTGAGGCCATCACTGGTGAGTGTTAGGCTCAATGTCTGCATTTTGTGATACATTGTGAGCCATGTGTGTCCTCGACCGGACTCAGATCCAAGTGTATGGATGGCTGGAGTTAGTTCCATGCACAGGCATGCTTCAACATATCCCCACACGTGGATTGTAGACTTATGCTAAATGACTGCAAAATGAAATTCCAATAATTAAATTTTTAATTTCGAACTCTGGGGCGTGATTTGAGCACAGAAAAAGGGGAAATGCAGGGACCATAGAATCCAAAGTTCACAGGGGGAGATGGGATCCTTGGCATTTGAAGTCATCAGAGTCCAGCCCAAAGTGTTTGGCATCATTGGTCAGACGGTGACCAGCAAGTCCATGTGGCAGATGATGGGGTGATGCTGTCGCACATGAAGGCCAGGTGTCTGGCCAGGTGACCTGGGAGATGTGGATGGCCCGCTGCCTCTCACGGTCTTTTCCGTGGACGACAAACCATCCTCCGGGGACCCTCAGATGCAGGCCTTGACGATGTTTGGGACGCTCCGTCGGACGAATCCTCCTCCTCCTCCCTCCCTGTGGCTGGTGCTGGTCTGCGCCTGGCATCACAGGGAGGGTTGCCCATGTTGTCGGCGATCCGACGGAGTGAATGGCTTATGTCCCTTTGCACTGCCAGGAGCTCAGCCAGTCTTGCCTCCATCCGTCCTTGGTGTTGTTGTTGACTGGCTTGTTGATCGGCCTGCTGGTTTTTGATCTCAGTGAGGGTCACCACTACCTGGCTGATCTCCCTGGTGTCACGCCGATATGCCTCCAGGATGTTGCGGATGTGTCACATACCGGTCCCTTCAGCTGGCTGGTCAGGTTCTCGCCTCCGCCTGCCTCCACTCCCGCCACCCCTGCCCACATGAGCCGGGCCTGCCGTTGTGGGCACATCGGGTCGACGGGACCCCTAAGGGATGGCAGTGGCGGTTTTGTCTGCCTCCTCCTCGGTGCCCGCCGCACCTTGTCCCTCCTGGTCAGACTGGCTTTGTTCACTGCGGGCAGGGCTCCTGGGTGTCTCCTGTGATGTGGCAGGAATGGGGGTGGTGGTTGGCACAGATATTCCTGAAGCAGGTGCTGCAGGGGCTTGGACACCAGAGGGTCCAGGTCGGTTGGAGTCATCCGCGGAGTATTGAGAGGCGTCGCTGCTGGTGGGATCCGGTTCCTCCCGAGCCTGTGACTTTGATTCTTCCCCCCCTTGTTGGGGGGATGTTCATCACGTTGCCCTGTGTGTGAGAGAGAGACAATGTTGAAGCTGTTTAATGCAACATGCATGTTTCATACACATTCAAGATGGCACAGTTCCTCCAGGTAGTTGTATGTGCCTAGCATTCTCCTCAATGTACACTTGTGTATGGGTATGTTGCCGGGGACAGATTGATATGTTCGCCTGAGTCGTTGACATGTCCATTTGTGGCTTGGATGCTTCTTCGGCTAGGTATTGGTGTTGTTGTGTTACATGTCCATTGTGGCAGTGGGTAAATCCATTGCCTGTCCTGGTGGTGTGTGCTTGTGTAAGGGGTGTTTGTGACAGGGCCTGCTGGTGGGTGTAGTGTGATTTGGCCCTGGGGCTCCCAGGTGATGTAGCTGTCCCCCCATGGAGCATGCTGCCATGACAGTGAGTGTGAGTTCCTGTCCTAGATATCTGACCTGGTTGTCTTGGTGTTTGTGTTTGCACTGGTCACAGGAGGGCCTTGTGCTGCCTACACGCAGGCCGAGTGCGAGCTATCTTGTCAGTACTTTCCCAATCCTTGTGCATTGCGCATGGTGCATGGGTATGTAGCTGGGCCATATGGGATGAGGGCAATTGTGGCTGATTTGGAATTCACAAATGCGTTTTGGTGCACCCACCCTCCTATCATACGGGACATCCATTCTTGAGTTGGTGCTTCGTGTAGCATGGGACATGGCATGGACTTGCTTTCTCAATGGGGCATACACATGTTCTTGGCATTCACGTTGTTTGTGACTGTGGTTCTGGCGGGGGAGGGCTTGGGGGTAGTTGCGTGCATTAGGTGTAGTTGGGGTGTGGATGGCATTACCCCCATGTTACGTAAGTGGTTTGTGTACTCACCAGGCTCTTGAAGTCATTGGAGTCCATGTACTCCCACCGGCGGAGGCATGGCCATCACCTTCTCCTCCCAGGGATGGTAATGTACTGGTCTGCGGGGCGCGCCACCTCCAGTGATGTTGGTCTGGGCGTGCTCTTCATTCATTTTTCTCTTGACCGCACTCCGCAGATCGTACCACCTAGCTTGGCATTCATTCCTGGTCCTTCTGATGGGTGCGACTGCATTCACCCTCTCGACGATCCTCTGCCACAGGCGTGATTTTTCAGCTATGCTGGTCTGTCTGACCAATGTTCCAAACAGCTGTGGCTCGACTCTGATGACTTCATTGACAAGGATGTCCAGCTCCTCCCTTGTGAACTTTGGATTCTTGTTGGTGGGCATAGTGTGGGGTGAGGGTGTGGATGGTTGTGGGTGTGTGGGTCTGAATGTGATGGTGTGTGTGTGAATGTGTAGAGGGGGTATGTGTGAAGGGGTGTGTGTGTAGGTGTATGTGTTTAGGTGGATGGGTGCAGTGGTTTGTGTGTGTTCTGTAGCAGCGGTGAGTCTGTTGCAATGGCTCATGGTTTGTGTGTGTGGGCCCTTTTTATTGGTCCATTTGTGGGTGGGGCTCAGTTTGAATTTTTGGTGGCTGTGTTATAAGGGGTGGTTGTGAGGTTGCCCCTCTGTTTGCCTGTTTGGATGTGTCCAGGTCAGTCCTTTTCATTTCTTGTGCAGTGTAGACGTGTTTTGTGGTGTTGTGCGAGTGGTATAGGCCCCCCTTGTGCTGTATTACAGTGTCCGTGGTTCTGTACGGTACTGGGGTACGAGTCGTACAGCCACACACCCCCATGCGTTGTGTATGTACAGTGTGTACACGGACACTGGTATGTACGGTGCGTACACCCCATTGCTTCTGTACGGTGCAGGTGTGTAGACCGCCAGCGTGTATGTATGGTGCGTACCCCCAGCACGTAGGTATGCACCGTACCCCCAGCGCGACTCTACGGTGCGTACCCCTAGCGCGTAGGTACGCACTGTACCCCCAGCGCGAATGTACGGTGCGTACCCCCAGCGCATAGGTACGCACCGTACCCCCAGCGCGAATGTATGGTGTGTACCCCCAGCGCGTAGGTACGCACTGTACCCCCAGCGCGAATGTACGGTGTGTACCCCCAGCGCGTATGTACGCACCGTACCCCCATAGCGAATGTACTGTGCGTACCCGCAACATCGCGTACCCGCATCATCCACCGTACATACACGATGTTGGGGGTACGCACAGTACATTCGCTATGGGGGTACGGTGCATACATACCCGCTGGGTGTACGCACCGTATATATGTGCTGGGGGTACGGTGCATACCTACGCGCTGGGGATACGCACCGTACATTCGCGCTGGTGGTACGGTGCGTACCTACGCACTGGGGGTACGCACCGTACATTCGCACTGGGGGTACGGTGCATACCTACGCGTACAAACTTCGCTTCATAGCAGGCAAAGTCATTCCCCGTGTACAGGACGTTTTCCGTACGAATCGTAGATTGTAACGCCGGTCCGGATCGTACTAGTATGGTCGGACTTCATTTTTACGATTTGTACGGAGAAGTGTCCGGGTCCGTCTCGTACTAATTTTCCCTCTACGATTCATACGGATCGGGCCGATCCGTATGTACTTTTTCCCGTACTTCACGGGTCTGACGTGACTTGTGCAATTCGTATGGAAAAAAATACGGATACGAGTCGTACGGGAAAACAAAATACAGGATCGGAATCGACCCCCTAGTTGAGATTTTCTTGACTTGCACCACAACTCAGCACATGGCAGACAGTTGCCTTACAACGTATGAGAAAATCATACTGGCAGCTAAAAACATTTTCAGCAAAAGGTGCAGTTTTCTGAATCCTGCAGCATTCTGCAGCACTGCTACCTTTTTACAACAACAAGAAATTTTGTTTGTAGATTGTTCTTATTTGAGAAACCATTGTGCTTATTTGAGAAACCATGGTGCTTATGCAGTTTTTTCAATTTCTGAATCTGCTGAAGTATCAAACTTGCCTAACTTCACTTCAACACAAGTGGCAGAATTGTCTGCACTGAGAAGAACGTGTTCTCTTGCAGAAAATTCAAATGTGATAATTTATACAGGCAGCCAGTGGTCAGATTGTAAAATCATGTGTTACTTCTGTGGTACTCCCATCAGGAAGGGTTCAAATATTCTTGATTTGTGGGAAGCAATTCAACAACGTAAAGGAATTGCAGTGGGCGAGTATGCTGCCCAAAAGAATAGTGATGATATGGTCACATAGGTAATAATTATGCTGAGCAAATGGTGAGATATTGCACACTTGAAAAATCAACTGTAAGATCAATTGAGCAGATTGTAATGCAAGAAACGGAATGGAAGAATTGAGTGAAAGTTGTTTTAAAAGAACAGACTTGTTGTTTCTTGTTAAACCAAATGCAGCCATCATTAAGTCAAGTGAGGGACCGTCAGGAGGAAGTTCTAGAGGATGAGAGACAAAGGTGTAAAATGTTTTTTTTTAAAGTTAAAATGTCTTATGGTTTCATTCAGGATACAAACTCAGGGGCCTATTACTATGGCAGGCGGATCGCCACCGCCGGGCTGGTGGTGTCTACTGCCGACCCGGCTGTCCACCAGCCATATGTACCTGGTTCTCCCCCGCCATATTAGTATGGCAGGGGGCACCGCAGCAGACGGAAAGACTGTCCGCCGCTTTTCCGCCGGTCGAATTGTCAACCGGGCGGAAAAGGGACAAAATATGGTGGGGGTGTATGCAAGACACCGCCATTCATATTATGATGCATGCGGTCATTGACCTTTCCATGGCAGTGATGCTGCCATGGAAAGGCATGCGGTCCTAGACATTGGGGGCCCGTTGTAGGCCCCCAGGGTGTCAGGGGTGCACATGGGGGTACCTATGGTACCCCCCTATGGGTACCCCCGCTCATTGCAATGCACTACGTGGCAGGCACCATGTGGTGCCTGCCATGTAGTGCATGGCAATGCTGTGCACGTAGGGCCCGATTCACAGAACTGACTTAAGACAAAATCTTAAACATACTACCATTTTGGTATTCACAGAAGGAATTTACTCATTTTGGTATTCACAGAAGGCACTTACTCATTTCGGTATTCACAGAAGTTAGGAGTCCTAACTTTAGGACTCCTAAATGCCTTCTGTGAATACCGAAAGTCTTAAAATTAGGATTTTTCTCAGTTTAGTAGTAGTATAGTTAGGACTCCTAACTTTAGGACTCCTAAATGCCTTCTGTGAATACCGAAAGTCTTAAAATTAGGATTTTTCTCAATTTAGTAGTAGTAAAGTTAGGACTCCTAACTTTAGGACTCCTAAATGCCTTCTGTGAATACAGAAAGCCTTAAAATAAGGATTTTTCTCAGTTTAGTAGTAGTATAGTTAGGACTCCTAACTTTAGGACTCCTAAATGCCTTCTGTGAATACCGAAAGCCTTAAAATTCGGATTTTTCTCAGTTTAGTAGTAGTAAAGTTAGGAGTCCTAACTTTAGCACTCCAAAACTGAGAAAAATCCTAATTTTAAAACTTTCGGTATTCACAGAAGGCATTTAGGAGTCCTAAAGTTAGGACTCCTAACTTCTGTGAATACGGAAGTGAGTAAGTGTCTTCTGTGAATACCAAAATGAGCAAGTGTCTTCTGTGAATACGAAAATGGTAGTAAGTTTAGGATTTTGTCTTAAGTTAGTTCTGTGAATCGGGCCCAATATTTTTACATTGCGAGCGAGGATGCAGCCAGCAGATCCACCCGCAATGTAAAAAGGCCCAGGATGCGCCCGCCAGTGTGGCGGGTGCATCCTAATTTGCATGGCGGGACTGCTGCAACATCGGCTGTCGGTCCCGTGCTCCGTTGCGGTGCCCGCCCACCATAGTAATAGGCCCCTCAGTCTTCCTGCCTCATTGCTGCATTCCATGGCTCGTTATCTCCATGAACTGACTCAATTAGGAAGGTATGCAATGACCAGGTCTTTTAATAAATACTGGTTTAGTATTACATTCAGAATTGTTGCAAAATATTTGTGTCAAGGGTATGTTATTTGCCAAACAAAATCAGAGAAAGAGAGCTATTGTGACGAGGAGCCCTACTGGCAAATCAGAGGGCCCATTTACAGGACTGCAAGGCAGTTTACAATGTCCTTAAATATTGTGAGAAATTGGGTTGTTGGTTGAGTGGGGGTTGAGTCTTGGTCAATCAAAAGCCATAATCCCTGCCAGAGTGAACTACAAAATACACTAATTTAACCTGTGCTAAACTCTGGGTAGCTTGGCACAAAAAGCAGTCAGGCTTAATTTAGAGGCAATGTGTAAAATATTTATGCAACACCATATCATCATATAAAGTCTTTTTTATCGATTATATTCATCAGAAAAGACAGTACAGTATAAAAAAGGATATTCCATACAATAAAAAAGAAGACGTTTCAATGGTAAAAAGCTAGATAAAAAGCTGAATAAAACACAGTGCTAAATACCTATTATGTCCTATTTCTGATAATCCAGGCCCAACCCAGAAATTTGGCCACTGCGATTACAATGCAATTACTAGTGTCAGATCTTAGTATTCTTAACGCCTCGAGCCCCACTCTGGTACCCAAATTATGACATATGGGTTTGAGCCATTTTGCTCGGGGGGCTACATAAGCCGGGCAAACAAAAAATATATGGCCAACATTCAACACAGTTGGAGCACCAGCGGCAGGAATCACTCACCTCTCCCTTCCAACTTTTGGTGAACAATTTGGTGGGTAGGGAACCAACCCTAAACTGGTGGTAGAGTTTCCTGTCGCTGGGCCTACAAATGATGTCCCAATAATCTTCAAGATATGGGACTTTTTTTGCTCAAGAAACCTGCCAGTCAAAGACTCTGCTGATATTTGCGTTAACTGCTTCTGATGGATCTGGGACCAGTAGAGACTTTTAAATAATTGTTTGGATGGGAAGGGGTTATTAGCGGGGTCTGACCATAAATTTCCTAATCCCATGGATTCCAGTAGCAAGCTAACTTGTTTAAACCAGACTATGTTGCCAGAACCCAGTATGGAACGAACATCCAAAAATGCCTTAGCATATGGGGCTAATTCCGGGGTGGTCCATAGTCTTCTCCAGAAGGCCAGAGGTTTAAACCAGGCAATGTCTTCAAAAGAGCAACACCCAAGATCCAGTAAAAGTGGTTTCACTGGGCTTGAGCTAGGAAGGCCCGTGAGATTCCTCAGGAATTAATTTTGCGCCTTAACCAAGAGGGATAGGTCCGCAAAACCCCAGAGTTCTGCACCATAAATAATCGCGGAGGTGATCCTGGAGTTATAAATCTTAATGGCAGGACCTATCCTTTTTATCTGGGACTGTTTTAGCTCTTTTACCAGACACCCGGAAAGCTGTGCAAATTTGAGGGATAGAATATCAATTTGCGGCTTCCAGCTCAGTTTGTTCTCAAGAGCAATCCCCAGATAGGTCATGATATTCGCACTTTCAAGTGTTTCGTTATTCATTGTAACATGACCCGCCAAGCTTCTTCCTTTGTTAAAAACCATATACTTGGTTTTGGAAACATTTACTTGCAGATCAAGGTCAAGGCAAAATTTGTAAAATTCATTCAGGGCCCCCTGTAGCCCCATCTGTGTCTGTGACAATAGTAGGGTGTCATCGGCAAACATGAGCAGTGGGATCTTAGTACCGCCCAAGGAGGGGGCGTCGGTTGAAATAGATGAAAAATACTGCACAACTCTATTAATGAATAACAAAAAGAGAGTTGGCGCTAGGACGCACCCTTGCCTGACACCCCTATTTACTTTGAATTTGTCAGAGACCTGCCCTTGATTCCCCCAGCGGACTTGAGCAAAGTTATCGTCGTGCAGCCTAATGACAATGTTCAGAAAGTCAATGGGCAACCCTAACCCGGCTAACACCCCCCATAGTTTTGTCCTGGGAACTAGGTCAAAAGCTGATCGAAGATCAACGAAAGCGGCGTATAAAGTCCCGCCGCAGAGGTAGACCGTTTTCCAGACGATCAGTTGAAACCTGAAGACCTGGTCAATAGTGCTAATGCAAGATCTGAACCCGGCCTGCAATGGCGAGATAATGTCCTCCTGCTCGATCCAGGACTGGATTCTTGCCAGATTCATCCTGGCAATGATTTTTTGAATCAAGTCGATTAAGCTGATCGGGCGATAATTCCCTGGGCACGAGCGATCACCCTTCTTAAAGATGGGCAATATCTCGGCACCTTTCCATGATTCGGGAATAGCCGCCCCCTTAGCTAGGGCAGTGGCCAAGAATGCAATATATGGCACCCAGCTGCTAAAATCTGATTTAAAAAGGTCCGCCGGGACACAGTCAATGCCCGGGGCCTTTCCACTGGGAATCTTACTTAAGGCCATCTCGACTTCTTTGCAATCGAACGAAAAATTTTGGAGGATGGACAGATCCCGGAGGATTGGGGAAATAGTCTCTTCAGCCAAGTTGGTGTCGGAAAACTGCGACTCGTAGTGCAGCACCCAGGTTTCGGGGAGGACATGGTTTGTGGGAATATGCGAGCTCATAGAGTTGCCCCACTTCACAATGTGCCAGAACTTGGTCAGGTTTTTTTCCTTACTAGCAACCAAAAGATCGTGCCAGTGTTCATTGTCCCAGTCTTGTTTAGCCAGAACTTTGGCCTTGCTATAGTTACTCCTGGCTGATCTAATATTATCCAAGTTTTTAGATTTAATTGCAAATTTTAGTTTGCCATAAAATTCACGGCACACTTTATTGTACCAGTGGTTACGCTTGGGTTGGGTGGGTTTCTTTGCCTTACCCGGCTTTGAAAAAAGAGCCTTGAGACCCAAAAACAAATTTTCGTGGATACGCGTAGTCTCCCCAATGACAGCTTCGTGGTTTTGTAGGGTGTGAAAAGCTTCCAACGCACCTGAGACTTGTGAGCTAATTTCGGTAAGTACAGCGCTATCGATAGAAACCCTATCCCAACGCACTCTCCGTAGATTGTTAGTTAGGAGGGCGTCTGCAGTAACAGACTTGGTGGATTTGTTTCTGCTAACTGCACAAAGCGAGAAGCTCAATACTAAGGGATTGTGGTCACTCTCTGGGCGATCCAAAACCACCATGCCGTTTAGGGTGGACCAGAACTCCACTTTAACAAGGGCGTAGTCAATCCTGCTACGCCAACGACCATCGGCAAAGGTGTCGCAGCCATTTTTATCGGAGTTGGTCTGCCCATTAGCTGCCCTGAAGCCCCGCCCCATACACAGACTCATCCACTGCATAGCAGATTCTGTCCACTTCTTGATAGGTGGAAGATCAAGAGGGGGGATATTCCAGTTAGCGTCCACTTCCATAGTGAGCGAATCCCAGGCTGTGTTCAGAGGTTCAAAACAACAGTTCAAATCCCCCGCAATTATCACATTAATGTTGGGGTTGACTGTTTCCAAAAACCCATCTAATTTTAGGAAGGTATTGGAACCTCTCCCGCCTGGTTGGCCCCTGTTGTAAACATTTATAATCATGATATCTTGGTCATCATTATAGTGTAACAAAATTATCAAAAGGTCTGGACTGTCAATGACCAGTTCAGATAGACTACACTTAAGGGATTGCCTGACCCAGGTGCAAAGACCACCCGAGGCTCGGCCCCTTGTCCCACTTAGGGCCCCTTTATGAAAATTAATAAAACCAGGGAAATATACTGGGTCCACTGCCCACGTTTCCTGAAACACCAATATATTGTATTTGTCTACCCATGTGGACCACTCCTCTATTACAGTTTTACTCCTTAGGCCAGCAATATTCCACGAGACCAAAGTAAGGAGACGAGGATTATCATTAACAACTGATATTTGAGCCTGGGACAAGACCTTAGGGACAGGCTGTATTACAGTCATGCCTGGGGCCAAACATTCTTGTTCTCCTGTACATAGGTCTGTGTGCAGAGGTTTTAATCTCTCAATGCCAGGCATGCAGGAATGTGAAACTAACTCACTGTGTGTGAATGAGGGGCTTACGGGGTTTGTACCCTGAGGGTTTTCAGAACAATCCGAAACTAGCGAAGAGGGGTCAAAGATATCAGGGGGCAAGTGGGGGCTGGTGCATGCAGTGTTAAAACGCTTGCCATCATTGCACAAGGGCCTCTCCATAGAACTGCTACTACTAGTTACATTCCCCGGGCAGACAAAACGACCGGGGCCATTAACAAAGCCACTCACACATCCCTGATTAAGGTTGGTATTAATCAGTCAGTCTACCCCTTCCATGTTGTTCAGCGGGGCAAAGTGATTAAACAATGGTAGATTGAAGTCCATTCTAGATGGATAACAATGGCCTCTATTGACCCTTTCCCATCCAGCTGGCAGATTGTAGCGTGTTTCGCGGGGGGCAATGGGAAAGAAGAAACTCAAGTCCAAGGTAAGTATACCACTAGAGCTTGTAGTGTTTGAATTACAGCAAATGTGCCTCACAACTCTGGGGTCCCTGAAATTAATGATTATGCAGTCACCCTTGACATTCTTGGGTCTAAAGCCTAACCAACTCACCCTTCGTACGAATAGGATTTCAGCACGAAGGCCGGGGGGCAGAGGCCTGTTACCATTGAGCCAATGAATCACCTTATTCTTGAGCTCACTATGGGGTTCTATCTTGCCCTGAGAAATCCCTGGGACACCAGCCAAAATAACAGTGTAGGGCAGTGACTCGGGAGGGAGGTTAATACAGGGATGTTTAGAGAACAAACCATCACACTGGGACTCAGATTGCCCTACAATATTATTGACCTCATTGTTGGGAGCGTTTATAGCCAACTGATTCGTTCTACGATCACCATTTGAGGTATGGGCAGCGTCCACTACGGGGTCCAAAGTAGGTATATTAACTGGGGTTCTATGTGCAGGGAGATTGGAAGGATTGCTAACCATGGTAGAAAGATCAGTGCAATTTAAAACAGTCTTAGCATTAACAGCCAAGCCTGCAGATGGAGTGGTGTTAGGAATTGGCAAGATCACTGAAGTTTTTTCCAAGAGGGTCTTATTTGCAAGCACATGTCTTTCCAGTTGCTCAATAGATGCCAAAAGTTGCTTAAATCTCTCATAAATCGGTAATAAGAAAGATTTTAGCAATTGCTCGAAGGACTCCAAGATACCATTGGGTGGTAAGTTATCACCAGGCAGACTAGATAGGGTCTTATTATGCACAGGACTGGCATTGATTTGGGGAAAACTACAGGATAACGATTGGTGGGGTACTTTAGGTGGAATAACTAGTTTAGGAGCTTTAGGCACTTTAGCACGTCTGCCCTTGGAAAGCACACCCACACGTTTTCTTTTCCCTTTAGTGGGCTGGGGGATGCTTCCTTTGTCCACATTGGCATAAGAAGGTTGTACAGTTAAGGGCGATGGAAGATTAAAACTAGATTGTACAACAGAAGGTCTTGGCTCTAAAATGGATATACTATCGGGGTTGTGTCCGAAGCACTAAAATTTATCGTATCCAACCCCCCAGTCTCAGTGCTGTGCAGCAAAACTTTTTCAAGTTGGGGCAACCTGGACTCGGGGGAAGGAGCAGTCATTATTTTACCAAGAGACGATCTCTTGGCTGTTAAATCCAGGGACAGTCTTTTTTCTGTTAGACTAATTTCGTGTTCAAGGACACGCGTTGCTCTAGTAATAAAGTTATCGAGAGTCCCTGTAACAGTACCCCCAATACAGTCCTGGGCGATCTTCCTTCCAGACCTTAGTGAGGTCATCTTCTATTGTAACAAGCGTACTTAAACAGTAACGACAAAAGCAATAGCAGCAATAAAATGACCGAGACCCTTAACCACACAATGTGTTACAAAAACTAACACTCAGTTAGCATTGGCACTGTGCTTAAAACAACGGAGCACTATCAACTATCAACTAAGCATCAAATGATTAAAAAAAACACAGCAAAGTATCATAAAAAAAATAAAATCGAATATTTAAACCTAGAATAACAGAAGCGGGGGCCCGGCCCGGCCACTACTGGCCACGAACGGCCACAAACGGTCCCGCCCTTGTCCCGGACTTCTCCTGGCACGCGACTGCATAGCGGGCAAGTGTGATTCTTATATGCAGGTAACAACAAGGTCGGGAAGAGGGCACACCTGGGCGTGGTGACGGGGCTGCTGGTCCTCGCAGTCCCGTTTGAGTTCGCCTCCCACTGACTGACCGCTTGGTCAAAGAACCGCACTCTCGCCACAGCGCTATTCTGTCAAGCAACTCCAAGGCAGCCGATTAGCACACCAAACACCCTCGGACTATGAACGGCGCCCGCGCAGTCGTTGATAGGGGCTCAAAGGTCAGAGGACAACAAGGGTGGGAAGAGGGCACAGCTGGGCGTGGTGACGGGGCTGCTGGTCCTCGCAGTCCCGTTTGAGTTCGCCTCCCACTGGCTGACCGCTTGGTCAAAGATCCGCACTCTCTCCACAGCGCTATTCTATCAGCGCTATTCTATCAAGCAACTCCAAGGCAGCCGATTAGAATGTAAAAGGGATGTAGGGAAGGGGTGGTGAGCGTTCAGGTTTCTCAGATTTTTTCACTCACCCGCTGGCCACACCTGGTGCTTTGTGCTTAATGCTTTATGCTGTAGCCCCCACTCCCCGCTGATTGTTGTGCCGCTAAACTGTTATGCAGGGCTGATGTTGCTCTGGCAGGTTCCAGGCATATCGGGTCTGTCAGGTCTGTCAGGTCTGAGCTCTCTCCAGAACCCGCTCCTCTCCCAAGCTCTCAGCGCTCTCCCGTGGCTCCTGATGCTCGTAACTCGCGGTGCCCTGGCCCCCCGCGGTGCCGCGCTGCTCACCGGGGCTTTCCTGCAGCCTCCTGCGGCTCTTGCTGCGGCTCCGGTTCAGCTCCCGGTTTGCGGTGCATGGTTCTAGGCCCCCCGTGGTTCTACTCTGCTGCCGCTTGCTGGTTACCCCTGCTCTCCCGCGCTCACACAACCAGCAATAAAGTGAAAACACAACACAAGACAGCATTGTTTAGGAAAAACTAGAACCTAAAAGATCAAAGTGGAACCACGGGCATCTAGTCACACAAGACAAGATCAAAGTTGAAAAATATGTCTGACCACGATGGAGCACAGGTCGGATACAAGAAGTGGATTGGGCCCGGTCAGTGCTTACCTTCGGACTCAGAATTTGTTTTAGAGAACAAATTCCTGAGAAGGTGAAGCTCAGCAGGTCAAGGCTGCAGGGGGTGTCTGAGAAGGGAGCATCAATGCTGGGGAGCCTTGAGTGGAAGTTGCGGCAAAGAATTCTATGTTCGGACCCAGTCATTTTTATGGAAGTCAAAAATCTCCAGTGGGATGCTTCAGGAGGCTGTAGCCGAAGACAGTTCCAGGGGTTTGGACACCCCTTTGGTGAAGGACAGCTGAACAGTATTTGCTGCTGTGGAGAACAATGTAGCGATAGCGAAAAAAGGCCAACCGAAGATGAACCTTGGGTGGTTACACGAGCAGATTGAGCGCAGTCTCCCTCATTTCACAGAGCAGTTTTTTGCCAAAAGTTTCCTAAGCGCTCAGTTTTGGATTTTGGCAATCTTTGAATATTTATCACCACAACCAAGGGTCCAGGGCTAGTGGGACAATAATTTGAGGTTCAGGACTCACTCAGGCAGGGTCCAGGTGTGGGTTCAAGATTGTGGGAACCTTTTATTTTCCTGTGGCTCTGAAGAGTAAGCAAGAAAATTAGCCCTTTCAGTCAATCTGGTAGCCCTGGGTTCAGGTGAAGATGCACAGTTCAACCAGTACAGCTGGACTCTGTGGGTTCAAGACCGGCTCCAGGCAGCAAAGAATTCCTTCCAGGTACAGCAAAAAAGTCTTTGCAGATTGCACAGCAGTTCACCGAAGTAGGTAGCCCTCTGAGAGTTCTTCCGCAGTACAGTAGTAAACTGAAGAGTGGGTCTGAGGGTCCTATTTAGCCCCAGTTTTGTCTTTAAGTTGGATAAAGCTTCCAGAGGGTTCTACTTTGAAGTACATAGAATTCCCTGCCTCCCCTGCGCTGGATCCAAGCTGGCTGCAGTGTAAATGTAGAGGTGATAAGCCCTTTTTGTGAAGGCAAAACAAAGCCTATTCAGGTGCAAGTGGGTCTGTTCTCTGCTCCGCCCCCATCTTGCCAGCAGATGGCCCATTAAGGCAACCTAATCCTACTAGTGTGTGACTCCCTGGGAGGAATTTACGAGGTCTAACTGTCAGTTACACCCAGTCATGTGACCCAGGAGAGGCTGCAGGCACCAAGTGTCTAAGGGCTGGAAAATGCCAAGCTTCTAAAGGTGGCATTTTCAAAATTGTAATATGATTCCCGACTTTACCATTAAAGTAGATTTTTCATTACAATTTCATAGATACCAAACATGAAATGCTTACCCTGTCCCATTCAAAAGCTAGCAATTATTAAATGTAATAAGGCAACCCAATGTTATCCTATGGGACAGATAGGCCTTTCTCAAGAAAAACAAATGTAGGATTTTTTTTAATATCATGATATGCAAAACTTAAAAGTACATATCAAATCTTTTAATTAAAATGCACCTTGCCCAATGAGCTACCTAATGAACCTTAGGGCTGACTTATATGCTAAAACAAAAGTGAGTTTAGGGCTTGTGAATGAATGAAGATGTTCTTATATAGCGCATGGCTACCCGGAGGCATCCCAGCGCTGCGGATTCAGTCAAGCCGGGGGGTGGAATTTATGGAAATAGCCAGGTCTTAAGATGTTTTCTAAATGACAGATGGTTGGCTTCTTTGCGGATGAAAAGAGGGAGGGTGTTCCATAGTTTCGGAGCGTTATAGGAGAATAGGTGACCTCCTGAACGAGCCTTTCTGATTCTAGGGAATGCTGCTAAGTGAAGTTGATCTGAGCGGAGGTTTCTTGTAGATTTGTAGGGTTTAAGGAGGTTTTTGATGGCGGGAGGGCCTTTATTATGGAGAATTTTATGTGCAATACAAAGGGTCTTGAAATGGATTCTTTCCTGTATTGGAAGCCAATGCAGAGTGTGCAGTGCAGGTTTGGCTGAACTACGGCTATTAGTTTTCATGAGAAGCCTAGCAGCTGAGTTCTGGACGATCTGAAGTTTGGATATTACTGTTCTCGGTGCGCCTAGGTAAAGGGCATTGCCATAGTCCAGCCTGGACAACACAAGTGCCTGAATCACGAGTTTTCTAGGGAGGGGAGGCAAGAGGGGGAGTACTTTTCGTAAAGTGCGGAGTATGCCATAGCAGGTAGCCGCAGTTTTTCTTGCTTGTGTCATCAGAGTGAGGTCCTGGTCTAACCATATGCCCAGACTTTTTATTTCTTGTTTGGGCAGTGGTGCAGGTCCCATGTCTGTGGGCCAGGATATGCTGGGATTAAAGCTAGCTTGATTACCCAGCAGCATGAGCTCTGTTTTGTCCCCATTGAGCTTAAGATGGGAGAGGCTCATCCAGCTGTTGATTTCTTTAAGGCATGAGCACAGATTTATAGAGAACTGTTCTTCCTGATTCAGAGCCACAATGAGCTGGGTGTCGTCTGCGTAGGTGATCAGCTGGATTCCAAACGGAGAGACTATCTGAGCTAATGGGGACATATAAACATTAAAAAGGGTAGGGCTCAGAGAGGAGCCCTGCGGTACTCTGCATAAGAGGGGAACCGGTTGGGACTGAGTATTCCCATCAAATACTTGGAAGGATCTGTCTTCCAGAAAAGATTCCAGCCAGGATAAGGCTGTGCCCGTCACTCCCACGTTTCTGAGACGGTGAATTAACATGTGGTGGTTCACCGTATCGAAGGCGGCGCTCAAGTCTAGAAGGATGATGGCTGAGGATCCTCCTGCGTCCAGAATTTTCCGAGATTCCTCAACCACCGCAATAAGCGCTGTCTCGGTGCCCTGACCAGGGCGGAAACCAGTTTGTGAGAAGTGAAGCAGGTTAGAGGTTTCCAGGTGGGCCGAGAGTATTTTATTGACATACTTTTCCGCGGCCTTGCTAATGCCTGGGAGCAGCGAGATGGGACGGTAGTTGCCCAATTCCAAGGGATCGAGGTGAGGTTTCTTTAAAAGTGCCTTCACCATCGCCTTTTTCCAGTCCTGGGGGACTGTGCCTGCGGCTAAGGAGGCGTTGATCAAGCTGGTAATAGGGGGGATAATGGTAGGCAGTACCTGCTTAAGAATTTTGAAGGGTGCCGGGTCGTGGGGTGAGCCACTTTTTATTGCCTCTAAGATGTGGCAAAGGTGTTCCTCAGAGAGAGGGGTAAAAGAATCAAGACATCTATAGTTCTCCAGGGGTTCAGGGATCAAAACATGGTCCGTCGTGATGGGTGGGAGAAGGTTGAGGATTTTTTTAATTTTTGAGGAGAAGAAACCTGCCAAGTCTTCACAGTGCTGGCCCGTAGGATCTGCCACTTGTGGGGGGTCAGTGGTACGTGTGAGAGTTTTTATAATTCGGAAGATTTCTTTGGAAGAATTGCTTGAGGCTTGAATTTTTTCTTCAAAGTAGGCAGTCTGTGTTGCTCTGATTTCTGTTTTATAGGCAGCAATAGCTGCTCTATAGGTAACTTTTTTCTCGTAAGAATAATCTTTTCTCCAAGCCCGTTCCAATCTTTTACATAGTTGCTTCTGGGTGCGAAGGCCAGGAGTGAACCAGGGACATTTATTAGGTCCACTTTTCTGCAGACTGTTTGTACGGGGAAGTACTATGTTGAGTGAGTTTTCAATCCATGCGTGAAACTTTCTATTAGCGACTACCGGGTTGGGGTCGGGATTAGGAATAGTCCGTTCGAGTTCGTGGGTCCAGTTCTTGATGCTAAGTCTGGGCCAATGTCGCGCCCAGGTTCGTGAAGACACCAGAGGGGTGTGTGTCTGGGGGATTTGCCAGACGAAGGGGATCAGAAAATGGTCTGACCAGGGAAGGGGGATGGGGTCCAATTCCTCTAGCTCATTAATATTGGAAAAGATCGGGTCCAGAAGGTGGCCCTTCACGTGAGTGACAAGGTGGTTTTTCAAGTGGAGCTGATACACTGCGAGGTCGTGCCTAAGGTCAGTAGCCACTTTGTTAGAGGGCTCATCTAGATGTAGGTTAAAATCTCCAAGCAGAGTAAAATTGGACGAGGTGCAGGCTAGGTTTAGTGTGGATTCGAGTAACGAGCTGCAGAATTTTTCGGGAGGTCCTGGAGGGCGGTATATAAGGATCCCAGAGAGGGTGGCTAAAGAGGTAATTTGGATGGAGAATTGAATATTTTCACAGTCCAGCAAGGGGCTGTGTAGGAGACGACAGACTAACTGGTCTTTATGAATAATGGCAATTCCTCCACGTCTGCAGCCTATTCTGTCAAGGCGTTGAATCATGTAGCCCGGGGGGAGTGCTTGAATCACGTCAGGATCTGAGTTGGATGAGAGCCAGGTCTCTGTAAGGAATAGGATGTCTAATTCAGACTTGTCTAATAGTAGAGAAATTTCTATGGCGTGTTTAGGCAGTGATCTGCAATTCAGCAGGGCCATGTTCAGTTGTTTGCTTGCGGGGAACGAGGCAGTGGGTTTGCGGGCAAAGTTGTAGCCGCAGTGGGGACACTTATCTTTAGGAGCATCCAGGGAGATGGGGTGGACACACCATCTAGTAGCGTGACCCCTGATAGCAAGCAGGTTTTCTCTCGAGTAAGTAGTCGATTTTGGGGAGTTAAGCTCAGCGATCCTGGGCCCTGGGCCCGGTCGGCCGCGGACGGGCGCAGACGGGCTTGCCTTTGGCGCGCCTTCGGCGCGCCGCCGGCGCGCCCGCTGCGCGCGTCCGCTGCGCGCGTCCGCTGCGCGCTTCGCTTTGCATCCGGTTTTATGGCGTGGGGCACAGAGAGACTAGAGCGCTGACCCAGCACCGGAAGTGAGCTCCCTCCACTCAATCGGGACAGAAACCCGTGGTGGACCGGGGAGTGACCGGATGGGCTACGCGCTGGCGTGCAAGAACAGGTAATGAATTCTGAAAGATGATTTCACAGTTTTCTGTTAAAAATATATAGTGCTCAACAATAACGAGTGACAATCAATTTTTAAAACCAGAAGGCGTATAAAACATTTTAGAAAGAAGCGAGTGCAACCAACAGCTAGCGCCAGGTAGACTGACGAGTAACAACGATATGGCTACCTTGACGCGTCCGCTGCGCGCTTCGCTTTGCATCGGGTTTTATGGCGTGGGGCACAGATTGTCAAGGGATTATATTGCCAAGTAAATTGGCAGTTTAAACCTGCATTCAGGCAGCAATGGACTGGGACATGTTATAAAGTGCTTCTTAACTGTGGGGCACAATAAGTGTCAGAGATCCACTAGAAGCATTTGATTTACAGGACATGGGTATATTGAGTGCCACACTACAAAGAATGTATAAGTAAATTAAATATGCCCATCAGCTGTAACCCAATTCAACCATGTTCAGGGAAGTGAGCACAAGCACTTTAGGACAGGTCGGCAGTGGTAAAGTGCACAGTCCTAAAGCCACTAAACATGATTCTCAGTACAAAAATGGAAGTAAGTAGGCCAAAGAATAGGGGGAAGACCACCCTAAGACTGACTGATCTGTCAAATACGTACTTGTGATTGTCTCTAAATAGATCGAGGTCTACCCTACCCAGAGATCTGAAAGTACGACAGCTACAAACTTTTTGATAAAGAAAGTGATTCTGTGGTTGGGCCTGCCAAACCCTATTTAGACAGATTGTGGAACTCATTTTAAAAATATGATTAATAAACTGATTTGTATTGGTCACCAGATTGATCAGAAGTTTCATTTTAGGGGGGCGTGGCTACCGCCCAAAGAAGATGGCGGCTAGTCCCTGACTCTCCCGGGACGGCAGAGATGGCGGCCGACCTGACGTGGCAACCAGCACACACACGGTCACCAGAATGGAGGTCTGAACATCAGAAACTGAAAGGTACCAAATGAGGCGTTTCCTCCCATTTGCGGTGACTCGTAAGCAGCATTTTTCATGTCCCGCGTTGTTGAGCTGCCGTCATTTTGTTTTCAAGCTGAGGAGAATTTCATGTGCAATGGCTTAGGAGACACGAATTTCTCAGCTTTGCTTCACCTGAGACTGAACTGTTTTGCTGATGCCGATTTCACAGCCATGTTCTACCTTCAATAATCAGTATCATGCTGTCAAACCTTCACTCACCTGAAGTCCAGGGTGTTCAACTTGAGAGATGAGAAGATTTTTCTCAGCTGCCCCCAAGAATCTACCTCCAGCAAACTGAGTTGTAAAAGACAGCTTACTAGACGCAAAAACTTAAGGGAAGGGGGAAGTGGGACAAAATAATAAAGAGAGAGAAACACTCCACTCTTCTACTTCTGTTGTGATCATTTGGTCATCTCTGGTGTTGTATCTCTAGTTTCAGAAAACACAATTAAACAATTACAAAACATTTGCATCAAATACGCAAAGAGTGAATTCCTTTTATATATTGATCGTCTTAACAAACCATCGTACCTCTTACTTCTGGTCTTTCTCCTACCAGAAAGTCATATGTTCAATGTGCTGATTTGCTATTCTGAATTTAAGCACTTATTCTGCAAGAAAGTAAACACACCTGAACATTGCCCTCAATAAACATCAAGTTATGCTATACAGTTATTGTGCTTGGGCCTTATTTACTAACTTACAAAAAAAAAGATGACTCAATTGAATTATGCAAATGTCTTTCTCCTTGAGAATAAAGTTCTCCTGTTTTCTTTCAGGTTCCAAAAAACAATGTTTCTGCCAAAATAGACGAAGGAGTTCCTGAAAGATAAGTGCTGTTCTTTCTCTCAATGTTTATTAGTAAACTCGTTGTATAATGACTTTCTTGTCCGTTTTTTCTGTAGCAATAGCTGTTAAAGCAGAAAACTTACTTGCTTTCTTCTTTATGTGCTGCATGCAAACACTAACTCACTCTGCTTTTTCTTTAGGTCGAGGTTCCTTTAAGAACTAAACCCGGAACGAAGAAACAGGATTCCTGCTCGCTGTTGACGGGGAAGACGAACTGAAGAGGACCGGAAGCCTGAGCCGTGTGTCCGGAAGCCTGGAGAGCGCCTGGGATGCGGGATTGCCGAGAAGGAAGGTCCGGAGTTAGACTACGAACTTCAGGTAAGCGGGGAAATAACGAGCGCAAGCATATGCTTGAGCTCGCTTAGGGTTTAGATAGCATTGCCACGAGGGTGGGGTTCCTTGAATACACACAGGGGAATAACACGTGCCATAGCGGTTTCAATCCAACGTGCTTCACGGTTGTGTTACGAGCAACGTGCCAACTGTCTATTCGCAACATGACTCATGGGTGTGTTCAGAGCCATATGCAAACAAATGTCTTATGCCCCAGAAAACGTGAATAGGAGTAGAACACAAGGAGCGAATAAAGTAATTGGACACATGTGTTTTACTTTTAGGAAACATGATTACAGAAGCACTAAATATTAACAAAAGAAGGTCTTCTTGAGCGTTCTGACATAAACCTTCATCTTTAAACAAAAGGTATTAATTTACACAGGATCAGCAAAATAAAGGATTAACATAAAACATACTGTAACAAATACTACATGGTTACATGGGGTTTAGCGTGATTCTTTAGGCAGACCCTAACACATGCTTGGGGCCTTTAATGTGAAATTCTCACTGTCATTGTGAATCCTAGGAGTGAAAAATCATTCCACATGCTCTATTTTGACCTGCTTTCTTTTGAATGACAGAGCTTGCCTTGCAAAACTTACACCAGCTTTCCTCATATGCCTGCACAAAAACTATAATCCTGTGACCTACTTTCTTATTATTTTGTGAAGCATTATTAATGAATATGAGAGATTACACCAATAAGAGATTGTCTGTCATGGTGTGAAATTTTTTCAGCTTTCCTCAACATATCTGAAGTGGTATATATTTTTTTCAAATATATACTCATTTACATAGTGTTGAGGGGGTATTTTTGGTATTGGTAAAGTACAAGTCAAATATAGAAATTTATATTTGCTGGTCGTTACAACTCTGCTCAGGTGCTTGGGCAAATAAACCAAGGGTTTTTCTCAATCAGCACCTCTGGCAGGCAAGTTTTCAACTTGCTCCAACTTTCATTTTAATTGTTTCTTAATGGAAGACTCAACGAATGTTTCGCCTAAAGGCACCTCAACATCTGTCACCACTGTATCCTCTGGTGTTAACAAAGCATCGAGCAAAAGTTTGAAGAAAGACCCTCCTATTCCCCCTAAACAACCATCTTCAGTCTTGTTGGACTTATTACTAGAAGAGATCAGGGCTTTGCGCCCATTTGTTGAGGAAACTAAATCTAAGTTACAACTCCTAACTGATAGATGGTCAATCTTGGAAGACAGAGCCACCACAATGGAATAAAATATTGAATCTCTGAGTTCCTCTACTACCAAAATAGAATCTCTGCACTCTCAAGTGTCAGCGCTACAAAAGCAGGTTGAAAACCTGGAAAATAGGAATAGAAGAAACAATCTTCGCATATATGGATTATCCGAAGGCTTGGAGGGCACAGATCCAATTTCTTTCTTCAATCCTTTATCCCAAAAGTTCTTAATTTACCAGAAGATACTCATCTCAACATTCAGAGGGCTCATCGGCTGGGTCCGGCATCTTCAGTTTCTTCATGCACCATAAGGAAACCAAGAGGGGTAATCCTATATTTTTTGGAATACACTGACTTGATCAAGATTTCATCAGCTGCCACAGCATTCAGCCGCATTACATGGTCAGGTAACTCTTTATTCTTCTCTCAAGATTACTCAAAGTCCACAGTGGCAGTTCCTCTGCTAAGGCGGAGGAGATTCGCCCCAGTGTTTCAAATGCAAGCTGAAGACAAAAAATAAAATGATAACATTTGTTATTATCACTTTGCTTTTTGTGTTCAGCATGCAGCTGAAGCAATGCAGGCGGGGCTGGGTTCCAAACATCAAAGGGGAGGAGTGGTGGCAGCACCCCCTAAACTGTGCATGATGGTTTGGCCAGTCGTTTCGGGCCGGCCAAACCATCACACGAACTCTGCATGTTCTTCACCCAGGCTGCATTACAGTCTGGGGGGTGAACATGCACAGCCTGCCAGCCCCTGTCTGAGCACCAAACCACGGTGCTCAGACCAATCACAACGCTGCTGTAAGGCAGCGTAGTGGTTGGTCAGAGGATTCTGGGAGGCTCTGTGCTTCTTGCCGAGTGCAGCCAGGAGGATAGAGGTAGGGCAGTCGGCGGTATAGAGTACGTGCTATTTATTTTAATTATTTCCCACCTCCTCCCTCTTCCTCCCCACCCCACCACCCCTGTTTGGTAGCAGCTGCTACTGGAAATCTCTCCCATCAGGTGAACTTTGCAAGAGCACCATCAGAAGAAATTTAGTGTTATCCCCTGCAACCAGGTGACTGAATTTTGATGGAAAGCATGTCCGCAAGACCTGCCTTTGTGAGCATTGGAAAGGTCCTTATCAAGTCATGCTTGCGACTAACACTGCTGTGAAGTATCTTGTTGTTGCCCAGAGGATCCATGCCATGCACACAAAACGAGTGAAGACTGCAGATGAAGAAGTGGTGACAACAACCTTTAAATGAATTCAAAGAGTTGAGCTCAAGTTTGCAGTATGGGTCCGGAGGTGGATGAAGACAATTTTGAAATTTGTGCAGCTGCTGATGAAGGTGAAGATCTCAGTGAAGGTGCCAGTAGCCAACTTTAATTCTGAGATCAGAGAGAATAACTTTTGCAAAGTCACAAACAGCAGGAGGAAGAAATAATCTCTGATCCAACCAGGGGAAACGTTCTGGATGAAAATTAGAGTCTTTAGAACCCGTAGAGGAAGAAAGCATTTCAGTGAGTTGAGATGCTGATTGATGCACAAGCTCATCAGTGAGTGGAGAAGATTCAGCAGTAGTCACAAGTGAAGATGCAAGAGTTTTATTGGCTAAGACAGTGAAGATAACTTGCAACAGAAAACACTGGGTGAATGAACAGTTAGAGATGATAAAAGTAGAAGCAAAAGGAGTTAAAATCAGCTCAGAGAATAGTGAGAGTGAATCGCCTGTTGCTAAAAGACCAGCAAGAAAGAGACTTTCAAACAGAAAATATGATATGCATCACCTGAATGGACATATCTGGTATCCATGTCTTAAGAAGAAGAGCCAAACACAGAGGTCTACAGTATAATAAACTGTTGTCAATTCATCTTTGAAAATGGTCTTCAATGTAAATCCTGGCAGAGGAGGAATTAATTGTTGATATTAAGATTTTGTTTTAGTTTTACAATTATCTACATGAAGTAATGAAGTTTTGAGATAATGAACTGAGAGAAAAATATTACTGAAAATTGTTTAAAAAAAGAAAAGGTAAGAAAAGAAAATGTATTACTGTTTAAAAAAAAGTGTTTTTTAAGGATTTTTATGTTGGATTTTTACAGCATTTAAATTGTTTTTTCTATCTCAATAGAAATGTGTTAGAGTTGGCATCTTTGGTGTGGTTTCCTCTGAATTTTTGCCTCTACCTCCTGCATTTTTGATGCTATGCTGGATCTTGTTTTTGCTGGCTTAGATGCTTTGGGCACTTGGCCACTGCTGATCAGTGTCAAAGTGAAAGTTCTCTGTTACAATTGGTTCTCCCTGATTGGCATATTTGATTTACTGGTATGTCCCTCGTATATTGCACTGAAGTGTGCCAGGGCCCTGTAAATTAAATGCTACTAGTGGTCTGCAGCACTGTTTGTGCCACCCACAAGAGCAGCCCTTAGAAGCTATCTCAGACCTGACACTGCAGTGTTTGTGCACAGTTGCTACCTGCCATGTCGACTTGCCAAATGCACCCACTTGCCAGGCCATAACCTTCCCTTTTCTTGCATGTAAGACACCCCTATGGTAGACCAAAGTTACCTCCCTAGGCAGTGTGCAGTGTATGTGAAAGGTAGGACGTGTACTGGTGTGTGTGACATATCCTGATCTTGAAATTCTACCAATATTGTTTTTCACTATTGAAAGGCTATCTTGCCCCATAGGATAGAATGGGGAATGCTTTGCAACATCTTAAAAGTATAACTTCCCTTTGGGACAAGATAGAGAAATAAAGTGTAGGCTTTCTGAACTCAAAACTCAATGACACATCTTTTAGTAACGATGGTTTTTAAATTGTATATTTGAATATGGCACTTTTAGAAAGCAGGCATTTTCATGTTTAACCATTCTGTGTGCCTCTGCCTGTTTGTGTATTGACTGTCTGGTTTTGGAGTGATAGGGGCTTGGGATATGCATTCACTGTAGACAGTAACAGGGGGGGGGGGTTGAGATGTGTATGGCCCTTCCTGCATGACTCAGATTTGAGCTGAATAGACCTTGGCTGAATTTAGAGCAGTGGGAGGAGATTTCCTTGCACCTGAATAGGGCCTGTCTCCCTTGCACAATACTGTCTCCACCCTCTATGGTCATGCGGCACCAGTGAGGACAGGACAAGTATTAGACCTAAAAACCCTGAACTTTAGACTACTTCTGGAATCAAGAGGAACATCTGCCAAGGAGAAACTCTGTGAGGAGGAGTACTGCCCCTTTTCGCTGTGCTGAGTGGGATTTGCCTGCAGTTGCTGTTTCTGCCAATGAGAGGGCAATGACGGGAACTTTGCTTTGAACCTGCTTGAAGAAGATATCCAAGGGCCTGTGTGTGCTGGCCTCCTGTTCTAAATTTTCAGGGTCAAAAAGACTTCACCCCTGCCCCCTGAACTCAGCTGCTGGGAGAGGTGCATGTTCCACTTCTGGGCCTCTGGAGACTGTGCTTGCTGCTGGGAGCTGGAAGAAACCTGAAGAACTACGAAAATCAATTAATCACTCTTCTTGCGGCTGTTTTTCTGATGCACTGCTGCCGAAACCGGGCAGGGTATGCTCAGACGTGTGTCCCTTGCTCACTTTGCCACTGGATTCAAGCAAGCCTGGCTGAAGACGGCTGAAATGCCAGAAACCGGTCCTAGGAAACTTGTTTCCGGTCCAGGGAAGGCATGGCTTGGCAGTTCGGGCTGGACTGTTCCCATGAAGCACAGGGTCAGACTGATTTGCATATGGCCATGTCTGAAATGGGGTGGCAGAGTGGGCTAAAGAACGGTGATGGATCAAACCCAGATCTGTTGACTGGGTGTGAGTGTTTGATTGGTTCTGATGCTCCGTCCATCACCACCCCCTTTTGTACCGCTTTGTTCGCCATAAGTTGGCAGGGTATGCTCAGACGTGAGTCCCTTGCTCACTTTGCCACTGGATTCAAGCAAGCCTGGCTGAAGACGGCTGAAATGCAAGAAACCGGTCCTAGGAAGCTTGTTTCCGGTCCAGGGAAGGCATGGCTTGGCAGTTCGGGCTGGACTGTTCCCATGAAGCACAGGGTCAGACTGATTTGCATATGGCCATGTCTGAACTGTAGTGGCAGAGTGGGCTAAAGAACGGTGATGGATCAAACCCAGATCTGTTGACTGGGTGTGAGTGTTTGATTGGTTCTGATGCTCCGTCCATCACCGCCCCCTTTTGTACCGCTTTGTTCGCCATAAGTTGGCAGGGTATGCTCAGACGTGAGTCCCCTGCTCACTTTGCGACTGGATTCAAGCAAGCCTGGCTGAAGACGGCTGAAATGCCAGAAACCGGTCCTAGGAAGCTTGTTTCCGGTCCAGGGAAGGCATGGCTTGGCAGTTCGGGCTGGACTGTTCCCATGAAGCACAGGGTCAGACTGATTTGCATATGGCCATGTCTGAACTGGGGTGGCAGAGTGGGCTAAAGAACGGTGATGGATCAAACCCAGATCTGTTGACTGGGTGTGAGTGTTTGATTGGTTCTGATGCTCCGTCCATCACCACCCACTTTTGTACAGCTTTGTTCGCCATAAGTTGGCAGGGTGTGCTCAGACGTGAGTCCCTTGCTCACTTTGCCACTGGATTCAAGCAAGCCTGGCTGAAGACGGCTGAAATGCCAGAAACCGGTCCTAGGAAGCTTGTTTCCGGTCCAGGGAAGGCATGGCTTGGCAGTTCGGGCTGGACTGTTTCCATGAAGCACAGGGTCAGACTGATTTGCATATGGCCATGTCTGAACTGGGGTGGCAGAGTGGGCTAAAGAACGTTGAAGGATCAAACCCAGATCTGTTGACTGGGTGTGAGTGTTTGATTGGTTCTGATGCTCCGTCCATCACCACCCCCTTTTGTACCGCCGAAACCGATGCAGCGCCTGTCGCTGCTGCAAGAACCGATGCATCGAGGGATCACGGCTGAAGAAACTGATGCAGCGCCGCTCGACACTGCCGCATCAATCACTGACACATCCTGGATTTCCACAAATCGTACCTGTGCGGCAAGTTTTCCTGACGCATCACCCGCGGACCAGAACCATCTCGGAATCGACGCATTTCTTCCCACTACAGACCAGATTTGACGCATCACTTCTCTGGCGTGCAGCAGAACTGTCGCATCGCCTCCCCATGGTCTCAGGAACTCACGCATCTCTGTTTTTCGACGCTTCCCATCTCTGTGACTGTTTGGCCTTGTGAATTTTGCAGCAACTACAAATACTTTGAGAGAAATCATGCATCCATAGTTTTCTATGGCCCAAGTTGTTTAAAACCTTTATAAAGTCATATTCTTCTTACATGTATGTTGGATCTCTGTCATTTTGGGCTTGTTGAGTTTAGATAGATACCTTATTTTTCTAAACTGGTGTGGTGTCCATTTGTGGTGTTATCACTGTATTACTGTGTATTTTGAGTACAAATACTTTACACATTGCCTTTGGGATAAGTCTGTCTGCTCGTGCCAAACTACCCAGGGGGTGAGCCGGGGTTATCTAAAGTGTATATCCCCCTTACCATAAGTAGAAGCAAGGTACAGAGGTACCAACCTCTGCCAACTAGAGACCCCATTTCCAATGAAATGGCATACAGCAGATGCTGTAAAACTCATGGGTTCATTAATTACAATATGAATATCCTTAGTTGGTCTACTGATGTGCTTTATTTTCCAGTATGGACATGTCTTCACAAAGGTCGAACTAACTACAGTCCATAATAAGATTGAGTCTATCATGCTGACACATAGGGAGAGTTTTGCTACTGAATTTAATGACCATACAAAAATGTTGAGTGAATATGCTGATATTATGGGGGTTAAGGACTGTATAGAGTGTACTTTTCTTCCTTTTTCTGTAGGTGAAAAGGCTACATACTTACAGCTGCCATTGAATTACAGCCCTTCCTGAGTTGTTTTTGTTAGCATTTTTAATTAGCATAAATTCCTATCGCCATACCGGATTTCATTGTTTTGATGAAGAATCTTCCTGTTTCTGAAGATGGTGAAACTAGGGTAACTTAGGGTGAACATTTGACTATGGTTACAGAATCTAACCATGAGAATAAACAGTCTAAAAGGGAGTATCTGGGTAGTCTGAGTAAAGAGGAGCATTTATATTGCAAGGAAAGAGAGAAGAATGAAAGGTTTGAGGGACTGGTAGGATAGAATGAAAATCAGAGAGCAGACTGGCAGGTGGTTTTCGAATTTGCCTCCAAGATTTAAAATGAAGCATGAGAGAAAGGGAAAATTATGTATGGCGGGTCATGAACCTACAGTATTTAGGTAAATAGAGTTTGTGCATAAGAGTGAGTGTGAAAGGAATTCTGATGTTAGTGGGGATTTTTTGGTTGGTGAAGAGCCAATCTGAGAGAGATTTATTAGGTGTTTGATAAGACTGCCTATTTTAACTTACTTTGTAATTGGACAGGTTCTTGCTATTTGGCTTTAGTATTTCCTAGAGTCTATCATATGAATGGGACAAATTATGCTGTTGGTTTGAACTGAGTAAAGTGTGGTTTTAGATGTATTAGGAGCTGTGATTCCTTCTATTTGGGGAAGCTATGAATGATATGAAATTTAGAAGGTTATCTACTCATCTTGATTGGCTTGCTTCTAATGCTGCCAGTGCAATAATGCAGATTAATATGGAATTGATCTCTTTGCGTACAATGATCATGCAAAATTGCCTAGCACCAGATAACCTTCTTGCAAAGTGTGTGCTGTGGTTTGAATGTAAGAGTGGTAAGTACCTTCATCTCACATAACATTAGGGTTATTGATGCTTGTGTTCTTAATACAGTACTCCCTCTGTAAATTGTTACAATTGTTTCTCCTTGATTAGCATATTTGATTTACAAGCTTTAGAAGAGTAAGGCTTGTGAGAAGTGGTAGATTTCTGGGTTAGTGAGGTAAGAAAGGGCGTTATGAATGGACTGTTCGTTTGGGAGGGCCTATGTTTGGGACTAAACTAACCCCTGTAATCACTGTGTTGATTTCTGCAATTGTACTGTTTCTCTTGCTTTTATGAGCAAAAAATTCTAAATTGTGGGTGCAAATAAAAAAGCCCTTCATTTAACATGAAGTGGGATAAGACTTAAATATATGATACCAGAGACCCATTGTATAATCAACTGAAGCTATTGGAGGAATTAGACTGATCGAGGCAAAAAGTGATACAAAATGTTTAGGCATTATGTATTGTGGTTTTTAATGATTATCGATTATAGATTAATAAAAGGGGACAGTTTGTTTGACATTGTGTGCATTTATAAATGTAAGCATGATAACTAATGTGCAGAAATGGATCTACTCTTGAATTTATATGTATATACTGATACAGTGCAATTGCATTTGAAACTAATTTGCTTTGACGTGTGAAAGTGCATTTTCCTTGCTTATGCTTTGTAGACCTTAGTTGGGCATCAACCCAATCTTATTTAAAATAGATGTCCCCTTTTCAAATTCACTGGTTATTATTTCTGCAGCACAGTCAAGAAGAATCATGTCTATTTATTTCCATTGACACTGTTCCTGCTGTTCTCAAAGAAAAAACTTCCGAAATCCACACAATAATGTTGCATTCTGTAACGTCCTGGCTTTCTCGGGGTTGGGACAAACAGACGACGGACCAGAGAAATGGAGGTTTAAGGATGATTTAATAAACAGATAAACAACTACAGACAACAAAGAATACCGGTACTGGAATCACCAGTTAAAGTACGATACCCATTCACAGCTCGTCTAACCGTCCTCCGCATGCACACCGGACCCGGTATGCTCCAACAGAGGGCACAGTGCTAAGCAGTGGCCGAAAATGCCACTCGACCGCTGTGAAGGGTAGTTCCAAGGTTGTGGAATCTACGGGGGCACGTGGGAGTCACCCGGCCGGGCTCTCTACCACCTGGGAACAGCCGCTCTACCAGTATCCCCCAGAGTACTGCCACAACACAAAGACGCTGGGAACACCTCCTAGTGTGCGTCTCTTGTATCCGGGTTTAAGTGATGATACCCAAGGTGGCGCAGAGAATGGATGGGAGCAGCTGCTCTACCTATCCCAGTTCTCCTACGAGTGTCGATGGCTAAGACGCGGAAACACCTCCGGGATAGCGTCTTAGCTCTAAGCGTTTGTTTACCCAAGGAACGAGGGTTGGGAGCTTCGGCTCGCACCAACCTCATTTTCTCCAAATTGTCAGGCCGTTGGGAGCTTCAGCTCTACCAACGGGACTTGTGCCCAATGACGTTGAATACGGCTCTCAGAACGGGACAGGACACGGGCAGGAAGCACACACCAGTCCCTCTCCTCCGCTCCTTAGAATGTTCCTTCCGCCGCTCAACTCACCAACGGGTCCGTGTACCTCAACCAGGTACTCCGGCAAAGATCAGAATATCCGACGCCGAGTCCCAGTGATCTTCTCCTTAAGTAGTACTCTCGGCGTTGTATAACCATGACTCTTGAGTTGCATAACATGAAAACTAGGCGTTACCCTTGGTGTTATGTAACCAGAACTCTTGAGTTGCATAACATGAAAACTAGGCGTTCCCCTTGGTGTTATGCAACCAGAACTCTTGAGTTGTATAACATGAAAACTAGGCGTTACCCTTGGTGTTATGTAACCAGAACTCTTGAGTTGCATAAGGCAATTGTTGCCGGAGGGCATTCTGGGAGTTGTAGTCCGCTCTCCTCCAAGCGCACCAGGTTCACGGAAGTGGCATCGTGGGAGGGAATCCATGTGCGGGAGGGGATTCCTGACAGTACATCCCCCTCCCATCAGCGCCCCCCTTCAGGACCAGCATAGGAAGGATATCGACGATGGAATGACGATACCAGACGAGGAGCGTGAACCCCCGCCGCAGGTTCCCATGACTGCTCCTCGGGTCCGTACCCCTTCCATGCCACCAGATACCATTGTTTGCCCCTGCGCCACTTGGAATCCAAAATACCAGCCACCTCGTACTCCACCTCCGAATCCACAGTCACCGACACCGGCGTACGAGGCCTCACCGCGTTCGTGGGTTTCAAGAGAGAAACGTGGAACACGGGATGGATCCGGAGGGACTGGGGCAGGCACACTTTCACGTTCACCGGGCTGATGCATCGAAGGATCCTATATGGGCCCATGAAGCGGGGATGGAACACGCTACTTTTCTTGAATCTCATGTGCCGAGTAGAGACCCAGACGTAATCTCCAGGTTTGTAGACCGGTCCAGGCCTTCTCCTCCTATCAGAAAAGGCTTTATACGTGGCCTTAGCCCCCTCCAGGGCAACTCGAGAACTCATCAAGGCCTCCTTGATGCGGGCCACCCTCTTGGCTTTTGTCGGCAATCTGTCTTCCCTGACCAGGTGCAGAAACGGCAAGAACCGGGGATGATGGCCGTAGTTACTATAAAAAGGGGAGGCCTTGGTGGAACAATGTGTGGCGTTGTTGTACGCGATTTCCGCGATCCAAAGTAGGTCCACCCACTCATCCTTCCCTTGCTCTACAAAACAACGTAGATATTGTTTGAGCGACTGGTTCAGGCGCTCCGTCTGGCCGTCCGTCTGCGGGTGATAACTCGTGGACATGGCAGACTTGACGTGTAACGCCGAACACCAAGTTTTCCAGAAGTGCGATGTGAACTGAGATCCCCTGTCCGACACGATCACGTTGGGTATGCCATGTAGTCTCACTACATTCTTCAATAACAACGACGCCAGCTCTCCTGCCGAAGGTACCTGTTTGCAAGCGAGGAAGTGCCCCATCTTCGTGAGATAGTCCACCACCACCAGTATGGCCGTCTTTCCTTGATCCTTTGGTAGCCCGACAATGAAGTCTAAGGATATGTTTTCCCAGGGTTTGGTCGGTGTAGGAAGGGGTTGGAGGAGTCCTTGCGATCTTCTGTGGTCCGATTTCATGGATGCGCAAACGTTACATGATGAACACCAATTCCGGACGTCTGTTCTCATGGCAGGCCACCAGAACTGCCGTCCTAGGCTCGCTACCGTCTTTTCGACACCCAGATGGCCGGCACAGGGAGACACGTGGCACCAGGTGAAGGCCTGTTTTCGAAGCCTAGGCGTGGGTAACAACATACATCGTCCTTTCACCGGAATCCCGTCCTTCATCTGCCGCTCCTTGTGACTGCGAAGCCACCTCCGCCACATGAAGGTATGGGTCCCCTTCTGGACCCCCCTGAGGAACGTCTGTGGTTGAATCACCCCTATCACAACTCCTGGAGGGATGATGGAATGTTCGGCAACCGGCTGCGGATCCCTGGCATTCGATTGCCTCGAAAGTGCGTCCGCTTTCCTGTTCTCCGTACCGGGTCGGTATGTGATGTGGAAATTGAAACCGGAGAAAAAGATCATCCACCTCATTTGACGGGGAGACAAATGCCGCGCCGCCGTCAGAAACTGGAGGTTTCTGTGGTCCGTATACACTGTAACCACGTGTCTGGCCCCCATTAACAAATGCCTCCACTCAGCAAATGCATCTTTTATTGCGAGTAGTTCCTTCTCCGCAATATGGTAATTGCGTTCCGTGTCGTTCAATTTATGAGACATGTACGCCACAGGATGGAGCAAACCCGACACCTCATTCCTCTGAGATAGAATGGCACCCAGCGCCACATCAGAGGCGTCCGCTTCTACCACATAGGGTAATTCCGGATTCGAGTGAGCTAGCACCGGGGCGGTGCAGAAGGCCTTCTTGAGGACCACAAATGCTTTTTGTGCTTCCGGTCCCCACACGAACTCCTGAGACTTCCTTAGTAGTTGCGTGATCGGGACAACCAAGCCAGAAAACTCCTCAATAAAACGCCTATAAAAGTTGGCGAAGCCTATGAAGCTCTGGACTTCCTTTACTCCTCGGGGCACCGGCCACTCCTCCACCACTCTGATCTTGCGTTCCGCCATCTCCTGTCCGTTGGAGCTCAGCATCACCCCAAGGAATTCCACTGATGTGACGTGGAAGTCATATTTGCTGAGTTTGCAGTATAGCATGTTTTCCCTCAGTTTTTTGAGAACCGCGGATACGTGCTGTACGTGTTCTTCCTCTGAGTTGGAGTAGATGAGTATGTCGTCTATGTAAACGACCACGTAGATATCCAATACCTCCCGGAACACCTCATTGAGGAAGTATTGGAAGGCGGCAGGGGCATTGCATAGTCCGAACGGCATGACGAGGTACTCAAAGAGCCCGAACCTGGTCTTGAAGGCGGTTTTCCATTCGTCGCCGTCCCTCATGCGCACAAGATGGTATGCCCCCTTGAGATCAAGCGTTGTGTATATTTGGGCCTTTCTTACCTGTTCCAGGAGAATGCTTATGAGAGGCAGGGGGTACCGTTTTTTTATGGTTATCGCATTCAAGGCCCTAAAGTCCACGCAGGCCCTCAATTCGCCAATCGCTTTCGGAATGAAAAAGAGAGGCGATGCGGCAGGGGATTTCGACGGCCTGATGAACCCCAGCCCTAGTAACTTATCCAAATATCCCCGTAGATGTACGTTTTCGGGTTCTGTGAGCGCATACAGTCTGCCGCTGGGAATGCTAGCCCCCGGAACCAGGTTGATTTGGCAGTCGAACGGTCTATGTGGAGGGAGCACCTCCGCTCCGATTTCATCGAAGACGTCCCCGAAACTGTGATACACTCTGGGCAGCTTTACGTCCTTTTCTGCTGCCGTGTCGACCGTGTGACCTTCGCCTACCTCACCTTCGTGGGGGTCCTGCCGCATGCCGCACCATTGTTCACAAAACGGGGAAGTCATCTCAATGTGATGCGTAGGCCAATCCACCGTTGGGTTATGTTTTTGGAGCCAGGGTAGACCCAATATGACCCCGTACTGCGGGGCTCTGATTATGCTAAAATCGATACGTTCGTTATGCAGTTTTCCGAACCTCACCGGTATTTCTCCTGTGTGCTGTCCGATAGGTCCGGTCACCAGACTTCTCCCATCCACTACATACACCTCCTCTGGTATCTGTTTGGGAAGGAGAGTGAGACCCAGTCTCCGTGCTTCATTGTAGTCCATGAACATGCCCGTGGCTCCTGAATCAATCATGGCTACCACAGGTATCCACTGGTCCTGCACTCCTACGTGTAAGGTAATAAACAAATGTCTTCGCCCTTTTTGATTCGGGCTCAACATGGAAGGGATGTGGGTGTGACTCCAAGATGCCCCTTCCCTAGACCCGGAGTCCCTCAGTTTTCCGCCGGTGCTTCCACCACTGCTGTCACCGTTTTGTTCGCTTGGTATCATGAGGTTTTTGGCTTGGCTGGACACTCGCGTACACAGTGCCCCTTTTTCCCGCAGTAAAGCCAAAGGCCTTGCTTGCGGCGTGATTCTTTTTCAGTGGCTGTAAGGCTCGCCCTTATAGCTCCTATGTCCATGGGTTCCGTCCTGGTGGAGGAGTTGGTCTCAGGGCCACCCATCGAAACATACGATGGCAGCGCTTTCCCTTTCCTCTTGTGATCGCCAAAGGAATGGCTACGGGCATCTCTACCACAACCGCAGGAGCCGTGGCTGTGTGAGAGGCACCCGCCTGTAGCGGATCGTTCTGCAGAGCGTCCATTCTAACCTTAACGTCTGCTGTTTCCTGTCTGGAAGCGGTGAGCTCGATTTGCATCGCGGCTAAGATGGCCAACACATCCTCAATCGTGGCCATGTCGTTCGCCCAACCAGGAGATTGTTATGGAAGAGGTTGGATATTATGTAACGTCCTGGCTTTCTCGGGGTTGGGACAAACAGACGACGGACCAGAGAAATTGAGGTTTAAGGATGATTTAATAAACAGATAAACAACTACAGACAACAAAGAATACCGGTACTGGAATCACCAGTTAAAGTACGATACCCATTCACAGCTCGTCTAACCGTCCTCCGCATGCACACCGGACCCGGTATGCTCCAACGGAGGGCACAGTGCTAAGCAGTGGCCGACAATGCCACTCGACCGATGTGAAGGGTAGTTCCAAGGTTGTGGAATCTACGGGGGGCACGTGGGAGTCACCCGGCCGGGCTCTCTACCACCTGGGAACAGCCGCTCTACCAGTATCCCCCAGAGTACTGCCACAACACAAAGACGCTGGGAACACCTCCTAGTGTGCGTCTCTTGTATCTGGGTTTAAGTGATGATACCCAAGGTGGCGCAGAGAATGGATGGGAGCAGCTGCTCTACCTATCCCAGTTCTCCTACGAGTGTCGATGGCTAAGACGCGGAAACACCTCCGGGATAGCGTCTTAGCTCTAAGCGTTTGTTTACCCAAGGAACGAGGGTTGGGAGCTTCAGCTCGCACCAACCTCGTTTTCTCCAAATTGTCAGGCCGTTGGGAGCTTCGGCTCTACCAACGGGACTTGTGCCCAATGACGTTGAATACGGCTCTCAGAACGGGACAGGACACGGGCAGGAAGCACACGCCAGCACCTCTCCTCCGCTCCTTAGAATGTTCCTTCCGCCGCTCAACTCACCAACGGGTGCGTGTACCTCAACCAGGTACTCCGGCAAAGATCAGAATATCCGACGCCGAGTCCCAGTGATCTTCTCCTTAAGTAGTACTCTCGGCGTTGTATAACCATGACTCTTGAGTTGCATAAAATGAAAACTAGGCGTTACCCTTGGTGTTATGTAACCAGAACTCTTGAGTTGCATAACATGAAAACTAGGCGTTCCCCTTGGTGTTATGCAACCAGAACTCTTGAGTTGCATAACATGAAAACTAGGCGTTACCCTTGGTGTTATGTAACCAGAACTCTTGAGTTGCATAAGGCAATTGTTGCCGGAGGGCATTCTGGGAGTTGTAGTCCGCTCTCCTCCAAGCGCACCAGGTTCACGGAAGTGGCATCGTGGGAGGGAATCCATGTGCGGGAGGGGATTCCTGACACATTCACCCAAGGCCCTTCCACTAGCTTACTGTACTGCATTTATTCACAATAGCTTGTTGTTGTTTTTGTAAATAGTTTGTCCTGCCAACTCCAGATGACATAGCATAGAGTGGTCAGAATCAATATTCATGTGGTGGGATAGTACTTAGATGGTAAGGCAATATAATGTTTAATAGAATGATGCTCGGATTTGCTTAAATTGTAATTTTTGTTGAACTTACCACGATGAATCCTCAGTTTTCATTCTGTTCAATGAAAACATTTCTTATATTATCCCTCAATTTGGGGTGAGACAGAACTTTTCTAATGATTTGCCAATGCTAGTAGGTATGCTGTGCGATTTCTTGTTGATTTCGCTGATAATTTGGGGCTTAAAATGTCTCTGATTTTGTTCTTTATTCTGTATTGACCTATTTCAGAGAGCTTTAATGGCAATGACTTTATGCCTTTGCATTTACAAGTAGTGTAGCACATTTTTTGAATTCTTGTAATAAATCTTGCAAAATTTTTTAATTCTAGAAAAACATTTATTGAGTCTGTCCTTAATTAAATGACTCTAAGTTTGATATTGTGTAAGGTGCTTTATTTCGGGGACACATTGCCTCACAAAAACAAGGTTTAACACCATCTCCGATTCATCCATCTGTAGGCTTTTTTTTGAGATGTCATTCTTGGAGTGTACAATTTAGGTGTTCCCCCGTGGGTTTCCCCTGTATTTTTGCCTTTGCGTCCTGTTATTTTGCTGTGTATTAGACTTCATTTTTGCTGGTCTAGATGCTTTTGGCAGGTGCTCCCTGTAAATTGTTGTTATGGATTGGTGATTCCATGATTGGCATATTTGATTTACGAGTCAGTCCCTAGAACAGTGTGCGTGCCCAGGGTTTGTAAATGAATGCTGCTAGTGGGCCTGAAGCACTGATTGTACCACCCACATAAGCAGCCTGTAAATGTAACTCAGATCTGCCACTGCAGTGTCTGTGCGCAGTTTGATACTGCCATGTCGACTGGCAAGTGCACCCACTTGCCAGGCCCTAAACTTCCCTTTTCTTACATGTTGGTCACCCCTAAGGTAGGTCCAAGGTACCCCTGTGGGCAGGGTGCAGTGCATGTGAAAGGTAGGAGATGCCCCGTTGGGTGTGGCATGTCCTGATAGTGAAATACTGCCAATTTAGTTTTTTCACTATTGTGAGGCTATCTGTCCCCATAAGATAGAATGGGGAGTTTGCTCATAACAGGTTATGAGTATTACAGCCCATGGGAACAAGATGGGAAAATAAAGTTTGATATGCCTGAACTCGGAATGTTAAGATGCATCTTTTAGTGAGGGTAATTTTTACATTCTGGGTTTGAACATACCACTTTGAGAAAGTAGGTATTTTCTTGACTAACCATCCAGTGTGCCTCTGCAAGGGATGTGTATTGACTGTCTGGCTTTGGAGTGACAGGGGCTGGGGATGTGCATTCTGTTCAGACAGCCATTTGGGGGGTTGAGGTGTGTCCTGCCTTTCCAGGATGAGTCAGGGCTGGGCTGAATAGACCTGGGCTGCATTCAGAGTAGGGGGAGGAGATTTCTTTCACGCCTGAATGGACTTGGTCTGCCAAGGAATATGCTGTCTCCACCTCCTGCCAGAAATCTGCACCAGAGAGGACAGAACTGGTTTTGGCTGCACAAGGAGCATCTCTGTCACAGAGAGCAAAGGATTTTGGATTATATAAGAGGGGCCAAGACCCCAGACTTTTAGACAACTTCTGGAAATCAGAGGAACCTCTCCCAAGGAGAAGAGCTGGAAGAAACTGGAGGAGGATTTCTGCCCCTTTGCTGTGTGCTCTCTAGGGTTGGCCTGCAGTGGCTGTTCCTTCATAGGAGAGGAAATGTATGTGTATACTGCTTGCCAAGTGTCCCCAAGGGACTGAAGTGGAGCTTGCCCCCTGTTCAAGAGGTCTCAAGAGCAGCAAAGACCTCACCATCCTTCTGGGCACCGTTTCTGGATCCACTGGTTTCAGTCGCCGCAGAAGGAAAGTCCAACCAACTCTGTCACTGAGTCCACTGCAGGATTCTGTGTCCTGAGGGCCCAGTAGAAGGAACCACAGCACCGAGCACTGTGTCCTTAGTCTCACTGATGCCGTCTTGACGATCGTCACCGAGCTGTTGCTTGCACCGTGTCCTGTGGGCTCGCATTCCACACTGCCTCACTTTACCCTGCCTGGATGTCACCGACACCGTCTCTGCCTGACTGGTATATCGACTGGCTCCGTTGCCTTCCCCACAGCCTGCCAGCACTGCATTGAGCACTGCCTCACCCTGCACCATAAGCCATGGCCTCACCGACGCTGTCTGGATGATTGTCACTGATCCGCTGCCTACACCACATCGAGAGGGCACCGCATCCTGCACAGCTTCCATTTTGCAACACAACGGCTAAGGTTTCCCCGACCGGCTCGTACCATTGTGTCGGCCGCTACAAGAAAGGTACTGTTTTCGAGCTTGTCTTTGCTTTAGGTGACCTGCACCGACGCGGTCAGCTAGAATTGTTAGACTTTGTTGTTTTCAGCATTGTGGTAGCACCGGACGGAGCTATTGACTTGGAAGAACTGTGATTTTCAGCTATTTTTACAATTTAAAGGTTATCATGCAAAGTAACTACTTTACCAGTATTGTATTGTAGATTTTTTGTCGTTTTTGAACTTGTTTGGTTTAGATAAAGCTTTACTTATTTTTCTAAACTGGTTTGGAGTCCATTTGTAGTGTTTTCACTGTATTACTCTATGGACTCCCAAATGCTTCAATCAATCAATCAATACATTTGTAAAGCGCGCTACTCACCCGTGGGGGTCTCAAGGCGCTGAAGGGAGGGGGGGTGCTCCTACTGCTCGAAAAGCCAGGTCTTGAGGTGTTTCCTGAAGGTGAGATGGTCCTGGGTCATTCGTAGGTGGGTGGGTAGGGAGTTCCACATCTTGGCAGCCAGGTAAGAGAATGATCTTCCTCCGGTGGTGGTTCTGCGGATCCGTGGTACGCTGGCGAGGGCAAGGCTAGCGGAGTGGAGCTGGCGGGTTGGAGTGTGGAACATGAGGCGGCTGTTGAGGTATTCGGGCCCGTGTTGTGGAGCACTTTGTGTGCGTGGGTGAGGAGCCTGAACGTGATTCTTTTGCTGACGGGAAGCCAGTGCAGGTCTCTCAGGTGGACAGATATGTGGCTGTGGCGAGGGATGTCGAGGATGAGTCGTGCGGATGTGTTCTGTATGCGCTGGAGCCTTTTCTGAAGTTTGGCTGTGGTTCCTGCGTAAAGGGCGTTCCCGTAGTCCAGTAGGCTGGTGACGAGGGCCTGGGTGACCGTCTTTCTGGTTTTGGTAGGGATCCACCAGAAGATCTTTCGGAACATGCGCAGGGTGTTGAAACATGAGGAAGAGATGGCGTTGACTTGCTTGGTCATCGTGAGGGAGAAGTCCAGGATGAATCCCAGGTTGCATGCGTGGTTCGTATGTGTAGGTGCGGTGCCCAACGCTGTGGGCCACCAGGAGTCGTCCCAGGTGGATGGGGATGGTCCGAGGATGAGGACCTCCGTCTTTTCTGAGTTCAGTTTGAGACGGCTGAGTTTCACCCATTCCGCAATGTTTTTCATTCTTTCCTGGAGGTTGGCTTTGGCGGTGGCTGGGTCTTTGGTGAGGGAGAGTATCAGCTGGGTGTCATCAGCGTATGTAATGATGTTGAGGTTGTGTTTGCGTGAGATGGCGGCAAGGGGGCTCATGTACATATTGAAGAGGGTTGGGCTGAGCGAAGAGTTTTGGGGTACGCCGCAGATGATCTCGGTGGCCGCTGAGCGGAAAGGAGGAAGGTGGACTTTCTGGGTTCTGTCGGAGAGGAACGAGGTGATCCAGTCCAGGGCATTGCCTTGAATCCCCGCATAGTGGTGGCGGGTTGTTAGGGTGCGATGGCAGACTGTATCAAAGGCGGCTGAGCGGTCTAGGAGGATGAGAGCGGTTGTTTCTCTGTTGTCAAGCAGGGTCCTGATGTCGTCTGTGGCTGCAATGAGGGCGGTCTCGGTGCTGTGGTTGGCTCGAAATCCGGACTGGGATGGGTCGAGGGAGCCATTTGCCTCGAGGAATGCGGTCAGCTGTTTATTGACGGTCTTCTCGATGACTTTAGCGGGGAAGGAAAGAAGGGAGATGGGGTGGAAGTTTTTGAGGTCTTTAGGGTCCGCCGTGGGTTTCTTCAGTATGGCATTAATCTCAGCGTGCTTCCAGCTCTCTGGGAAGGTGGCGGACGTGAGGGAGTTGTTTATGACGGTCCGGAGGTGGGGTGCGATGATGGTGTCGGCTTTGTTGAAGATGTGGTGAGGGCATGGGTCGGCAGGAGGGCCGGAGTGGATGGTGTTCATAACGTGGGTGGTGTCTTCAGTGTTGATGGGCATCCAGCCTCTTAGGGTGGTTTTAGGGGGGATTCGTTCTGTAGCTGGGGGCGGGGTCTGAGCACCAAAGCTGTTGTGTATGTCGGCGATCTTGCGATCACACACTGTCTCTGAGATAAGCTTGGCTGCTTGTGCCAAGCTACCAAGGAGGTGAGCAGAGGTTATTTAGGAAGTGTATACCCCTTACCCTGACTAGGAATAAGGGTTCCTACTTGGACAACAGTGCAAACCATTGTCAACTAGAGAATTCCGTTTCTAACAGTCACCATTGTGTCTAGGCTGAACAGTATTATGACAGTGATACATTGCATACCCACAATATTTCAATGGTATCCCGAATTATACCTGAGATGGTCACCATTTTGTACAATGACAGCATTTATTGGGGGAAGGATGCACAGAATATGTCAAGCATTGCACTGATTATTCCAGGGACACAATTTTACAAATGCTGAACAATGCTGAATAAAACAATATCAAGGATGTCAACTATATCTCATGAATGGCTATCATTAAGCCTTGGATGGTCACCGTTATACCAGGAATGGTCCCAATTATGGCAAGGATACTTCAAACATGTTTTTGTTGGGTATCCAAAAGTAGAGGTGGTCACAAGTAGACATACAATGCCCACAGTATGTAAAAAATGCTCATAACTCTACCAAGGTTGAACAACGCAAAGCCAAGGATAGTCACAATATTTAAATATTGGGGATCATCATGCCAGGATTATCCACAATCATGCCAGGGATGGCGACCAGTGTAACAGAGAGGATGCACTTTTTAAACAGTTCCTTTCTTCTTCCCAGTCATTTCATTTTTCCCATTAGAGAGTTGTAAATTATATAATATTTCCCTTTCTCGTTCTCATCTTGGAAACATACTTAAGCTTAGCAATGCACGTCTGCATGTGCTTCGAGGAGAGGGAATGACATTCAAAGCTTGAAAAAAAACCTACCTAGTCACCTCATTTTTTAAAGGCTGAACATCTCCCAATCTCCCATTTCCCTCCCTTGAGACTAGCTAAATAATGATGAAAATTCCACCAAAAAAACAAGACGATTCCGATTGGGTAAGAAGATTTCTGCACATAAATCGTGATTACCTTAAATTCTACTAGGTGATATTTATAGGAATAAACGTTATTACATCGGGAAATGTGTAACTTTTTACGATTGTAAGATGTGTGCCTTTTTAACCGAATGTAACTTTTGCTAACAGGGGTTCAGATATATTTATTATTTGACAACGTTTGTCGAAATGTAAAGACTTTGGAGCATTTCAGTAACATGCGTGTTTCCTTATTATTCCCTGATGGTATTCCTCAGTGCTTGTCTAAGGCTCACAGAATGTGTGCAGTTCGCATTGTGTGCAGTGCATTTTGAAATTCCTTTTCAGTGTTATCCATGCCAAAGACAAGACTACTGATACTTTAGTAATGTTTGCTATGGCAATAGTCCATAGTTTCTCAATAGCTGGATGTGATTAACTCCAAGGTCTAAGTTTCTTTTAATTGCAGACTTCTGTTGAACCAGAACTATTTTGTGAACAATTAAAATGTTTCTTACATCTCATTTGAGCAACTAATTGGCAACATCTTATTCAGTATATGAATGTTTGTATTTGTATTTTCTTCATTTTACTATACTGTACTAAACTATAGCATGCTACTCTATACAGTACTATGCTATAGTGCACTATACCATACTATACTATACTAAAAAAACATTTTTAAAAAATCCACAAAACATTTCACCTTTCAATTTGTTACCTTTTCTGAAGGACTTTCTGTTATCATGCAACTCTAAATGAGGGAAGAGATGGGAAGTTAAATAAATGGATAGCTGGCAAAAAAGTGAAGATGAATCACCAAATGAAACGTGCGGCGAAACAGTAACATTTTATAGTGTTTTGGAGATCAAACTGACCAAACATGCCCCGCGACGGCAACAATACAATCTTCACTAGCCAGGATGTAAGCTAAGCTCATTATTAGACCCACATATTCCTGCCACAGCAATGGCCACTCACAAATATGAGCATTTCAATCACGGAAGGCAGGAAGATAAAGTGTCAAAAACAGGTACACAGCACAAATAACACACACAAGGCGATGGGTGGGAAGTTTAACCCCTGGCAACCGTTTACACTGGATACCTGGAGCAGGTAAGAGTGCCATAAGTTAGATTTCGGCGAAAGCTTCATAACCAATCAGGGGCTAACACCCAAAAACTATTTGTAATGAAGATCAAACCAGAACACATATGTGCCTGCAAAGCCAACTCATACATTTATTGAATGCAACTTGAAAACTACAATGAAAAAAGCAAAAATATACAGTGACTTACAATGGAAACATCAACAGGTTACGGGAAGAAAGGCGATGCTGAAGAAATAGCTCCAATGCCAAAAGATCAAGAGGTCTTCACAGTGCTCTTTGAGTTGGAAGTCTGGCTCATTTAGGAATGCAACGAGGAAACTATGCCTAGTATTTTTTGTAATAAACACACTTTTATCAGTAGTTGAACGAAAAAGGCTCTCAGGGCCACTGGGACGAGTGATCATTTAGGAAACTTGAATGACGTTTTTCTTAGCTAGAAAAGTGGATTGGACTGGAAGGAGTCAAGTCCCTGGGCCAGGGTATGCTTTACACTTATACAATAGACTTTGTTCAGTGACTCATCTAAGCAGGATAGGTGTTGGATTCCAATGATTTGTGTAAATCAAGGTTGTGAAAAAATGCTGTCTAGTAAGCGGTTTGCCTCATACTTGTGGTAAAATTGATCAAACACAATTAACCATTAACTTCTTTCAGTATTTTTTGTAGGAAAGTCATCCTTCTTGCCCTGATCACCCCTATTGTTGACTGATGCTGATGGGTTACCCTGGGCTCAGTTAACCAGGTCCAGGGCCGGTGCTCTGTTCTCTAAAGGTATATGGTAATTGGTATAATTTTGATTGACAAAACAACCTACCTGAAAGACCCTCTTATATGATAGAGCATGTAAGTTTAGAGACCCTAGTGGATTTAATGCACTTAAGGGTGCACTGCAGTGGTTTCTGGTGTTATTTAAAAGCCAAGCCTGCCTTGCAGGCTGGTTTTAAAATAATACTATGTCCATATTCGACTAAAAGTCCCAAACTACTTTTTTTCCATTCAAGTCACCCCAAAGGTCACCCCTTGGTGATCCAAGGGTAGGGTTTATTAGCCATAAAAAGTAGGGACAATATAACATTTGTTTTATATGCCCTGGTAAGAAATACCAGCAAAAGTAGTTTTTCCTTATTGCAGTTATGTTAGCCCCATAGGTTAACACAGGAAGGCTTTATTAAACTTAGTAAAATCTAACATCTGCCAACTTTCCGAGGTCGAATTTCTTATAACTATTACCTTACTATCCCGAAGGTGCCTAAAGCATCCCTTTAGCAGCCTCTTCTAATTGGTCAGCCTTTGGTAGCCTGAGCACTTCAACAGTACAGCCATTTCATGGGAGGAGATTTGTTTCCTGGAGCAGCCAGGGAGAGGAAGGGGTCTGGATAGATAAGATGGGTTTCAAATGCATGGGCCTCTGCAGAAAACAGTTCACAGGACCAAGACCACCCCCCCACTTCCTTGATCTCTAACCAGATGTTAGCCCCCGCCCCCTAGTTAGATTAGGAGAGGGGCTGAAAGGGAACTGTAGGGAGATGTTAGCTACTCCTTTGACTTGAGATACACAGACACACCCCAAGGAGAGAATTTCTCTATTTTTTGAAAAACAGTGCATTCTGGGTCAAGAATATACCACACTTCGCAGGAAATGCTCATCAGAGAGGGAGGTAGTTTTACCCCTATTGGTTGGGGTACCTCTCTCTCCTGCCAGTCCAAAATGGAAGAAACATATTGGAGAGCTGCAGAAGCACCTCAGATCTCTGCCTGAAAGAACAAAAGAGGAAGGACTGCTCTGCTGGACACCACAACTGCACCACAGAGAGTCTGCAACTTTTGCACTCACAAGGCTCCACAAGAAAGGACTGTGCCTGACTGAAAGGAAAAGGAGTGAACAACAGGTTCAACAGAGCTTGAAGACGTCACCTGCAAAGACAATGAGAGGATCATCCCAGCTGACCGATTGCAGCTGAATATTTCCTAGACAGTGTGGGTGCATTGTAGGAAATTGAGTCCTAGCACCCGAGAGGCATTCCAGAGTCTTTGAACCCTTTGAAAGTGCTACTGGACGTTTATTTTCCCCAAAGGAAACAAGAAACTGCAAGAACTCAAAGTTTGGAAACTTTCTGCGAAGTTTGGCAGCAATGCTCCAGGAGAAGACCATCTCGACGTCTAGAGTCAGCTCCCATTGTTGACTCATTTATTGGCAAGATTGTGCTGGTTTGTCCTGCAGAAAGCTCCGTAGCTACTCGCCTTTGACATCAAGGACAAAGACTTCCAGAAGCTCATCGAGGAATCATGCTCCATCAGGCTGCCATCGTAGAATCAAACTCCTGATCTGTCGTCCTAAGGATAGTTCCAAAAAAAAGACTACGTCTGAATGTAAACTTTGATTAGGGGCTAGCCCTCAACCTAGCTGACCCGTGCTCCAACCAGGTCTGCCTAAAACTTTGACTTTGTCCCAGTCTATCGCGTCTAGATAGCCACGAGTGGCTTTAACCTTTTTGGCACTAGAGTGCACAATGTTTTATTTACTATTTACAAATTCAGATCTCAGGTTCCCTACATTGGATTTTTGTCATTTTTGTGTAATTTTATAGATAAACATATTTCCTATATGTATAAATTGGTGTCAGAGTTTTATTGAGTTATGTCTTTTACTTATTTATTATTTTGGCAGTATTAAATGCTTTACATATACCTGTCTCCTAAGTGACGCCTAACTGCTCATTTACTAAGCTGCACAGTGTTGAGCAAGGATTAATTTACTGAGACTTGACTGGACCTATTAGTGAATGTGCTATTATTACCAGCTGAGGTTGAACACCCCCGCCTACTAATAATTTACACATAGAAAGAGGAAAACGCCTCTCAGGATTGTTTTTGTGTAGGAAGGTGCCCTCCTAGGAACACCTCCTAGGTGTAGAGTAAGGCTTTACAGTGGTTTGCGCTGTGTTACCCTACTCAAGAGTTATGAGGCCACTCAAAGCAACGCAGTTAGGCTTTGCATAGTTTCATACATCTGATTCAGAGCCCCACACCATGCACAAACCACTTTATTTGGTACAAAAGTGATGCAGAGCTCTCATAAATGATCCTTATAGTATTTAAAGAGTTGTGCTGCTCATAGGTTGCATTCAGTACATTTTATACCTTGTTAAGAGTGAAACCGTATGAATAGACGTTTGCTTCCTTAAATCCTTTTTGGGAAGTTTGTGTTTTAATTTTTTTAAAGGTTTGGGGGAGCTCCTCATCTAGGACTAGAGTAGAGGATTCAGAATACCACTTTTAATTTATTTCCATAATGTGCTATTTTGCAGTCTGGTTAGGTCACACACTTCTAAGAAGTGTGTGGCTGCTGGAAAGGTAGTGCTTATTTAATCCACTCTAATTTGCGGACTTTGATATGGGGGAGACTTACAGTGGTTTATTCTTGTTTAATACTGTTTTTGGATACTGCTAATGGTTGAACGAAAAGTTAATGGTTGGTCAAGCCTTACCTTCCAGTGATATCATATTTTATTGGGATGGCTTCGTTGGTTTTACCCTATTCTCTACAATGTAAATGACTTACCAAACTTATCTTGCAGCTTTGGGTTGTTCATGTATGCTTCAAATGTACATAATGAATGTTTGTACATCATTCTGTGGTGTGAAAAGCTTATTGGCCGATCTTAGTTTTTTCTTTCCAAAGGCCTTTTTCTCCTATTAAACCTCTACTCTTTTTCTTCAGCATTGCATTTCATGGTATTGTGTTGTGAAACAGGATATTTCCTGTATTTCAGCCCATGTATTATTCATGTTGGCAGATTCACCGAATAGCCTGGTGTGTCTGCCTAATGTCATTTAGATGCATCCTGGGCCTAATCTTACCTCAGTATTCACATTTTTCGAAAGGGTTATACATGCAACTATACATATATTACACGTTTTCTTGTATACGTCGTGAATGCTCTTCTTCCAGATGCATAGTCCAAGGACTAATATTCCATCTCTTTAAGGTGATGATGTAAATTAAGTCTTGGGGGATATCTCAAGAACGTGTGATAATTATCGCAAAATTAGCTTAACGCAACTTTGCACATTGAAGTCTATCATGACAAAATAACACCGTGTTAATGTTGTATTCTCAACACGGCGGCACCATGCGATAGTCTCACGATAACGTGCCAAATGACCACGTTAAAATGAACGCGATGCTGAGAAAAATGCGAACGTGAAAAAAGTTGCGATGTCCCAAATCACGATAAAAAAAACAGCGATAACCAGCGACAGGTCTGAAATTCCCACGCTCTGTGCTATCCAGCTATATCTGTCCTGTATTACCTCTGCCCGAGCGACCTGTATATAGACGGCTCTGTTATACCTGTCTTGAGCTGCGATGTTCCCCATTTTGATGTTCTAAGTAACTATCGTGGAGAACCGTTTGTGGCGCTGTTAAGAAAGTCTCCCTGTCTGATGGTGACGTCTATTGTAAGGAACATATTTATCCATGTGTTTTGCTCCATTGGATTTGCTTACCTCCCACTGCTAGATGAATCTATCCCTGACGCATTGGATCCCCTGTGAGGAACCCCTATCCCTGTCGTTTTTGAACGCCGTAAAACTTTACCGACCCCAACTGGGAACTGGAGAGTTTTTTTGTCTGATGCTTTTTATCGCTCCTTGAACTTCATTAAGAAGAATTGCCTCATATCGTTATACCTGACTCTAAAGGTTTCCACTGTATTGCCCCACACGCCGATCATCACCGTTGCCCTGATGAAGGTGTAGCCCCGTATGGGCAAACACTGAAACGTGCGTTGGCTTCCACTTTATCGTGCCCACCTGAAGACTCCATCTGTCCTTAAGAACTGGGAGTGCACGAGTCCTTTTGAACCTTTATCTTGTCAAATTGTACACATCTTTGATGTTAATTTTAACTTAATTGGAAATTGATATAGTTCTGTATATGTTTGTCTTTTTGCTGAATATATGAGTATGATGTATGAATGAGTGTGTGTATGCCTGAAGCGTGTGGGACTCTCATATGTTTGTAAATTGGAACGTATCCTATATTGTTTATCTCTTGTACAAAGATTATTATTCTGATCTCTGTTATTTAAATAAATCATGTTTAGTTAAGATTGTTTTCTTTGCCACTTTATGCCCTGAGTCAGTTTCGGCTTCTGGTTCTTTTCTACAACCTAGACCCAAATTTGGGCTCATTTATACTACTGTAATGTAGACAGTCGGTTCTGTTCTCTATTTCTGAAATCCCCACGCGTCATGCGGGAAAATGTACTATAAAAGCAGAACAAATAAAAGGCAAAAACAATAAACTGTGTAGCACCATGGATGCACCTGGACCGAGTGCAGAGGACAACCAACGCGAACCCCACAAGCCCCACAGATGACCAGCAAGGAACCTCGGGGTCGGGGAAGGCCAAGAAGAAGAGGAAGAGGAAGACGCGGTTCAGTTACGGAGGTGATAGAACACTACCAACAACTGTTCCTCACCTCCAACGTGTCATTGGCAACAAAGACACAATTATGGCAGACTATCTTGGACCATGTGAATGCATTTGCAGAGTTGAGGAGGACAGTGGAAGAGGTCAAGAGGTGCTGGAATGATGTGAAGGGCAAAACCATGAAGAAACTCGATGCCAACATGAAAGCACCAACACTGATTGGAGGTGGGGGTCCAGCGGCACACCAGGAGCTGGATGACATGGAGAAAATGGTGGCCACAGTCATCAGTCAGGATACAGTGCCAGGAGCTGTGGATAGGGACACTGCTCAACATGACCTGACACAACATCAACAGGGTGAGCACCGACCAGGGACTGGTGGAACGGGGGGGAGATGGGCACAATGGCACACATGCTCAATTAAGTGACTCTGGATCATGTCCCTGATCCCCGTGGCACACTGCAGCACACATACAAACACCAAATAGGGCCCAGTACATCATGTCCCCAAAGATGTCCCACCCCACACATCACCAATCTCACCACCAACACATGCACATGTGCGAAACCCAGCAAAGATGCATATTTGTGAGCCCCACTGACAATGTAAGTGACACTACATGACGATTAGCATGGCTGCAGTCCAATCAACATGATATTGTGCACGTCACGACACTGAGGTGGCTGGGTGTGGACCACATCTGGAAAGGAGCAGGTCACACTCTGATACATCCACGTGCACAAACAACCCCTGACATCAACAACACATCTGCGGACAAAACATGCACAAGAGTCATAACTCGACCAAGAGTCCAATTCACCCAAGTTCACTACATCTCAGCACTGTAGAAGCACAGAAGTCAAAGGCACACCGCCTGAAAGGGATAATGGGCAGCCAAATCAGAGCTGCAGGGGTGACTCACCCACAAAACATTGTAAAATGTTGTCTGCATGGCGCAGTACTAAGGCAGCTTCCACACTCCACTGAACGTGGATGATACATTCTAATACACACAGATGTGTCATGTCTTTGATTAATCAAGTATAAAAGCAAGGACAAATGTAGGGGCAGTGATTCCCCCTCACGTCCATGTTGCTCATGTTGTGGGACTTGAGTCACAGGGTGCATCCCTGCATCATGGTGGTACATATCTGACCCCAAAAGAAGCCCTGTTGTCAATTGTAGGTCACAAATGACAGCCTATATGTAATGATTTGGGACAGATGTGAAATGCTGATGAGTGGGATTCTGTACTATCTTTTACACACAGAAATGGCATTTCCAATATGTGACACCCCAAACAGTCTCTCTGTACAGAGGTGACACACCCACCATCTATTTTCAATTTTTGAGATTGTTAGCACTACATGTTGCACTTACACTTGTCAGAGTGATGTGCTTCTACAGAGGAGTGGAATGAACTCAGGGAATGTGTGTTGGAATGAATTTATTTGCACGTGTTGTGCCTGTGGTCATTTTGTTCTGTCCCATGATTGCTAAGGACTGTGACAATGTGACGAGCTCATGTGAAGAAATTGTTAATGATGGTGTTCCTACGGGCTATTCCTGTTGCAGCTGTAATGGGGTGTGGTCCACCTGTCTCATCTTCCTCATCATTGTCTGGTGCATCTGGCACTTGTACCCATGGGGCATTGGTGCATACACATATGTTGTGCAACAAACAACATGCAACGATCATCTTGCACACGATGTCTGGGCTGTACAGGAGCCTTCCACCTGTGATGTCCAGGCACCTGAAACGTGACTTCAACGCACCAAATGTGTGTTCCACGATGCCCCTGGTGTGTTTGTGGGCAGCATTGTACTGCCTCTGGGCCTGTGTGTTCGGGGCTCAGAGGGGTATCATCATCCAAAGGCAGAGTGCATATCCTTGGTCACCTGTGACATTGCAGAGAGACATAAGTCAATAGTTGGTTCTGCATGATATGTTGGCAGGCTCACTGGTTCATTGGTGTGTGATATGTGTGACTTAGTGATTCCTGTTTGACATGTACTGCTTGTGGTAAATGAGTGGCATCAATGTGTATTACGTAGCCTCACTGCTGCTCCTCCCTCCCTTCGAGCCTATTTACTAGTGTGCGCATCACAGTTGCATCACTACGGTACACCATTGTCATGCCTGTCTGCGCATGTCCACAAGCCTGACAACAACACTGTGATGTTGTGCGTTGAAGGTGGGTGGCCACGTGTGTGTAGGCCTATAGTAAAGATAGGGCGGACACAGGTGTAGAGTTCATGACTGGCTGAACTCGCGATGCGGTTGAGGGTAGACCTTTGGCTTATGCTGCGGTAATAGCGACAACCACAGCAGTTGGCATGTATGATCCCAGACCCTGAGCGGGCTTGCGCCCCCTTATTTACCCCTACGTCTGAGCCTGCACTCCGGCAGCATGCTACATTGCAACATTCTACATTGCAGGACGGGTGGCTCCGACACTACAACAGAGACACATGCATTAATTACTTCCTTGGGAAAGCCAAAACTTAACCACGCCCAGAGCCCTGGGTTGATTAACCACACCCCTAAGCTGGACTGTCATACGCCAGTCCACTCCACTTACGCTTACAGGGGGGTACGACACAGTTACATGTCCCAGTTCTTCCACACTGCCTGAGGCGACATGGTTGAATCCGCTGTACACAGCACAATGTAATGTGGTAGGGCCCGGGGTCCTCATGCATACATAATGACCACACGGACACACTTAGATAGTTTGTGGAACTGGCTACGGGCACGTGCGCCTGGCCCCTTTTATTGCCAGGGTTACATGTCCAGTGACGCCTGTGCTGGATGGGTGTGGGGTGAGTGTAAGCCAGCCCTCAGGGAGTGGTTGGTGCTGGCAACAACTACAACAGAGATGAGACCATCAGAAGTTCAAGGTTCAAACAGCAAGGGTCCATGACTTGAGCTGCACAGAGTTAGTGGCCCCGGATGCACTGCGGCCGGCACAGGTACACCGCTATGGGACGGTGACTTGCGGTGCACTGAGGTAGGGCCACGAGATCTGAGCGGGTCCTCGTTGATGTCAAATGTGAATGTCGCGGAGTGTTTTGGGGCATGATGCAGAGGGCAGAACCAAGCAGAAACAGGCAATATGGAGGAGATGAATGCTACAGACTCATTTTCAACACCAAGTCAGTATCAGTTACATGATGATGAAGACAACCCCCAGGCCATATACTCAGATGCCACCAAAGTTCAACCATGTATTTCGGGGCACAGAGTTAGTGGCACCATTGATGAAAGGGGATATGAACTCAGCCATCATGATATCAAGATTCAGTTCAAAATATGGGACCTACTAGACCGCAGTGTAGGCCGGAGGCAGCGGTGGAGTACGTCAACGAGTAAGGAGTGCTGGGAGCCTGTGTCGTGGAGGCCAGCGATGGTCTGAAGAGGATGCCAAGGTCGCGGGCCTCAGGCTTGGAGCTTGCACCGGCACGTGGTGGGCCCTCTTTGACTGTTGGCAGGTGAGCAGTGAGGCCTGGGTGCGCAGGGGCAGCCAAGTTGGGTCTGGGGACCAGCAGCCTGGGGTGCAGCAGGCACACAGGATCGCAGGCATCACCGCCCACGGCATCGGCCTCGTGGCGGGGTGAGAGGCTCCGCTCTAGCAGACACATTGGCTATTACGGAAGAGAACCACGCCCAGAGCAACGTGCTTTTTATTCACACCTCTATGCTAGCCTGGCGTACGCCGTGCCAGCCCACTCCGCTCACGCTTACAGGGGGGGACGTAACAAGCTACATATCCGCGATCTTCCCCACTGGCTGAGGTTACATGTTGCGTCTACTGTCCACTACACTCCAAAACACCAGCAGTGTATGTCAACATGGACATGTCTGTGGTCTGCATACTGTAGTCTGGCCAGCACATCCACACCACACTTGGCATTGTGTACATTCTCATTCATGGGTCACTTGCCTCCTTCCCACATGCCTGGTTCCCACCTCTCCCCACATTCTGCTTTTGTGTGGCATGCGGTGCCATGCCATTGATGGCTTGTGTACATGGCCAGCCTGGGTTGCCACAGTAAGTTGTGCTTTCGTGTCTGGTAGGGGAGCATGTTGTTTGGCATGTTGTATGTGAATTTGTAATGGGTGCATTCCCAGAGTTGTGACTTGCATGATTGTGGAGTTGAGGTGTGTGGTGTGTTCATTTGGTACTTACCAATGAGCAATGCATTCCCATAGGTACCAACCTCAAAGCGCTGGTTGATGATGAACTGTCTGAAGATGAAGAAATCATGCACACTGCCTGGGTAGTTGGTGACGACATTGGTGAAGAGTCCCAGGTGGTCCACTATTGCCTGAACATTGATGGAATGCGTGTGCTTCCTGTTGCGGTAATTGTGTGCCGTGGCGGCAGGGGGCATGAGGAGTACATGTGTGCAGTCGATTGCCCCCAACAGGTGCAGGAAGCCAGCTATGGCGTAGGAGTCTTGCTTGGTCTCCAGATGTTCCTGCATAGTGTGTGGGAAGTAAAGGTGCTGGGGTACCAAGCTGATGATGGCATCCAAGACAGGTGTGAGGATCTTGGATAGGGCTGGCTGTGAGACTCCTCCGACTCTGGCAGTTGTTGGTTGGAAGGTCCCAGAGGCCAACAGGTGCAGCACAGTCAGCAGCTTTGTTTGCGGAGGGATGTTGCTTGTCCGCTGTGTTGCTAACCGTCAGCCTGTGATGGCCAGGATGCGGAGGATGGTTGTCCTTTTGAGCCTGTAGTGGGCACTGTGAGGCTGGTGTGTTTTCTGAAGGTATGCTGTCTTTGTCTGCGCTGCCTCTGTGGTAGTACATGGGGACAGGGGGGCGCTGCGGGCGTGGCGGGCCTGGGTGTGGTGGCGGTGGGTGTTGTGGCCCTCTTGGGGCTCCAAGCTGCATGGTCAGTAGCTCCATGACATCTGCTGTTCTTCAGGTATGGCTCTGGGCTGGGCTCCCTTTTATGGTGCAGGTCATCGTCCGAGCTTAACACCAGGTAAGAGCAGGTGTTAAATCCCTGCTACTAACGTGCCTTATTGCCTGTTTTGGGATCTTATCGCCGATCTGGCTGGTCATTGAGAATATTGCAACGTGGTGTTATCGTGGCTTTTTGCACAGGAACGCCTACTCTGCACCTCATTAGCGTTAGTTGCCGGTATCATCTGTGGCAATGATTTTGCTGCTGCTATCGCAGGAAAACTGGCAATATCGGCTGTTAGCACCAGCTTGTGAATAGGGCGATAAATCTATTGCCACTTTTGCCGAGATAAAGTGCTGCTAACTCGGCGATAAGTCCTTGAGAATATGCCCCTATGTGTCACCCCCCTTAAGTTGCCTTTAAAACGTCTCAGGCCTGCCATTATTACAGCCTATGTAAAGCTGTAACCTTTCAATTTAATGTGACAAAATAAACCTTTGCCAAGAATAAAGCTCCCTCTCTAAATGCATATATAAAATATATCACCCCTAGGCCCTAAACATTCCATAGAACAGGATGTATTGTATTTAACATTTTGGCCATGCGCTTTTAAGGCCTATCTCTCCCATAGGATAATGTTAGTTTACCACATTATGTTTAATAAGTGATAAAATTTGTTTGGGAGCAGGTAGAAAAGCCATGTTTGGATTATAAAGAACTGTAATTTAAAATCCTCTCTAATGGTAAATTCATATTTTAAGTCAATATGGGGATTCTATTTTGGCAGGATAGACCATCTTGACAGGATGGACTGGGGATAGCTGTGAACAGCCCCACTTGCATTTCAAAGACACCGCCTACTCTTACACACAAATGAATTCACACTAGCCTTTTGTGACTCCTAACATCCTGGGACCAGGGCAGGGAGGCATGAAATTTCAGACACATCTGTGGGGGCAGATCTCCTGGATTTTCTTCCATTTCAAAGCTTGCATGAAGTATAAAATTAGGGGCCATATGTACAAAGCTGTTTACGTTCGCCAATGACCTGAGTCACAGGATTGGACTGTGAATGCAAAAAGGCAATTTTAAACGAGGCCCAATTGCGATTCAGTAACCTGTTACAGAATCACAATTTGGGTTTGTGATTTATTATTAGGAAGGGACATGTTTAGTACGTCATTTCGTAATAACGAATCCCAGTGGCTTGTATGAATGTTTTGCGACTGAAATGTGGTCTCAAAACATTTGCAATTTAGCACCAACTTCAACCCTAAGGGACCCCATCTGCTTTGTGAATGGTTATAAAAACATTTTTCAAGAGCAGGCAGGGTCCCCATGCCCACTGCCTACTCTTAAAAAATGACAAAAAACTTTTCATTTTTCTTTTTGAAATTTCAAAAAACAAATTGCGTTATTGAACAGCAATTACATACATGGTGGTCTGCTGACCCCTGACCACCACCATCCCAGTGATTTTTGGGATTTCCAATGGGTGCAAGCTGAGACCCACCTCATTAATATTCATGCAATAGGTCTATTTGTGACCCACTGGGAATCGCAAAATGTGTAAAACACACATTTGTACATGGGTGTTTGCGATTACCAGCTAGCGAATCGCAATTCACTATTTGGTAATCACAAATTATTAGCTACATACATCTGACCTTAGGATCCTCAGAGCCAGTCTTCAGTATTCTCCTGACCCTGTGGCTACTAAAGAAGAAGGGTTGCCCTGCTGTTTAAGAAGGAAGTCTGGACCTGCTCCCTTCATCCCAGGCTACCGAAGTGACTCCAAAGGACCACTTAGTGACCTCCTGTTCAGAGCTACAGGGACATAACAATCTCCTGAGGCTTTCCTGCAAATGCCCTGCTGACCTGCTGCAGTGGACTTGCCTGGACCTGCAACTGGACTTGCCTGAGCCCGCTGGCCTCTGCAAGTCTGAGTTCTTGATCCCTAAGAGGCACCTCCCCAGGTCCTGGGCCCTTGTTTGGCAAAATGGTGCACTCATCAGAAGTTAATCCTGAACCTTTGGGCTGTGAGCGACTGTGAAGCAGCCTGTTTGTGCCAAGACAAGGCCTCCTGCACTGACGGCCAAAGTGAAGCTTTGATAAACATGACTGTTCGCCTAACGGTGACTGCCAGCGATGACTGGCAATGTGAGATCTGCACTTCGTACTACAGCATTGACAGCCTGCGGTGACTGACAATAGCTTAAGCAATGACCATCCGCAATGCCCAAAAGGATCTTCACACTACAGCGATGCCCATCCGCGATGCCCTGCCTCCTCTAAATGCTACTGTGACGACCATCGCTGATGCTTTTCCTGCTCCTCGCAGTCTCCAGCCTCCTCCACTGCAAACTGGGCTCTTTGCGACAGACTTTGAAAAGGTAACTTTTCAATGTTGTATTGTAATGCAATGGTTTTAATTAACTTATGCAAACAAATAAATAAATAAATACATACATTATAGGTAATTTTTCCTCTGGACTAGCCCGGTCCCTGTTTCTGTCCTGCATCGCTGTTGGCCTGAACGTATTACATTCCCCAGTCTGGCACGACCAGTGGGGCTTTGCTCTATTATCTGCTACACCTATTAAATCTTTACAATTGCATATCTCTGGTTCTACTTATTGGATTTTTATAGTTCTGGTGTCAAAAAATGTATTAAACATTATTGCATTCATAAATTAGTGTGGAAATGTCTTGTTTTGTGTTTTTACTTTATCACTGTTTGAATTCTGCGTACATATTTTATACATTGCCACCAACCTAAGCCTGACTACTTCAGTGCCAAGGTACCAGAGGGAGTGGCACAGGTTAATTTAGTGACCTTTTGTGGTACATCCTGACAAGGATTGTGGCTGCTGCTTGAGAAGGGCTCAATACCACTTCAACAACACACCGGTTTCTTACAAAAACCTATTTGATATGGTAGTGCAGCACTGAGACTGGTACAGCAATTAAAAGAGCCACTTTGCTGTCAAATTTCATCATGGGCCTGGCAGCAGCACCGTCCCAATCAGCTCATTGTACCCTCTTCTTTTTTCAGAAACTGTGATGGATGGAAGGGCAGTAGAAAACTATGAGTGATATCACCAACTAGGGGCCACATCTAGGGGTGTAGAGTTGAGTGTGCACCCCCTCACATCATGTGCTAACCACAACTAAAAAAGTAGGGCACAAAGGTTAGGCATTGACCAATGCTGGACACTTGTGAGGAGGGAACACGCCTCCACATAGCACCTGCACCTGGTTCCCTTGCCCCTCCCTCTCCTTTCCATGCGGCTGATGGCGGATGGCGGCGGCCAGAGAATTTTCTCTCTCTTCTCAACATCGAGGCCTGTGTCATTCTAAGGAGAGTCTCGTTCCTCTGTAATCGGCAGTGAAGTCGCTGTGAAATCCGTCTTCGCGCTGAAGCTGGCAGCAGGATGGTTTGCCATTCGGAATAACGCTGAGGCTCTTACTTCTTGCAGGGAGCACCATTGATGCTGTTACCTTCACTGATTCCAGTAAGAGATTTCCTCCGCCACCGCCGCTGTGGCGGGTCTTTTCAGCATTGTATTTACCTCTTTATGAAGATTGGTACTAGCTTCTTAGTCGTTTGTCATAGCTGAAGTGTGGGCGGTGTGATTAAACTACAAGTCCCAGCATGCACTCTGTGATGGACTGTGGAAATGGAAATGTGGAGTCATTTTCGCAGGAGTGATTTAAGCGCTGATTACTGACTTTCCCTACGTATCCTATTACTCGGACAGAGTGAGGTGCCAGTCCAGTCGGCTTGAGCTGCTTCCCCGCTGTCGCAGTCTAATAGCTTGTGCTGCAGCCGCTGTGTGGGTTGAACTCTTGGTTGGCATTCTCTGTCAGACTGGATTTTGTTGTTACTGTGACCTGCAGTATTTCTGTCGTCTATATTGGAGGCTGAAGAGATATCACGCTGTCACCGTTCTTAACAATGGGCAAACAATTGACGGCCAGGGCTAAAGCTAAAATACGACGCCAGCAATTAAAGGAAAATTCTGAAAGGGCCAGGCGGGCTGGGTCAGTTGTAGAGAGAGAAACTTCCTCTGTTGAAAATTCAGAGAGTTCCGGAGAAGGTGATGACGGCCTCCCGGGCGTCAGCCCGACTCAAGCTCATCTTCAAAATCCTTCCAAATCCGCTGTCAGTGTGGTAAAGGAGGTAATGGTGCCATCCCTGGAGGGAGTGGATATGCCTCTACTGGGCTCCGAAGCCAATTTATCTGAGACAACCCCGAGTTTCAATTCAGTGGCCTTATTCGATTTACAGGTGTCTAAAGAGCCTACGTCAGTCTCTGCTCCTAAGGCTTCCAAACAATTTCCGTTATTTGAGCGAAAAGGAGCAATATCTGTCCCTACTACTGGTACCCGCGCAGCGCTATCAGGGGCTTCAACCCTCTTTACTTCTCCAATCGTTATTCCTACCATCGAAAGCTCTGTTTCAATTGGTGATCTAAGCTCAACAGACCCTCCACCCTTAAATCCAATATCCACATCTCTCAGTGATAAAGATCTCTCCACTTTTCCTAGCTGTACTTCTGCGATTGTCTCCAGTGGAGTTACTTTGCCTCAGAGCTCGATCTTGGGGATTGACACCGAGACTACTGGGGATTTTCAGATCTCAGTCAAGGATATGTTGAATTTGATTCTGCAAGAAATCCGAGAGATGAAGCAATCTCAAAAGATGGAAATGGAGGCAATTTGTAAACGTCTGGATAAAATTGAAGACTCGATGGCTTCATTTTCAAATCGATTGCAAGAGTCTGAGACCAGAATTTCCGGGGTGGAGGATAACTTGACGATCCTACAGAAACAAATTACCACTGCCTCTAAATTTTCTAAAGCTTTCGAATCTAAGTTGGACGAGTTAGAAAATTATAACCGAAGGTCAAATCTTCGAATAGTCGGTGTACCGGAGAATATTGAGAATAACGAGGGTTCGGACATGATGAAATGGATGTCTTCTTTTTTTTCTCGAGAGGTTGTCCCTGAGTTTAAGGGTGACTTAACAATCACTTGGGCGCATCGAGTTCCAACTCATCCATTCCCTAACTCTCCGTTTCCTCTAACTATTATTGTCAATTTTGCAGACGCTCGGGTTAAAGAAATGATCCTATCTCAGGCCTTCAAGCAAAGACAATTTCACGTTAATCCCACTACTAAGTGCCGGATTTTCTCTGACATGTCAGCTGCTGCTACTAGACGGAGAAAAGACTTTGTAAAGATTCTCTAGCTATTTAAGGATAAAGGTGCCCAAGCATCGATTGCACAGCAATTAAAGTTAAAAGTTCTGATTAAGGGCAAATTTGATCTGTTTACAGATGTTGATGAGGCACGTGAGATGCTTGATAAGTTGGTCCAGAGCTAGGCTAATGCTGGATTGTGATCTGATCTCGTCTTGATGGTTACTGAAGATTTTTCCTTTTTTTTCTTCTTTTCTTCTTTTCTCCTTTTGTTTGTGAATGATTACTTAGGGGGAGGGGGGGTGCGGGTGGGTTCTAGGGGGCATGGGGGAAAAGGGCACACTACCAAGGCGCTCTTATGAGAGGGGTTAGGGCCATGTGGTCAGCGTGGGAGGGGGAGATAGGTGTAGTACAAGGCCACGGGACTAGGGTTAGGGGGGTAGCACTTGGGTGGAGGGAAAAGCACTTGGGTGGGGTAGGGGGGGGTGTGGGGGGAAAAATGCAAAATGGAAATTCTTGTGGTTTGTGATGAAAAATATACTGGCAAGAAGTTATTCTTAATAACTAATGTCTATTGGAGGGGTTAGAGTTATCTCTTTCAATGTTAATGGATTGAATAACAAAAAAAAAATGTGCACTATTGAGCTTTGGATTAAAACAGAGCACCCAGCAGTTGTGATGCTGCAAGAAACTCATATTTCTGTGCATAAAATTAACTCTTTTTCTATGTTTAAAAATTGGTCTTCATATCGTGGGTTCTCATGTGCTCAAGAATCTCAAAGGGGAGTCGCGCTTTTTATCAATCGCAATTTAGATGCAGAAATTATTCAGTTTGAAGATGGAGGAGCAGGGCGGTGGTGTTGGGCTACTTGCGTAATAAAAGATAGGAATAGGCCAATTACTTTTGTTAGCTATTATGCCCCAGTGGAAGATCGTGTCCCCATCTATGAGGAGTTATTTCAATCACTACTATTGGTTAGGGGAGATATAATTATAGGTGGGGATTTTAATATCCTTATTGATATAAAACTAGATTCTACTGGTCTCTTAAAGAAACAATCTAAACCAAAGTCATTAAGGTCTATTATGAAGAACTCCGCCTTACTCGATCTTTGCGATCAATGGCGATTAAAATTCCCTTATAAAAAAGAATTCACTTATTGGTCAGGTAGACATAGATCCTCCTCTCGTATTGATTTCTTTTTGGCCTCTAGTTTATTAAAATTTTCATATCAGAAATTTTTGCATAATGGATTTTCAGATCACGCAATGCTGGTAATCGAGTTTAAAGTAGGGGAAGACATTCGGCCCCCCAAGAGATGGATATTTAATAAAAAGTATCTACAAGATAGTAATTGGGTTTCCTTTTTAAAATCGGAAATTGTTGATTTTATTGCCCGTAATTCATACACGGCTCCACTACATATTATTTGGGACTCACTAAAAGCCTTTATTCGTGGTATCATTATCGGTAAAGACGCAGAAGAATGGCGTACTATTAAACAAACTAGGACCTTACTTTATCAAAGAATTTGCTCACTAACTCGGCTTCGACAATCCCATTTTTCTAGTCTTGTGCAAAAAAAATTAAACGAGGCCAAACGTGAACTTAGTACACTTTTTGCTACACAGAGTGAACAGCAATTTCTTATACAATCTCAAAGGAGTTATGAGGAGAGTAATTTTTCTGGCAAACTCCTTGCGTGGCAGGCTAAGGAGCAAGCTGCTGCAAATGTAATTCGTACTCTGAAGTCTCCGATCACCTTGATAGATACATCACAGCCTGATGTCATTGGCACTTTAATGCTTTCTCACTATAAGCAGATATATAGTCATCATCAGGAAATAGACCATTCTAGGCTCTGTAATTTTTTAGCAAGACACGATATGCCTTCTCCATCTCAGGCAGACAGTGGAGCAATGGTGCGCCTATTTTCAAAATTAGAGCTGCAATTAGTGGTAAAGAACCTCCCAATTGGTAAGGTCTGTGGCCCGGATGGCCTCCCCGCTGAATTTTTTAAGGTTTTCTTCTGCGTCTTCTCTGATTTATTATTACAATTAGTTAATTATATGTTAATGGGTGGGCAAGTTCCAGATTCCTTCGGGGAGGGTACAGTTGTTAGTTTTCTCAAAAAAGGCAAAGATCCTAAAGATCCCAACTCATATAGGCCTATCACATTATTAAATACTGACTATAAGATCCTTACTAAATTATTATCAATACGTTTCAATCACATTGCCAAGGATCTTATTCACCCGGATCAGAATGGCTTTGTGGCAGGCCGACAATTAGCCACTAATACACATTTTCTTACTGAGGCTTTAGACTATTTTCAGACAAATAAAATTTCAGCTTTAGTCCTATTATTAGATGAGGAAAAAGCTTTTGATTTGGTGGTATGGACAACTTTATTTGTTATTTTAAAGCACTTTGGAATTCCTCCACAGATTATTAGTTTAATTCAGAATTTGTACACGGGTGCTAAAGCCAATATAATTATTAATTCAGTTATGGTTGGTAAAGTATCGGTTCAACGGGGCACCAGGCAAGGGTGCCCTTTGTCCCCTATTCTTTTTGCATTCTTTATTGAACCATTAGCCACAGCCATTCGTGAATCCGTAAATATCTCTCCTCCTATTCCTTCCATGGCAAAAATCAAACTATATGCCGACGATATTTAGCTTCTGATCAAGTCGGATATTCAATCTCAAACTGTAGCTCTTCAGCTTTTTGAAGAATTCGAACATCTGGGTGGTTACCGAATTAATTAAAAAAAAACTGAAATATTAGTCTGTGGTGGGGGTGAGGTTGAGCTACACACTGATTTATTTGGCTGTGTGAATTTAAGACCGAAGAGGTATTTAGGAGTTATGTATTCTGTTTCGGTTTCCGATTTAGTTAAGTTGAATTTTGATCCTCTCTTATGTAAGGGGGACTCGCTGCCATTTTCCATCCTGGGGCGGGTGGCACTCATAAAAATGTCTATTCTTTCGTTATTTAATTTTTTATTTTCTGCCATTCCCTGTTTTTTGCCCAGGGGTTTCTTCTCAAAAGTCCAATCACTATTCTCAGGTTTTATATGGGCAAAAAAAAAGGTCCCAGGATAGCAATGCGGACTCTTTACGCCGATACGGAATTGGGAGGTTTAGCCGTACCCAATGTTAAAGATTATTATAGTGCATATTTTGCCCAATATTTAGAGCGGTTCAAATCTGGAATGCAGACCCCAACTGTGTTTATTAATTTTCTTTTTGACAGAATTTGTCATGAGGTTCAGATCCCATCGCCGCTACATACTCCCAAATTACCGAAACGTACTCGATATAAGACGATGCTTTGGTTTTTCAAGCGTCGTGATGCCTTTCTCAAAAGATATTCTCTCCCGTAATATAATATGAGAACCCCCTTAAGGAATGCTCTTCTTTTTCTTGGAATGAAGATTGGAGTCGACATTACACTACATTGGGCACGTCTGGGATTTCATTCTTTGTCAGATTTCTTAAGGGAGGGGACATGGCTGTTACCAGGAGAGATGCAACTTATTATTCCAGGGAATTTCATGCTACTTGGCTCGTATGCTTCAATCTTTAAAACGTTGCTACAAGTAGAGCCAATAAGCATTGGCTCCTCCAATCCGTTATGGGACGATCTGTTTATAACTTCTAGGACGAGGAAGCCAGGGGTATGGAAACGATTCTTAGCACAATATACTGAGGACGATCTTAGCCAAAAAGCAATTAAAAAATGGCAAGAACAGGAGAATCATGTACTTACTATCAATACTTGGAAAACTATAAATAAACTGAATTTCAGTGTTCTTCGAGGATCTAATTGGAGAAGAATGCTATTCTTCAGTAAATGGCTCCTGTATCGTACTCCTGCTGCCATTGCTAAAATGTTCGCTAACACCACTGCCACCTGTTTTAGATGCCAGCAATATACTCCCGCAAACTGGTCCCACACTATAGCTTACTGTGTTAAAATCATGCCCTTCTGGAATGAGATATTTGAATATTTGCAAAAGTATTGTGGGATTCTGATTACTTATAATGTTAAATTAATATTGTATGGATACGATTCTGATCTTGGCTTGACACAACAGATCGTTAAACTATTACTCATTGCAATGGCAGTAGCAAGGTCATTGGTGCTGCAAAACTGGAAGTCAACTCAAGTTCCTCTTTTTAACGCCTGGTTTAAAAAAATTCGGAATGTTAGAAAGACTGAAATGCGATACGCACAGCGAATAGGTGGGATTATGCAGTTTAATAGAATTTGGAGTCTGTACTTTGAGTAATGATCGATTCTTGCATTTTGTCAATTATTTTCTTCATGTTATTCTGTATTTTTATTTTTTTTGCTCGCTAATCTATGCAATTATTTTCTTCATGCTATTTTATATTATTATTCTCTGTTTGCCAACTTATGTTATTGTCAGATTGTAACTTTGTCACAAGAATCTCAATAAAAAATTTATAAAAAAAAAAAAAAAGAGGAGGGAACAAGAGCAGCGGCTGTTATATGTAGTATTCAGTACTAAAGAGCCCCAGCTCTTCTTTCAGATCTGCCTGCTAAAAGAAGCAAGAAAGGCTCGAAGAGGGCATGCTAGTCTTGAGTTCATATTGTATGATTAAACATTCCATTAACATACACAGAATGTGTGAACTCAAAGTGTTGGCTTTAATAAACCCTTGACAGTTCTTCAACACAGTCAGGCCAGCATGCAACAGATGGATGAGGATTGTGTGATTGAGAGAAGGGTAAGTGAAGCTGCTTGTGATAAACTTAGTAGGGAGCAACCAGAATAAGAGAAGAGGTTGGTACTGGCCTGCAACAGTGGCAGGTCCCACCAGAAGCCCACCGAGGGTAACAATGAAAGACATCAATGAAAGGAGGCTCTGGGTGTCCCAGCAATAGTACCTGTGATATGAACAACCAGATAGCCCAGTGACAATAAAAGCAGAATCCTTGGAAGGTGATATTGCTTGGCCCCATGGCAGTAACAATACAGCAATAAGAGGAGCTATGTTATCAGCTGTCAATTGTCCCAGTAGTCATAGCACCACTGTCATATGAGGTGTTGAGAACTGCTAAAGGTGTCTGTAGTCAGATCTAGAAAGAAACTCTCAATTTAAGGCAGTTGTTGGACTTGGCCCTTTCTGCATGATCATCCCTAACCTTTTTGTGTTCACCCTCCTGTTTTATGAACCTGTGTTGTGTTGGTTTTCAGTACTTTGCACAGTTTACCACTGCAAACCAGAGATAAAATGCTTGTGCTCACGCCATAAAATGTGGCGATTTTGGATTATACCCAATTGGCATATTTAATGTACTTTTAAGTCCCTAATACAGTGACACTACCTGTGCCCAGGGCCTGAAATTAAATGCTGCTAGTGGGCATGCAGCATTGATTGTGTCACCCACTTGAGTAGCACTTTAAAACATGTCTCAGGTCTGCCATTGTAGCCTGTGTCAGCAGTTTTAAACTGCCATTTCAACCTGGCAAAATAAACCTTTTGCCTGGCCCAAACCTTCATTTATAATAAATATAAGTTAACCTTACAAGAGACCATGGACAACGTAGATGACAGGGTGCAGTGTCTATCACTTTTTTGTATACTTAGTGTGTCACCCTAAGTAGGACGGGTATGCTGAGATGTTGGTCTTGTGCACCCTGTGTCACTGGAACCAAGCCATAACCGGCTGATGAGCCAAAAACACAGGCAAAACCAGTCCTGGGTTGCTTAAGTTCCGGTTCATGGAGGAACTGACTTGGCAGTTTTAGCTGCACTGTTCCCACTGGAGCAGGGGCAAGACTGATTTGCCTATATCTGAATCCATACTGAGGTGGAATGGTGTGCAAAATAACAATGGATTGAAATGTGGTTTGTGAAATTACCAGCAGCTGATATTAATTCAAGCATTCCATCCATCACTTTTCGTGTACTTTAGTATCCATCAATCTTAAATTATAAAGCTTGGCTAATCACCCAATAGGGTATGCAAACATTTGCAGGCCCTGAAGACTTTGTCAAACAGCCAGGACTTGAGGGCCATTTGGAATTCCGGAAGTGAGGTAATGGTCTGGAGGTGCACAGGTAGGCTGTTCCAACCTTTGCGGCGATGTGCGAGAAGGAGTGTTCTCCACTTCTGCTTCAGTAGATGGAGCGAGTATGGGCAAGTGAAAGGGAGGCGGAGCGTAGTTTTCATGATGGTTGGTGGTTAATGTAAGTGGGTCCTTGGTTGTGTAGATCCTTGTGTGTATGGGTCAGCAGTTTGAATTGGCATCTCTTCTGTACGAGGAGTCAGTGGAGTTTGCTGAGGTAGAGTGTGATGTGGGATGGCCAAGGATGAGAGTGGCTGCTGCATTCTGTATGGTCTGAAGTCTCTGTGTGTGTGCTGATTCTTATATAGAGGGCACTGCCATAATCCAGTTAACAGGCGATGAGAACTTGTGTCACAGTGCATCTTGTCTGTAGGGGTAGCTACTTGAAGATCTCATGTAGCATGCGCAGCGTGAGGAAGTAGGCGGAGAAGACAGCATTGATCTGTTATTTCATAGTGAGCTTGTTTTCAATGATGATTCTGAGGTTTCTGGCGTGGTTGGAGGAAGTGGGTGCGGGTCTAAGTCTGATTGCCACCAGGAGTCAATCCATGTGGTGCTGCTGTTGCCAAAGATCAGTACTTCCATCTTGTCTGTTTTCATCTGCAAGCAGTTGCTCTACATCCAGTCGGCAAAGTTTGTCATGCATGTGTGGAACATACTCACTTTATTTAAAGGAAACAGGGACATGGTCACCATATTTGTTGGGTGGATTAACAATCTAAACCCATATCTAAAATTCACTGCCAATGTCTCTGAGAGAGAACTCCCCTTCCTAGATCTATTTATCAATCTATCTGAAGGAGAATTGAAAACAAAAACGTAAAAAACCCGACTGACAGCGTTTGTCTACTACTGTTTAGCAGTCATTACCCAAGGGCTCTATGGGACAACCTTCTATATGGCTAATTTCTGTGCTCATGCTGAAGCTGCAGTATTTTAAGTGACTACAAAGAACAATCCGATGACCAAGTGGCACACTTGGCTTAACATGCTTACCCACTCAGATACTTCAAAACGGCACAAAATAGGGCAGGTAACAACAATAGAGAGTCCCCTTAGAACCACGAGTGAGACCCCAATCTGATGAATTGACGTGAGTCTAACTTCATTAAAAAAGTAATCAAGAAACTCTGGAGTAGCCTGCAAACTGGCAAACTCACATTCAACCCCTCAAGATTCGCATTCAGAAGAACACCTAACCTTAAAGATATGCTTGTCAGCGCGAAGCCAAAGACACACACGACTCCTGCGCAGAGACAACTTTGGAATTTGCCTCCGGTGGTGAGCCACCATCCCTGTGCAACTTACTCCAACTTGCTCCAACTTACTGACACCCTGAAATGGGCACAACAAAAGTACACCAACTGCAACACACACAATTGAATTTATCTGATTACTTGCCCATGCCAGTTAAAATACATAGGGGTGACCACTATAGCTGTTAATGTGCGAATTACTGAAGATCGCAGTAACATCAGGTGCAGAGAGTCAAATACGAAGATGTGTGCCCATTTCACCACTGTCGGGCATACCTCTGATTATCTCAAATAGACTGTCCTGGAGTCACACCCCCAGATATGACAAGATCCACTTTTCAGAAAGGAGCAAATGTGGATTTTCAGATTGTCCACACAAATAGTTTGATTGAAAGGTGATATCCCTTGGGGAGGACTCAATAAATAATCCTGTACCCCGCTCATTTGTGTTCTACCAAAGATTGCGTGGTCACTCCACAATGTACCACTAATTGGAGACCCTTGCCCGCACCATCCAGGTGCACTGTCTGCTAGGCCTTGTTTGATTGAAGGTTACAAAAGCACACATCAATTCTCCTACTACACTCAGCAATTTTCAGGGGATACTCTATCTCCCTAAAACTTCTGCATTCAACATGCTCTCTCACCCATGCTTACACCTACTGGTCATCGTTCGATAAGACTTACCATGTGAGTTGCTCTCAGAATTACCCATTAATAATCACAAACTTTCGAGATCACAGTAGCTGCATTAGCATGCAAAACTACTCTTGAGGATTGTATATGCGCATAAATTGCTGTCTGTACTGGAGACCCTTTAAGTCTGTCTTCATGCCAATTCTCAGCAATTCTTAATAATACGGCTCTATTTGAGCCCTTTTCCAGTCTGCCTGGTTTACTAATGATTTGAGGCCCTCACCTACCCCTCCTAATATGGCTTCTGCAGGTACCACTCTAGTCTTTTTTAATAGCAACCAGAAGCGCCGGCAGTGTTATAACCCCGACCCTAGAGGCTTGTCTCATTACGGGAGATAGAGCCTGGGTAGGTGTAGAGGCAAACACCATGCCACAATTTAGTGAGTATTTACCCACTGAGTGCCTTCCAGAGCTGGGGTAAGATGCATGATTCCTTTTTAATCCTCCCCATTTGCCATTATGCTTCTAGGACGTGAGTGAGCGCTTCGCTCTGTTCTGATCCTGTGAGACCAGAAGGGACTCTAATACAAATGATTGGTCTAACAAACAACAGTTGGTTATGTACACATATATGGAAAAGCGCTAACGGCACACAGCCTTTTGTTTGCAAGAATGTCTGTACGCAAGGGTTACTTTCCCAGATATTTTTTTACCCTGATCACGGACATGTGTAGTTTCACAATATTGGCACCATTCACGCATGAATGTTAATGAATTTAGGTGCAGTATCATGCCTCTGCGGTTTTACAACAGAGAACCCGAAACTACACAATCACTTATAGATTAGTCATTATATTGAGAGGCACAAAGTCCACGGTTGTAGCAGAAGGGGTTTGCACAAGGTGGTGCTAGTATGTGTTACCACATTTCATCACCTTAAGATACAACATGGGGTATGAAGTGAACAAAGTTGTACAAAGGAAACAACATCATGCATGAAATAGCATTGCCCGATGTCTGACAGAATAAAAAAAAAGACTTTTAAATTTAATTTGTCTTGTCTGTTTCTTTTGATTTTAAGGGCAGGTTGTAAACAAGGTAAAAGAGTGCATTGTGATTTATGGTGTGAGTGATTACTTGGGTGCTCACTACAGATTGTTGAATCAGTCGCTGAGTAGTATAGCTTACATTGTTTTGGTCCTGATGAATTGCCATTAGATCCCTTGTGGAATAGACTAGGCAAGAAACATGTTGACCTCACATTTTAGCAAATGATTACGATTGCTCTCTAGGACTATTGAATCTCACATGAGCAACACATTTTTTAATTAGGTTAGTGAGCTTCACTAGTAAATTTTCATCAAACCCAGCATCACTAGACCTATTTTAATTCACTTTTTCCACCACACTGCATATTCTTCACAACGCACACACCTTCACCCCATCATTTGGCCAAATTGAAAGATCTCCAGCAAAGAGTTCCTTTGTGGGTGCCCATCGGGCATTGTAGCAACGGCCCGACGAGGAGCAAGCCCAGATGATGAAGCATGACACCTTTCGGGGTGAGTGAGGGCACTTGCTCCTATTGGAGCTTATTCCACTGACCTAACAATACACTAGTTCTCAATCCTTCATTTCTCCTAACTTTGTCTAAGGAACTGCACACTTGTGTATTAAAGTTGGATTGTAATCACAAATGTTGGCATTTTCTTGTCCTAACTATTTGTTGCCTTCAGCCTGTTCCTGGGTCACATGGCTAGGTGCATCTCGCAGTTGGTCTTTGTGGATTTTTCCTGGACAGTGATACAAAGGTAAGATAGGTGTTTGTAGGAAGGTCTATTCTAAGTTAACGAGGGGGAGGAGCTGCCCCCTTCCAGCACTCTCACAAAGGGCTTGTCACTCGGCTATTGTGACCCCAGACAAGCTGGGCCCAAGACAGGGATGAAGGGGAATCCAACATCTCAGAGGGGTGGAAACCTCTAACAGCTTCTCCAGCAACAAAGTAGGCACTGAGTCTAAATATTGGACCTCAGACCCTACCTTTTTAGTACCCTTCTGGACCTGTGACTACTCTGCCAGGAAGAATGACTGCTATGCTGCTGAAAGGACTGGTACTCTGCTGGACTGCTACTCCGAGGACCTGCTTCCCTGCTGTGTTGACCTGCTGCCCCCTTGCGTGGGTGAGAACCACTGGACCTGCATCTGTTGAACCTAGGACCCCAGAATGCATCCAAGGGCTCGTTGGCTGGCCTCCTGACTTGAGCTGCAGGGACAGAAGGCTCCAACAACCCCAGCACTTGGATTCTGCCATCTTTAAGTCCACTTTGATGAGTGCTGCCACTCCAGTCCTGGATGCTTGTAATTAGGCTTAATGTATTTTGCCAGCTTCTGTAGACCCAGAGGAACCAATGCATCTTCTCTGCTGCAGAACCGGTGCATCGCCACTGCTGTGTGTGTTTCCCCCATTGCAAAGACCCACATGGCATCACATCACGCCTTACTGCTTCATCGGAACTGCCGCTGCATAACGTTTAATCGGTGCAGGACCGTGCATTCATCTACCACTGCAGCCTCGACAATGATGCCAGACACTACCTTGTAGCCTCACAGCTCCTCTGAAATGACACATCGCCCTGACTGCAACAAGCATCCTCAATGCCAGACTTCACATCCCAAGCCCTTGTTGATGAGATCCTCGATGATGACACAGGACTTTGTATTGCAGGCTAACTGCATTTTGGAACCAATGCACAACTTGAGCTGCACAAAGCCTATTCGGCACGGACCACTGCAACTCTGTATTTAAGGTACTTCACTAGGTCCCTATAACTGGCATACGTTCCATTGTGATCGGCCTGAACTTGTGACTTTGTCTCGGTCCAGCGCGACCAGAAATCCACACTTGGAGCTGTGTGCATTTTGGCACCATTTTTACTCCAATCTTTTCAAATGTATATCTGCGGTGCTACTGATTGGATCTTTGTTGTTTTGGTTTTGTGTTATTTATTACAAATAGCTCTATTTTTCGATCTTGATGTGAGATCGTTTCTGTGTGGTGTTTTTCACTTTATTACTGTTTGAAGTGTTGTACAAATACTTTACACATTGCATCCAAGTTAAACCTGACTGCTTTGCGCCAAGCTAACAGAGGGTTGGGCACAGGTTAATTTAGGGATGACTTGGGCATCACCCTGACAAGGATTGTGTTTGCTGCTTGACCAGGGTCCACACCCCAGTCAACCAACCATTTCTAGCAGTTTCCACAAAATTAATCAGTATTGAAGCTTCACTACTACTTAGACAGACTGAGCATGATGTTCACAGTAGCAGCCTTCAATCGGTACATTCAATACATGCTGCGCTGATGTAACCTTGCGCGATCTTTGCATAATTTGGCCAGAGGGAATTTTGTGAATTAAACAAAAAAGAGTCTATTGGTCCATGGATACAACTTTTGGACCACAGACCCAAAACGACACCAGTAGTAAAATAATTCCTCATCTAATGGGAGCTTTTATTTTTTTAATTTAGGTCTGAAGACAATCTGCAAACCGTGGTCAGCAGTTTTCAACTCTGTCAATCCAACTGATACATTTTTGTATCAGTAAACTCTTGAACAGATTTGTCCCAAGCCAAGACATTACCCTGAATAAAGTTCTAGATTTACACCAAATGTTGTTTTCATGACAGATTTTGTGCATTTCTGCTAAGAGTTTTTTCCTGTAGTGGAGAGACAGATTCCTAGGAAAGATAATATGGGACTTGCCATAGCAACGATTTGGCTGTAAGAATTCTGGCAGTCTCACTGTAGAGTTCCTAGCTCCCAACATGACGATATGTATTCACACATCTGCCCTGAGTGTGTTGGACTCCGGTGCTACTGTCTCTGGTGGGATTCTGAGTGACTCATTGGATGCCTGTGGTGATCAAATCAGAGAACTCCACCATTTGTAGAGGCAGCACTAAATGGGTGTGTGATGGCCTGGCTTTTTCTTCATCAACCCACAGAGAAAAGAGGCTAGCCCAGATTGACTCCGCGCCCCTTATTTGGCATCGGGAGGCTGTGTAGGACACTTTGCACTGCTATCTCACCCGCTTGTATGCTGCTGCCTGATCAGTAATTACAAGAGAGTGGAACATAGAGAATCAAAAATTACTGATGGCCTACATATTTCAGCCAACCTCGTACAACTGGGTCACTTGGTTTTCGTCAGAACCAAAATAAGCAGATCCCTAATATAAACACAAGGACAATATCATAGTTTATATTCTTGTAGCAGGGTTGAATGATATGTAAGCACAGTAATTTACACCTCTTTTCAGGTAAATTGGCCCATGATCTTTAAAAGGTTGGAAAGCATGAACAACATCTAAATGACCTTATTCTAGGTGATGAGTGCTGAGACATGCATTTCACAATTAGTGTGCAGTTTATCAAATTTCAAGAGTACCCCATTCTAGGTAATGAGTGCTGGGGGACACACATTTCACCATTAGTGTGTATGTAATCTAATTTCAAAAGTACCGATACATGGATAGACATGGATAGACTCAACCTTCATTCAATGCACTCGATCCTCGCAGCATCAGTACCTTGTCAGCATCGATGGAGATGTAACAAAACAATACGATACACAACAGTTGACCAAGGTCAAGCACCTCAATTCAAAAATAGTTTTTTGCATGTATCAGAGACAAGTGCAACAACTCCCCGCATCCACTGTTGAAAGATGCCAGTCAATAAGTCGATCCAAGCAAAAATGGAAGGTGCACTCTGAAGAGAGTCAAGCTGGAAACGTGTTTAAAGTTCAGATCAATTCTTCTTTTATTCAAAAAAATGTTGTAAAAACAAGGCACACAGCCAACGCGTTTCGTTCCCTAGTGCCACGGGAACTTCATCAGGGCTGCAACAATTATAAAAACATTTTTCACATAAATATACATATATATACATTGAAAAATACAAAACACAAAGGGTTAATTCATAAATTAATATACTAGACAGAAAATAATACAAAAATCATGAACACATTAATAATAACCATATACAAAAGATACAAGAAAAGTAGAAAACCCAGAAACAACACAAGACTAATATTAATAATAACACAAAAAAACACAATATAGCATATACCAGTCAGAAATGATACAAATATAAAAGGACTTTCAATAACATTTAAATTGATCAAATGCTAGTATGCATAAGATGTTATCGAACGAGGAGAAAAGAAACAAAAAGAATGAGAGGGGAGACAGTAGTTCCTTTGGGAAACATCAAACTATATGCATAGTAGTGAGATTCAATTGTGAGCAGATACAAGTGACAAATAGTAAATACGCCACCCAGAAATTATATATAACCATCCAGATCTGTGCAAATATAGTGAAGTTTAAAAGAGATAAGGATAACAAGAAAATTTTGGACTAAAAGAGAAACCGCCAAAGACCAATAAATAAGCAAGAATATCTCACCTTGCTAAAGATATTGAAACAAGTCTTAAGTGGACTTCAGAGGTCAATTTCAGTGTGTGTGATATATTCAACCACGGCTACGGATAATATGATTCAGTCAGTCCGTGTTTCACTACAAAAATGCATGACAGGAGGTCGTATCACGAAAAGAAAAATATTTCACAATAAAGGAGAGCACAGTATGGAGAACATGTATGTTTCTTGAATTAAGAACAGGATCCCAAAATGCAAGAAAGAAGATCCCCAAAATTGAGTATTCTTGTATAGCACTGAGCAATTATAAAATCTAATCAGAGATAGTAACTCATAGACAACAGAGCAAAAATTTAACAGACCTAAAGAGGTTAAATAAAACTCTCTAAGCTTGCATGTTTTAATGAAAAATTCATTTTATATGTAATGAGCACCGAACATTGGTTAAACGGCAATGAAAAAAATAGAGTCCAAACGGACAAAAGCACATCCCTCACCTCAATAGAAAGAGAATTGAATACCAGCACAATATATTGAGTGGTAGTAGTAGTAGAAATAACCCGCAGGTAGTCAGAAACGAAAGTCAATGGATTCCGTTATCGGATTTCTGAAAGTGCAATGAGACAACATGATAGTTCTACCAAGTCTTAGTTGGACAAATCGTAAGAAACAAAGATGTAAGGTCAAACTAATTTCGTACTTCTCTAATTATGAATGCAGATAAGTGGTGATAGAAAGTCCGCCTAGTGACACTACTTATATGGCTTGTCTATTATGTATGATTTTGAATCTTATAATAAGGATGTATATCATATAACACAGCTTGCGCGCGGTGGTTGAACAGCAACACTCATCATGTAGTATATATGTCTATACATAATAAGTACATCAAATACGCATAAGGAATTGTTCAACCAAACGAACACGCCTATTACGATTATTATATCTAAATCCATGTATAGTGGAAAGACGTATAACATAAGGAAAATCCAAAATCATAACCATAACCCGTCACCATCCCCCGGACCACGCAAACCCCAACCACAGACGCAATCACCTACGGACTCCCGTAAGCAACTATGCCCACAATCGAAAACCGCGCACCCCAATGGACGACGACGGGCACAGCCCGCCAGCCAATCCCCATCGCTATGCAAGCGTATTCCCACATACATTCAGATGTTAAAACATATACCGTATAGTCTCGTCATGGATCACACAGTCACAAGGCAACAAATTACAATCTGCCTCAGACTTATAGTAACGAACGAAAGTAGGGTAATACCTCGCGATTACAATTATTAAAACTGTCCATAAATTAAAAAGGAAACAGATCACTGGTATCCGGCTTACCAATTAAGAGCAGAACGAAGAGAAACAGCATGGTAACTGTTGGTAATGTCGCGAAATAGTGTAAACTCGCCGCGGCTTCTCCTTCCTGTTTAAAGGAAGGGAAGCGTAATCTCGCGTGATGACATAGGCATCACGTGAATATAATCAACATAAACAAAGGACACGAAAATGTAAAGGCCAAGTAACCCGTTATATATCGGCCATTTTTCAATATACAAAACATAATAGCAAATGCTGGCACCAAGGCGAAATGAGATACTCTAAATAATAAAGTTTCAAAAATCATGAAATGCTAATGCCGAAATAAGTAAATGCTGTAATAAATCACAAAATACGTATCATTACGTGATGGACATGTATACTATTTCAAACCATTATGGTGGCACCTTCGGACCAATGAGAAGGTACAGATGGCAATAACCCGTTCAATGAACAAGTATCTAATTATGCTGTTAGAGCGCTCCCGGTCCTGTTGTGGCAGGGCGATCCTAGCAGAAATGGAAAATGCGATATACATTATTAATATGTCAAAAGAATCATCCATATTTGGAAAAAATGTAATAACAAGTTGCGATGAACATGTCCTTTAAGTCAATTATAACAATAAATAATAAGTTCTTGGAAATGATGTAAAGGGATAAGTGTATTGACAGAGTAATGTACCAACAGATAATGTTGTCTTGTGAATAGAGAAACAGATGAACTATATACAGGAAAGAGAGAAAAAATAGACAGAATGAGAAAAACAGAGATGAATACAACAATAATTGAATATAAATAACAAAAATGCTATTTTGTTCAAAATATTCAATTCAATATGTTCCCATTCCATATCTTTAACCAAGAAAATAATGCAGTTCCGTGTCAGTATTGTGCCCCATTTTGGTCGCTTTCAAACGACAAATCCATTTGGCTTCCCTCTGTCTGACTTGCAATTCACGGTTGCCACCCCTTGCCCCAAGTGGTACGTGATCAATTCCATGGAACCAAAAAGATTCATCATTAGGATGGGTTTCCATGTAGTGTTCACTTACAGGATAGCGACTGTCTCCATTCAGTATTGCCCTACGATGTTCTTGAATTCTAATCTTGAGTGGGCGTACTGTACTACCCACATATATAATATTGCACTTGCAACCCAAAACATATATAACATGTGTTGTGTTGCAATTGATAAAATGTGCAATATTATATGTTTTGGGGGTATTGTACATAAAGTTAGAAATTTTATTTTTACCAAATGGGCATACAACACAGGACCCACAGGTGAAAAAGCCCGTTGGTTTTTGAGGCAACCAAGTCCCTTTCAGAGTGGTCACATGACTTGAGCACAACACGTCACGTAAGGACCTACCCTTACGGTAGGTGATCGATGGTTTATTGGGAAGGCAATTATTACAGCTAGGAATATCTTTCAAAAGATTCCAATTCTTTCTTAGTACCCTATAGATATTGTTGCTATTAGTGTTATATTGGGTGATAAATCTAACTGTATTATCTTTGTTAGTGCTATTATCGGTAAAAGGTTTGTCACGTAAAGTGTCTGCCCTTTTAAGTTGTTTTGCCTTGTTAATTGCACTATCCAGTATGTCTGGGTTATAACCTCTTTTAAGGAATCTTTTTTTTGAATCAAAGATATTCTGGTGAAAGGTGTTTTCTTCACTACAATTTCTTCTCAAACGGATCATCTCCCCATAGGGGATATTGTTGATGACTGACCGTGAGTGTGCACTTTTAGCGTGCAGAACTGCATTACAAGCAGTTTCCTTCCTAAATAATGTACTTTGTATTATCCCATCTTTTATATAAAACTGAATATCAAGGAAATTGATCTTTGTTTTATCACATGCCATGGTCAGTTTTACATTAAAAGTATTGTTGTTAAGGTAAGTGTGATATTCGTTAAGTGATTCTGTGGATCCAGACCATAACATAATGATGTCGTCGATGTACCTCCCCCAGAAAACAATATGTTCGGTCCAGGGGGAGGCACATCTATGCCAGGCATACTCCCTCTCAAACCACCCCATAAAGAGGCAGGCGTAAGAGGGAGCAAATTTTGAACCCATGGCGGTACCAAGGATCTGATGGAACCAGGCAGAGCCGTGTAAGAAATAGTTATTACTCAAAATGATATCAATCATTTCTAGTATCATTTCGTTGAAATCATAATGTTCTGCACCATCTCTGTCAAGAAAGGAGCGGACAGCCAGTATTCCGAACTCCTTAAGTATACAAGTGTATAAACTTTCTACGTCAAATGTGACGAAAAGAAGTTCGTCCGACCATTGAAAGTCATTGAATTTGATCAAGATGTCTTTGCTATCCCTGATGTATGAGGGGAGATCTAAGACGTATTTTTGAAGTCTCCGATCAACAAATTCTGACAGTTTTTCAGATGGAGAATTGATTCCTGAGATGATCGGGCGGCCAGGTGGAAAAGTGCCGCCCTTATGGATTTTAGGTAAAATGTAAATGCATGGATATTTGGGGTTGTCAATTCTAAGGTATCTGAACTCATCCTCAGATAATAAACCAATATCTCGCCATTCACACAGTCTCATATTTATCATTGTCGTTATTTTCTTGATAGGATTAGTAGCAACTGGCTCGTAGCAATCAGTATTACTTAATTGCCGGTCAATTTCAGACATGTAGTCTCCATGATTCATAACCACAACATTACCGCCCTTGTCAGCTTCTTTTATGACAATAGATTTATCTGATTGAAGTCTAATAAGTGCCTTTCGTTCAGAAGCGGTAATGTTGTGGCTAACACGCTGTGCATGTCTTCCTGATGTTTCAAGTTTATATAGGTCCTCACTCACTTTGTTATAAAACATGTCAATATTGGGATGGTAATTGAAAGTGGGTACAAATTTGGATCTTGGTTTGAGTCCACTATCAATATTACAATCCTGATTAATTTCCAAATCATTTAGTAATGTATGTACGTCCAGATTTTCATCATCCAAACTAAGCAAAAGATGTACATTACGTACATCTGCAATGGTATGGGTAGAATCCTCTTGTCTGGTTGGAGGTGTTAACCTAGGTATTTGTTGTGAGAAGTAATCTCTTAATTTCAAAGCTCTTACAAACTTGTACAGATCAATATGCACTTCGGTCAAATCCCCCCCTTGAGTAGTGCAGAAATTCAAACCTTTACTTAAGATAGCAACTTCATCTTTGTCAAGAGTTTTATTAGACAGGTTTACAATCTTAAGGTCAAAATTATGATTAGTTTCATCTGGTCTCGTAAGGTCACACGTAACATTACCATTTACATTTAGCGCTTCGTTGGTATGTTCAGTTTCTTTGGTAATCCTCGCCCTGTACCTGCCCTTTGACCTCCTGCCTCCCCTCCTAGTTTGGGTTGTTCCCTTTTTTGTTGTAATCTGTTGCTGATTCGGAGTTTTGCGAGCTCCTTCTGAAAAGAAGAAGCTCCGACGTCTAAAGGGACTTCTGGTTGGGCATTGGAAGCTACGCTGCTCACAGAAGAAGAGGAGATGCTGCTGGCAGAGTGTGTATCATCTGCTTCTTCCCGGTCATCCCTGGTTCTCTTTTTATCTTCCCCTCCTTGAACATTGTCAAATCTTTTTGCAAACGTATAGACACGTCCGTCATTGTAATCTCTGTCATCTCTCTTAATTTTTTTCAATTTTTTCTCTTTCAAATATATTTGATGTTCATCCATAACCCTCTTCAAGATTATAAAATTCTTTTCAATAAGATCTTTTTCTTCCATTTCATTAATTTCCTTTTCTAAGGCTTCAATTTCTCCTTGTAACTTTTCTCCTTTTTCTCTCGCATGCCGTATTAAAATTTGCATCATAATTTGTGATGCATTTTCAAGGTTACCCTCCCACTCTTTTAGGTGGTCCTCACTTAGATCTTCAAAGGTGGGGAAAATTAAAATTCTCAACCCCCTCGGAATCTTTTTATTGGCCAAATATTGCTGGAGTGTGATTCCGTCCCACCATCTGGATAACTCTTGTTTTTTCATACGTTCAAGTCTTAGTCGATGGAGATGTGATCACTTGATCCTCGCAGCAGTGGTCATGCATCAGTGTTGATCAAGATGTGATGCATTTGATCCTCGCAGCAGTAGTGATGCATCGGAGTCAAGGGAGATGCACTAGTTCAGTGCAGCGCAATGAAGACGAAGCATGGATTTTAGCTGGAGCAGCATTTTATCCCCACTTCTGAGGGTCCAGGACAGGATTGGCACCTCTTGGCAGGGCAGGACTCACCGATGGCAGAGTGAATGTGCTGTAGCAAGGTGATTTTTATGTCCCTTAGTCTTTAATCATGAACAAACCAGCAAGCCCGTAGAGTCACTTTGGTTCTGGGTTGGAGAGAGGCCGGTCCAGTCCTTCTCACTCCCAGGCAAGAGGGCAGCAGGCATCAGGTAAGCACAGCAGAGCAGGAATCCAGCAGAGTAGCAGTACAGCAGAGTGGCAGTCCTTTCAACAGTACAGCAGTACTTCTTCCTGGCAGAGTATCCACAGGTCCAGAAGTGAACTGAGTTGGTGATGTCAGAGGTACTTATAACTTTGTGTGCTTTTGAAGTGGGGGAGACTTCAAAAAGATGCCTTTGAAGTGTGCAGAGTCCATGCCCTTCCTGCCCTGGCTCCAGACTCACTACAGGGGGGTGTGCACCATCCTTCTGGACTGTGTGAGTTTCAGGAGTGGGTTTCCAGCACCCTTTGCGCTTCCTCTTCTTGGCAGGCACCTTGGCCATTCTTCCAAAATCCAGGTCCTCTTGCCTCCCATCTCAAGCTGCCATGGGCTGTGTGGTCAGATACGCCCACTCAGGCAACCCTATCATTTCCAAGTTGCACCTGAGCTCCACCGCCTTCCAGGCAGTGTGCTCCAAGTCATTGGCAAGCAGAAAATCCACAGGTATGGATGGAGCTACCCTCAATGAACCTGAAACCCCCCCACCATTCAATGGAAACCAGAGTCACTGGGTTGGGTAGTGACTCTCAATGTTGTCTCCTGCAGCACCTTGGTGGATCACATTAGGAATACCTGCTCTGAGGGTGCCAGATGACACCTTATGGCTGTCATGCTGGCTCCAGTGTCTCTCAGAACCCCTGCCCTCTGCCCAATAAAGGTGACCTACTGCCTGTACTTGCTAGTATTACTAGGCATGTGGGTTCTCCACACTATCTCTCTGTCACCGAGGGAGACTAGGGTAACCTCTACTCTGTTCCCCATACTATCTGGTACAATTCTCCTCCCCAAGAACTACACAACCAACCCCAATGACTGCCCAACATTGGTGGGCTCTGTCCACTTGGGACACTTGGCATCTCCCTTAAAGTGCCCTTCCTGTTAGCACTCATAGCACTCATGGGATGCCTTTCCTGCAGACCTACTGTTAGGAAACCATGTATTCTTCTTCTCAGTAGAAGAATGGGAGCCCTGACCCAAATACCTATTCTGTGGCCCTTTAAAGAACTCCTTACCTTTGTGTTTGCCCCCCCCCTTCTTATGGTGAGGACCATGTCCACCCTAGTGGTAATCCCCCCAGATACCTTCTTGTGGACCCTGGTGTAGACCCAGTGGTCTACCTCCTTAGCAAGCTCCCTGGGGTCCGAGAGCTTACTGTCAACAAGGTGTTGCAGCAGTTCTGGAAAACAAAGACTGAACATGTGTTCTTTTGCAATCAAGTTATACAGCCCCTGATAATCCTTGACTTGACTTTCCTTCACTCAACCATCCAGTGCCTTGCAAAAGGAACCAACACAATCCACCCAGGGCTGTTGGGATATCCTCTGACTGTCCCTGAACTTCTGCCTATACTTCTCTGGGATTAAACAATATTTTCTGATCAAGGCTTCTTTCATGGGGGGATACTTTATCCTGTCCTCCCTCTGGGGCAAGTAGTGTGTCCCTCCCCTTACTATGGATGTGACTCCACAGACTACCTCCCTAACCCCCTCAGAGATCTTGTGCATCTGAAAGGCAATCTGATAAGCCTCAAACCATGTATTTATGTCATATCCCACAATAACGTCAGGCACCAGACGTTGGGTATGTGGACCCTCTTGTCTCCAAAGTGCACTTAGGTAACGTTACCACCATTACTGCTGGACTCATCCTGCTTGGCCTTAATGTCCAGCTCATTCAGACTCAGTTTGTGATCCAACATTAGTTTCTTTTCCTCAATAGCCACTTTCTTCTGCTCTGTTTCCATGGCTAACCTCTTCTCCTATAAGGCGTTCTCCTTCTCCAGTTTTAACCTGGCCAGCTTCAAGTTGAGCTTCCTCTCTTCCCACCTGTTAGACTTGACAGCCTTAGATTGGTCTTCCCCAAACTCTTTGCCTGTTTGCCTCACAATTTTGCTGATTTATTTTTGTTGGCCTTAGGACTCTGAGCACTTTACCACTGACAACCAGTGTTAAAGTGCATGTGCTTCTTCCATAAAACATGACATGATTGACTTAGCCACAATTGGCATGTTTAATGCATCTATTATTCCCTATAAGAGTATGCTATATGTGCCCAGGGCCAGAAAATTAAATACTAGTAGTGGGCATGCATCACTGATTGTGCCACCCATCTGTTAGACAGTTTTAAACTAGGCAGTGGTATTAGCAATAGAGAATAGGCGCTTGTAGTGAGTACACCTAATATTAGTGATGCAATCAATTAGAGGCGGTGCTCAAGGGTAAGGGAGAACCACTAGCCTCCCAAAATTGATTGTGACCAGAGCCACGAAAGTCAACAAAAAAAGGGGGGTACCTAAGCACACGCAGAAGTAATTTTTGCAAATATTAATGCGTTAATTAAAACATGTAATACAACAAGTGAGTCTCCGTTTCTTTCTTCAGTTTAATATTCAAGTTTTCATAGTGAGTTTGTAGTCTTCACAGTAGTTCCCAAGCCAACACGTGTTTCGTCGCCTCTAGTATTATTGTACATGCGACTTGTTCACGGCTGAACACTGTATTTTAAATAATCATTTATGTATGACGATAATTCCGGGTCATACAGTCAATCGACGGGGGGGGCCCAGTCCTAGTTAGGAAGGCGTATTCCAATCGTTGCGGTCCTCAATATTTGTGAAGGGTGCCAATCTCCGAGTAGAGGAGAAAGTGTCCGTAGTCTGCAAGTACCCCCAAACGCGTCTGGCTCCAATTCGAGTTCCATCTGTTAGACCTGGCATCCTTTTACTTGCTTTCCTCTGACTTTTTGCTTCCTGGCCTCCTGTTTTGCTGGCTTCGTTCTTGCTGGCTTTAGGATTCTGGTCACTTTACCTCTGCTAACCAGTGCTAAAGTTCATATGCTCTATACTCTAAATAAGGAAACATTGGCTTTTCCAGAATTGCCATATTTAATTTACTTATCAGTCTCTAGTAAAGGGCGCTATATGTGCCCAGGGCCTGTACATTAAATGCTACTAGAGGGCCTGCAGCACTGATTGTGCCAACCACTCAGTAGCCCTTTAAACATTGCTCAGGCCTGCCATTTCAGAGCATGTGTGTGCTGTTTTAAACTATCATTTTGACCTTGCAGGTTATCCTTCTTGCCAGGACAATACCTTCCTTTATATTACATGTAGGTCATCCTTAAGGTAGGCCCATAAGCAGGGTCCAGTGTATATAAAAAAGTAGCACATTTACTTTTAAGTTTTCATGTCCTGGTGGTGAAATGCTCTTAAATTCAGAGGCCTATCTCTTCCATAAGTTAACATGAGGGCTGCAGTGAAACATATTTTAAGTGTAATTTCCCATAGGGAGCCGATAGAAAATTAGTGCAAGGTGTCCCTGGATTCACAATTTAAAAAGACTTCTTTTAGCAAGTTGCCTTTCGAAATGCATGTCTGAAAATATCACTTTTTCAAACTGTGTATCTTATAATGTAAGCATTCGGTGCTATTGTGTGGTTCCTAGGCGTCCCCAGGACCTGCGCGTTTTGGATGACCTAAACTGAGGGCTTGGTGTCCCAGCAGCTTCTGGACACCCCTACAGGATATTTCAGCCATTAGACCAGCCAGCTCTACTGTGCCACTACCACTCCCCTGTATTCTAAAGTGGTGCAGGTAGTTTCTGGCAACCACTGAACATGACAACACTGATTCCTCAAGGATCGTGGAAAACAGTACAGTACCTTTTGCTCATTCACGTGTGCTTGCTTTCTCTCAGAAAATACACAGGATGGCGGTTAGGATGTTTCAATACATATTTATTGGTCCAGCGACAGCCTTGTGTAAAACATACGTGCTGCAACTATCAGGAGACAGAAGCATACGAAAGAGATTACTAGTACCAATATAGTGAATAGTAGATACATTTGTACTATAGTGCTAATAAGATGAACAGAAACAGTTCAGATAAAAACAGTAGCACTTGCATATTCCTAAAATTCTAAAATATACTTAGCCTAACCTAGATGTGTAGGTGTATGTGTATATCGCTGTGTGTATCTGTAGCCAAGGAACACCTAGGGATAAACCAGCACCCTCACCTGATGATTTAGAACAAAGCACCTTGTCTCTGCGTCAAGGATGACAACCCGCAAGAGATGTGAGACCACTGTGTGTCGAAGATTCGTCATTCAGGACCCCCATCTCAGCTTGGAAGGAATTCTCCTCTCCTTTGTAAGGGGAGTGAGGGTCTTTTATACTAAAGTGGTCACTCCGGGTTTTTTCTAGAATCAATATGTTTTGAAAACAATCATGGATGTTTTGGAAATAATCATAAATGTTTTGAAAGCAATCACAAATTCTTTTCTAAACAAGTGCGATCATGCACAGCTTGCCGTTGGACAAGGATGAAAACAAATTGGTGACCCTTATACAGAATAAATCTGCTGTGCCTGGGGAAATGTTTATGTGCGTCAGGTACAGGGATTCTGATAGAAGACTAATAGCCTGGTGTCGAAGAGACAGGAGCAAGCTATTGGGTAAAATGTCACCTGTTTAGAATCGTTATAGTCGTGTGGCTGGGACAATGTATGTAAAATGGGGTATATATCATGGTACTATCCTAAAAGACAAGTGCCTCTGCCCATCTCTGAATACACATCTAGGTTAGGATGACACCTGGTCTTTGTGCATTCCCTCTAGACAGCCACACAAAGGGAGCCGCGGTGGGACATTTGCATCCTGATGGCCCATCACCAGGCTGATGAGCCTTCCTGGGGTAGATTGGGAGGGAGGAGCTGAAAGTTGCACCAGAATAGGGCTGTGCCTGTCCCCATAAAAAGAGCTGCATACCCCCCTTTATTGTGTCTGGAGCAAGGGCAGGAAATGCAGGGACGTTGTGATCTTCAAATGCCTCATTGATCTCTCTCTCACTTAAAAGGCACATTTGGGTATAGGTACTGGACCTTTGACACCATGACATCAGAACTCTACTGGAACCAAGGACATTCTGCCAGGAAGTAGGACTGCTGTGCTGCCAGGAGGTACTGCCACTCTGATACTTGCTTTGCTGTATTGGTCTGCTGACTGTTACTTATTGCCTGCAGTGAGAGGGCCTCAACCTATCTTCTACAGCCTGGAAAACAATATTCTCTAAGGGCTTGTTGGCTTTAACCCTGTTCCCCAAAGTCTCAGAGCCATAAAAGACTTATTTTGCAACAAGTAAGCTATTGTGCCTGCTCTCTCTGTGAGCTCAGTGTGTGCTCAGCTGCTTTGGTTTTGTCAGGCCTATCTGCCTTCATCATGCGCCGATCTGGCAGTTGTGTATGCCTTTGTAGAGGGATTATCAGGTGCACCGCTGCTTTGTTCCTCTCGAGCACACCCGCCTTCCTGGTGCGCTGACCAGGCAGTCGTGCCTGCTCCAGGCTGCGTGAACTTTGTGTGTGGAAATACCTTTCGCCCGACACAACCTCCTCCATGGTGCACTGATGGTACATGCTGTGTCACCTGCAAATCATCAGGCAGTTCAACACTGCCCACATTGCTGACCAGAGGAGACCTAGCCCTGTGCAGGTCCCAGGAAGGAAAGCTGCACCTGCCCTCCTCTTCAACTAGGGGTACTGTGCCTTGCTGATGCCCACATAACTGCAGAAGCCACAGCGCCAACAGAGGAGAACCAGCTCTGCGTGGGTCCCAGCAAGGAAAGCCCGCCTCCCCTTATACCTAGGGGTTACTGTGCCTCGCTGACACCCGCACTGCTGTGGGAGACACTCTTCATATATCCCTGAAGCTTTGGGCTTACTGACTGAGAGGGTCCAGCTGTAAGTTTGTCTGATGAGTCCCAGCATGAACGTATACTCCCTAATAGAATCACCAGGGCTCCTCTAGCCATTGCAATTTCAGAACCTGCATCACTGCAAAAACATAAAGGTGATTCTTCTTATTATAAGCTTGCCTACTTCATGATAAGACGTGCTAACTGTAAAATTGCATACCTCCATATCCATTTATTGGATTTTTGTCATTTTGGCACATTTTTATTGAGATAATGATCTATATTTTTCTAAACTGGTTTGGAGTCCTCTTTGTGGTGTTGTTTTCACTGTGTTACTGTAATTAATGTGTTGCACAAATACTTTACAAATTGCCTCTTTAGATAACCCTGACTTTATTGTGTATCTAGCTTACCCTGATAAGAGTGGTGGGTTCTGCCTGGCTTAGGTGTATACCTTAGCCAACCAGAAACACAATTTCTTACACACACCAGTAGTACTTCAAACATGTCTCCAGCCAGCCACTTTAGAACCTGTGTGGGAAATTTTAGTGCCATGTTGACTTGCCATTTAAAACCGCTTGCCGAGCCTTAAACTCCCCTTTTATTTATTTTGTATATGTCACTCCTAAGGTTGGCCCTAGGTAGCCCATAGGACAGAGTGCTGTATCATTAAAAGGTAGGACATGCACTTTTAAGCTTTGCGTGTCCCTAGTTGTTTTTTCCCTACTGTGAAGACTACCCCTCTCAAAGGTTAAGATTGGGAATTTTGTATTACATCTAATAAGCATAATCCCTGATCGAGAAGGATTTGCTCTGTAAAGTTTCATATCATTGGAATGATAATTATAAATCATTTTTACTGGTAAAGATGAATCTATCACTACCATTTTAAAATTGCCAATTTTAGAATGATGCAATTTTTCCTCCGCTACTCCTTTGTGCCTGCTGCCTGTCTCCAATACACTTCTGGGGTGGATGACAGCTAGACTTTGCGCATTCCCTCTAGACAGCTACACACAAAGGGAGCTTATGTGTAAATGAGTGGCCATCCACATCCCGATGGGCCGTCCTGGGCAGGATGGGACAGAGAAGCTCACACTTACACCTGCATAGGCTGTGTCCTATCCTCATGTAAAGACCTGCATATCTCCCTCTAGTGATTCTGGATCCAGAGCTCGGAAGGAGGACCTCTGTGCACTTTAAAGCCCCTCTTTGAATTCACTTCCACTTCAAAGGCACGACTGGGTATAAGTACTGGGTCTCTGACCCCACCAAATCAGACACTACTAGACCTGTGAAGAAACTCTTGCAGGAGGAGGGGCTGCTATGCTGTTACAAGGACTGCCACTCTGCTGGACTGCTGCTCTGGAAGAATTGCTTTTCTCCTGTGCTGCCCTGCTGCCTGCTACCCACTGTCCTGCTGAGGAAGAACTGGACTAGCTTATTTGAACCCAGAGCTATCTCCAAAAGAAGGCTGGCTTGCCTCCTGTCTTAAGACGCCGGGACATCATAACATTAGCCCCTGCTCATGTGCCTGGTCCATTGGAAGTGGATCCAGGTACTTGCTCAAATGGAACTGAGGCATCCTCTGCTGCGTGAAAAAAACTGACACAGCACTGTTGTTAAGGGAACAGAACCAGCACTTGGAACCAGCAAATTATCATGGGAACTGACGCATCTGAACCAACACATTGCTGCAGCTGCAGTTAGAGATAATCAACGCATCCCCTCGACTGCATGGAAAAACCTGGCACATTGGCTTTAGAACCAACGCGTCTCAGAACCGGCGCTTCTTCTTCAGAACCGGTGCATCGCCCTCGATGTGTGGAGAATATTGAAGCATCACTTTGACTGCGAGATCAACACTGGCATATTGCTCTGCTGCACTCCACATCTCACTGTTGCAACCAGAGTCAAGAAACTTTTGTTCAGCAGGCCTTGTGTGGCTCCTCTATCCAGCCCAGGCTCCAATGCAGTTGGCCTGAACTCTTGATTTTGCCCCGGTCCAGAGCGAACAGATTACCCCATAGATGCTTATTGTTTCTAAGCTCCTTTTTATCACTTTTAATCTTTAAAATGTATATCTCGACTTCTACTTTTTGGATTTTTGTTGTTTTGGTTTTGTTTTATTTATAAAATCATAATCTTTGTTCCTAACTGGTGTGGAGTATTTTTATGGTGTTTTGACTGTATTACTGTTTGAAGTGTTGCACAAATACTTTACACATTGCCTCTTAAGTTAAGCCTGCCTGCTCTGTGACAAGCTGCCAAAGGGTGAGCACAGGTTAATTTATAGTGTGTATCTGCTTTATCCTGAATGGGATTGTGCCTCCTCCTTGGACAGGGTGCATGCCTCTGCCAACCAGAAACCGATTATCAAGTCCTCACAGCTTTACAACCTACTGAAAAGCATGCCGATCGACTTGAGGATGCTGTTGGCTCATACATTTATTTTGGTTTACTTCTTGTGGGTTAATGGCTATTTGTTGAAGTGGTTTTCTCGATCATGTGATAAGGCTCTGCAAATCCCACCTTTGACACCACTTGCAACACATTTGGTGGCACTAGTCTGTTCTCTGGTAAATATAGTTATGTTTTTATTTAAAACTCAGTACTAATCTTTGAGTCCTTTTCACCTTTTCTCAAAGTTAAACGGCATACTACCCTTCACATTTCAGTTCAAGGCTTCCTCTGTGCAGGCTGTGATATTCAGGCACAGTCCTCTTTAATGTTCCAGTTTATGTTTTCCTCTAAACATGCTGTAATATTTAAATGCATAGTCTCTATAATATTTTAGTCCAGGTTTGTATTCATCCAGTTTGTATTATTTAGAGACTTAGCCCCGCATTACAAATTCTGGGCTATATTCAGATCATGTGTTTGCACTGGGATTGAAATTACAAGCTGTATGATAATTATCACACCCTTGCAGTTTTCCTCTGAGAATTTCTGGGAAGTAAAAAAACTGATGAAATTATCAGAGAAAAGGTATAAAAGAGGCTAAACCTGCCATATTCGGTGTGTTAAATTGATTCCTTATTTTCCTGTTGAAATTTGGAATGGGAGGTATTAACACATGTGGTAAATACAACCCCCTGAGGTGATGGCATTTACTACTCATGGTTGTAGTATCTTGTGCAGTAAAGAGTGGGGGGACTTTGTGTTCCCTAATGGACTTCCATTATCTGGTGACATAAGTTTGGATGTGGTTAATAAATTCATGACGCAGTACATGTCAGTTAACAGTTACATTCTAGAAAATAAAGATGTATAATACTGAGCTCCATGTGTGTCAGGATTCATTTACATGCTACCTTGCTGGGGAGAAATGCTACTGCTGGCAACGTGACAGGAGATACGGAAAACCAGCAACCCAATGAGTCAAGAGTTCTCTCCCAAAGAGTTTGTTGAGGTCCAGAAAACTGCTTGTGCATGCCACATACACCTCAGTCGAAGTGAAGTATCTACTGTTGGTGTATGTGAAGTCACAGCACAACTCCAGCCAGTGCGAGGACATGACGGGGGGGGGGAGGCTGAAGCCCTTTGAGCCCAATGGGCGGTGCGCCTGAACTGTCAGACCCTTTGAGAGCCTAGCAGGCTGTGGGAGTGTTAGAGCTCCGAGGAACATACTGGGATGGTATTTCTCAGCAAAGTAAACCGCATGAAAGTAGCAGGCATCTTGGAAGGATGAAAGGAGGAGTAGCCTTAGGCATCTTGGAAGGATGAAAGGAGGAGTAGCCTTAGGCATCTTGGAAGGATGAAAGGAGGAGTAGCCTTGCTAAAAATTGATCACATGGCCTGAGTTCCCACTTGGTGTACACAACAGGCGCACCAACCCACTGTGCTATAGGATACCGATGTTCCACACTCTGGGTCAATAGCAGGGCTTACCTTGGCACTGATTCGAGCGCCACTGTTCAAGAAGGCATCATGTTACTGGCAGAATTTATTTTGATAAAGCCAAGTGCCCAAGGGTAGCAGGTGGAGAGCAGATCATGGGCACAGAGCAAAAAGGGAAGAGAAACTTGACATGTTACTTGCATATCCTAGAAATAGCAGAAGCGATGCGCAATGTGCTATAAAGCACTATATGTCTGACTTCCAAACCATTACTGTTATCATAGAATTTGAAACAACATATTCCTTGCCATGTGCTCGGGAAGGAGGAAATCCGCCCTCTCTGAACCTAGCTGTTAGTTCGTCTTACAGTCAATCAATCAGTGGTACATTTCTAGAGCATTTCTGGTCACCCGTTAGGGTGTGCAGGCGCTGGGACACCCCATTCCATCTCCTATGAACTAACAACGCCATTTAACAGGAGCCCAAAGTAAGATTTAAGCAGGGATCTGTGCTTCCATCATAAATATTGGGTCAATTTAAATAAATGTGCAAAAATACTAGCTATAGCGTCGTCTTTTGCTTGTTACAAAAATAAATGTGGAAAAATACAGATAAAATGCCCAAAACATAAGTATGGATAAATACAGATGGAAATGGCAAAAAAATAAATACCATAAAACCGGGAGCCCTAATTATAATATCAATGCTCACCACGACGTAGTGAATCAGTTTCCATCCTTGTTTCGTGAATTTGGGAAGCTTAAAACAATGAAAGTCCAGCTCCACAATAATGAGAACATTTGTCCTGTTGCTCTACGACATCACCAATTTGATTTCATCTACAAGGGGCTGCTTAAAAAGAAATTGAGACTTTGCTAAGCTATGATATTATTGAGCGCTCTACTGGTCCAACACCCAGGGTGTCGCCAATAGTGGTGGTATCTAAAAATGACAGTGGAGGGTCTGTGCGAATCTGTATTGCCATGCACCAAGCAAACAAAGAAATCTAAACAGAATGACACCCAGGTCAGCACATTGCTGATTTGATTACCCAGTTGAAGGGTGCTAAAGTCTTTTCGGACCTTGATCTGAGCAAAGGATATCATCAGCTTGAACTGGAAGAAAATTGCAGGTACATTACTACTTTTTCAACTCATGTTGTTTTTTTCAGATACGAAAGATTAAGTGTCTGCGGGCAGCCAAACTTTTTCAAGATGTCATTCATCACATGATACAGCTGTCACGCATGCTTTCAATTACAGTGATGATGTACTAGTATTTGAAGCCACATGAATGGAACATGATAAAGCCCTTGCACAAGTGTGCTTTCCACTTGCTGATGCAGGTCTTACCTGAATTCGGAAAAGTGCAAATTTCACAAAACAAAAATTATTTGGGCATATTTCTTGGAAGGGGGAATGACTCCATATCCAGCCACAGTTCAGGCTTTGTCATCTATCTCCCATCCCGAGGATGCCACTGTGCTACGTTCTTTTCTTGTTATGGCTAGCTAATGTTCTAGGTACACCCATGACGTTCCTACAGTGGATGCCCCATTGAGAGAGTTGATGAAAAGGAATGTTTCATTTCAGTAGTCATAGGAGTGTCATCAACATTTCAAGACAATTAAGCATGTAATTGAAAATGCTACTGAGATGGCTTACTTTGATCTGAAATTGCACACAGAGATTGTTGCGAATGTCAGCCCAGTGGTCTTGGGCAGGATTCTTATCCAACATAGTGGACATGCAAATGCAGAAAGATGTATTCTAGGTTATGCTAGCCGAAGGTTGTCACAGACTGAATGAGCTTACTTGCAACCTGAGAAAGAAAGCCTAGCTCTTGTGTGGTCTTGCAAACACTTTCATGTGTTTCTGTATATGAAACATTTTACACTTGTTACTGATCACCAAGCATTGCTTACAATTTGACAATCCAAGGCCAAAATGTCCCATCACATTAAGAGGTGGGGGCTGAGGCTGCAAGATATGACTACATCATTGTGCACCAGCAGAGAAAAGATCAAAACACTGCTGACTACTTTTCTCAAGTGCTCATGCAGTGCCAACGTAATCCTTTAAAAAATGGCCAAGACTTTATTGTGAGATCCAGCACTTCTGCCGCTGTGTCAGTGGAGCCAATAACTGCTGCTCCCAATGCAGACAGGAATATGCTCATCCTCAAAAACATTATTATTCACCAATCTGGGAGAACACATGCTTGACCTCTTGATGACAGTGAATATCAGAAATTCAAGAATGTGCTTGATGAATTGTCCCTTAGAGAGGGTTGAGAATTGTCATTCCAGAAAGCCTATGACAGCAAGTCATTGAAGTGGAATTGTTGCCAAAAAGCGAGCCCTCTGAGACCGTGTTTTGCTCCCACATCTTCATGAGTGATTTGAGAGAGAGCTTAGGGATTCTTATTTGTGTAACTGTTTATCTCCTAAAATAACACAGCATCTTTTGAACTTGTCAGATTGTCCAAGACAAGTATATGAGACAATTTGCAGTTTACTTATTTGGATCCCTTGAAAATGGCTACTACCTCATGGTAATTATAGTTGAGTGCTCCCGGTTTCCTCTGGTGGAAGACCTCTTCGTCAATTACTCATGATAAAGTAAGTGGAAGACTAGAAGACATATTTGCAATCTGGGATGTATCGTCCATTCTGAAATCTGACAATGGCATACCATTCAATGGGTGGATATTCAGAGACTTTGAATATCAAGCATCAGAAAAGCCCACCTTTATGGCCACAGGCTAATGACGTTGCTGAATATTTTATGAGCACTCTTAAAAAGGCTGTCCAGCGTGCTGTGTTAGAGGGACTTGAGCTCAAGTACATTCTTCATTCTATTCTGCCTATCAATCTAACCCTATTCTACGACCGGCGTAAGCCCAGCCACTCTGATATTTGGGAGAGCCATGGGTACCAACCTGCTCCAGTGGTCCAATAAAACAGCAATTGATGCTCAGAACAGTTGACTAACTGATTCATCTCACAAGTCCAGAATAAAGTCTTATGCAAACAAGCAGTGATGTGCTTAGAACATTATGTTTGAGAAAGGAGACTGTATCTTTGTCAAGCAAAGGCGGAAATGCAAATCTGATGCGCCATTCGACGCCGCTCTAATGCAAGTTGTGTCTAGTATAGGACAAATGGTGACTGCTCACCTTCCTGAAAAGTCCCTTTTGAGGCATTCCACACACTTCAAGCACCTGCCTCAGAGTTTGTCGGTTCCAGAAATCTGAAGTGAGACTCTGTGAACAGAGGGCCAGGAGAGCCCAGGACTGCCACAGTGGCTTGTTCACCAGTGCCTGCAGTGACTGTTTATTCTGTGTCTCCGCTGCCTCACACAATGAGATCTGGAAGAGTGGTTTGAGTGCCTCAATGACTCAATGAGGAACTATGATGCATTTGTGTTTTTTTGTGTCTTTTTATTTAACAAAGGGGGAAAATGTAGTGTCCTGTATATTATAGAGTGCCGGACCTTTATATTCCGTAATGCACAACGTACTCTAGGGACGTAAGTGTTTTGGTGTGGCAGGAGCTCCCACATGCATTTATGTAAAAAATAAAGCCCCGGGGAGGTGGTGGTCCCCAGAGCTGCGGTGGGCCACGTGGCCCCCAGCATTTAATGAACATAGCCCCAGGAAGGTGGCTGTCGCCATGCCTGCGGGGGTCATGGGTGGCCCCTGCATTTAATTAACATAGCCCCAGGGAGGTGGCAGTCCCGTGGGCTGTTGGGGCCCGCACGTGCCACCGCTTGTATTTTGGTGATTGCCCCAGGACCTGGCCCACCTGGGGGCCTAATTAAGTGAGGAAGCCCGTGCTTCATTTTTTTTAAGGTTTTCTGCCGGATTTGCAGATCTAACGGGAATCCTGCCGAATTATTATTATAAAACTGATTTTGTTGGCCCTGGGCATCCCTGTGGCACACCCTGAGCAGGGCTAGGGGGTTAGGGGGTTTCTACCCTGCCCCCTTTTCTTGATTTTTAACCTTTTTTGCCTTTTTTCTTGTGGCGTGGTTTGGGTATTCACTGCATGCCAGCATTAGACATGAGGATGGTTTAAAGGTGGTGTGCATTTTTTTGAATTCCAGACCTATTCACTACCATGAGCACAATGAAATGTTATTGAGCATGATATCTTGGTGCCTAAAAGCAATATTTTTCTGTTTAACAATGTGTAAAGACAGATGCAGAGGACAGCGATGGGCACCTCCTTTGCCCCCAGCTATGCAAATTTTCATATGGGCAGGTGGAAGGAGCAGGAGTTGGGAAGTTCTGAATCGGAAGAATGGTCCCCCACACATTACAACATAGCTCGGGTACATTGATGATCTGTTTTTGGTATGGAAAGGAGATCTGGAATCTGTAGAGAGGTTTGTAAACATAATTAACACCAATGATCAAAATCTGTCATTCACAAGCCGTATAAGCAATACCAAAATTGAAATTCTAGATGTCAGATTAGAAGTAATTGGCTTTTATCTAACATCTTCAGTGTATAGAATACCAACCGCAGGCAATACCACCCTCCATGCGAGTTGCTCACATCCTATTCCTTTGAAGATCAGTATACCTTGCGGGGAAATGCTTAGAGGCAAGAACATTTGCAGCTTTCAGTCTATTTAGGAAAAAGCAGAAGCAGAAATGAGCACAAGACTTAAAAAGAGGGGATGTAGTGAAAGTACATTGGAAGAGGCCATGAAGAAATCCCTATTTAAGAAACAGGCTTTCATTACGCAATAAGATAATGAGTGTAGATACATTACCACTTACAACAAACAGCATAAAAAGCTGAGGCTAGCCTTGAGCAAACACTGGTATCTTAATAAATGTGATCAATTAATAGGGGCAGAAATCAAGTTGAGACCTTCAATAACCGCAAATCACACTCAATGAGTAACACACTTGTTAAGATGGAGATAAGCACTGTCAGCAATTGGCTAAAACCAAGTAATGTTTTTATAAAAATTACAAAAAGTAAAGCCTGCCAGTATGGCAAAAACATCACTGAATGCAGAAAAGATTTTGGGGAACAGATATTGATTAACAAACCACTGAACTGTAAATCAGACTGTGTAGTTTATCTGCAGGAATGCCCGTGCCCCAAACAATACATAGGCAGTACAAAATTACAAGTCCACAAACATATTTTGCAACATATATGTGCAGTGAGGAATGCAGATGAAACTTATTCTGTGGCAAGGCATTTCAAGGATTATCATAACAGCAATCCCAGGGCTTTGACATATAGTATCCTAGATCAAGTGCAGAAATCTGCCTGACGGGGTGACAGGGAAAGAGCGCAGAGACGACTTGAGTGTAGGTACATTTTGAAAATGGGTACAAAAGAACCAACGGGATTGAACGTGTATGAGGATATGTTTACTTTCCAGTAAAAGTTATTATTATTACATGCCCTTTTCTCCCTCTTCTTATGTATTTTGTTATTGGTTTTAAGTATTTACAGCTTCCTTTCATGTTCATGCAGTGTATAATTGTGAATTTATTTTTGTTTCTGTACAGGTTGTTCATAGAAGACACCTATATAAGAAAGCAGAATAGTTAAGATATCGTCCAAATGTATTTAATTGCTACCTAAGCGCAATGGGGTGAAATTTGGTTTTGTTTGAATAGGTTGTCCTCCTGCATTATTATTAACAATTGTGGAAATATTCTCACATAGTAATGGCCCAATGGGGAAATATATTGGAATAGCATTTAATTTACTTAATGTATTCATGGCAAAGAATGGCTATGATTGATGTTCACAACATTATAAGCATTTTTTCTAAATGTGGTATTCAGCTAAATGGGGCATACCATTGTTTTTGTATCATTTGTATTGCCTCATTCAGTTTATTAATCTTTTCATTACAAATGCCTTTCTGTTAATGTTGAGGTAAAGTCCATTTTTATATCAATTACTGCATGCTTGTTGAATTGGTGGCTGACGTGATTGTGTAGCATCATGAACAAGGCTCAGAAGGAGCCGAAACACATAGATGCTTGTGTCTACCAAAGAATGCAAATGTTTTATCACCACTACGAGGAGTGCCGTCTCTGTGTGGAGAGAAAACACAGAGATTTATTCTCATATATTTGCGCAGGTGAACAATGTGTATGTGTGTGTGTGTGCCTTGTAGCCAGTTCAAGAACAGAAGAAGTAAACAGTGATCAACCATCTAGGAATGATGTGGACAGCTGCTCGTAGGTAGTTATAGTTAGGACCAAAGTTTTCATAGTAAAAGCATTTTTTGTTTTGTAAATAACGTTGGTGCTGCTTTAAGAATCTTGACAACATTTTTACAAACTTTCCATTTTTGGTTCAGCTGCTGCGTTGAAAGTTTCAGGGTGATCCATCAAGTGGGGGCAGAGGAAATATGGGCCCCAAAACACGTTTTCCACATGTTATATCTATAGGGATGTTTCATTTTTTGAACACGACTACAGCCCGAACCGCTGAACGCAAGTATGTCAAATTTGGCAAAGACCTCTCCAGCAGATAAAAGTATTTTTTTTTTTTTAGTTTGGCACACACTCACGGGTGCATCCACAGATTCACAGCAAAATGTTTCAAAAACAGCACAGGGTCCCTCACAGCTTTTGAAAGAAGCCCCGGGTGGGCAAAATCTAGGGGACATGTAAAAAAATATGTGGGGTTACCCCATGGACCACCACTTCCTTGGGACTGTGTTGTAAATTAGTGCAGGGGAGGCTCGTATGGCCTCCCACACAGTCCCAGGAACCCCTACCTCCCTGGGCTTTATGTATTATTTACCATGGGGGGCAGCATGGATCCCGGCAGCACCAGGGGCCACCACCTCTCTGGACCTTCACATTTAAATAATGTGGTGGTTGTGCAGCCCCCCAGCAGCCCAGGGCAAAAATACCTACTCGGGGCACTCATTGTAATATATGCGGGGGTTGCTCAGCCTCGGGGACTGCCACCTCCCCGAGGCTAAAAGTAATATGAGTAGGGGTCTCTGTTCCCCCTGCAGCCTTCAGGACAGCAACCTCCCTGTGGCTAAATAAGAAAATAATGTGGGGGGCACATGCCCCCTGCATCCCTAGGGATCGCCACCTCCCTGGGGGGCTCAAATAATATGTATGCAGGGGGTCTGTTGCAGAACCCTGGCCCCAGGGACCCCCACCTTTCAGGTCAAATCAGAACAAAGAAGGGGGGTGCATGGCCCCCCTCCTGGAGCCCTATATAGCCCTGCGGACCACCACCCCCAGGGCCAATTCCAGCAAAGTGCCTGGGTGACCACCCCTGGAACATAGCAGTTTGCTATGGCTTGGTGGGAGCATCACTCATGCCAAGCCATAGCAAGGTCTGCTCTGTTTCTAGCAAGCAAGAGCAGAACATGCTCTCTCTTACTAGACACAAACAGAACAATTGATGGACAGAATGTTGAACAATGTCAAACATTCATCCTAGTACAGAGATCTGGGCCTAAATCCATTGTTTTCCCCTCCCCATGCCATTCCAGTTTAAACCTAGCCATATGCAAATCAGTCTTGACCCTGCTTCCCATGGGAACAGTCCATCTCAAACTTCCAAGCTCTCCCTGGAATGGAAACGAGCACCCTGAGACTGGTTTCGGGGTTTCACCCCTCATCAGCCAGGCAGCTTGACTCCAGTGGCATAGAGATAGCAGGACCAATGTCTCGGCATACCCGTCCCACTTGGGGTGACAAATGCAAAAAGAACAATTGATGGACAGAACGTCAACCAGGATATAGTTTTAATTCACATTATAATATTTTGTTGCACTCTGCCCTACATTGGATGACATAAAACACCTCATGTTTCTCTCCTGTGGGAGAGTTGTAGCCCATACTGGGTACCTTGCGGTCCCAGTGTGTAAGAGGGAGCCCAATGATGAAGCATGTCACCTTAGGGTGAGTGAGTGTTCTTATCTTAACATATGTGTTCGTCTGTCCCTTCCCCACTCACTTTGATTCTTTGATGAGTAGCTTGGGTCTGCCATACGGTTGCTTTTTTGTGAGTTCAGATTTATAGAGTGGTACTATAGAGGGTAAAAATTACTCCCTTTTAAAACCCTTATAATGAGATTATATATGGAGAGCATGGTACCCATGTCTCGGCAGACCCGTCCTACTCGGGTGACAAATGCAAAAAGAACAATTAATTGGGCAGAATGCTGAACAATGTCAAACATTCACCTCAGTACACAGATTTGACCCTAAATCCATATTTGTTTTGTTCCCCATGCCATTCCAGTTTAAACATAGCCATATGCAAATCAGTCTTGGCCCTACTCCCCATGGGAACAGTCCAGCCTTAACTGCTAGGGCAGATCCTCCCTGGACTGGAATCAAGCATCCTGGAACGAGTTTCAGGGCTCCCCTCATCAGCCAGGCTAGCTTGAATCCAGTGGCATAGTGAGCACGGGACCCATGTCTGGGGATATCTTTCCCACTTAAGGTGACAAAAGCAAAAGGAGCAAATGATGGCCAGAATGCTGAACAATGAAAACATTCGTCCCCAGACACAAAGCTCTGGGTTTAATATCACTGAAAAATCCAAAGGATACAGGGAAATTGTAGTTAGGAAATGGAATTTAAAAAACCTTTGACATTCACTGAAAAAAACAAAATTACAAGGACGATATAGTTAGGGTCAGATTTCACTTGTACAAAACCAGCAAAATTCAGCAGTTATAGTTACCTGAGATAACACTTACTCACACCCCTGCAATGCACTGCTTATGACCTCACATATTACATCACTCATTACATGGTCAGTGACATCTCTGATGACATCGCTCATGACATGATCTAATCAGTGTAAGTGTTTTGTAAGAGTTTATGATTGTTAAATATATATCCTAATGTACTGTAAAACCTTAAAATAGTATACTAGGTGTACTACTAATGAGTGATATTACATTTAATATATATCATGTGAGTGGCTGTGTAAGTGTATGCATCCTTGTGCATATGGGTGTGTGGGTGGCTGTATAAGTGGTTGTGTAAGTAGCTGCGTGGCTGAGTAAGATACTGTGTGAGTGGCTGTATTGGTGAGTGAGTGGGTGCGCCAGTTAATGTATGGGTGGGTGAGTGACAGTGTATGTGGCTCTACCAGTATGTAAGTTGGTGCATAGTGAGTATATGGGTGAGTGAGTGGATGTCTAAATGGATGTATCAGTAAGTGGCTGGTGTGTAAGTGACTGCATGGGTGAGTGAGAGGTTGTTTGAGTAAGTGCTTCGTTTATTGACTTTGTGGTTGAGTGACTGTACTGGACAGTGAGTATCTGTGTGAATGGCTGTATGGGTGAGTACAAGAATGTGTGAGTGCTTGCATGAATATGTGAAAGGGTATGTAAGTGGTTGTGTGAGTGAGTGTATGAGTGCTTCAATGGGTGAGTGAGTGGCTGTGTAGAGATGCTGATTAGGTAAGTGAGTGGGTGTGTGACTCTGTAGGTAAATAGGTGGGTCTATGAGTAGCTCTATAGGTGAGCATGTGGTTATGTGGCTGGCTGTATGGGTGAGTAACTGGGTGCATGAGTGGCTGTATGGGTGAGTGAGTGGCTCTATGGAGGAGTGCATGGGTGTGTGAGTATATACCACTACTCCTCTTTGAATGGGTATGTAAGTTGTTGTACGGGTGTGGGAGTAGACATAAAATAGGTTAAATGGGGTGTGGGTAGGTGTGTGAGTGGTACTGTGGTTGATGTCATCAGTGATGTCATTAGAAATGGTTTTGCACCATTGAAATCTGATCCTAACTATAACGTCCCTGTAACATTCTTTTTGTTTCTGTAAATATATATATATATATAATATATATATATATTATATGAACAAAGGTCCAGAGAATAGTAATTCACAGGTAGGCTCACACTCAGCAGTTATTGCTTCCAAAGCAATTTATTGGCAATGCGTTTCACCCACACCGTGGCTTCTTCACAGCCACATAAATAAAACACAGTGCCTAATCGCCCTAGAAAAACAGGAAGGGTGGAATGAAATTATTGACATTGAAGACATACTTTGACATACTGCTGTCGTTTTTATGCAGGCTCACAGATTTTTTCAAACTATGATTCTTATAATTTGAAACAGAATCAACTGTACAACCCACATGTAAAAAATGTGAAACAGATTGCCAGATCAATGCTCATGTTAATCATGGAATGTGTACCACAAGCAAGGCAATTAAATGCTTAGTTTAAGTCAAGTGGCTTATTTCAAAAATGTAATGCCACAGCACATATTATAAATAAATAAATTCCATTCAAATTAGAACCATAAAGAAGTATTCATATTGCTATTGTGCGCCCTACATGATTTCAATTGCAACAAAGATAAATGGCAAGTGGCATACTTCATTTCACTAGTCAACACCCCGCAAATCTGATAGAAAGTATACCGTATGGTGAAGTGTGCTGTTTCCTGCTGTTACCTTCCGATGTACTGAGGTATTTATTTTCCCTTCCTGTACCTTGAGATGTATGTCCAAAAATGTGATCTCATGGTCACAGTGAATTTCAAATTGTATGGGTTCTGATCCAATTTGGATGCATATTTGTATGCTTTTTCTCTAGTTCCTGTCCATAATAGAAATGTTGTCACTACATCGAGTCCAAATTAAGATGTTTTCGAGAAATTCTTGATTGTCTTCTGCTCTATATATATCTATATCTATATATATATATATATCTCGCTCCAAGTACACCGGGGTACGAGTCACTCCTTAGGGCGGGTGCCAAAATGCGGCGGTGTACCGCACAATATTCAAGCTCCACTATTCCCTCGTCTTCTGGAAGGAAAACGGCATTCACGGGACTTGATTTCAGCAAGGTTTAATCGTTAAAACCGAATGCAAAACAGACGCGTTTCAGAGTAAATCCTTCTTCAGTGTTTGCATTTCGCGCTGTGAGGCGCCATTAAAAAGAGACACATTGGTCGGCATAAACACAAACAGGGGACTTTGATGCACTGTATTTCCATGCGCCATTTTGGAGTGGTGATTTATCCATTCATCGATATGTTACAATTGGTAAATACAACGTTAAATTCTATTACATTTCATCAATTCATTGAAAACATGTAATCATGTCATAAATGCCAAAAATTTGATAATAATCTTGCCGTGTATCGGCTGTTTGCAACCAATAGAACATATTGCGCATGCCCCTAGTTTGTCATTATGGCGCCGTGTATCGGCTAATGCTTCCCCGTGTCTCAGGTTCCCAAGAACACAATAATTAATCATGACGACATTTGATTTCATAGAAAATGCTAATTACCCAGGTGCACCGCCAATTCTTCCCCACCATTTAACCCATTCGGGGACTTAGATTGGAAATCTATGATGTATCTTGATTCTAGTCTTCGCAATTTTAATACCCTATCACCTCCCCTGATGTTGAATGGGACACAGTCTATGCTGAAGTATTGCAACAGATCCCTGTTGCTGTCATGTTTGAAGGCAAAATGGCATGCCACAGGATAATTAAAATCCCTCTTTGTAATAGCACGCATATGCTCCAGCACTCTCAGTTTTACACAATGTATTGTGCTCCCTATGTATCTAAGTCCACAAGGACATTTCAGACAATAAACTGCATGTGTGGTGTTGCAAGTCATGAATTTGTTAATCTTTTTGGCTGATCTTAAGCCTTTTATCTCATATGTCAGCACCCTTTTACTGAATGCGCAGGCCTTGCACCTCCCACAGGGGAAAAAACCTTTCATATAATTTATGGTTCCCTGTCTTGGTGGTACAATATCTAAATGGCTATGCACCAGACTGTCTTTAAGTGACCGAGCCTTTTTGAAAGTGATTAAAGGTGCTGTTGGAATGTCTGCACCGATAATCGTGTCGGTCTTTAATATGTGCCAGTTTTTCTTCATTATTCTCCTCAGACTACTAGCATCCTCCGAAAAGGTAGTTATCATTCGGAATTTGCCGGTTTGTTCTTTGCGAACTTTTTGCGGGAATAAATCCTTCCTAGGTATTTTTTCCACTCTTTTGAGAGTGTTCTCGAGGAGACCTAGGGTATATCCTCTCTCTAAAAATCTATTTAGGCTTGCTGTAGCTGCCAATTTAAAGTCGCTTTCTAGATAGTTAGCTGCCACTGCCATCTCAGGTGAGATAAGTGTAGTGGCAGCTAACTATCTAGACCTAAGGGTTGTGATACAGGAGGGTAAAATTACAACAGCCCTATATAGAAAGCCGACCGCTGGAAACAGCACCTTACATGCTGCCAGTAGTCATCCCCAAAAATTAAAGAATAGCATTCCGTACGGGGAATTTTTCAGACTGAAAAGGAATTGTTCAAAAGAAAGCGACTTTAAATTGGCAGCTACAGCAAGCCTAAATATTTTTTTAACGATTAAACCTTGCTGAAATCAAGTCCCGTGAGTGCCGTTTTCCTTCCAGAAGACGAGGGAATAGTGGAGCTTGAATATATATATATATATGTACATATATATATTCCCACAAAAGAAATCCGTCAAAAAGGATATCATACGAACCCACAAGGTTGATTCAGCAGGTGAAGTTTATACCTGGCATCTAGGACGACGCGTTTCAACCACTTTATATATAGATATATATATTATCTACTGGCGGTCGCCAGTAGATTGTTATAGTTAGGACCCTGTTTCCATAGGAAATCCGCAACATTCTATTTGGAATAACTTTGGCGCCGGTCGATGAATCCTCGCGAAATTTTCAAAATAGGTGGGGCGCTACGCTCCGCTCCTACCCTGAAAGTCTCGGGGGGATTCGTCAAGCGGGGGCTGAGAAAAAAGGGGGGTCCCAAAACGCGTTTTTCCCATGCATTTTTCCATAGGACCTTTAGACACAGCTACAGCCCGAACGGCTGAACAGAGTTACTTGAAATTTGGCAGAGAGGTAGTCCTCAGGTCAAGGAAGTGCCTTTTGTAGGTCTGGTGTAAATCTGTTCAGTAGTTCCTGAGAAAATAGCATTTAAATCAATATATATATGTGGGCGGAGCCTAACCACACATCTCATCCTGAGATCTGATTGGCTGTCAGCACTTCATCCAAGAAGTGTTGGCAGCCATCTTGGGACCAATATACATGATAGCACCTCATTAAAAAGCATTGCAGTTAATAGAAGGTTTTAAGACTTTAGTTACATTATAAATCATTTGTTGATGGTACCATACTCATTTTAGGAATTGTGGTATGTTCTAAGGTGATTTCACCATGTGAAAAAGCCTTCTGCTGGGATATCATGATTGAGAGAAAAATATTTTCTCATGCTTTTACCACAGAGGTTTGGAAGGTGATCTATAAGCTAAACTGAGAGCTTATTTTCTGTAAATTCACATTATCTTTCTCAGTCATGTGAGAATGAAGTCTGACATTCTCAGTAAAACATGTACATCCAACAAGGGCAGAGACTGTCAGTTGATTCCTTTGTGTTCTACTGCAGCTTTCCAGAGTGTTCCAAAGAACTACTAGAGCGCTAACCGTCCTACTTATGATAAATGTATGGCACACCTGAAGCCATCTTGCTTGGATTAAAGTGGTAACTCTTAAAACATTTAATTTAAAAAGGAACAAAATGAGGTGGTTCATTTTTCCATAAAAAGTATGATTAGTGCTGCATAAGAAAAATTAGGGCACATTTTGAGTGACTTCTCAAATCCTGGCATGCAGACTGAAACATGCACTTTCAATACCAGCAGCAGTTTTCCCTGGTGAGCAGTAGCTTTACTACAGTGATCTAATGAGCAAAAAGAGTGCTAACATTCTGATTTTATGGCAAATGTGTGACACATTTGAATGCCTTCTTGATGGAATCAAAGTAAAAAACTGAAAGTATTTCCTACTGAGGAGACTGCAGTAAATGAGGAAATTAGGAAACTTCATAACAAATAAGTCTCCCAAGATGGCCACCAGAGACAAAAGAGCCCAAATGTAGCCCAAATATCACCCAGATGTAGCCCAAGTATAGCCCAATGACAGAATGTCCAAGAATGTTCTTAAAAACAACTAGAGCACTTACTGTCTTCATTATGACAAAAGTATGGCACACCTGAAGCCATCTTGATTGGAATAAACTGGTAACACTTAAAACATTTAATTTAAAAAGGAACACAATGAGGGGGTTCATTTTGCCATAGAAATTATGATTAATGCTGAAGAAAGAAAATGAGGGCACATTTTGAGTGACTTCTCAAATCCTCTTCTATTTCATTAAAAAATTCTGACATGCAGACTGAAACATGCACTTTTAATACCAGGAGCAGACTTCCATGGTGAGCAGTAGTTTTACTACAGTGATCTAATGAGCAACTAGAGTGCTAACATTCAGAATTCATGGCAAATGTGTGACATATCTTAATACCTTCATGATGGAATCAAAGTAAAAAACTGAAAGCATTTCCAACTGAGGAGACTGCAGAACATGAGGAAATTAGGAAACTTCATAACAAATAAATCTCCCAAGATGGCCACCGGAGACAAAAGAGCCCAAATGTAGCCCAAAATCACCCAGATATAGCCCAATGACAGAAGTGTGCAAAACACTTATTATTTTGTGTTTTTGCAGTGTTATATAGTGCAGACTTGTCAGGTATTGGAGTGCTTTACATGAGCATTGGTTACATCACACAAGAACAAATTCATTTTGGTTGTAGACATGGGGAGACTAAGTGATTTGACCAGAATCAAAGAATGTCGAGCTGAAGCAGAAACTTCAACCTGGTTCCCCAGTTGCAAAGTCTGCAGTTCTGGAAGTAACACCACATCCTCTCCCCTAAGTGCAACATTGAATCAAGTTGTCAACTAGATAAAAAAACATAAAGATAACAAATAATTTAAAAGTGCTTTGTCGCTATTTGAAAACTCAGAAAATATGTCCTTATTTTAGTCTTTTAGAGCACTAACCATAATTTTGAGGCCAATAAGACCCTCTCATATATGTAATTTCTAAAGGAATGCTCTAGGTATTACAGTTTTGATTACATCAAGATGATGTCAGGCGCTCCACACTTTTGTAATAAATATAGAATGTTAGCAATCTAGTTGTTCATTAGGATACTGTTGAGAGGCAGAGGCCAGGGGCACGGACTCTGAAAATTGAAGGCAGGTAGGAGGGTGCAAAGGCAACAATTTAACCACACTGAGCAGGCAGGAAGGGCCGTGGAAGCACAACAGACTATGGAGGGCAGTGGAAAGGGGGGCAGGGGCAACAAACCAACAATACAGGACTTGCAAGAGAGGCTGTTGGAGGGAAGATCTATTACGGGTCAAGGAAGCTAGGGGCGGTCCCCAGAGCCCCGGGAGCCACCACAGAACTGAGCAGGAGAGTGAGTCAGGGACAAAAGGGGCACCTTAATTTGAGCCGGGGTGCCTAGGAACGCTTGCTCCAAAAATGAAGAAAACAGACATATGAGACATGGAATTGGAGGCAGAATACAATGGCAGTTTAATGAGAAGATGCAACTTCAAAGTAACCGCAGAATAGAGACCTAAAGTACAAAATACAGAATCCAGATAATCATACAGCTGTCATGATATTCTCTGTATCTCAATTAATGGACTGACAGAGAGAGAGAGAAAACACATCTATAAATGCATCATGAGAAACAAGTTACACCAAGGAAAATGTTACCTAGGGACACTCACATTTACTCTTAGAGCAAGCATTCCTGCAATTACAATACAACATCTTTTAAATGCAAAAGTAAAGAGAACAATGGTTAAACATAACATGACATTTCATATAGGTAAAATAGAATAAGATACTTCAAGCAAAGCCGAGCAAGACATTTTAAGCAAAGGAAGACAAGAGCTCCCAGTTCTTGGGGAAAACCTGCACAGCCTGTTAACCTACATACAGACGGCGAGGTTGTCCGTCGATATCTGTGGGTGCTCCCTTTTTATATCATTTTGTGGGCTCCTTTGCACGCTACATCTACCTACGTATGCTACCCAAAAGCTTTGTCTGCAGATTTTACCAGACATTTCGTCATTTACCCACTTAATGCTGACAATGGACTGGGTGAAAAGGTCAGTCTCTCAGGCCAATCGCTTATCGTAAGTTCCATAGAGCAAGCAGAAAATAATGGGTATTGTACAGGAATTCAATATATTCATGTATAAAATCTCCTCAGTTCTCCTAACTTGACGCTCTGCGGTTGCCACTTCCTTAAAAGCGGGAAACCTGCCCAGGAAGCAAGTACCAGTCCAGGATGCAGCCTACTGTATGTCGACAGCTTCAGGGGGATGTTGAACTTTGATACCGAGCACGGAGCACTCGGGTAGGGTGGGGGCTACTAGTTTGGAGCAGAAGGCCTCGCAGACCTGCCTTCAGACTGCTATACACTAAAATTGCAGAGCTATGGTCAATTTAACAAAGAGGCCTACATATTGAACAGAAGGGCCTACACAGGGGTTTTATGCTGGCTGAGTGGTAAGGATGTCTCAGGATAATTATATAGCAACACAGGACCCGCTGGTCAATTTAATACGGCCTACAAATGCGGCTGGCAGGGCAAGGACAAGGGTCTCATACTTCAGGTGTGGACAGAACGGGCCAGGGGCCCCCTGTGATACAAAATCTACCCTCCTTCAAGGCTGTGGCAATGTAATAGACCATTGTGGGCAGAAGGAAGAGGCAATGGTAGTACAACCATACATGCCAACAGACCCGATTCAGCCAGGAAACGTCCAATGTTTTTAAGCTCAAATGGGCTTTATTTGATCTGTCTCCTGTCTACAATATCCTCTTTTTCAATGTAACTCAAAGGGGAAAATCAATACCCCAGTTTTTTTTCAAAATCTCCCTCTTACCAAGTTCAAAATGTTCGCAAGTATGGTACATTGGATCATGGAAGGAAATGGGATAGGGACATGGACTTGGATAACAGAGGACAGGAGAGACATGGAGAGGTGCACCAAACTGACCCTGCAGGGCAGGCATCAGGGTTTGCAGCAGCACAATACACCACACAGGGCATGCAGGACGGGAGTGCAGCACAACAATCCATAGAAAGCAAGAGGGAGGGGACAGGACCATGCACATGGACAACAGAGAACAGAGGGGCAAGAGGCAATGGTAGCTAGCTGACCATAATGGACAGACAGGAGAGAAGGCTGCAGCATAACAGACCATAAAGGGCAGGAGGGACGGATCAGGGGCATTACAATGGAACAGACAAGCCAGGAGGGAGGGAGTAGGGGTCTGCACATGTAAACAGAGGGCTGGGGGCAAGGGGGCAGGGCAGGAGCAGCAAGATGGCCATGGAGGTCAGGCTGGATGGGCACTAGAAGCAAGACACAACATGAAGAGCAACAGTGAGACTGTGATGGCATACACACAGACCATGGAGGGAAGGTGGGAGGGGGTCAGGGGCAGCTAACTGACCACACAGGGAAGGTGGGAGGGGCCATGGCAGCACAGAATACCATGCATGGCAAGTGGGAGGGTTAGTGGCAGCACAATGGCTATGATGGGCAAGAAGGAGGGTGCAGGGGCATGCACAAAGGACGATGGAGGATAGAAGGGAGGGTCAGGACCTGTGCACAGACAAGAAAGTTCAGGGGGAAGGGGCCTCACAACAGACCACACGGGGCAGGCAGGAGGAGCAGTTGCAGCACAACAGACCAGGGAGGGCAGAAGGGTGTGGCAGTACAATGGACCATGTAGGACAGGAGGAAGAGGATAGAGGCATGGCATGTGGACAGGCAGGGTGGAGGTGGCAGGGACAGGTTACAGTCATCTGACAATGCTAGGCAGGTGGGAGGGGAGTGGCAGCTCAACAGAACACTCAGAGTAGATAGGAGTGGCAGGTCCATGGGACATGGTGGGCAAAAAGGATGGAGCAGGGGCATGCAGAAAGACATCGGAGGGCAGGGGGAAGGAGAATAGGGGCAGCAAGCTAAGCACAGAGTTTAAGCAGGAGGTCAATGATGGGGCATAGAATTGGGCAATGGAGGGCAGGAGGAGTGGACTGGTACATCATACTAAATTGAGGGCAGTGGCAGCACATCAGACCATGCATGGCAGGAGGGAGGAGGCTAGTCCATGGATTCACACAACAGAGGATAGGGAGGAGGGGGATGGGGCAGCAAGCTAACTGTTCAGAGAAGGCGGGTATTAGAAACTTTATTGTTTTTAAAACATTTTGTCTGTGCAAACTACTTAAAATATGAACAAGTATGCAGCATAATCTCACTTTTATTCAGGAAGAAGAAGACGTTAGTGACTGTGACTCCGGGCTCACTTGGCAAAAACACCCCCTGACCCTCCACCCCCTATCGCAAAATGTAATGCCCGTGAAAAGGGTAGGTGAACACAGTGTTATATAGAACATAGTCCTGAGAGCACGATTGAAAATGAAAACTAGATATAGTGTATGGTATAAACTATGCACCAAAAAGTGTGATATAAGATGAACCAGGCGTGAAATATAATATGCAATACATTGTGCGCAATGACAGATTCATTGGAGAGCGCGAGATAGCACAGGCACTAGCGTGTGCTATGCGATATGCGCCTTGGAGTGTAATATGCACAGGGCAGTGTTGTGTAACCTAACTAGTCTCTAAAGTTGTAATATAAAATATGTGCTGGGGAGTGTAACGTTGCATATGCACTGTGACAAAGATATGGATCCCAAATTGTAATATGTATGGCATAGCACTGTGCGTTATAACATAGGCATCGAGGAAGGCACGTTAGATGGGGCAATATAACCCGTGCGAAGACAAGTGTGGCATGACATTTTCACGGGGTGGTGTTACAGTGCACATGGGCTAGAGAGTGTCATAGCATATGCACTAGCTAGTGGAATACAATACAGAGGTGTGTGGCACTCGGCAGGCAATGGTGGGTGTAACACAGCATTGGGCTCTGTCAGGAGCGCGCTGTGACTCGCAAGTGATGTTCGTCCCCTTTCCAGAGAGTAAAATAAAAAGTATTACACATCCGGCAGTGGATGTGTGTTTTATTAACTGTGAGGGGGGTTTCTTGCATAGTTTTGGTCGAATTTTTGTCGAATCCCCTTTCAATGGCTTGGTGTGCATGTGTATTAAATGTGCCCGTCAATAGCTACCCATGTTTGTATAAATAAACGACAAGGGTGTCTACCGGGATTAGGCACGGTAGAGCATCAGACATGTCAGAGCTTCACTAGTGGTGTAAATACATTCCACGTTGATTAATTGCATGCATAGTCGCCTTTTAATGAATATCACGCAAATCGTCATGGTGATAGGTACGTACGGTTTGTCCAGCATGTCCTAGGTGTGTCTATAAATATATATTTTTTAAAAATAATAAAAAACAGTGGCCGGCCCTGGGGATTGGGGTCAAAAAAATATAATTAGGAGACAGGCCCTGGGGGATGGGGTCATCAGGGCCAATAAATTAGAATAAGAAGGGGAACCACACAGCCCCCCTTCTTAAAAAAATAAAATAAATAAAAGACTGGCATCGTGCCGGAGGCCATGCCCCCTCCATGCAGCACTCTGCAAACGCGCCCCCAACAGGCATCTCCAGTATGCGCCAGGGAGCTGCGCTGCAGACAGGTGTTCTGAGGCCAAGCCCCTTTTTACACCTCTCTGCAACGCAGCTCTGTGGCGCTTACTGAAGGTACCTAGTGGTCTAGTGTGACCCTAGGGACCCTTAGGATTCAAGGGGACTTAATCTCCCAACTTAGAACAGCCACAGGGCGCGTTTACACAGTGGTGAAGGGAGGGGACGGGGCCTGAGGTGACGTGTGCAAACACGCACCATGGCACGTTTTAAATTGGGGATATAATTTCCCTTCAATACTGAGGGCCCCTGGGGGCTAACTAGCCCACCAAGTGCTTCCAGTAAGCGCCACTGAGCTGCATTGCAGAGAGGTGGTCCAGGCCGTGCCACTTTTTACACCTCTCTGCAACGCAGCTCTGTGGCACTTACTGGAGGTACCTAGTGGGCTAGTTGGACCCTAGGGACCCTCAGGACTCAAATGAACTTAATCTCCCAACTAAAAACGGACACAGGGCGTGTTTACACAATGGTGAAAGGAGGGGACGGGGCCTGAGTTAACGTGTGCAAAAACGCCCTGTGGCCTGTTTTAAGAGGTAGTTTTAATCCCCATGCCCTATTATATACTAGGGGCTTATAGAGGAGGTAAGGCTAATCACAGGGGGACCCCAACGCATAATGTTCCCTAGTGTATGTAGGTGTTTTCACTGTATTCTAAGTGTCTTTTAACATAGCACTGGCTCTAGGACTGGTTAGTCAGACTCAGTTACCATCAGTATCCGTCTGAAAAAGTTGAGGGTACAGGATGATTTTGCAACAAGGCTTCTTTCTGCTCTTCTTTTTGTTCTTTCTGCACGTTATCCTTCTTCCTGCACTTATCTTCGTATTTGAGGACTTCTGTTGCTTCTTTCTGCACTTCTTTTGTTTCTTTCTGTGCATTTTTTCTTCTTTCTTCACATGTCCTATCTCTGTAGGCATAGTTAGAAATTAGCATTTAAAAAACCTTTGAAATTAACAGAAAAAACCATAGGTTTCAGGCACGTTATAGTTAGGAATTAGCATTTAAAAAACCTCAGAAATTCACTGAAAAAACCATAGGTTTCAGGGGTGTTATAGTTAGCTGGACTTTTCACTTGTACAAAACCATTGAAATTCCCCCGTTATAGTTAGTTCAGCTAACTATAACTCGCGCGCCCGCAATGCACTGCTGATGACGTCACATATTACATCACTCATGACATGGTCAGTGACATCACTCATGACATCACTGATGACATCTCAAATGACATCACTGATGACATCATCCTTGTGATAGAGTGGCAGACCTCCTCTCACCCTAATATAACCTTTGATACACACATTCAAAAATAGAGACTAAAATTTTCAAAACAATGGACATACCAATACCAGTTACAACAACCTCTTCAGTAATTCTAAGATCCACATACACATCCACTCATTCACCAACAGTCCAATACAGTCACTCATACATGTACTCACTCATCATATGTACTCATACACCTATACATCCTGTTACACAATGCCACTCATCCATAGTTACTCACACACATAGTCACTCATGCTAATAAAGAATCAAACATACATTTACCTGCATATACAGTTATACACACACCACCACACTTACTTCTACGGAAACTTACACATACTTAGTCTTTTAAACAATCACTTATAGAAACACATACTTATTCATACAGGAACTCTTTCAATCTCTCACTCTCACATATACTCACATATATACACCAACAGTCACATATACTAGTTTAAAACATATGTAGTTACTCATAAAGACACTATTGAGACAGTCATTCACTCACTAACACACCCATACACACACTCATCCACCCATACAGTCCTGCACACATACTGTGTTCAACACATACAAACAGTGAGTCACTCATTCATGCACCTATGCACTACGTAATACCCCCACCGAACCATGCAGACACTCAGACTGATACTCAAAAAACCAACTAATAACCTATATAGACACCCATGTAGCTACTCACCAACCCATGCAGCCACTTATACACAAAGTGAGAGACTGATACAGATATTTACATATTTAAACATTACTCACTAAGCCATGTATTCACTATGATACACTTAATCAGTCAGTTACACAATCAATTTTTCAAAAACAAATCCATTTAGACACTTATATACCCATTTATTCTTCCATCGACCTTGAGATATACATATATAAAACATATTTAATTTTCAGAATAACACACATTCACTGGATGATGTCATCAGTGATGTCATCAGTGATGTCATTTGAGATGTCATCAGTGATGTCATGAGTGATGTCACTGACCATGTCATGAGTGATGTAATATGTGACGTCATCAGCAGTGCATTGCGGGCGCGCGAGTTATAGTTAGCTGAACCAACTATAACGGGGGAATTTCAATGGTTTTGTACAAGTGAAAAGTCCAGCTAACTATAACACCCCTGAAACCTATGGTTTTTTCAGTGAATTTCTGAGGTTTTTTAAATGCTAATTCCTAACTATAACGTGCCTGAAACCTATGGTTTTTTCTGTTAATATATATATAGATATCACCTCAACTCGCCCACAATCCGTATGCTTTCTGGAAAGACGAGGCGAACCCAACTTCTGTGTTTTCAAAGATTTATTCCGTGCCCTGCACCGCCGCCATTACGCGTTTCAGCTCAAAAACAGCCTTGATCACATGATACGATATGATATGATATATATATAGATATATAAAACGTTTGTTCTCTTGTAGATAGCGATCATCGCTGACATTGTGATCATTGCTGACACTGCTATTGTTTGAGCGTGCGTTCTGAAGCACCACATTGTGGAGACGGATTGTAATTGTGAAACTTGTCAACTCAGAACAACCATTACCTATACTTGTTCCTTACACTTTAATGTGTCTACTTGCCTTGCATTGCCCTGATGAAGACTCCGTTTTAAGTTTTGTCTTTGGGGTCAAAATGTTGACACCTTGTTCTGCTGACTTTATAATAGAAAGTGCCATTTTTGGTGCCCCACTTCACCTTTTTTCAATTTGTGTAACTGTAAGTCAACTGTATATGTTCTTTGTTTCCCAGCACACTTATTGCTCACTATATTTCTCACTAGTCACTATACTGCACCGTCCACCAAGAGCCCCTACATCTTATGATTCATAATGTTTTGTGAAGAATTTGAATAACTGTGTTATATACATTGTATATATCCAGGATTGTGCAGAGCAGGATACATGGGTATCCATTAAATTGATGGCCTATTCCAAATAAACCTTATGACCATGAGCACCTCTTTTGCCTAGGAAGCACAGGCTCAAGCTTCCCCTAAGAGAACTACTGTTTTTGTTAACTTTCTAAATGTAGCATTTTTGGAATTGTGACTTAGATCCCAATTTAACATTTAAAAAGGATTTTAAATTACAGTTCTTTAGAGACCCAACATGACATTTCTACCTGTTGCCAATTAAATGTTAGCACTTATTTAATGTAATAAGGTACCACCTATGGGAGAGGTGGGCCTCACAACAGTGAAAAAATAATTGAGTCTTTTTCACTACCAGGACAATTAAAACATTAAAAGTACATGTCCGACTTTTAAATTCAATGAACCATGCCCAGTGGGCTGTTTAAGGCCTACCCTAGGGGTGACATATATGTATCAAAAAGGGAGGTTTAGGCCTAGCAAATGGTTTATTTTGCCAGGTTAAATTGGCAGTTTGAAACTACACACAGGCTGCAATGACAGATCTGAGATATGTTTACAGGGCTACTTAAGTGGGAGGCACAATAATTGCTGCAGGCCCACTAGTAGCATTTAATTTTACAGGCACATTTTGTAACACTTTACTAGGGACTTATATATAAATTAAATGTACCAATTGGACATAAGCCAATTGGACTTTAACACTGTTTAACAGTAGTAAAGTGCACAAAGTCATTAGGCCAACAAAAACAAAATTCAAATAACAGGAGAGGTGAAGATAAAATGTTTAAGGGTGACAATCCAGAGAGGGCTAAGTCCAACAGAGGCAGATCATGTAGTCCCTTTTATTATCAACAACAAAAGTAACTGCAAGGTTTGTCTCCTCCTCAAGGCATTCTTCTTCCTCTTGAGTGGTGTGGACTGCATCATAGAGGCTGTAGCAGGCCTCTAGCACTGAACACAGTCCAAAGAGAAAAGAGCAGAGCCAAGGGTTGAGGATAATTTTTGTGTGTGCAGGGTAATGTTAACTATACTTTTCTATTCTGAGTTTCCCATTGTGGAGGTTGATATCCCAGCCGCGGAGATCTAAAACTGGTGAAATCCATTCTTGCAGAGATAATTGCTGATATAGAAAGAAAACTATGCTTTTCAGACATTTTCACAGATAGATTTTTGTATGTGAATCGGTCCTCACATTGTTAAGATGCCACGACCCTCCAGGATAAAACAAACGAATGTGCCTAAATTATAAAAGTGAAGTCAGGTGATACATCATAAGGAAACTTTTCTAAAATATAAAAAGTCCCTTATTTAAAATGATCTGTTACCCATTCGGTCTTGTTCTTGCTATATACCAGTGTACAAATAAAATAAATAAATAGAAATACATATAATCTTTTTTTTTACCCTTCTTCAGGGTTATCCTCACAATGTGTATTACGATGCAGTTTGAAACATGTAAATATAGATTTAAAGCGTGATCAAGGTTTCTTTGCACCAAGGTGTGTTTCTGGTTGAGATCCCACCATGAATAAATGAACACTCACAAACAGGCATGTTTGTGGGTATGCACATCCCCTTCCTAACCTGAAAATACACAGAAATATTTTCGTCAAAGGAAGAAGCTTGCATCTTTTCAGGATGGGAAAGGCTAGGGAAGATCCCTACAAGTATGGCAGCTACAGGGAAAAGGAAATCTTGGGGTAAATGTGCAATCAAGAATACAGTATTCTTCCATATGTTGGAAATTGTGTATATACACCTTCAAGTACTCTAGAAATTGGATAATATTGCTAGGATTCCAAGTAAGTCAGAAATCTCCTCTAAATTTAGGATCAAATTTGCAGAAGCAGATTTCAAACTTTGTGATGTGTGCAACACATTTGAAGGAATCTGACTTACTCTCTGAACATTCCAGTGAACGTGTTGATATAATATCTATGGCTGAAATCACCCACAGAAATCTCAGTAAAATTCTTTTCTTTTAAGTTTATTAAGCTTTATTGACATATGGTTCATTATATAATGTAGGGAAATACTGTAACAGTATTTAAGAATAACCAACATACGTAATACATAATATGCCAGAAAACATAGTAGAAAGCGGTTTACAATTTTAGGATTTATAAGGAAAAAAGAAGGAAGGGAAAGAAAGGGGAAAGGTAAAAAGGTAAGAATATACTCTGCAGCTGAGGGTCAAATGGCAATAAAAGTACATCAAAACTGAAAAGGAAACAATTAATATATTCATGTAAAATTCTTATAATTGTCAGAACCATTACCGACAAGAAGCCTTCTATCTGCACTATCAGTGCCCATCAACCAATGAGAAATAAAAAGATCCTAAGAACTCTGACTTGGAGCAAGGCCTGGGAAGCATGGAACCTTAAGATGGCCGACGCTCTGGGGGAGTTAACGTTCTAGTCTTTCTCATTGTTCCAGAACTCTATGTGAAGCGCGCAACTTAGAACGTTGGCGCACTTCACCTGAACCCGTCACCCTAGCAGCAACCTTGAGTCCGAGTTAGTTTTAGTGAGGGCATTTCCCGTAGTTACCTGACAGGAAGAAATTCTGTATACGTCTACCCAGAACCGCAGCAGTTTCGGAATTCGCGTCTGCGTGTTAAGTTTCACCTCAAGCCTACCGCTCCTGAGGTAGTGTTCGACTGGAGCTCATGCGCAGTTTAAGAAAGAGTCTAAGAGTTCCGCAACTGAAAACCCGTGACCTGTTTGAAGGAGGTGAACCATTGTCTGAGAGTCACGCGTCAGTGAGGCGCGTCTGTTCCATTTGCTGAGAGACATTTGACTGGAGAGTCAGTGAAGAGTTCGAAGTTCCACGAGAAGCACCAGAGCTAAGTTTTGAGTCTAAAGTCACACCGTGTTAATGTTATAATGTAAATAAGGAATTGTGTTGTAGTACTACCCAAGTTCTCCTCTCTACGAACTGTTCCTGTGAAGAAGAAAAAGAACATTAGAAATAGAAAACATTCCTAAGAGTGAAAGATAGGTATGACGTAGTTTCTGGGAGTTAAATAGATTGTTGTGAGGTGTAAGAAAAGACCACTAAATTTTGTGTTAACATTAGGAACTATTAGAAGAGAGATACGGAGCAGAAAAATAGCCGTCCAAATAGAAGAGAAGCAACACTGGGTTTACAAGCTGGTATGTAGAAGGGGCTAATAATATAAGACTAAAAGTTATAAGGAGGAAGGAGATTAAATAGAACTAATAAGTCTAATGTTTATTCAGCCTCCTGAACGAACCAACCAGAAGCCAGTATAATAGAAAGAAGACCCAACAGGAAGCAGTCAACCAGTGGCAGTCTCTTCTCTTCTCTTTTGTTATTTTATCCAATCCCCCTACCCCCTCTGGAGAAGGCATTAACGCATCTTTTCATAGTGCTGCGTTGGTGGTTCTTGGAGGTGGTGTTGGGAAAAGGCATCTCTGTTCCTGCGCAAGAAAAAAGGGCTTATGACAGAGTGAAGTGCCCACGTATTGATTGCGCCCGAACAGAATGGCTGAATGTTTGGAGTTGCAAAAATTAGGAGAGGTCTTACACATAATACAAAAAGAATTAGCCGCAGTTAGGGATGAAAACAGGGGTTTGAGACAGGAGGTAATGGACACAAGGAGGGAAACAGTCGAGCTGGCAGCTAAGATTTCCAGTTTTAATCCGACATCCAGTTTGAAATTCCCAGACACAGAAGGTGAACACTCCACTTCTAGTGTAGCCACACATGTAGTTCATTCTCTTTCTCCTGTTATTCCTCTAGCCCCCCCAGAAAGATTCAGTGGGGATCCTCAGAAGGCTCAAATCTTTTTGACGCAATGCTCCCTGCACTTCATGTGTCGTCCTTCGATTTTTCCAGACGCACAGTCCCGTGTGGCCTTTATTTTGTCATACCTTAGCGGAGATGCCGCTAGTTGGTCCATGCCCTTAGTCACCAGAGACGATGCTCTTCTCTATCACTTTGAAGATTTCAAAAAAGAATTTTTGAGGATATTTGATCGCCGAAAGATTTCTCAAGCCACAGACAATGAACTTTTAGAATTAAAGCAGGGGAACAAGGATCTTGTAGCATATCTAGCTCAATTCAATAAGTTGGTGGTAGAAACAGACTGGCCGGAATGTAAAAGAGCAGCAGTCTTCTATCGTGGATTAAAAGACGAACTGAAGGATGTTTTGGCCCAAATTCCAAATCGGCCTACCGATGTTTCAGCCTTAATCGATTTGGTTTTGGAAATCGATTTTCGTCAAAGTGAGAGGAGGGGTGAAAAGCGAAAGGATTTCAAATTTAGTACACCGAGATTCGACAGAACTAAGAATGACTCAACGAAAGTACCAGACAGTCAATCTGGAACCGAGCCTATGCAGATTGGAGTGGTTCGGGGACCTCTGACCAAGGAGGAGAAGGAGAGAAGACGGCAGAATAATTTGTGCCTGTATTGTGGAGGAAGTGGACACTTCGTCAGAATTTGTCCCAAAAAGCCAAAAATGTTCTCAAAGGAGAAGGAAAACTTCACGCACCACCAATAGGAGGAGTTGGGTTGGTAGGTGCTGAGGATAAGGCAACTCCGGTAGAACATCATATCGCGAACACTTTACAGTCTTCATCTCCACACCTTGTAATTTCAATGAAAATAAAGTTCAGGAATGTCATTTTAACTGAGGTGTCAGTTATGATTGATTCAGGGGCAACAGGAAACTTCTGCGATATCAAATATGCAGCCAGTATCGGACTAAGACCAATCTTGAAGTCAAGAAGTGAACCAGTAAGAGCCGTAGATGGAACTAATCTTTCCTCCGGACCAATCACTAGTCACACGGAACAAGTAGAATTAACCTTTCAAGAGGAACATCGCGAACTCATCCAGTTCAATTTGATCGATGCTCCTCAGTTCCAGATTATATTGGGCCTGCCATGGTTAACGGAACACAATCCAAGCATTGATTGGGGAGCGAGAACTGTGAGCATGAATTCTGATTTCTGTAAAGGCAACTGTTTTGACCATCTCGAGGAAACTAAGGAATCAGGACCAGCAACCTCCTTAAGTGAACAAGAAATCTCTGTGTGTGTGATCCACACTGGTGAAATACCATCTGAATATAAGGAATTCGAGGAGGTGTTTAACGAGATTGAGGCAGAGAAGTTACCGCCACATCGGCCATTTGACTGCAGGATAGACCTGGAGCCAGGCGCTCAATTACCTTGTAGCCGAGTGTATGCCTTGACAGAGAAAGAGAATGAACACCTGAAGGAATACATTGGGAAATACTTGGCCAACGGATTCATCCGTCCATCTCAGTCTCCGGTCTCCTCCCCTTTATTCTTTGTGCCCAAGAAAGAAGGCGAGTTAAGAACCTGTATTGACTATCGAGCCATAAACAAAGTTACCATCAAGAATCGGTACCCTCTTCCTCTCATCTCTGTGCTGTTAGACCAGGTAAAGGAGGCACAGATTTACACGAAACTAGACCTGCGAGGGGCATACCACTTGATCCGGGTTCGTGAAGGGGACGAGTGGAAAACGGCGTTCCGAACAAAGTTAGGGTTGTACGAGTACCAGGTCATGCCTTACGGTTTATGCAACGCACCAGCAGCCTTCCAACATTTTATAAATAGTGTCTTGAGTGAGTATATCGATCAATGCGTCATAGTATATATCGACGATATATTAATTTACTCCAGAACAGAACAAGAACATCCAGGCCAAGTGAAGAAAATTCTACAAAAATTGAAGGAGAACCACTTGTATGTTAAATTGGAAAAGTGTGCATTTAGTGTAAAAGAGGTGGAATTTCTTGGATTCGTGCTCACGCCGTCTGGAATCACGATGGACATCAAGAAGGTTAAGGCAGTTCTAGAATGGAAGTCTCCAAGTTGTGTGAAAGAATTGCAAAGCTTCATTGGTTTTGCCAATTTTTACCGGAGGTTTGTGAATGAATTTTCACACAAGTTAGTTCCCCTTACTCGATTGCTCAAAAAAGGAGTTCCTTTTGAGTGGTCCGAGGAGGCAGAAGAAGCCTTTAGGTCTCTTAAGGAAGAGTTTACCTCCGCACCAATTCTATTACACCCAGACCCGAGTGAACCCTTCTATTTAGAGACGGATGCTTCGGATCTAGCAATAGGAGGAGTCCTCTCTCAACGACACAAGAAAACAGGACAACTCCACCCAGTGGCTTACAGATCGAGGAAATTAACTCCAGCTGAAGTTAACTACACCATCACAGAAAAAGAGCTACTGGCGATCAAGGACGCTTTCCAGGAGTGGAGACACTATCTCCTGGGAGCGAGACATACTGTGACCGTGTTCACGGACCATAGGAACTTAAAATTCCTGAAATCTGCAAAAACCCTTACCCCGAGACAGCTAAGATGGTCGTTGTATTTCGCGGATTTTGACTTCGTGATCACTTTCCGACCAGGAACTAAGAATGGGAAGGCCGATGCCCTGTCAAGATTAAAAATGGAAAAGCTTGAAAACGACCAAGAATAAAAGACAATCATTCCCGAACACCAAATACTTGGGGCGGTGAGTCAAGAAACCTTCGAGGGAAGGGTAGCTGGAGCAATGTCACAGAAAGAAATGCATGATTGGGCAGAGCAAGAACCTTTCCGAAAGATTCAACATGGACTACCTTGGCATGAAGAAAAACTGTATCTGCCTACTCTAGAGCTTCAGCAATTAGTTTTGAAGAACAATCATGAGAGCAAATTAGCCGGACATAAGGGCATACAAAAGACTGAAGACCTGATTAAAAGAAACTATTGGTGGCCACAAATGACTAAGGACATTCACTCTCATGTGAAGGCCTGCGGGGTCTGTGCGCGAGGAAAGTCGGAGAGACAGTCACCTAGGGGGTATCTCCAACCTATGCCCACACCTCCACATCCCTGGCACACGGTTACTGTAGATTTGATAGTGGACTTGCCTTCCAGTCAGGGTTTTAACACCATATTAGTATTTGTAGATGCATTCACCAAGATGGCGCATTTTGTTGCCTTAAAGGGACTTCCGACAGCTAGAGAACTGGCTCACCATTTTGGCATACACATAGTGCGAGCCCATGGTGTTCCTCGAGTGATTATCTCAGATCGGGGTTCACAGTTCCTATCTCGCTTCTGGAAGGCCTTCATGGACAGTTTGGGAATAGAAACCAAATATTCCACTAGCTATCACCCGGAGACAGATGGGCAAACTGAGAGAGTCAACCAGGAACTAGAACAGTATTTAAGGATGTTTTTGTTAGATCAAGAAGGGGATTGGCCAGAGTATTTGTGGGCTGCAGAGTTCGCACACAATAATGCAAAAAATGTTTCTACGGGTTTTTCCCCATTCTATCTAAATTATGGTAGGCATCCAAATGCTTCTGTAATTGGTAAAGAAATCTCAGTCCCAGCTGTGCAGGAAATAGTACAAAATTTAGCCCAAGTCCATCAGACTGCCACTAATAACTTAATACAAGCCAAGCAGACATACAAGAAATATGCTGACAGGAAAAGAAGGGAAGGTCCTAAACTGCAAGTAGGAGACAGGGTTTGGTTAAACGCTAAAAATCTCAGACTCAAAGGAGATAGAAAATTCCAACCAAGATTTGTAGGTCCTTACCCCATAGAGAAAGTAATCAATCCAGTGACTTACCGTTTGACCTTACCACCTGAAATGAAGATTCATCCTGTGTTTCATGTTTCCTTACTAAAAGAAATATCCTCAGATGTAAGAATGAACCTCCCTCCAAAACCTGTGCACTTAGAATCAGGAGTTGAGTTTGAGATAAAGAGAATTCTAGACTCTAGGAGATCTAAAGGAACAGTTTACTATTTAGTGGACTGGAAAGGCTATGGTCCAGAGGAACGATCTTGGGAGAAATGCTCTGATGTCCATGCCCCCCGTTTGATACGATCCTTTCATCTAAAATTCCCTCGGAAGCCAAGATTGGAAGGACCTCCTTTGAGAGGGTGTACTGTCAGAACCATTACCGACAAGAAGCCTTCTATCTGCACTATCAGTGCCCATCAACCAATGAGAAATAAAAAGATCCTAAGAACTCTGACTTGGAGCAAGGCCTGGGAAGCATGGAACCTTAAGATGGCCGACGCTCTGGGGGAGTTAACGTTCTAGTCTTTCTCATTGTTCCAGAACTCTATGTGAAGCGCGCAACTTAGAACGTTGGCGCACTTCACCTGAACCCGTCACCCTAGCAGCAACCTTGAGTCCGAGTTAGTTTTAGTGAGGGCATTTCCCGTAGTTACCTGACAGGAAGAAATTCTGTATACGTCTACCCAGAACCGCAGCAGTTTCGGAATTCGCGTCTGCGTGTTAAGTTTCACCTCGAGCCTACCGCTCCTGAGGTAGTGTTCGACTGGAGCTCATGCGCAGTTTAAGAAAGAGTCTAAGAGTTCCGCAACTGAAAACCCGTGACCTGTTTGAAGGAGGTGAACCATTGTCTGAGAGTCACGCGTCAGTGAGGCGCGTCTGTTCCATTTGCTGAGAGACATTTGACTGGAGAGTCAGTGAAGAGTTCGAAGTTCCACGAGAAGCACCAGAGCTAAGTTTTGAGTCTAAAGTCACACCGTGTTAATGTTATAATGTAAATAAGGAATTGTGTTGTAGTACTACCCAAGTTCTCCTCTCTACGAACTGTTCCTGTGAAGAAGAAAAAGAACATTAGAAATAGAAAACATTCCTAAGAGTGAAAGATAGGTATGACGTAGTTTCTGGGAGTTAAATAGATTGTTGTGAGGTGTAAGAAAAGACCACTAAATTTTGTGTTAACATTAGGAACTATTAGAAGAGAGATACGGAGCAGAAAAATAGCCGTCCAAATAGAAGAGAAGCAACACTGGGTTTACAAGCTGGTATGTAGAAGGGGCTAATAATATAAGACTAAAAGTTATAAGGAGGAAGGAGATTAAATAGAACTAATAAGTCTAATGTTTATTCAGCCTCCTGAACGAACCAACCAGAAGCCAGTATAATAGAAAGAAGACCCAACAGGAAGCAGTCAACCAGTGGCAGTCTCTTCTCTTCTCTTTTGTTATTTTATCCAATCCCCCTACCCCCTCTGGAGAAGGCATTAACGCATCTTTTCATAGTGCTGCGTTGGTGGTTCTTGGAGGTGGTGTTGGGAAAAGGCATCTCTGTTCCTGCGCAAGAAAAAAGGGCTTATGACAATAATGCTGAATAATTTGAAGAGAAAAAGGGCAAAGAAAGTAAAAAAGAAAAATGATGGAGGTAGGAAGTTTTCGGAATGATTACGAGAAACCAGAGTAATAGAAATCCTACTTAAATAAACAGTTTGTGGATTACAACAGAAAGCAAAAGCAATGCCCATCCTATGATAGTGACATACAGTGTTCCACCAGGATCTGACTGAGTGCTTGTCTGAGCATTTCCAATTAAGTGTAATCTGTTGAAAGGCTAACATGAGGTCAAACATCCCTCATTCATGAGACGATAAGCCAAGTAATTCTGATACGCTTCCCATAAAGAGAAGGGTATTTGATAAAGGAGTGTGTAAATCAGAAATAGTCGAAAGCCTAGATCCTGTTTGTGACCAAAAAGAAGTTACGTGGGGACATGAAATTAGAAGATGACATAGATCAGCCAATGGGTGATCGCAAGGCCAGCAACTCTTGTTGTCAGAGTCAGTAAAATTGCCAATGGAGATGGGAGTAAAAAATAATCTGTGATATAGAAAAAACAGAGATTGAGGAGTAGATGCAGATCTAGAATTTTTTAACGATCTGGTCCAGATCCTGCTCCAGAAATCAGTCCTCCATTGATAACCCAAATCTGACTCCCATGCAAGCTCCACCTTAATCTTTGTTCGTTCTGGATCAGTGGAGTTGCAAAATGTATAAATATGAGAAGCCTTTGGAGATCTTGTACAGACAAGGAGCCATCGGGGGAAGAGAATAAAAAACTTCCAGAATTATTTCCATCAGTAACAAGAAATGTGCAAAAACGAACGAGGAGACTGAAAAGTGGCTTGGAACTGAGGAAAAGAACAAGGAGAAAGGCCATCAAACATGTCCTAAACCCAATAATACCCTAAGATCTCCAAGAGCTCCAAAACAAGGGTCTGTTTTGATAATGATATGGCGATTGTGCCAAAGAGGAGAACATAAAAATATGTTTTTAGTGTTTGTCTTTGGTTGACAGTGAGGTCTTAACAATGAGCAAGTATGTTTAAAAATGGAAAGAGACGTGATACTAGTTTTGGCCGTAAAAGCTAGGATCTCTGGAAATGGGAAAGGGGAAAGTACGCAACGTTCAATATCAACCCATAACGGGATGAGAGAAGAGATGCCTGTATAAAGCCAATAAGAGACCTGCCTAAGACAAAAGGCTTTATATACAATCTAAAATTTGGGAAATTCACCCCTCCAGTAGCTTTCGATTTTCTGAGACGGGATAAAGATATTCTGGATTTTTTACTATTCCATAGAAATTTAGATAGAAGGGAATCCAATTTCTTTTATATAAAAAGAGGGAGTATGAACTGGGATCATGGAAAGAACATATAACAAGATAGGAGTGATCATCATCTTGATATAATCTAGGCGTCCTCACCAGGAGTGGAAAAGAGGGTTCCAGAAGGAAAGTAGTTTGGAAACCTGATCAAGGATTTCTTTCATATTTGTGACCGAATCGAAATGGAGTTGGTAAACCATAAACCTAGGTATTTAATTCTAGAGCTATTCCAATGGAATCCAGTTAGGTAAAAATGATGTTTAGAGCAAAATGTGGTTATGGGAAGAATTTCTGTTTTATCAGAATTAACTTTATAGCCTGATACCGCAGAAAAATCTGAAATTTCTTGTAATAACGGTGGGATAGAAGATTCTGGATTGGATATGAAAAGTAAGATATCATCTGCATATGCAGATAACTTCAAGTGATGATCTCCATATAGACACCCAGAGATGGAAGCATTTTGATGAACGTGAGATAGAAAAGGTTCAAGAGATAAGATAAAAAGAAGGGGAGAAAAGGGGCAACCTAGTTGGACACTGCGGTGAAGCGAAAAACAATTTGAAACAAGACCATTAACTATAGTAGAAGCAGTAGGAGTAGTATAGAGTAATGAAACCAGGGAAATGAACTTATGTCCAAAACCATGCCAATTGGGTGTCTTAAGTAAGAAAGACCAGTCAACTCTATCGAAGGCCGTTTTGGCATCAATAGATATCGCAGATAAGGAATAGGATAAAGTAGACACCTTATTTAGAACATTAAAGAACAGCTGAGAGATATCAGAAGTTAATCTACCCTTGACAAAACCACACTGCTCTGGGCCAATTAAATGGGGTAAGAGTGAATCAAGGCGTAGTGCTAACAATTTAGCGAACATTTTATAATCCACATTTATCAAGGACATAGGACGATAATTTTTGCAGAATTTAGCATCCTTTCCTTCTTTATGAATGAGACAAATGGAGGCTTCTAGAAAAGTACCACTTGCTTTTCCAGTAGTACCAAAATAATGAAAAAGATTAAAGAGTTTTGGAAGTAAGAGATTCAAAAGATTTAAATAAAATTCTACAAAAAAACCATCTGGACCTGGGGATTTATTTTTCTTTAGTGAGCCTAGAGAGCTAGTGATCTCTTGAAGCTATATGTCTAAATCTAGGGATTTGAATTCAAGATCTAATGAAGGAGGGGGAGAGATACTGCTAAGAGAAGAATCAATGAGAGTGTCTGATGCTGGTGATTCCGGAGTATATACATTTTCATAAAAAGATGTAAATTCACCCAGAATATCATGATCTTTAAAAAGAAGTCTCCCATCTTCTGACTGAATAGAATCAATCAGAATCCTATCCTTTCTGGACTTAAGATAGTTAGCCAAGAGTGATCGAACTCCGTTACGACCTCCATAGTACCGGGCACTGCTACGAAGCAAAATAGAAGAAGTTTTATCAGTAGAAATTTTATTAATTTTTATAGCATGACCGCCTTTCTGCAAAGTAAAATCTGATGAGAAGGTATAAAAATGGTGTTCTAAGCATTTAATATTAGCTAGTAGGGCTTTATGTTGAGTGAGAGTGTGTTTCTTTTTCTAAGATACAAAATCAATATTGAAGCCTCGGCAGCAGCTTTAAAAGTGTCCCACACCAAGGCAGAAGAAATAGATAGGCCTTCATTAAAGGAAAAAAATCTTTCCCCAAGGGAAGTAAAGGAGGAGGACAAAATTGGATCCTGCAAAAGAAAAATATTACATTTCCATCTAGAAGATTTGGGCTGTGGATGGAGAAAATCAAAATCGGCAATCACTGGAACATGATCAGAAATAAAAATAGGTTCAATCGAAGTTGAAATGAGATTTTGAACTAAAGATTTAGAGAGGAATAAATAATCTAATCAGGTTAGGGAGCCATGTGGAGGGGAGAAAAAAGAAAATTCTGTCTGGTCTGGGTTACATAGTCTCCAAGCATCTACGAGATGTGTTTGTGAGATTGTGCAATAAAATTGATTGTGGGTTTTGTGAGGGATTAAACGCACCTGGGATCTATGGTCAATAAAATGATCCATAATCTGATTACAATCAAACTCAAGGATAAAAAGATCATCTTTGTGCTGCAAGCATTTATTTGTAATATTGGGCCAGAAAGTACAATCTGGTTGAGTTGGACCATGAATATTGAAAACAGTTAAAGGAATATTATTATTAGGCAATTTAACTAAAGTCCATATACCGTCAGCATCTATTTCCTGTGAGATGACAGAACATTTCAACTTTTTATGGCATAAAATAATGACACCATTTTTCTTTGTAGTAGAGGGAGAAACAAGAATGGAACCAACCCAATTACGTTTAAGTTTAAGAGCCTCAGCTTCTGACAAGTACGTTTCTTGTAATAAAGCTAAATGAGGATTATAGGAGGATAAAAGTGAAATAATTCTCTGCCTTTTTATAGGATTAATAAATCATTTCACACTCCAAGTAACAACTCTGAATGGAAGAAAATAACAGTAAATATGGAACAATATAGACAACCATTAAAAAGCGTAGAAAAAATAGGTAGAGCAAGAAGGAAAGAAAAAGGTAAGTGAAACAGATGAACCAGAAATAATATAATAGTACACAAGCTAGAGGAGAGGAGAGAGGAAGTATAGAGGAGGACAGAAAAAGGAGGACAGAAAAAGGAGGAACAAAAAATAAAACCAGAGAGGACAGTGCATGTCAAACTGACGACTGTGATACATACCATTTATGGGGACGAAGGAGACAAGAAGAAGGAGTGGCGACAACAAATGAAGACGACACAGCGGACACGGGAGAAAGCACCACAGCAGGATGCCAACATAACAGTTATAGAACAGACAAACCGAATATCAAAATTACCTGTAATGAAGAAAGATGAAGAAAAAAGTTAACTAACTACAAAACAGAAACAAGCATCAAGAAGCAACCTGTAAAGGAAGCAATCATTAGTATAGCTGGGAACAATGGTTATATAAAACTATAAAAGTCATGTGAAAGAAGATGGGCCAGGAATTTCCATTGATGTTGTAGAATGTGAATGAATACATTTCCTTAAGTCCGCAGGATCTTCGAATGTGGACGTGTTATTCTGAAATGTCACTTTGAAGAGGCATGGATGAAAAAGACCATATCGAGCTCCAAAGGTGCGTAGAGCAGATCTTAAAGCAAGGAATTATTTTTGCTGTTTGGCCATTGTTGTAGAAACATCTTGGGAGATAAACAAGTTAACACCAGACCAAACAAGACGTTTCTTAGCCTTGGCAGCATTTAGCACTTCAAGAAGGTCTGTAAATTGTACAAAAAAGAAGAATCACCCCCTAGGTTTTGATGGGGCAGACGTAGAGGACAGACAAGGACCTAGCCTGAAGCTTGCTCATGTTCATATTGGTTGAAGAAGGAAGGTCCAGAAGCTTTAGAAAGAAGGATGTGAAAAAAGCAACAGGAACATTCCCTTCAAGGCCTTCCGGAAGACCATATAAACGTAAATTATTACGTCTGTTCCTGTTTTTGAGAGCTTCAGCAGATTTTTTAAGGAGTGAAATATCTTTCTCCAACGTTGCTATCTTCACAGCAGCATCCTGGATATCGCCAACATGTTGTTCCACCGAAGAGATTCTGGAAGCCATAGAGGACCACTTGTTGGCCATCACTTGAAGACGAGTGTTCGTCTCCTCAACAAATGGACGCAAAGCACGTATCTCTTCCAAAATAATGTCTAAAGATACAGGAGCAGGCAGTTTAGGAGGGGGGGTGGATCTTGCTTGAGACGCTTGTTAGCTGTGGGGGTTACCTGCATCTTAGAATTCGTCAAATGCGGAGGTGCTGAGCGTGAGGCAGACAACTGCACCATATCTGCTGTAGATAACGAACCGTTCATGGGGGGCTCAGTACACAGAGAATCAACTTTGGATATCTTGGAAGTGCCACTCTTATTTGAATATAATACGTTTTTGCTTCTGCCCATACGTAAACTTGAAATGCGCAGTCAAGAAAAGAACTCAGGCAACAATAAGCAAATATTTCCCTCCAATTGTCTCCCAGAGCCAGAAAGGCAGTCAGTCTGTTAGTTGCGCAAATCACTGCAGACTAAAAGGCTCAAGTTAGGTTAAAGCAATGCAAATCCAATGTCAGAACAATAAAATATTAAAAATTATGAAGAGAAAAGCATCAAAAACAGTCACAATCAGTTCAATGCTGAGGAGAATCCAGTTTCCATAATCCAAAATGGCTGCCACATTCCTGAGAGAGAGTTCAGAAGCACAAAAAATGCATGAAAAAGTCAAGAAAAAGAAAGAAAAAAACATTCCTTCAGTGCAGAATACCTTCCGATTTTATTTTCTGCCTGATTCCCACATTTATAGGCTCACGGGAACCGCATATCAATTACGGCGCTTCCGCCGCAGTGCGGAGCTCCGTTATCGGGCGGCCATCTTAGGCATCACTGCGCCCCACCCCCTCAGTAAAATTCTAAAATGTCATAAATCGGCTCCACTCGAAGAAACCGTATGATATGTTATGTTATGTTATTTTTATTTGTACCGAGCACAGCTGCCCCAGCAAAGGGGCGTCCTGACGCTTTGAGAAGGTGAACACAACACAGCACTAAAAAGCGGACAAAAGGAGACGAGACACAACAGATAAGCTAAACAAATAAAAAGGTCTTGATAGCCCGTCTAAACTGAAGGAGCTCATCGATGGCCCGGATTTGTGGAGGAAGAGAATTCCACCAACTCGCTGCCAGGACTCGAAAGGAGCGGCCACCAATTCTGCTAAACTTAAAACGCGGGACCACTGCTAAGTTCTGGCCTAGCGATCTAAGAGTGCGAGAGGGGACATAGGGGATCAGCAATTTCTCCAAAATTTGTGGGGGAGTACCCTTTAGGATTTTAAATGCAAAGCAGAGAACCTTAAATCGAATCCTCTGCTGCACAGGGAGCCAGTGGAGAGAGCGCAGAGTATTGGAAACCGAGCATCGCCTAGGCAGACCTGTCACCAGTCGGGCCGCAGCGTTTTGAACCCGCTGGAGCCGCAGAAATTCTGACTGGTTTATCCCCGCCAGTAGGGAGCTGGCATAGTCCAGCCTGGACAGCACTGATGCTTGGACCACCAGCTGTCTTGTGGGTGCATCAAAGAATTTGAGGATGGGTCGAAGTCCTCTGATGATGCCATAGCAAGAAGCCGCCACCTTCTTGGTATGACAGATGAAACTCAGAGAAGGATCAAGCCACACCCCCAAGTTTTTTATCTCTGCCGCTGGGAGGGGAGTCACACCCAACTCCGAAGGCCACCATTTGTCATCCCACAAAGCCACCTGTTTACCAACCACCATAATCTCCGTCTTCTTGGTGTTTAACTGGAGACAGTTGGAATTCATCCAGTTAGCCACTTCCCGCAGACCATCACAGAACCTGGGAGCCTCCAGGTCTGAGTCCCCACTCAGTGTGACCGCCAGCTGCGTGTCATCTGCGTAAGAGACCATGGTCAGGCCCCACCGCTTGACGACCGCAGCCAGCGGTCTCACATACAGATTGAAAAGGGTGGGACTCAGTGAAGACCCCTGTGGGACTCCCTGGTCTAGCGGGTAGGATGACGACTTACCGGGCGGGATCGCCACCTGGAATGACCTATCCGTAAGGAAGGAACAAAACCAGTGCAAGGCGGAGCCAGAAACGCCCACCTCCTCAAGACGCCGAATCAGAATCCCGTGCGAGACCGTGTCGAAGGCGGCACTAAGATCTAATAACAGTAGTGCCGCCGTCCGACCGGAATCCAGCACGGAACGCAGATGCTCGACCATCGAGAGAAGGGCCGTCTCCGTGCTGTGACCCGCACGGAACCCGTTCTGGGTAGGGTCGAGAATGTTAAGCCTACCAAGATGGTCTGTAAGAGTGGCATTCACATGGGCCTCCGCTATTTTCGTGGCCCAAGGGAGAAGGGAGATAGGGCGGTAGCTTTCAGGATTAAGGGGGTTAAGGGTCGCCTTCTTCAGAATCGGCGTGACTACTGCCTGCTTCCATCTAACGGGAACCACTCCAGAAGAGAGAGACAGGTTGATCAAGGACAGCACCGGGGTACGGCAAACCGGTGCCAGGGTCTTGAGTTGGGCCGGTTTCAGCGGGTCTGCCGGAGATCCAGACTTGATTTTGGCGCTGAGAAAGTCAAACACCTCCAGAGATAAGGGGGGTAAGATGGAAAGACATTCCCCCTCACCTAAGCTGCGACCAACCTGCTCTAGCATCAGGGAACCCGTTGGGAAATTGCGATAGATGGCTTGCACTTTTTCATGGAAGAAAGAGGCCAAACCCTCACAATGTGAGTCCGAGCATATTTCCACTGCAGTTGCTCTCTTCGCCATCAAGTCCTTTAATACTTTAAAAATAAGTTTCAATGGATTGGCAGAGTTCTGAAACTGTTGAGCATAAAAGGAAGCGCAAGTTTGACACACTGCCCTGTGATAAATCTTGACCTTGGCCAGATAACATATTTTCAGATCTGGGTCGTACGACTTCCTCCATAATCTTTCGGCCTGTCTACAGGCCCTCTTAAGAGATGCCAAGGAAGTGTCATACCAAGGGCTCGGCTCCTTCCGGTGACACTTGGACCAACACATAGGAATCAGAGAATCGAGGGCACCAGATATCCACTCACAGAAGGAGTCGTATCCACAATCGACCTCGGTGAGCGGACCTAAAGGAACCTTCTCGAGCTGATGGTAAAAATCCTCCAGTCTTAATTTGTTCCAGTGTCGTTTAAGAACAAGTCTATCCTGAGATAGAAAAGGAGAGTCAGACAAAGAGCATGCCATTTTCACCAGCATGTGGTCTGTCCAGACCAACTGGGAGGAACCAAGAACTCTGAGTCCTTCTAGATTTGTGAAGAACGGGTCAAGAATATGCCCACCTTTATGTGTGGGGAAAGTAATCATCTGCGAGAGCTGTAAAGCCTCAAGATCTGCCAGAAAGCTCCTAATAGAGGGTAAAGAAGGGCAGTCCAAATGGAGATTAAGATCTCCTACAACATTAAAATATGCCTCATTCTGTGACCTTGGCCCTAAATTTAGAATATTGCTATAAGCAGCTACTGCCTCAGATGCGTATAGGAAGACACACTTGGGTAGACAATGTTACCCGGGAGACATTTTCCGCTGGAACACAAAAGAACTAGTGAGAAATTTCGCACAAGAGATGTTTGCAAACATTCCTGTATTTTGAGTAACATCAAGTTTCCATAGCTTGTGATTTTCGCAATTTTAGAGGCCATACATATGGCTCACAACACTGGTTGTGCGCTCTCAACATTCCAGTGAAAGCGATGTAAATCCACGCATTGCTGGTAGGAAACGCAAATTAAACTCCGGCTGCTGCTAGTCAGTGGTGAGGTACGCTCTCCCTGCCTCTTCGCTTCCTTTGCTACGGCGCTCTGCCCATTCGCCCTGTGCCCCGGACGCGCCCTGTCAATGATCATCAGCTTTTCATTATGGAATTAAATTGCAGATAAATGTTCCAGTTCGAAGGTGCTCTTGACTCATCAAAATCGTTAGCATTTTAAATTGATTGCTTTGCTAAGTAAGACGCTTTCATCTCTCACAACCCTAATAAGGGAGGCTGCTGACGGCTTATTTCTTTTGTTGGAATTTTAGAGGCAGCGCGCGGGAACAATTAAGTCCTAACAACGTGCACAGGATGTTCTTGTTGCAGAAACTGAGCTATTTAAAAAAAAAAATATGCATGACAGAGGTTTTCAGATAAACAGGAGTTGTTATTTAGCGAACATGACCAGTGACATCGGCAGTGCGGCGAATGTGTTGGCTCGCAGCCTCACATACATTTTCTGACTTTGAAAGGGCATGGAGAATCTATACACAAAATTCAATTACAATTGTACTTCTGATCATGCCTCGTGATCCTCAGAATATAATCAAATAAAGTACCGCAACAATTAGGGAGATCTGCTTTTCGTCCAGATTCTGACGGTCTGGCCTTGTGTTTTTTCAAATTTGCTTTGCTAATTAAAATCCTGTTTTTTTCAGCATAAAAACTGCTTGAAGCAGAACTGCATTTTTATGTTGACTAAGTGGAACAAAGAACTCTTAATGATTCATTTCGCGTTGCTCGGTCATTACCGGTTCCCGTAAAGTGTTGTCACGTTCTGAAGATTTTCGTCCTCGTGCCTGTTTCGTATCACATTCATATGTCCTCAATTACTGAATATCTCAACTCGCGGAATGAGGATAAATGAAGGGGGCCGTCCAGCTGCACTACATCAGTGTGCGCGATGCAGTGTCTTGCACAAAGAATGATGGCCTCTGGGCGCGCAGAGTGCCTTTATTCCCCAGCAGCTATTCCTTTGCCAGGAGGATAGCCTAACAAAGAACAGCTGGTGTAAATGCTCGGAGTGGCGAACATCCTGATTAACTGCTTCCTTCCCCGCGTGGCATCGCCGTGGTGCTTCTGTGTGGCATGAGCATTGCAACGCGGAGTTACTGCGTGCACCGTCTCGTAAACAGAGACATCAGGCACTGCCCATGCGGTTAGCAGCTTGGCGGGCCTCTGCAGAACGTCTCAGAAAAATAAGGACTCGGCTCAGGCGAATCTTAAAAGCAATATGTGCTCTGATCTCTGCTCTGTCTCTGCCTGTGGCGTGGCGTGGCGTGTTCTGTAGAAAACGGAACTATTACACACGAGCTGTACAACGAAAGGAAGTCTTTTTAAGAATCTGGCGAAATGACTAAGCGAATATGCTCAAGACTCCCCACGATAAAAATAAGGAAATGTATTCTTCTTGGACAAAATGGCAGTGTATTCAGCCGTGCCTGTGCTGCAGAACCCTTTCATAGGAATGAAAAAAATAATACGAGCATGCAGTGCGCAATATGCAGCGGAGCGAAAGTTACGACAAATGGAAATGTTACCAAGAAGGTGATACCAAGAGTTATGAAAACAAGCACTTGCACAGCTGGTCAAAAGGTGAGTGCGAAGACAGGGTCTAGTAAAGGGAGTCGACTGCAACAGTGTGGCTGCATAAAAAAACATAGGTGTCAGTTAATTTGTATTTCTAATGACTGAAGAAGAGCAAAATTGATGACTTACGCGCAGTGGGATGAAAAAACTGGGGTGTCTCTCAAAGGGGCATGACCAATGTAATTAAGGGCGTGGCTTACAATCACGTAGGCTAATAATCTGTGCTTGCTTAGCATAGTGTGCCCCCCGACTTGTATTTTTCTGTTTATGTCATTGCATCCAGATATATGATACAACCAGTAACATCATACCTACAGCAAGTCAGGACTATTGGTTTGTCCAATCGTTGTTAGTTGCATACAAATAAGCAGCAACTATGACTTTTATATAATATTGAAAAAGCTTCCACTTAAAGCCCTGGTGACACAACAACAATGTTGCTGCTCCTGAGTTTCAAAAAGAGAAGGGAAATCCAGAGAGAAAATTGACTCTCTTTATAGGATTTCCCTTCCTCTACAACCCTCACCTGGCATGACGTCATGACGTAACTGGTCCAAAAATGGGAAGTGAACAGTGTGAGCAGCGCACATCGATGTACCTGCTGTCCCTGCAGTCTGGAAAAAAAACATACGCCTGTGCCAGGGCACAAAACAGAGCCCGAGAGAGACCCGTTTCGAGGCCCCTTTTAAAAAACTGCCGGTGCACAGACCCGTTGAGACCCGACCCAGTTAAAGCCCTGCTTCCGCGTAATTGAGGCAATCATTAACCTCTACTCAAAAACATGGTTTCAAATTAACGACCAAAGCGTAACCAACAAAATGTTCACCACCAGCGGCTTAAAACAAGGGTGCCTCTAGGCTCCCTGCTTGTTCAACGTCTATACAGCAGATCTAGAGAACTATCTACCCAAAGTACAGGGACACCCTCGAAAATGGGAAACTTACAAGTAGGAAGCTTGCAATACGCAGACGATATCGACTTGCTCAGCAAAACTCCTCGAGGCTTACAGCGGCTGATTACTCAATTAGTAAACTGCACAATAACTGCATAATTGGACCTCAAGTATCATAAAACGAAGATCCTGTGCGTCTCGAGTACTTATAAAACACAACCCAGTTGCACCTGTAGGGCAAACGGCAACATCTTGGAACAGGTTGTAACTTACAAATATATGGGGGTTCATCTCGATCACCACCTTAATTATAAACAACGTGTGGCATCTAGGCAAGCAAAAGTAAACAAGCTGTTATTTGTATTCAAAATCCTGCAAAAAAAACTAAGGGGCATGTTATCAAGGACGGCGTTAAAAATTATCGCCGGTTTAGCGGCAGACAACTGATGGTAAAGCGGCGATAATGGGCTTGATAATATGCCCTTGAGAATTCCAATAGAAGTCCATGTTCTGGTGTGAACATAGGCTTCTATTGGAATTCTCCACGGCATATTATCAAGCCCATTATCACCGCTTTAGCGGCAGTTTTCTGCCGCCAAATCGGCGATAATTTTAATGCCGTCCTTGATAATATGCCTCTATGAGACTGCTCAACAAACCATCTTCTATAGGTCATAGCAGCAAAATTGATGCCTTCAATCTCGCACAGATCAGAATTGCTCTAAAGCAAAGATGCATCATGTATGAACATTTTACAATCCAGCCTTTTTAAGAAACCTTTCAGGATTCCACGATGTGGGACTTGGCCCTTTTTGCAGGGTCATCTCAGAATTTTTTGCCTTCCTCCTAGCCTTTTTTCTGACATGGTGTTGGTGGTTTTAGGACTCTGGGCACTTTAGCACTGCTGTCCAGTGTAAAGTGCATGTGTTCTCGGTGGTAAACATGGTAAGGTTGGTCTACACCTGTTTGGCGTATTTAATTTGCCTGTCAGTCCCTTGTAAAGTGGTATCTCAGATACCCGGGCCAGTAAATTAATTGCTACAGGTGGGCTTGCAGTGCTGAATGCACCGCCCACCAAAGTAGCCTTTCAAACCTGTTGCAGGCCTCTGCCATTGCAGGGCCTGTGCACGCAGAGTTACTGCTGCAGTGATGTGACACCTAAAGTGTGTGCTACGTCTGTGACCCCTCTTTTACTGCATGTCAGTCACCCCTAAAGTAGTCCCTAGCTAGCCCTATGGGCAGGGTGCATTGTAGGTGAAAGGTAGGCCATGTACCTTAACTGTGTGACATGTCCTGGTAGTGACAAACAGCCATTTTGGTTTCTCACTGCTGTGAGGCTGCCCTCTCATAGGAATGCAATGGGGATTCTCTGATAAGTGTTTCATTGGTAATTCCTGATATGAGAGGAGCAGCGTGGTCAAGTTTGGCATGTTTGAAATAGTAATATTAAATACTGCGTAATGGTGTGCACAGATTTATTATCACTATTTTAGAAATGCCACTTTTAGAAGTTGACATTTCTGTGTGCTCTGTGTCTGCCTGCCTGATGTGTATTACATATCTGGCTATGGAGTGACAGAGGCTGGTGAGGTGTGTGTCTCCAGGAAGGGCAGGGTGAGTTAGCGCTAGGCTGAATAGGAGATCTGCATTTGGAGTAGTGAGAGGAGTAGTCCCCTGACCCTGAATAGGTCTGTGCCTGCCTAGGTGAATGCTGGCTCTGCCCCCTGTAGTATGTCAGAGGACCGAGCCCCATCTGACATAAGGAGGGTGAAAGCCTGGTAAGCAGAGTGCTTCAACGCCCCAGAACCAGTTTAGGCTGGTTCCCCAAGCCCTGTGCCAGGGCAGAACAAAGGGAAAAAGAGTATAAATATTGGGGCTGTGACCCCATGAAAACGTGCTTCGTTGTGTTACTAGGGGATACTTGCTGCTGCTGGGCCCCAGGAGTAACCACCATGAGGGACTGCCTCCCTGCTGGAGGGCCCTGTGAGCTAGCCTGCCTGGGCCCAGCTGTTTGCCCTGGAACTGTGGGTCTCTGGTCCTAGCGCCTTTTGAGCGCTCCACCTTTTCTGCTGGAGTACCAGAGAGGGGGACTCCACCCTTGCCAGAAGAAGAGAGGAGCAGCTTGAACCAGCAGCGCTGGGCTGTGAGGTGCCTCGAGGAAATCCCAATGTGGGGATTCCCCCGCATTGCCAGAGGACGGCGGGAGCCTATCCCGCATTTGTTTGCATACTGCTGCATTTTGGGGCTTCCTAGGACAAAGCGGTAGCACACCCTGCATTGTGGTAGTCCCGGAGTGAAGCCGCCGCTGAGAGTGGCAATCGGAAGTCAGTCAAGCTACCTGGCTGGAGGCGGGGCCAGGAAGGGAGTGGAAACCCACCCCGCATTGCCCATGTTGCAGAAGTGAAGCAGGAGCCTACCCCGCTGTTGGATGCCAGAGCCCTATGCGCCAATCCGAGTGCATGACGAGCACTCCAGCGTTGCCCTGCAGAGTCTGGATGGGCCTGGAAAGAAAGGGCTCCAGCTTCAATCGGTCCGCCGGACTGGAAGTCAGGCAGTGGAAGGCCTGACGGTGGGTGGAGCTCTCCTCAGAAGACAGAGAGCCCTGCGAGGAGAAGAGGCCAGCGGTCACAGAGTGGAACCGGAGCCTTGTCGGCTCCAGGCCAAAGTCCTGAAGATCCAGGAAGATTCCTGAGACGTCCCGGTGAGTGGGGGCTGAAGTGTGGATCATCGTTGGTGCGCACAGAGAACGGTAGAGCCATTGCAAAGCAGATTTTGCACAATTGACCCACCTGTTGGAGGGCAGCTGCCACATGGGGGCAATTTTGGTATATTGGTGAGTGCCGCTGTTCGAAATGGGGATCTCTAGTTGGCAGCGTCTGGCGCCGATGTCCAAATAGGGATCCTTCTTCCTAAGTCAGAGTAAGGGGCTACACCCTTTGATAACCCCTGCTCAACCCTGTGGTAACGTAGTACGAGCAGACAGGCATATCTCAGAGGCAGTGTGTGAAGCATTTATGACAATGTACAACAACACAGCGAAGACACTACAAAGGGACACCACACAAGTAACTATAGAAAAATAAGTATCTTTATATAGGCTCAACACAAGGCTCAAAAGCGTTCAAGAAACCACAATGCACATAATTACAGATTCACTTCAAAGCAATAGAGGCACTCAAGAAGCGTGTGGAACGAACTTAGTTCGAGGCCTGGGTCCACGCGACCCGGTGATGTACAATGTACCTCAGATTTAAAGGGGCACTGCACGCAGCCTCACAAGGAAGCCGCGGAGATGACAGGCGGACTAGCAGCGGCCACAGCTCCCCGCTGTAGTGGTCCGTGGCGTGCACTCACGATAATCCTGGGACAGGGCTTAAAGGTGGGCACCCAGCGGCACCCGCAGGTGATGGCAAGGTCCTTGAAGTGGTGACTAGTGCGGGCACTCAGCGGCACAGCTCCTCAGCTTTAGCGGCCCACAAAAGTGATAGCGATGATTCTCGTAGGACGGCAAATGCGGGCACTCAGTGGCACAGCTCTTCGGCTGCAGCGGCCCACGTTAGTGATGACTCCCGTAGGATGGCAAATGCGGGCACTCAGCGGCACAGCTTCTCAGCTGCTGCGGCCCACAATAGCGATCACGATGACTTTGGTAACACAGGCAAATGCGGGCTCTCAACGGCGACAGCTCCTCAGCTGTGGCGGCCAACAATAGCGATCACGATGACTTTGGAAACACAGGAAAATGCGGGCTCTCATCGGCAGCAGCTCCTCAGCTGCGGCGGCCCACAATAGCGATCACAATGACTTTGGTAACACCGGCAAATGAAGACTCTCAGCGGCAACAGCTCCTCAGCTGCGGCGTCCCACAATAGCGATCACGATGACTTTCAGCCCCCGTTCCCCGCAGTAGCACCAGAGGCTCTGGAATTCTCAACCGAGGCCTGACCTGTGAGTAGAATCCCTCTCAAATAGGAAACCGGACGGCTGATGGGTGAAGTCTAATGTCCCTGAGACTTCAGCAGGAGGCAAGCTCAAATCAGGCCCTTGGGTAGTTGCTTCAGCAAGATGGTTAAAAGTTTCAAAGTCCTTTCCCTCTCGTTACACGGACATAGGTTTGTCTTGACATCCAGAAGTAACACACCCTGTAGGGGTATTAGCACAGATCTTTATAACCTAAAAGTCTCAAATCACTGAACCCAGCCAGAACCAGTTTGGTGTCGTCCTGGAGCACTTTATTTACAAGGCTACATCCTGCCTTTCAGGAAGAGTGGTTCTATCATCAGACGCACAGTGGGAGGTAGAGCCATCATTCACCTTGCCAGGCACAGCCCTGCTCAGATCAAAGGGTCACCCCTCCCCATACTCCAACTGCAGATCTCCCTGCTGGAGGGCCCTGTGAGCTGGTCTGCCTGGCCCAGCCGTTTGCCCTCGAACTGTGGCACTCTGGTCCTAGCGCCTCGTGAGCGCTCCAACTTTGCTGATGGAGTCCCAGAGAGGGCTGCGAGGTCCCCAGAGGAAATCCCGATGTGGGGATTCCCCTGCATTGCCAGAGGATAGCGGGAGCCTACCCTGCATTTGTCTGCATACTGATGCATTTTGGGGCTTCCTAGGATGAAGCGTGAGCCCACCCCGCATTGTGGTAGTCCCGGTGTGAAGCCGCCGCCGAGAGTGGTGACCTGGAAGCCAGGCAAGCTGCCTGGTTAGAGGTGGGGCAAGGAAGGGAGCGGGAGCCCACCTCTCATTGCCCATGTTGCAGAAGGAAAGCGGGAGCCTACCCTGCTGTTGGGTGCTAGAGCCCTGTGCGTTGATCTGAGTGCATGACGAGCAATCCGGCGTTGCCCTGCAGAGTCTGGCTGGGCCCGGGGAGAAGGGCTCTGGCTTTGTTCAGTCTGCGGGCCGGAAGTTAGGCAGTGGAAGGTCTGACGTTGGGTGGGGCTCTGCTCAGAAGTCAGAGATCCCCATGAGGAGAAGAGGCCAGCGGTCACAGAGTGGAACCAGAGCCTCGCGGGCTCCTGGCTGAAGTCCTGCAGATCCAAGAAGATTCCTGAGATGCCCGGTCAGTGGGGGCTGAAGTGTTCAGCATCGTTGGTGCTCTCAGAGCACAGTAGTGCCAGTGCAAAGCGGATTTCACACAGCTGACCCGCCTGTTCGAGGGCATCTGCATTGTGGGGGGCAATTTTGGTGTATTGGTGGGTGCCGCGAAGGCACCAGGAGAAGTCCCGGTGAGTGGGGCAAGCAAGGCACATGGTTGGTGCCTATTTCGCACAGCTGACCCGCCTGTTGGAGGGCAGCTGAAACGTGGGGGCAATTTTGGTTCCCCCGAGTCCCGGAGTGGGACCTGAGAGGCACGGTAGTGCCAGTGCTTGCTTTCCCAGCTGCACCACGAGAGCGCGGGCAGCTGCAACGACAGGGGCACATTTCTTTTAATAAGCCAGGAAGGGATGAGATAAGCTCCCCGCCCCCAGTGCCTTGCGTACATTGCTTTTGCAGGCAAGGCAGCCAGAGGGCCAATGGAAGACCCTACAGCTAAGAACCCAGATATTTGGGACAGAGGGCATTTGGGCCCCAGAGAAAGGCCAGTTGGCCTGGGGTCATTTTTGGGACCTGGTTGGGCGCAAGGTTCAGAGATTTGGCATAGCGTGTTTACGCTTGAGGTCATGTATGCACCTGGGGAGTGTTACTACGGTGCACTCCTCAATGTGATTTATGCGTAATGTGTTTATGCCTAATGTGATGCAGACATAATGCGTTTATGTTGCTAGTGATTATGCTGAGTACAGTATTTTGCCAGTAGTTGCTGCTTGTTTTACATTTGCTACTTGTGTGTGCTAATGGTTATGGCAGTGGCCCGATTAGCCCCGTCTGTATAATATCCCCTGTAAATTACTGCCTGGTGCCAGTTGGCACAATAAATATTGTGTGATTATGATTCTAATTTGTTTTGGATAATACAAAGGCTATTTTTTTATATATCCTTGTGTGGAGTTTATTTTGTAGTGTGCCTAGTGTGCTGCTGCTGTGTGTGTTTTGCTCAAATGCTTTACACAAAAAACCAGACCCTCACCAGACAAGGCACTCTAATAAAATTGTATTGGAGAATGGGGGTTGCAGATTCAAACTCCCCCCCCCCCCCCCCCCCCACCAATGTTGGTTTGAAATAGAAAAACAATCCATAGCAGAGAACTCGGTCTACTCCTGGCTACACCAATCACTTGTAGCCTTAAAACTAGAAGGTGACTGGCACACAATACCTGTTTACCCGGAGTTTGAATGAGTAACCAAGAAAGCTACTAGTCTTCAATCATTGTCAATAGACAAAGCAGCTTTGGTGACCAAAAGACATGCGTGGGTTGTGATGCCAACATACAAATTCTTAAAACCGCAACCATACCATGCTGGAACGCTTTTCAGAATCAAAAAATCATAACCTGACGTTACTGAGGTTGGGAGTCTTTCCACCTAAAGATTTAACACTGAAATGGAAACAGACCTGGTCAACCCTAGAGTGCAGCCTTTAGGGACACCAAAGTGAATCATTACTTCATCTACTATGTATTTGTCTGGCCCTTCTACCCCTCACGAAAAATGTACTACCACCAACATTGAAACAGCAGCAAATAAGAACATGCAGATCCACCGTAATAACATTACTAGGAGGCTGCACAGTCCAGCTAGCATGTAAGGCAGTGAAGCTCTTGGACTTAGCTGCAAAGAAGTTAGAAAAAGGAGACAAATTAAACCAGTCCGTTCACCAGGGCTTTTTGACACCCCGCCCTCTCTTTCCACTACAGACAAGGCCATGGTACAGCAACAAGAAATGCAGTGTGGTGTGTTCACCAAACAGACTTGTTTGAGCCTTAAAAGCTGACACCCACTGCATAAAGACAGTAGTCGTACAGGAAAATAGACTTCAAACAAAATTGCACCTTGTGTGCACCAGCCTGAACGCACTTTGACAGTTTACATGTTCCTTGCACTAGCACTTTGAGTTTTTCACAACTGCCATGTTACTAATGGATCGTCTTAGTTATTGCCATGATGTTTTAACCGTGCGTGTTTGGCCTAACTTGTACATATTAGATGTACCAATCACAGATCTCAGGGTTGGCAGCCCTAGGTCTCTTGCAATGTTTTTGTATTTCTCAATTTTATAATGCAAATCAAGAACTCTGAATATCGATTTTAAAACATACGTCCATCTCTGTTATCATTTTAATTGTATGATTTTATTTAATCAAAGAATAAAACTTACTTACTGGTTAACTTATGCACATTTTCCAAGAGTTAGGGAAAGGAAATCTTGATTTTTGTTTTACCAGATGGAGGAGAATATGTTTGCTTAATGACGCAGCACCTAAAAAAAGAAAAATAAGTATGAAGAACATAAACATGCTAAAAAAACAGAAAATCCAGCAGTTTCCGGGCAACGAAATTTTGATAAGCATTGCAATCGGGTCAATGCGTGCTCTCTCTTAATGTTATTTCTTTTGCGAATGCCTCTGTGTCAGACGGTACTTTGTAAATGTTTGCTATGTCTCAGACAGCAGGTCACATATATGGTGTATGTGTCGCCAGCCACATGTATTCAGAGACTTTGTGGGCACCTAAAGTTTGGGCCATGCGTTAGTATACGAGGTGCTATTCAGCACTCAGCAGAAAATTGAAAGACATGTGTGACGAGGTTGGCAAAATCTCATGTGAATTTATTCCAGAAACCTCAGTGGGAATGTTAACTGGAACCACTATATAAGGACTATGGTGCATCAACCCTTGGAGGCTGACGTTGTGTACAAGCACATATTTGTAATCACATTTTGATAATCATCCAGGGCAAAACATTTTAGAGTTAAATGAAATCAAACCACCATAAATTTGCCAGGAGCAAGCGCTGCTTGCAAAACAACAGGATCAATGCATTTGCAAATTATAACATGAGATTCACGATCATGATGGAACTTGCTAAATCAAAGAGAGGTGTTCTAGCTAAGTGCAAGAGGGGTCCATGATTAAGAAGGAAGTAGCCAGAGACTTGTGTAGTTCATATTCCAAAATGATCTGAAACACTGAGAAAACATATTTTGAAGAAGGACGACCATTCGCATAACAAGTCAATAAAGGGCATATTTATGGGGATTTGGCACAGGGCAAAACAGCAAGTCTCCTTACTGTTCTGTCCTGCATCAACGTGAAAGGGCAGGAATGTGGTGTATCTATGGAATATGGTGCATTCATGCCCTTTCCCCCTGTGCCTGTGCCATTTTAGCAGCCTAACGCCAAAGTCAATACCAGTGTACTATGGTGCAAGGGTGCCTACATTGCATGCAGGATTGTTTTTGTGCAGGAAAGTGCACCTTCCTACACAAAAACGATCCTGGGAGGCTTCTTCCTCTTTCTATGTGTACTGCAGAATGCAAAACACACATAGAAAGAAGAAATAACAAGGAGAAGTAAACTTATTTCTCCTTGTTTCTCCTCCCCTGTGGAGGTGTAAGGTTTTGGCACAGCCCCAGATTTACATGCTCTTGTAAATCTGAGGATACGTCAACATCTACAGGTGTTGTGTGGGAACACCCACTGCAGTCCAACAAGATAGATCTAGATAGATCTAGATATATAACATTAGGAGTGGTTTTCGACGCCTTTTACAGCTTCGCTTGAGTTCTGGGGAAGGGGTATTCTTGATATATATACGATATATGAGTTATGAGTGCTTGTCTTTTCTGATGATTATTGGAGTGCCGTCTTTAGTTGCCCTGTGACTAGGGCTGCTTCACTGGGCACCAATCTCGAAGGGCATCCTTTGCATGATACACTGAGGCAAGATAAGAGCAGCCTGCAGAGATATTTGTGTGCCTGGATTTGTATTAGGAGATAATAACAAGGGCATGATTACATTGGTTGATGCACTTAATGTAGAGATCTGTGATTTGCCCAGTCACAGTTCTGACTCTTGATAAAGTACCACAGAGGATTTATGTTTCCAATGAAAGCAACATCCAGATCACAGATTTGTATTTTATATAGATATCTCAATGGGTTACTGCTTATGTCACAAAGATCCTTTGTTACTTGGAGGTCAAAAGTTACAAATCTTCTAATATAGCACATTGAATTATGAACTGTCATCAAAGTGCAGCATGCAATTTGCAAACATTGGTTTAGAACTTTATTGTTGTTTCCATTATCTTTCCATATTCCAAGACTGCTAAAAAGGAATCATTTGAGTAGTAATACTATTAAATTAGTATGAGGCCTTAATCATTGTGTTACTTTTCAAATCCTGAGATTATGGGGCAGATTCACTAGCACAGTATGCCTGCAGGGCCGGATTGGCCATAGCGGGTACCGGGTGTTTCCCCGTTGGGCCACCAGGATGGAGGCCGGTTTTTGGCCCCCGGGGGCCGTTTTTGTTACCGGGGGTCAGCAAAATCGGACCCCAGTAACAAAATTGGTTGAAACTGGCCCTAGCAAAGAGCCAGCTGAGTAGTTTGCCAGGGCCGGTTTTGGTGCCCAGTCTGGTCTGTATGCCTGGTTTGCCTTACAAAACTGACACAAACCTGGTTCGAAGTGTTGTGTCTGGGGTTTACTTTCCAGCACAAATGCTGAATTACATTGGCCAGTCACCCTAAAGTATACAAAGTAGCACTATGCACAACTTTGCATCAAAGAGGAGTTCCATGGGTGGTACATGGACTTTCACTTGCTCCCACCCATGACATTCGGTGCTAATCCCTATCTACTAACTTTGGTAGAAAGGCATTTACAGAAAAATTTACTCCTCCTTGAAACAGGTGAAAATTCTGAGAAAATATTTATTTTCTCTAAACCTTTCTAACCTTACTGTAAATCACATATACAAAGTGGTGAAGTGAACGTCTTTGACAAAGCATATACTTTTGTGTGGGAAGGGTTTCCTGCAGTATAAAATCTATGCTTGCCATCTTGCACAGACCCTTGCACTATGATGCACAGTAATCAAATTTGAATCAGATTTTGCCCCGTTAGTATGTATTCTTCTTTATAGACCCCCACAGCATATGCCCTCATTTCCTCACTCCTTGGGTGAGCAAGTCGCCAACTTGGCAGTAGATCATACGAGAATTCTACTGATTGGCGACTTCAATTACTGGGCAAACGATACTCAAGGAGGGCTGCAATCAGCTGAGATGACCGAATTACTAAAAAATCTGAACTTCGTTCAACAGGTATCATCAGCTACTCATGTTAAGGGAAATACTTTGGACCAAATCTGGTCCATTAACTTGGTAGTGTCTGATTTATCTATAGTATCATGCATCTGGTCAGATCAGTATCTGATAAAATTTACTTTACAGGTCCCCATCAGGAATAATACTCAAATTAAAGGGGGGTGTTGGGTACCCAAATGGAATGCCATTGATACAAATGACTTCAGTAGCACTCTGGCAAACACAAAACCTAAGTATACTCCTGATGTAAACACCCAGGAAAAAACGCATTTCAGGTTGGCTACTGGAGGATAGTAACAAGCATGCACTATTGAAAAAATTAAGAGGGACTCACCGTTTTGAGGCTCAGAGGTGGTTCTCTCCTCAACTAAAAACTCAAAAACTCACTCTCCACCAATTGGAGAGGAAGTGGAGGCTGAGCTACTCATTAAAAGATAAAGCAACCTACCAAATGGCCATGAGAGAATATAAAAAATGCATTTTAAATGCTAAAGCTGCTCACTTTTCATCTAGAATTCTTAGTTCCATCAATCAATCTGAAGAAATATTTAACACTGTAGAGGAATTGTCTAATCCAGACAGGGTTTTAGGCAAGACCACTCCCTCACAAATTTTATGTGACAAATTGAGCTATTTTTTTATTTAGAAAATTTCCCTTATCAAGGCTAGCATTCCTATTCGTATGACCCAGGATGTTTCCCCCTCCTTACATAAAAATTCATGTTCCCTGGACACTTTTTCCCCTATTGATAATAAGATATTTCAAAGCCTTCTGCTTAACTCAGGCTCCCCTACAGACTGTTGTCCTCCACATGGTTTAAAGAAGGTTTTCACTGTCCTACCAGGCCCTGACATTGCCCTGCTAAATGATTCTTTATCTCATGGCTGTGAACCTAAATCTTTTAAAGTAGCTACTGTGATCTCTCATTTGAAGAAACCGGGAGCTGACCCCCAGACACTGTCCAACTATTGACCTATTACCTTACTTCCATATCTGGCTAAGATATTGGAGGCCCATGTGGCAAAGTGTCTGTCCAATTTTCTGGAACAAACCAACTTTCTTGATCCACACCAAGCGGGCTTTCGCCCTGCCCATTCAGCTGAGACAGTTATTACTGCAGTAATGGACGCCTTACGGGAGAAAGCTGATAAGAATACTCCCCAGACCCTTTTGCTGCTAGATTTATCTGCAGCTTTTGACACGGTCGACCATGGTATCCTGGTGGACCGTGTCAAGGGAGTAGGCATCCAGGGGCCAGCCTTAAGCTGGATATGTTCCTTCTTGGAAGATCGCTCCCAGGCTGTTGGCCTGGCTCAGTTTATGGCTTCTAAGCAAAGTACCACATGCAGGGTGCCACAGGGATCTTCAGTCTCTCCACTTTTATTTAACATATATCTCCTTCCATTGATCAGGTCATTGAAGGAAAGAAAAATGGTTACTTTTAATTATGCAGATGACCCGCAGCTGCACTTCACCATCGATAATTCACCCCATTCAGTCTCGGTTTTTCAGTCAACCATGTGGTTCATCAGTCAATGGATGGATAGAAATCATCTAAAACTAAACCCTGGAAAGACTGAATTAATCTTGACAGGTGGCAGCAAGAAATTCTGGGGCTCTCACTATTGGCCAGGAGAACTGGGACCCCCTCCCACCCCATCTTCATCTGCCAAGAGCCTTGGAGTTATAATATCCAATGACCTGTCCCTAAAAATGCATGTGGGATCTGTTATATCTTCTTTAGGGGTGGGCGGAATTCGCGGAATCGCGTTACGCAAATCTCCGCGAAATGGTAAAAAATCTCCGCGAACACGCTGAAATTCCGCGAACACGCGGAATTGCTTGTTCGCGATACTGTTTTCCTGTTCGCGATCGCTGTTTGCATGCTCGGGGTGAAATATCTCGCGAACACGCATATTGAGAACGCGAACAAGCAAAAAATTTCGCGAAGTCGCGGAACGCAGATTTTTGGGCAATTTCGCGTTCTCCGCGGAACGCGAAATTACCCAAATTCCGCAAATTCCGCGAACGGAACGGAATTTGCCGCCCAGGCCTAATCTTCTTGTGCCTACCAGCTGTGAAAAATCAGAAAGATAAGTAGATTGCTGACCCAAGCCGCGCTGGTACAAGTTGTAATGGCTATGGTTTTATCGCGCCTAGATTATTCCAATGCAATCTACCTTGGATTACCAGCTGGCCTTATGAAACGGCTGCAGATAGCCCAAAACCAGGCCGCTAGACTGATCTACCGGCAACTCAGGTGGCATCATGTTTCCCCCCTTTTGAGGGATTTGCACTGGCTCCCTATGCCCCAACGCTGTGTATTCAAGATTGGTTGCCTGGTATTCAAGTCATTGAACGGTCAGGGTCCTCGATTCATAGATAGCCTAATTTCCAGATACACCCCCTCACGAAATCGTCGCTCGGCCCACCTCCAGCTATTGTCAACCCCCACCTTTAAGCTAAAGCGACAAGGAGGAGCCAGGTTTGCAACCCTGGCCCCTAAACTATGGAATTCGATCCCTTTGGAAATCAGGTCCACTAGTGATCTTTTGAAATTCAGAAAATTGCTTAAAACTTGGCTCTACATTCAGGCTTACAATTAAACTATCAAACCTTCCGGTACTTCCTAGATCCAGCACCAAGAAACAAACCGGTGAACGAGCGCTTCACAAAACACTACTAACATAACATAACATAACATTGTGCATTAAAGAAAGACAGCAAAAGGTATGCCGGCACTAGAGGAGAAAGCACAACAGTACCATATTTTAGTACACATGGGGCTGAAGTACTCTCTACTTTTCAAGCAATGCACAACAGCAACTTTGTTTACAGTCAGGGTTGGACCTGTCTATAGGGCATTTAGAAAGTGCCCGATGGGCTGATCTGAGAGGCCAGTGGGTTTGCCGGTTCTTTAGCAGTTTGTGGGCCTGTTTTATGGTTTTTAATGTTGATGTCCCTGATATTAACATAATCATAGTCTGCATCAGGCTGAAATGCTTCCAGTCTGCCATACCTTGCAAAATAGTCATACTTTTAGAAAGTTAATATTTTCTTTCTTTAGCCATTTGGTGCTTACTGCCTGTCTAGGATCACATGTCTGGGTTGGGTGACAGCTAGGCTTTGTGTATTTCAAAAAGACAGCCACACACAATGGGAGCTTAGGTTTGACTCGATGGGCCATCCTGGCAGGATGGAGGGGAGTAGCTGGACCTAGCCTCACTTACGCCTGACTAGGCTGTGTCCCATCCCCACACAAAGGGCTGCCTACCTACCTGTGGTGAGTCTGGAGCCAGGAAAGGAAGGGAGGACATCTGTTCACCTCAAAGGCATGTCTTTGAAGTCTCCCACATTTCAAAGGCACCACTGGGTATAAATACTGGACCTTAGACACCACCGCTTCAGTACACTTCTGGACCTGTGAAGACTCTGCCAGGGAGAACCACTCGACTGGACTGATGTTTTGCTGAACTCCAGCCTGGCGATGTTAACTTGAGGCCTGCTGCCTTTTTGCCTGGGAGAGACTGGACCTGAATCACTTGAACATAGAGTGAATCCAAGGGCTAGCTACCTAGCTCCCTGATCTGAAGTCTCAGGAACATAAAAGACTTCCAACCACCCTGCTTCTGCACCTAGATGCTGCCAACTGTGAGTCTACCCTGCCAAGTGTTTCATTCCAGTCCTGGACACTTGGAAGTTGGTCCAAGGTGCTTTTCTAGTAGAACCGAAGCATCCTCTGCTAAATGATTCATCCCGAGCCGAACTGGTGCATCTCCTCCACTGAGGGGCGCACCTCTGGGCAGAACCAACACGTCGTCACTGTTGCATTGATTGGACCCATGCATAATAATTGCATTGCTGCTCCATTCTGCATCTGGGACCGACACATCGCCTTCGGATCCGACACTGCACAATGCTTTTCCCATCACAAGCTCCTCGCATCTCTCTTCAATAGCAGCCTCGATGATGCAGCTGAACCTCCACATCACAACTTAACCGCTCATCGGATCTGACACATTGTAGCCACTGCGCCTTGCATGCTTGACACCGGCTTTCGCAACCCCCATCAACCTGATTCTCACTGCTGATGCATCACACCGCAGTCTTGTTGCATTTCTGAATCAACACATTACCTCTGCTGTGCAATGCATCATGACGCGGATCTACGCAAGCACTCTGGAACCAGGATAATGGTACGTTGGTTCAGGGGGCCTAACTGGCTCCCTGTAGCCGGCCTGTGTTCCATTGTGGTCGGCCTGAACTTATGACTTTGTCCTGGTCTGGCACAACCAGATATCCACAATAGCGCTTTTGGGATCTTACCACTATTTTTCGTTCTATACTTTAAAGTTCAATATCTCAAATTCTTTGGTTGTGTTTTATTTATTCAATTAAGCATTATTTTCTAACCTGGTGTGGAATAGTTTTGTATGGTGTTTTCACTGATTTGAAGTGTTGCAAGAATACTTTACACATTGCCTTTAAATTCAAGCCTGGCTGCTCTGTGCCAAGCTACCAGAGGGAGAGCATAGGTTAAATTAGGCTTTGTCTGCCTCTTACCCTTGCTTGCCTGGGGTTCATACCCCAGTCAGACACCAGCCTAAATTTTAACAGCCACCAAGAGGTGTCACAGGGGGAGATGTTTTTGCTGAAGATTAGAACTTCATGTTTGTAGTTTTTCATTCAAGCAGCAATTTTACTCATGCAATTTGCATTGGAGGTCCTGGTTGAGTTGGTAAGGGAGAGAATGAACTGTATGTCCTCTGCATATGGTAGTATGTCGGTGCCATGGGCTCTGGCGATGTCTGTGAGTGTCGCCATGCAGATGTTAAAGAATGTTGGACTGAGCAACGATCCTTGAGGGATTTTACAGATGAGTTTCTTCGGTTCTGAGGAGGAGGGGAGAAGTCTAACTCATGTTCTGTCCATGAGGAAGGAGGATATCCATTTGACTTCCGGGCCTGCTGATATCAAAGTGCTGAATATTTCTGATAAGTGACTTGTGGGAGACCATATCAAAAGCTGTGGAGAAATCAAGGAGGATGACTTCAACCATTTCTCCTCGGTCAAGGATGCTTCTGATGTCATCAGTGGCCAGAATGAGGGCTGTCTCCGTGCTGTGGTTGGTGTGAATGCTTGATTGAGAGCTGTATAGGTGTTGATGGAGTTCTTGGGGGTCTGCGAGTTGGGTATTGATGGCTTTTTTTCATGACTTTAGCTGGGTCTGTAGCTGCTGAGGACGTTGAGGTCTGCTGTCAGTTTCTTCAATATGCAAAATAAACAATTGATGGACGGAATGCTGGACAATGCAAACATTCCCCTCCACTCTCAAGGATCTGGGTTAAATCCATCATTCTTTTGCTCACTACACCACCCCACTTTGGACTCAGCCATATGCAAATCAGTATTGACCCTGTTCCTTTTGGTAACTTGTCCAGCTCGAACAGCTTAGCAAGGTCTTTCCTGGACCAGAAATAAGCATCCTGGGACCGGTTCAGGGCATCACCTTCATCAGCCAGGCTAGCTTGAATCTAGTGGTGTAGTGAGCACGGGACCCACATCTGGGCATACCCTTCCCACTTAGGGCGACATATACAAAAGAAACAATTGATAGACGGAATTCTGGACAATGCAAACATTCACCCCCAGTCACAAGGATCCGGGTTACATCCATCATTCTTTTGCTCACCACACCACCCCAGTTTAGACCCAGCCAAATGCAAATCAGTCTTGACCAGTCCAGCCCGAACTGCCAAGCCAGGTCCTCACCGGACCAGAAACAAGCATCCTGGGACCGGTTTCGGGGCTTCACTCTTCATCAGCCTGGCTCGCTTGAATCCAGTGGTGTAGTGAGCACGGGACCCACGTCTGGGCACACTCTTCCTGCTTAGGGTGTCATATGCAAAAGAAACAATTGATTGGCAGAATGCTGGACAATGCAAACATTCACTCCCAGTCACAGGGATCTGGATAAATCCATCATTCTTTTGCTCACCACACCACCCCAATTTGGTAGAAAAGTCGAGGAGGATGACTGCAACCATTTCTTCTTGGTCGAGGATGCTTCTGTTGTCATCAGTGGCCACAATGAGGGCTGTTTCCGTGCTGTGGTTGGTGTGATTGCCTGATTGAGAGCTGTATTGGTGTTGATGGAGTTCTTGGGTGTCTGTGAGATGGGAATTGATGGCTTTTTCGATGACTTTAGCAGGGTTTGTACTTGCTTAGGGTGTTGGGGTCTGCTGTTGGTTTCTTCAATAGTGTGTTGACTTCTGCATTTTCATGCAAGACAGGAAGGTGGCAGTGGTTATGGAGGTGTTGATGAAGGCAGTGGGGGAGATAATTGGTTCTTCCAAGGTTGGATATGAAGTGGGGCATCGGTTTGTGGAGGCTCCTGAGTCAATGGTATTCATTAGGGCAGTGGTTTGTTTGTTCAAGATGGGCTTTCAGTTGCTTAGCTGCAGTTTGGTGTTGAAGAAGATGTTTTTCTGGTCAGGGGAGTTCGTATTGGTACGCTGTGGGTCAAATGTGTTGTACATCTCGGCAATCGTCTGTGTGAATAAGTTTGAGAGGTTGTTGCGGAGTGCACGGGATGGGATGATGATCTTTTTGGCAGCTGCAGGACTGGAGAATGCCTCGAGGATGCAGAAGAGTTTTTTGCCATTGATGGAGCTGACTTTGAATCTGAGAGTTAGATCCTTCTTTTTATTTGTATCTCACAGTTATTGGTGGTAGAAGTTGACAGTTACTTTGTATAGGAATCTTACTGTGGTGTTTTTGTCGAGTCTCCATTTTTTCTCAAGTTGTTTGCAGTGCGCTTGGACTCCCCATGGTCATTCATATACCAGATGGTTCATTTGTTAATTTTGTAGGTCTTGTTTCTAGTGGAAGCGGTGAGGTTGGGGCTGTTGGTAAGGCATTTATTGAAGAGCATGTTATCAACAGCGAGGTTCCCGGTATGGTTGGGTGGGTGTTACTGTGGGGTCTTTGTCCAGTTCAAAATAGTTGAAGTCTTTTGTCCCTGAGACTCTAGTCAGGAGGTCAGCCAACTAGCACTTGGAGTCACTCCGGGGTCCTGGGCTCAACGGACAAGAGGGGTGCAGGCAGCAGGTCAGCACAGCAGGGCAAAAGTACTTCAGAACAGCAGTCCAGCAGAGTGTCAGTCCTTTCAGCAGCACAGCAGCCCTTCTTCCAGGCCAGGTCTAGAAGCGTACTGAAGTTTTAGGTCTCATGGTTCAATATTTATAGCTGGGTGCCAATTCCAAAGTTGAGGAAGTTTCTACAGGTTTCCATCATCTCTGATGCTTCAGACATTCCATTCTTCCCTGTCCTGGCTCAGGCTAAATTGAGGTCACAAAAGACTGGTGACAAACCCATTGTGAGGGTGCTCAGGATTGGAGAACGACTTGAGGATGCTGACGAGTTTTTTGCCATTGATCGAGCTGACTTTGAATCTGAGAGTTAGGGCCTTTTTATGTGTGCCTCATTGTTTCTGGTGGTAGAAGTTGCTTTGTATTGGAATCTTACTGTGGTGTTTTTGTCGAGTCTCCATTTTCTCTCAAGTTGGTAGCAGTGCGCTTGGACTCCCTGAGGTCATTCATATACCAGCGAGTTCATTTGTTAATTTTGTAGGTCTTGTTTCTAGTGGGAGTGGTGTGGTTGGGGATGTTGGTAAGGCATTTATTGAAGACCATGTTGTTGACATCGAGGTTCCCGGTGTGGTTGGATAGTTGGAGACTTTAGTCCCTGAGACTCTAGTAAGGAGATCAGTCAACTAGCACTTGGAGTCATTCCGGGGTCCTGGGTTCAACGGATGCAGGTCCAGACCTTCTCACCCAGACAAGAGGTGTGCAGGCAGCAGGTCAGCTCAGCAGGGCAACAGTGCTTCAGAACAGCAGTCCAGCAGAGTGTCAGTCCTTTCAGTAGCACAGCAACCCTTCTTCCAGGCCAGGTCCCAGAAGTGTACTGAAGTTTTGGGTCTCATGGTCCAATATTTATAGCTGGGTGCCAAATCCGAAGTGGAGGAAGCTTCCACAGGTTTCCATCCTCTCTGATGCATCAGACATTCCATTCTTCCCTGTCCTGGCTCAGGCTAAACTTGGGTCACAAAAGACTGGTGACAAACCCATTGTGAGGGTGCTCATGTAGAGACTTTGTGATGTGCAAGTGTGGTAGGTGACAGCTCCTCTCCCCTCATTAACTCAGAGGGGCCCATCCTACCAACCACGGGCTTTCCTTCATCTCACTGACTGAGCAATACATAATGACCAACTGCCAGCTACGTATAGCCATGTGACCCATGATCAGGCTGCAGTCACCAAATGGTTAGGAAAAGAAAATGCCATCTTTCTAGAAGTAAAAACCAAAGGAAATGATGGACGGAGTGTTGAACATTGTAAGCACTCACCCCCAGTCAACTGATCTGGGTTTAATCCATCACCGTTCTTTAGCCCACTCTGCCACCCCAGTTCAGACATGGCCATATGCAAATCAGTCTGACCCTGTGCCTCATGGGAACAGTCCAGCCCGAACTGCCAAGCCATGTCTTCCCTGGACCGGAAACAAGCTTCCTAGGACTGGTTTCTGGCATTTCAGCCGTCTTCAGCCAGGCTTGCTTGAATCCAGTGGCAAAGTGAGCAAGGGACTCACGTCTGAGCATACCCTGCCAACTTATGGCGAACAAAGCAAAAACCAAAGGAAATGATGGACGGAGTGTTGAACATTGCAAGCACTCACCCCCAGTCAACTGATCTGGGTTTAATTCATCACCGTTCTTTAGCCCACTCTGCCACCCCAGTTCAGACATGGCCATATGCAAATCAGTCTGACCCTGTGCCTCATGGAAACAGTCCAGCCCGAACTGCCAAGCCATGTCTTCCCTGGACCGGAAACAAGCTTCCTAGGACCGGTTTCTGGCATTTTAGCCGTCTTCAGCCAGGCTTGCTTGAATCCAGTGGCAAAGTGAGCCAGGGACTCACGTCTGAGCATACCCTGCCAACTTATGGCGAACAAAGCAAAAACCAAAGGAAATGATGGACGGAGTGTTGAACATTGCAAGCACTCACCCCCAGTCAACTGATCTGGGTTTAATCCATCACCGTTCTTTAGCCCACTCTGCCACCCCAGTTCAGACATGGCCATATGCAAATCAGTCCCGCCCGAACTGCCAAGCCATGTCTTCCCTGGACCGGAAACAAGCTTCCTAGGACCGGTTTCTGGCATTTCAGCCGTCTTCAGCCAGGCTTGCTTGAATCCAGTGGCAAAGTGAGCAAGGGACTAACGTCTGAGCATACCCTGCCAACTTATGGCGAACAAAGCAAAAACCAAAGGAAATGATGGACGGAGTGTTAAACATTGCAAGCACTCACCCCCAGTCAACTGATCTGGGTTTAATCCATCACCGTTCTTTAGGCCACTCTGCCACCCCAGTTCAGACATGGCCATATGCAAATCAGTCTGACCCTGTGCCTCATGGGAACAGTCCAGCCCGAACTGCCAAGCCATGTCTTCCCTGGACCGAAAACAAGCTTCCTAGGACCGGTTTCTGGCATTTCAGCCGTCTTCAGCCAGGCTTGCTTGAATCCAGTGGCAAAGTGAGCAAGGGACTCACGTCTGAGCATACCCTGCCAACTTATGGCAAACAAAGCAAAAACCAAAGGAAATGATGGACAGAGTGTTGAACATTGCAAGCACTCACCCCCAGTCAACTGATCTGGGTTTAATCCATCACCGTTCTTTAGCCCATTCTGCCACCCCAGTTCAGACCTGGCCATATGCAAATCAGTCTGACCCTGTGCCTCATGGGAACAGTCCAGCCCAAACTGCCAAGCCATGTCTTCCCTGGACCGGAAACAAGCTTCCTAGGACCGGTTTCAAACTGGAACGGCATGGTGAGCAAAAAAACGATGGATTTAGGCCCAGATCTCTGTACTGGGGTGAATGTATGACATTGTTCTGCATTCTGTCCATCAATTGTTGTTTTTGCATTTGTCATCCCGAGTGGGAAGGATATGCCCAGACGTGGGTCCCTTGCTCTCCATGCCTCTGGAATCAAGCAATCCTGGCTGAAGAGGGGTGAAACCCCGAAACCGGTCCTAGGATGCTTGTTTCCAGTCCAGGGAGGACCTGGCTTGGCAGTTCGGGCTGGACTGTTCCCATGAGGCACAGGGTAAAGACTGATTTGCATATGGCTGGGTTCAAACTGGAACTGCATGGTGAGCAAAAAAACGATGGATTTAGGCCCAGGTTTCTGTACTGGGGTGAATGTATGACATTGTTCTGCATTCTGTCCATCAATTGTTGTTTTTGCATTTGTCACCCCGAGTGGGAAGGGTATGCCCAGACGTGGGTCCCTTGCTCTCCATGCCTCTGGAATCAAGCTATCCTGGCTGAAGAGGGGTGAAACCCCGAAACCGGTCCTAGGATGCTTGTTTCCAGTCCAGGGAGGACCTGGCTTGGCAGTTCGGGCTGGACTGTTCCCATGAGGCACAGGGTCAAGACTGATTTGCATATGGCTGGGTTCAAACTGGAACGGCATGGTGAGCAAAAAAATGATGGATTTAGGCCCAGATCTCTGTACTGGGGTGAATGTATGACATTGTTCTGCATTCTGTCCATCAATTGTTGTTTTTGCATTTGTCACCCCGAGTGGGAAGGGTATGCCCAGACGTGGGTCCCTTGCTCTCCATGCCTCTGGAATCAAGCTATCCTGGCTGAAGAGGAGTGAAACCCCAAAACCGGTCCTAGGATGCTTGTTTCCAGTCCAGGGAGGACCTGGCTTGGCAGTTCGGGCTGGACTGTTCCCATGAGGCACAGGGTCAAGACTGATTTGCATATGGCTGGGTTCAAACTGGAACGGCATGGTGAGCAAAAAAACGATGGATTTAGGCCCAGATCTCTGTACTGGGGTGAATGTATGACATTGTTCTGCATTCTGTCCATCAATTGTTGTTTTTGCATTTGTCACTCCGAGTGGGAAGGGTATGCCCAGACGTGGGTCCCTTGCTCTCCATGCCTCTGGAATCAAGCTATCCTGGCTGAAGAGGGGTGAAACCCCGAAACCGGTCCTAGGATGCTTGTTTCCAGTCCAGGGAGGACCTGGCTTGGCAGTTCGGGCAGGACTGTTCCCATGAGGCACAGGGTCAAGACTGATTTGCATATGGCTGGATTCAAACTGGAACGGCATGGTGAGCAAAAAAACGATGGATTTAGGCCCAGATCTCAGTACTGGGGTGAATGTATGACATTGTTCTGCATTCTGTCCATCAATTGTTGTTTTTGCATTTGTCACCCCGAGTGGGAAGGGTATGCCCAGACGTGGGTCCCTTGCTCTCCATGCCTCTGGAATCAAGCTATCCTGGCTGAAGAGGGGTGAAACCCCGAAACCGGTCCTAGGATGCTTGTTTCCAGTCCAGGGAGGACCTGGCTTGGTAGTTCGGGCTGGACTGTTCCCATGAGGCACAGGGTCAAGACTGATTTGCATATGGCTGGGTTCAAACTGGAACGGCATGGTGAGCAAAAAAACGATGAATTTAGGCCCAGATCTCTGTACTGGGGTGAATGTATGACATTGTTCTGCATTCTGTCCATCAATTGTTGTTTTTGCATTTGTCACCCTGAGTGGGAAGGGTATGCCCAGACGTGGGTCCCTTGCTCTCCATGCCTCTGGAATCAAGCTATCCTGGCTGAAGAGGGGTGAAACCCCGAAACCGGTCCTAGGATGCTTGTTTCCAGTCCAGGGAGGACCTGGCTTGGTAGTTCGGGCTGGACTGTTCCCATGAGGCACAGGGTCAAGACTGATTTGCATATGGCTGGATTCAAACTGGAACGGCATGGTGAGCAAAAAAACGATGGATTTAGGCCCAGATCTCAGTACTGGGGTGAATGTATGACATTGTTCTGCATTCTGTCCATCAATTGTTGTTTTTGCATTTGTCACCCCGAGTGGGAAGGGTATGCCCAGACGTGGGTCCCTTGCTCTCCATGCCTCTGGAATCAAGCTATCCTGGCTGAAGAGGGGTGAAACCCCGAAACCGGTCCTAGGATGCTTGTTTCCAGTCCAGGGAGGACCTGGCTTGGTAGTTCGGGCTGGACTGTTCCCATGAGGCACAGGGTCAAGACGGATTTGCATATGGCTGGGTTCAAACTGGAACGGCACGGTGAGCAAAAAAACGATGGATTTAGGCCCAGATCTCTGTACTGGGGTGAATGTATGACATTGTTCTGCATTCTGTCCATCAATTGTTGTTTTTGCATCTTTCTAGAAGTGCCATTTTCAGAATTGTGACTAAAATCCAACTTTACCATTAAAGATGGCTTTTAATTAAACATCTATATAAACCAAATTCGATCTACCTACCTGTTCCCAATTGGAAGTTACATATAGGAGAGGTTAGCCCTGCAGTAGAAAAAACACATTTTGTATTTTTTCCCTACTAAGGCATGTAAAACTTAAAAGTACGTCTGGGTTTTTTAATACAATGCACGCTCTCTCTGGGTTATTTAGGGCCTACCCAAGAAGTGACTTCTATGTATTAAAAAGGAAAGTTTGGGCCTGGCAAAAGGTTTAATTTCTCTCGTTGGTATCATACCATGCAAGGTACAACATGTTGATAAGCACCATTGATTCATAAAGCACGCTACTCGTGTTCACACTCCACACGTGTTCACACTCTATCATTGGTTATCAGTTTACCAGTCCAGATTTTATTCACTCTAATAACACTCTCACCTTGGAATTTGAGACATCCCACCTTTACAGCGTGCAAATCCTATATACTGGACTGTATCATCTAGCATTGGACTGAATGTCTTCCTGATACTTTCATTTTTTGCTTTGTACTTCCGACCGGAGGCAGCTAACAGTTGCTGAATTAAAAGCTGATTATCACTGTTATTGTATGAAATGTACCCCTGAAGAAGGGTTTCAAAACCCGAAATGCATTGGGTCACTTATTGTTTATATTAGTTACCTTTTTTAACATAGAGATTGTACTCACAGCTTGTTACTTTTTATGATTCTTTTTATCGTTCAAACAATTGTGTTAAAGTATGCAATGAATTAAGCAAATACATTTTGAGAAATCATCATTGTGTAAAGCAATTTTTTTCCCGAAAATATTGATGGCACATATAATTATTGTGTAATTTAGTAAAAGTACCAGAAACCGAAAGGGCTGTGCTGTGCACTGCGCAGGTCAGGAATTTTACGAGGCCTCACATGGTTCATTGTTACACTGGGGTTAGGGCTACACCCCATCACGCGGTAGCACGCTAATAGAGATGAATTCCATTTCTAATTACTTAAATTGTCAGTTGTGACACATTTTAACATGTAAGGTGTGTAGGTCTAACCCACAAATAAAAGGTTTAATTTGCCAGGTCGAAATGGCAGTTTAAAACTGCACATGTAGGCTGCAAAGGCAGGCCTGAGACATGTTTGAAGGGCTGCTTAAGCAGATGGCAAAACCAGTGCTGTCTGCTATATAGTCACATTTTTAATTTACAGGCCTTTACAGTACTACTTTACTAGGGACTTATAAGTAAATTTAAGGTGCCAAATGGGTGTAGGCGAATTACACCATGCTTTAAGAAGTGAACACACAGCCTTTACCACTGGTTAGCAGTGGTAAAGTACACAGAATCCTAAAGCCAGCAAATACGAAGTCAGTGAAACAAAAAGCAGAACGTTAGAGAAGAACCATTCCAAGGATGCTAGGACTAACATGGCCTGATTTGCAAATGTAGGACACTTTTTTAGATATCTGATCCGCTAATGGGGGACACTTATATTGGTGCCCTGGGCTGTTTTTTTATTACAGTTCGAGCATGGTAACACTATGCAGAAAATTATTTCTCCAGATCAAGCACTCTTAATATATCATGCCTGCCAACATGGATGACATGTGACTCCTTCACCTTATGGTCCTAATTATTTTAAGTTACTTTTCCTATACTATGATTTACACACTTTATGGCTCGTCTCTGTATAATATGGTTCTGATGTAAAGTTCTCTGACACTCTACTTTGAAATGATTAGCACTATAAAATACATATAATAGAGGGGCTAAAGAGAGATGATGGGGACCTTTGGAGTGTATAAAGCAATAAAAGGAGTGTAGTTGTAAGGGAATCTATGAAGAAGGCGATTATTGCGAGGGGGCACCAGCAAGACTTTCGCACCGGAAACCACCATGTCTAAAGTCGGCCCTGGATTATTGCATAGTAATAAGGTTGCGTAAGAACATTTCCCATTTTTTTCAGTGTCACCCCAGATTTTTCACCTTTTGCTGAAACCTACATTTGTGCTAAATGTTGAACTCTATGGACTTTTCCACTGATCACCAGAGGTATAGTCGCTGTGCTCCTTGTGATGAAATTGGAATACCCTTAACTGGCATATTAACTTACCTATAAGTCCCTAATATGTGGTACAAAGTTGTACCCAGGTCTTTAAGTTCAATGTCACAAGAAGACTGCAGCACCCATTGTACCTTTCAGTACAGTGACAGTGTAACTGTAAACCAGACTGCAGGCCTACCATATGTAGCATGGTTGTGTTGTTTTAAACTGCAAATGGGACTTATCAATATAACCCCTTTTGACAGGCATAAACCTTCATTTTAAATAATAATACACCAGCCCTAAGTAGGCCTTACTGCCCACATGGAAGGGTGCATGGTAATTAAAAGTAGGGCATGTAAAGGTTTAATGCTAAACATGTCCTTGTAGAGAAAAGGCCCTACAACTATTTTCACTGTAGCCAACATAGCTGTTCCATAGGAAGGCATTGGCATACATTATTGCATTTAATAATGTTATCCCCAGCTAGGAAGCAGTTACAAATGTCATTCTTGGACTTTTTGAAATATTAATTATAAGCCCAAATTACTGGTCAAGTTGGATTTGTAATATATATTTTGGAAATGGTGCTTTTCAAAAAGTTACCACTTCCCTACCTAAAGCCTGTGGATTGTCATTTGTATGAGACCCAACTGTTACTTGACAGCTCAATAGCTCCCTTGATGAGGTGTGAATTTGCTCTTGTGGCCTACACAAAGGCCTTGGTGGTGTGGAGATGCTCTATTCCTCTGGGAGAAGGATCATATGGGCTCTGCCGAGTTAACTTAATCCAACATAAAGCATCTCCACTTGCTGGAGGCAAAATTTAGATGACAACTAGTCAGGGCCTTTCTTTTTTCAGCCAGACACCAATCCTGGTGAGAGAGAAGTAGTCCCAAGATTGGGTTTAAAGAGAATACAGAGATGGGATTGCTCTTTTCCCTGGTCACACCTCTGGGCTGACCACACAGGCTTTACACAAGAGGAAAAGGGTTGCTCCTTCTTGGATTTAGGCACAGAGGTGCCCTGCAAGGGAATTGTTTGCTCAAGGTCACACAGGAAGGACTGTAAAGGGGAATAGTAATCTGGGAACCTCTACCCTATTGGTTAGTGAAGGGTCAGGGGTCACCCCACCCACAGACTGGTGCCAGGCACAAATATGGCACTTGAGGACTGTAACTACCGTGTGTAACCTGAGAAGAGCGTAGAAGACTAAACCCGCTCTCTCTCTTCTGCCGAGGCCAAAGAAGTTGACTACAATAGTCATTAGGATCCCTGCATGTTCAAGATACAGAGACACACAAATCCACAAGAGGCCTTTTCTACAAATTACCAGCTGACCAGTTCCAGCAAGACCTGCCCTGGACCCTGCTGCTGGCCTCTGCTGGAGTGAGTCTTGCCCTCCAAGGGCTTTCCACAAGAACCTTGGCTATTGTCAAAGTGTATTCCTCATAACCTTTCCTGAAACCTGAGACTTAGATATGTTTTGGCTCCAAAGAGCTCCAGCTGACAGGACCACAATGCCAAGTCAATCTGATAAATTGGCGAACCTGGGTAGGAATGCACTGCTTGCTTGTGACAGCAAGCCAAGCTGATCTGAAGAATTAGAGTTGCAACTGAGCCAATGATTAAGGTTGATCCCACTCTAATCTTTTCCACAAAAGCTAATCTGAGTCAGCAGAACCTTGCAGATAATGTATTTGACCTAGTGGAGCCCTCTTTGGCCAAGGTAATGATTGGTCTACCCTGGCTTTTGGCTGGAAGGGAGTTGTGTTGGACTTGGCCCTTTTTGCAGGGCCATCCCTGAACTTTTTGCCTTCCTCCTAGCCTTTTTCTGACATGGTGTTGGTGGTTGTAGGACTCTGGGCACTTTAGCACTGCTGTCCAGTGTAAAGTGCATGTGCTCTCTGTGGTAAACATGGTAAAATTGGTCTACACCTGTTTGGCGTATTTAATTTACCTGTCTGTCCCTTGTAATGTGGTATCTCAGCTACCCAGGGCCAGTAAATTAAATGCTACTGTTGAGCTTGCAGCGCTGATTGTGCCACCCACCAAAGTAGCCTTTTAAACCTGTCTCAGGCCTCTGCCATTGCAGGGCCTGTGTGGGCAGTGTTACTGCCACTGTGACGTAACACCTAAGCCTGGGCAATGTACTACGCTACGCTCGCGTAGTTTGCGAAGTTTGCGCTACTTCGCACTACGCGAATTGCACGTAGCACAGTGCAAACACGCATAGCGTAGTGCAGCGGTCATTTTTTGCTTGCTCGCGGTCCTCAACGTCAAGTTGACGACCGCGAGTAAGCAAAATGACATCCCGGTGAGACTTTTTCCTCGTTCGCGATCAGCAACATCAAGTTGCCGATCGCGAGCGTGGAAAATAAACCTCCCGGCGAGATTCTCAACGTGGGGAGGTCAGGTTTCTCATTGCGAGTGGTCGCGTAAGCTCGCGACCGCTCACGATGAGAAATTACCAGTCCGCGTTGAGAAAGCTGCAGCTCGAGTAAAAATCTACTCGAGAGGCAGAAAACTACAGCTCGCACTGTACAAGATGCCGTTTTCAATGATTGCACAGTGCCGGAAGCTTGTCCGCACTGTGCAATCATTGAAAACGTCCTCTTGCAAAGTGCGAACAGGGTACTACGCAGTTCGCGAAGTGCTACGTGTCGCTCGCGAAGTGCACTTTGCATAGCTACGCGTAGCGCTAATTCGCGAACTACGTCCAGGGTTAGTGACACCTAAAGTGTGTGCTAGGTCTGTGACCCCCATTTTACTCCAATCAGTCACCCCTAAGGTAGACCCTAGCCAGCCCTATGGGAAGGGTGCATTTTAGGTGAAAGGTAGGGCATGTACCTTAAGTGTGTGACATGTCCTGGTAATGACAAACAGCCATATTGGTTTCTCACTGCTGTGAGGCTGCCCTCTCATAGGAATGCATTGGTGATTCCCTGATAAGTGTTCCAGTGGTAATTGCTGATATGAGAGGAGCAGTGTGGTCAAGTTTGGTAAATTTGAAATAGTAATAATAAATACTGTGTAATGGTGTGCGCAGATTTATTATCACTATTTTAGAAATGGCACTTTTAGAAGTTGGCATTTCTGTGTGCTATGTGTCTGCCTGCCTGATGTGTATTGCATGTCCGGCTCTGGAGTGACAGGGGCTGGTGAGGTGTGTGACTCCAGGGAGGGCAGGGTGAGTCAGCGCTAGGCTGATTAGGAGATCTGCATTTGGAGTAGTGGGAGGAGTAGTCCCCTGACCCTGAATAGGTCTGTGCCTGCCTAGGTGAATGCTGGCTCCGACCCCCGTGGTGTGTCTGAGGACCGAGCCCCATCTGACAAAGGAGGGTGGAAGCCTGGTAAACAGAGTACTTCAACACCCCCCAGAACCAGTTGAGGCTGGTTACCCAAGCCCTGTGTCAGGGCAGAACAAAGGGAAAATGTGTATAAACATTGGGGATGTGACCCCATGAAAGCCTGCTTCCTTGTGCTACTTGGAGATACTTGCAGCTGCTGGGCCCTAGGAGGAACCGCCACGAGGGACTGACTCCCTGCTGGAGGGCCCTGTGAGCTGGCCTGCATGTACTCAGCCGTATGCCCTGGAACTGTGGGACTCTGGTCCTAGCACCTCGTGAGCACTCCACTTTTGCTGCTGGAGTTCCAGAGAGGTGGACTCTGCCCCTGCCAGAAGGAGAGAGGAGCATCTTGAACTGGAAGCGCTGGGCTGCGAGGTGCCCGGAGGAAATCCCCACATGGGGATTCCCCTGTATTGCCAGAGGACTGCGGGAGCCTATCCTGCATTTGTCGGCATACTGTAGCATTTTGGGGCTTCCTAGGATGAAGCTGGGGCAAGCAAGGCACACGGTTGGTGCCTTTTTTGTACAGCTGACCCACCTGTTGGAGGGCAGCTGAAACGTGGGGGAAATTTTGGTTCCCTGAGTCCTGGAGTGGGACCTGAGCGGCACGGTAGTGCCAGTGCTTGCTTTCCCAGCTGCACCACGAGAGCGCAGGCACCTGGAACGACAAGGGCACGTTTCTTTGAATAAGCCAGGAAGGGGTGAGATGCACTCCCCGCCCCCAATGCCTTGCGTACATTGCTATTGCTGCCAAGGCAGCCAGAGGGCCAGTGGAAGGCCCTACAGCTAAGAGCCCTGACATTTTGGACAGATGGCACTTGGGCCCCAGAGAAAGGCCAGTAGGCCTTGGGTCATTTTTGTGTCCTGGTAGGGCGCAAGGCCCAGAGATTGCGCATAGCGTGTTTACGCTTGAGGTGATGTATGCACCTGGGGAGTGTTACTACTGTGCACTCCTAAATGTGATTTATGCATAATGTGTTTATGCCTAATGTGATGCAGACATAATGCGTTTATGATGCTAGTGAATATGCGGAGTACAGTATTTTGCCAGAAGTTGCTGGTTGTTTTCCATTTGCTATTTGTGTGTGCTAATGGTTATGTCAGTGGCCCGATTGGCCCCTTCCTGTATATAATTCCCTGTAAATTACTACCTGGTGCCAGTTGGCACAGTGTATATTGTGTGATTATGATTCTAATATGTTTTGGATAATAAAAAGGCTATTTTTTTATATATCCTTGTGTGGAGTTTCTTTTGTAGTGTGCCTAGTGTGTTGCTGCTGTGAGTGTGTTGCGCAAACGCTTTACACATTGCCTCTGGGATACGCCTGACTGCTCGTGCCAAGCTACCAAGGGGGTGTGCAGGGGTTATCTTCAGTGTGTAACTCTCTTGCCCTGACTAAAGTGGTGGTTTCTGCCTGGCTTAGGTGCATGCCCTAGCCAACCATAAATCTCATTTCTAACACACAACATATATCACAAGCCTGCATAAGGCTGGAGTTTGGACTACAAAAACAGACCCTCGCCGACAAGGCACCCTAATACATTTTATTGGAGAATGAGGGTTGCAGAGTGAAACTCCCTCCCCCACCAATGTTAGTTTGAAATAGAAAAAATATCTATAGCAAAGAAGTCAGTCTACTTCTGGCTACACCAATCACTTGTAGCCTTAAAACTAGAAAGGGACTGCCACACAATACCTGCATACCTGGAGTTTGAATGAGTAACCAAGAAAGCTACCAGTCTGCAATCATTGACCATAGACAAAACAGCTTTGGTGACCAAAAGACAGGCGTGGGTTGTGATGCCAACATACAAAGTCTTAAAACCGCAACCATACCATGCTGGAATGCTTTTCAGAATCAAAAACGCATAAGGTGATGTTACTGTGGTTGGGAGTCTTTCCATCTAAAGATTTAACACTGATATGGAAACAGACCTGGTCAACCCTAGAGTGCAGCCTTTACGGACACCGAAGTGAATCATTACTTCATCTACTATGTATTTGTCTGGCCCTTCTACCCCTCACGAAAAATGTACTACCACCAACATTGAAACAGCAGCAAACAAGGACATGCAGATCCACCGTAGTAACATTACTAGGAGGCTCTACAGTCCAGCTACCATGCAAGGTAGTGAATCTCTTGGACTTTACCGCAAAGGAGTTAGAAAAAGGAGACAAGGGAAACAAGTCCGTTCACCAGGGTTTTTTGTCCCCCTGCCCCTCTTTCCACTCCAGGCAAGCCATGGAACCTCAACTAGAAATACAGAGCGGCATATTCACCAATCAGACTGGTTTGAGCCTTAAAAGCTGTCACCCACTGCATAAACACAGTAGTTATACAGGAAAATAGACTTCAAACACACATGCACCTTTTGTGCACCAGCCTGAATGCACTTTGACAGTTAACATGTTCCTTGCACTAGCACTTTGAGCTTTTCACAACTGTCATGGTACTACTCGATTGTCTTAGTTATTGCCATGATGTTTTAACCATGCGTGTTTGGCCTAACTTGTACGTATTAGATGTACCAATCACAGATCTCAGGGGTGGCTACCCTAGGTCTCTAGCAAGGTTTTTGTATTTCTCAGTTATATATTGCAAAACAATAACTCTGCTATGGATTTGAAAAAATACGTCCACCTCTGTTATCATTTTAATTGTATGAGTTTAATTAATCAAACAATAAAACTTACTTACTAGTTAACTTATGCACTTTTTATAAGAGTTAGCGAAGGGAAATCTTCATTTTTGTTTTACCAGATGGAGGAGAATATGTTTGCTTAATGACGCAGCACCTAAAAAAAAAAAAAAAGTATGAAGAACATAAACATGCTAAAAAAACACAAAATCCAGCAGTTTCTGGGCAAATTGTTTTTGATAAGCAGTGCAATCGGGTCAATGCGCCCTCTCTCTTAATGTTATTTCTTTTGCAAATGCCTCTGTGTCAGGCCATTGCAGACGGTACTTTGTAAATGTTTGCTATGTCCCAGACAGCAGGTCACGTGTATGGTGTATTTGTGGCCAACCACATGTATTGAGAGACTTTGTGGGCACCTAAAGTTTGGGCCATGCGTTAGTATAGGAGGTGCTATTCAGCACTCAGCAGAAAATTGAAAGACATGTGTGACGAGGTTGGCAAAATCTCATGTGAATTTATTCCCGAAACCTCAGTGGGAATGTTAACTGTGTAGTGACGGTGCCACCTGGCCCGCAGTATACATTGTAACACACAGGCATGCACCCAGAGGTCGGGCTCGCCTGAAGGCATGAATAAAGGAGCGCAAGACCGCTCAGGGTCTTGGCTCACACATATCGGAACGTGTGTGTGTCCCCTGTTATTACTGAGATCATACGTCAGAGGCCAGGCCTGGACACCACATTGGCAATGAGGCGGTCCCACCTGCGCCTCTGCCGCACCTTACCTGTTCCAGCCGCCTCCCCCCACCATCGAGGTACACAGTGTGCGGCCTCCGCTTTTGTCTCCAAAGCTGTGTCGCACACAAGATGGGGAAGCATGGGTGCGTGCTGCCCCAGCGGGTGCCCACCCCACACTGCGGAACGCTGAGGGATGAGTGCTGCCCAGAGGGTGCCCACCCCACACTGCTTAAGCCGCCAAAGTCGCATGCTGCCCAGCGGGTGCCCACCCCGCACTGAAAGGCTGTCATGGGATCCTGTCACCGTAGGAGCCCTGCTGACGGCAGAGGCAGCCGAGCGTAGCTGTCGTCAGCGACGTGTGACGCAGGTGAGGCCTGTCCTGCTCAGCACACATGGCGCAGCCTTGACTGAAGACAGCGCTCCAACTGCTACGTGGTTGAGCCTGTTGCCCTGGGGAAAGGGCTCAATTGCACAATCGCGCTCCGCGCGCTAGAGTGAGAGTGCACGGGCAATCAGGATGCCCTCATGAGAATATAGCACTGGCAAAGGCAAAGTGCATTACTGTATTGACCAAACGCTCTGCAGCTAGCTCCTCCGCCACCTACAACAAGTACTGGCAAGTGCAACTGGACACCAGGCTGTCCCTGCTCACAGTCCACAGCAGTCAGGACCCCAGCCCAACCATCCACCACTGTTAGGACTAACGCCTTTGAAGAACACACCAGGAAGGTATTGCACAAGGTGGTAGCCCAGTGAGCATATTTGCAGGCAAACATGAGCGTGCCCAACGCACACGGAGCTGTTGCTCCTGCGGTGCAGCCGCTGGCCCCACAGCAGGCACATCTGCACGCACCACCACACCCAGGACATGCCATGGCAACCCCCCTGCGCCCATTCAGTGAACTCACGGATCCGGCCACTGCGACGACGCAATGGAAATCTTGGATCGGCCGCCTTGATCACTACGTGTGGGCATGAGAGAGATGGATGGGAAGGTGAAAGGGTCGCTCCTAATGTGTTACGGAGGGGGAGAGCTGTATGACAGGTTCGAGACGCTGCCTAACAGAGGGGCGGATGACAACTACGACGAGACGGTGGCAGCTTTAAACAGGCACTTTGACCTGCAAATAAACCCTGATTTTGAATGATTCAAGCTCTCCCAAGCAAGACAGGAGGATGCCGAGCTGGCAAGCTCCTTCACGCTGTATGACCAGAGGGAAAAAATCAGGGCGCAAGTCATACAAGGGTGCTGTAGGAGAGTAAGATCTGCTTCTTATAGTTACCGCCACTTTTTGCTGATGTTTCACTGTTTTCGACTTAGATTGACTAGGATCCTGCTATCCAGGACCCCAGTCTAACTGCTTTCTGCTCTCGATTGATTGCATGTGCTTTAGGTACACTCCAGATTGGATTCTGGAGTATCCTTATAAGTACCTTATATATGGTATACTATGTACCCAGGGCCTAGGTACCCTAGAGGCCTCCCAGGGGCTGCAGCATGTATTGTGCCACACCTGAGAGACCATTCTAAATGACAGCAGAAGTGTGCTACAGCAGCCTGTGTAAGGTGGTGCATGTACCCCTTACTTAGATATAGGTTCACTATATCTATTCTATATCACTGCACATATAAACCTATCAGTCACCCCTATGGCAGGCCGTATCAATCCTGAAGGCAGGGTGCTGGATTTTATGTGAGAGAGGGTGCCTGCATGAGCAGAGCCCCTCTGCAGCCTTCAGAACCTATTTTCCGAGGTCGTTTGTGATGCAGCCAACCATGTATACTTAAATGCATTATAACTTAGCGGTAAATGCTAACTTTAAAACGGCTGCATAGAAACATGTCGTGTTTGGTGTCAAACACTTTGGAATCGTACCTCCCCGTCAGGAACTGGTGGAGGAGGTATGATTCCACCCTCCTAAAGGGACAAATGGCACATACCGGGCTACCCAGTACCAGCTTTCTCAACCTGGGCATCACAAAATGGATGCTGCCAGCCACATCTCCTTGTTGCCTTGGATCTCCAAAATCACAGAAGCATATGTCAATTCGATCCTCTCTAACTATCTGGAGGAATATTACATTCTGGACTCCTCTCAGTGTGGCTTCCGCCGTAGCCTTAGTACCAAATCAGCCCTCTTAGCTGTATCTGAACATCTGACAGCAGCTCTGGATGAGGGATGGACAGCAGCACTGATCCTACTGGACCTCAGTGCGGCCTTTGATACAGTCTCGCACCAGATCCTGATTCAAAGACTGAAGGAGGCTGGCATTGAGTGTGCTGCCCTGACCTGGCTCACCTCTTTCCTCTCAGACAGGTTCTTCCAAGTTTCGGTCCCCCCTTTTTCATCTAGGATGTACTCCACCAAACAGGGGGTCCCACAGGGCACTGCGCTAAGCCCTACACCTTTTAACTTGTATGTCCAGCCGCTGGCCACACTTGCCAAAAGAAGAGGGTTGACGATTGTGTCATATGCAGAGGACACCCAACTTGTAGTCGCCCTCTCCAATGACTGCCAAAATGATGCGGCCAAGTTTCAAAGTGGCTTGGCGGATGTAGCATAGTGGCTGACTGCCAATTGCCTACAGCTTAACGCCAGCAAAAACGGAGGTCCTGCTGGTCGGGAAGGATCATGAGCTGTGGAGCGGGCATTGGTGGGCCTCTTCCCTGGGACCCCCCCACCCCTAAAAAGGTGGTGAAAAATATGGGTGTGTGGGTGGACTCGGCGCTGAGCTTCCAAGCTCAAACTAAGAGGGTGGCGGCGACATGTCTTGGTATTTTGTGCAGTCTTAGACCCATGTTGGGTTTCTTTGACCTTTCCATCCTGCAGACCATTGTGCAAGCATCTGTTCTTGCTAGACTGGACTATGCCAGCGTGCTCTATCTTGGGGTCAATAAGACCGAGATCTCAAGACTTCAGAGGGTCCAGAATGTCGCCGCCAGAACGCTTCTTGCTATGCCCAGTCGTTGCCCCACCTCTAGCACCATTCGGCGGCTTCACTGGCTGCCAATAGAGAGGCGGGTGGAGTTTAAATCTCTCTGCTTGGCTTTTAAAATCTTGAAATCCTCCACCTCTGGTATAATCTCTGGCCTGCTCTCGACCTACATTCCCTTGCATCATCTGCGCTTTGCAGGCAAAAACTTGGTCTCTATACCACGTGTGAAGAGGGCCTGCGCGGGTGGTCGCTCGTTCCGCGTTCTGGCTGCCAAGCTCTGGAATGATCTTCCGTCTCACATCCGGAGCATGGACAACTACCTGACCTTCCGAAAAGCGTTAAAGACCCATCCCTCATTAAGTTCCCCTTCTCTTGACCCTCATGTCTTCCCAGGCCCTTCCTGTCTTCTTTCAGGAAGGATACTCGCGGTTTAGTATCTATTTTGCTTAGCACCGCGACGCCCCGTTGCTGGGGCGGCTGCGCGCTTTTACAAGTCATCTTAACATAACATAACATTACAAGTCATCTTAACAGACTCGAGTCTGCCCTCCTGCTGCTGAGCCAAGCTTGAGCAGGGGAAGGCTTGACAATAGGTTTCCTGTCACAGGGAGGTGTGACCATCTCCCAGACAGGATTTAGTGTATTGGGGCTGGGTGGGTGCACTCTGAGAGTGTGTTAATGTCTGCACTGGGGGCACATATGGTGTCCCCGTGACTAGTCCAGCTCAAAGCGGTTGCAGGAGCCATTTGCTCCTGCTCTGGTGCAAAACTGGACAAAGGACATGGGTGTAGCCTGACCCTCCCATAGTTGGGTCCCCAGAGTTTGTCCCACCCCTTCCTTGAGTATAAACTAGGAGCCCCTAACTACAGGACTTTAGATTTTACCTGGACTAAACTCTGCTGCAGAAACCAAGTACTTCGACGATCTGCACAACGCTGGATGACTGAAGAATCTCCCTTGGAGTAAAGGAGGTACTCCCCTTCAAGGCAGGCATCTAAACGCATCTGACCCATTTGCATCTCCCAAGCTTAGGAGGACTCCGAAGATTTCTGCAACACAGGAGGTGGGTTCCTGAGGTCTCTGAGGTTGATCTGTGCTCTCAGCAATTCTTAGTCCCGTATCCCTCGTGGGGACTGTGCAACCCGAACCCCTGTGCACCTTGTACTTTTGCAGCAGCATATGCTTTTTGGGAATCCCTGAGGCTGTGCTTTGGGATACTTGTAGTCCTGACCCCAAGCAGCAATTCCACCAAAGATTTCTGGCCTACACTCCACGAGTGTTCCGTGGGCTGGCATTTTGTGATTCAGCTCGAGGTCCCTTCACGATCCCTGGTCTATTGGCCTGTGGGTCCCTGTGAAGGTAAGTTTGACTTTCCATGGGCTTGTCTGGTTGCTCTAGATGTCCCCTGACTCTCCATATTCCCCTGAACCTTGCTGGTCCTCACCGAAGCATCTTTCCTCTGACCGCATGGGTTGCAGTTGCCAAGGCTTGTTGGTGTTCAATCCGGACACTGACCCCCCAGCACTTGACATCCTTTGTGGCACAGCTCACCTCCAGACTTTGGCCATCGTCGACATCTCCTGGTCCCCGTGGGTGCAGAGTCAAGCTTCACCTCTTCTCACCTGAAATACCCGACATCGGTGGGCATTCGTCTATTGTGCCCTTGGTCACTGTGAAGTGACCCAGACTCTGTCCCCTCTGCTTTCAGGTTCTTCTCACCTCGAATACAGGCTTGGATTCCACCAAACACTTTCCCGGCTGCCGCTCTTTTCCGCATCACGCCATTGAAAACTACGAAGGTTTCCGACATCACTTAACTCCTATGCACCCGGTTCCTCTGGGAGAGGTAACACGGATATCGCGGTACTTTCAAGGGTGCTGGCCTTAGAACCTTCTATGTTTAACTGGGTTTGCTTAAAGTCCTCCCTGATGTGTCCTTAATCTATAAAATTCCAATTGCGACTTTCACATAGAGTTGAACGGGGCTCGCGTCTGTGTTCTCACACTGCACCCTTCCTTCTTGGGTCCCCTGTGTCACTACTTTGGGTAATTCCTTGGGGTCCCAGCGATTCTACGTGCTCTAGGCACTGTGTCTAGTCAAGTCTTGGTTGTTATACCACTTTCTTAGTATATGGTTTGGTCTCCCCCTGGAGTCCACTGTGTATTGTGCTATTTACTGTTGTTCTTGTGATTTAATATTGTTTGCTTTGTTCTCTAATCTCATAAGGAAGTTAATAGAGAGTGTTTAGTAAAAAAATACACATTTTATATATTCCGTGTGTGGTTCTCCTTTCATTTGGTCATTCAGGAGGTTCTAATCTAATAAAACAAGATGCTTTACATTCCTTCGAGACTTAGCCTGAAGGCTGCTCCCCATAGCTACCACTAGGATAGCTTTCAATAAAGGTTGTCTCTAACCTAATCATCAATAAGTGTTGTTTGGATTATTACAAGGAGCCACTTTAGTAAGTGGTCAGCATATACCAGGCCAACTTCTCACAGGTGCCGCTTGGTGACGCTGCGCCGCCTGATACTCAGGCAACCAGGCATCACTCTGGATGAGGTCCTAGTGCTCGCCAGGTCCCACAAGCTGTCCAATGCTCATGCGGACAAGATGGATGGAGCTCTTTACCAGCCCACAGCGCACTCAGGGACCTCCAGTGATAAATGAGGAGACAGTGGACGCTATTAAGAGACGACCAGCGACACCAAGAGGGTCCAGAAGGCTGCCACAGAAGAGAGCATGTAGTCACTGCGGTTTGGATCATCCGCTGGCTGGTCGATGCTTTGCAAGGGGGAAAACCTGCTCCCAATGCGGACAACAACCTGGCTGACTTTCTGTCACGTCACCCTGCCATGTCTGCTCTACCTGGACACCTGGCCAATGAGGACAACAGGAAGGAGTTTGTCCGGATGATCTCTCAGGAGGCCTGCCTAAATGCACTCATGCTTGAGGACATCGGAAGAGCCACTGAGTCCGACGAGAGTCTGGACAAGGTCAAAGCAACGTTGGTGGACCGGAGCTGGCATCACTTTCTCAATGGAGTACGTGACTTGACAGAGGAGGAAAGACTGTTCCGTCAACAGCTATGGAGGGCCCAAAGCAAACGAAGCAGCAGCAAAGTACTTCATGGTATTGTCCTGCGTGGCTCCACCCTGGTAATCCCCAGGAGCCTTCAAGAGAGAGTTGTCTTCCTGGTGCATCAAGGGCATCAAGGGATAGCTAAAAATAAAGCCAGTCTCAGAAGTAAGGTATGGCTCCCCGGCATGGACACTATGGTCAAGGAAGCCATCCGCACATGCCACTCGTACAACATCACCGGAAGAGATCCGGCACCACATCCAGTCATCACCGAAGCTCCATGTCCTGAGCAGTGGACTCAAGTCAACATTGACTTTGGGTCGTTCCCCGAAGGGCGGAGCACCCTGGTCTTCATTGACTCCCACTCAAAATTCCCCGTGGTAGACGTGGTGTCATCAACAGCTTTTCCCAAGGTCACATTCACGCTCGACCGCGTCTTCGCGATGATGGGACTTCCGGAAGAAATCAGGTCAGATAATGGGCCATCCTTCCAAGGGAGAGAGTTGCAGGAGTACCTGGCATCCCACACCATTCGACATCGCAAGATCACGCCACAGTGGCCACGGGCGAATGGGGGAGGTTGAACGCTTCATGCAGACTCTAAACAGAGCTCTCAGAATTGGTGTTGAAAAGGGCGATGATGTTGAACACTGCCTCCAGCAATTCTTAAGTACATACCGCCAGACACAGCACTGTACAACACAGTGTGCCACAGCACACCTGCTGTTCCGGAAAGTGCCTCAACACAGCATGCCTGCTGACCCATCCTGGTATCCACCTGAGTTGTATCAAGCCGCTGCACAAGCCAGAAGACGAGCCACCAACAACAAGGCAAGCCAAGAGCGCCGGGCGCAAACGATGGACATTCAAGTTGGAGACCGGGTCATCGTGAAGGACCGATACCCGGAATGGAAGTATCGCAGCCAATATGAGCCAGAGGTGTGGGAGGTTATCAATGTGCAAGGAACCATGGTGTCGACCAAGCACAGGACCCGAGGAACGTATCATGGTTTAAGAAGGTGGGAGCCAGACTCACAGAGACAGGTGTAGAGACTGGAGTAGAAGAATGGGGAGAAGAAATGGTACAACAGAGCACCCCAAGAAGCAGTCAGGCAACGGCACCAATGCGTCCAGAAGGAGAATCACCTGCTGGTGTAGAACAGATAAATCCGAGCGAAAGCTCACCGGCATCGGACGATGGCTCTGGAGGGACAGGAGTGGAGAACAACACTCGGAGCCAGAGGTATGATCTTCGGCCGAATCCTGCTCCCATCCAAAGACTATGAGACTTTGTGTGCTGCATGTCTAAAGACTGAATTCTAAACATTATAATGTCTTAGCATCTAAAAGATGGGAGGGATGTAGTGATGGTGCCACCCGGCCCGCACTATACATTGTAACACACAGGTACGCAACCTGAGGGCTGGCTCGCCTGAAGTCATAAATAAAGGAGGGAAGACTGCTCAGGGTCTTGGCTCGCACATATCAGAACGTGTGTGTGTCATCTGTTATTGCTGTGATCATACGTCGGAGGCCTAGCCCCAGTGCAGCGCATGTCCAGCCATGCCTGGACGCCACAAACTGGAACCACTATATAAGGACTATTGTGCATTAACCCTTGGAGGCTGAGGGTCTGACGTTGTGTACAAGCACATATTTGTAATCACATTTTGATAATCATTCAGGGCAACATTTTTTGTGAGTTAAATGAAACTGAACCACCATAAATTTGCCAGGAGCAAGCGCTTCTTGCAGAACAACAGGAACAATGTATTTGCAAACTATAACGTGAGAATCACGATCATGACGGAACTTGCACAATCAAAGAGAGGTAAGGGCAAATTTATGGGGATTAAGTGTAGAGCAGCACAACAAGTCACCTTGCTGTGCTGCCCTGCATCAACGTGAAAGGGCAGGAATGTGGTGTATCTATGGCATACGGCGCATTCATGCCCTATTCCCCTGTGTTTGTGCCGTTTTGGCAGCCTAGCGTCAATGTAGGTACCCGTGTACTATGGTGCAAGGGTGCCTGCATTTCATGCAGGATTGTTTTTGTGCAGGAATGCGCACCTTCCTACACAAAAACAATCCTGGGAGGCTTCTTCCTCTTTCTATGTGTATTGCAGAATGCAAAACACACATAGAAAGAAGAAATAACAAGGAGAAGTAAACTTATATCTCCTTGTGTCTCCTCCCCTTTGGAGGTGTAAGGTTTTTGCGCATCCCCAGGTTTACATGGTCTTGTAAATCTGAGGATGCGTCAAAATCTATAGGTGTTGTGTGGGAACACCCACTGCAATCCCCATGGAGGCCCTCCCTAGAATAGAGTAAGGCAACTCAGCAATTTGCGCTCCTTGCCTAACTCAATATACATGAGGCTATTCAAAGCCATGCAAAGTGGCTTTGTATGGCCTTTTAAATATGATTTGATGGTTTGAGCCACCATTGTGTCACAAAAAGTGATGCTACAGCAGTGCAAGGGGCTCGTGAATATGCCTCAAAGTGTTCAGAGATATGATATACAACAACAAGATAGATCTAGACATATAACATTGCGAGTGGATTTCAACGCCTTTTACAGCTTCACTTGAGTTCTGAGGAAGGGCTATTCTTGATATCTATACGACATATGAGTTATAAGTGCTTGTCTTTTCTGGTGGTTATTGGAGTGCTGTCTTTAGTTGCCCTGTGACTAGTGCTGCTTCTCTGAGCACCAACCTGGAAGAGCATCCTTAGCATGACACGCTGAGGCAAGATAAGAGCAGCCTGCAGAGATCTTTGTGTGCCTGGATTTGTTTTAGGAGATAATAACAAGATCAATGATTACTCTGGTTGATGTGCTTAATGGAGAGATCTGTGATTTGCCCAGTCACATTTGACTCTTGATAAAGTACCACAGAGGATTTATGTTCCCAATGAAAAGCACAACATGTAACATCCAGATCACAGATTTGTATTTTATATAAATATCTCAGTGGGTTACAGCTTTTGTCACAAAGATCCTTTGTTACTTGGAGGTCAAAAGTTACAAATCTTCTAATATAGCACATTGAGTTATGAACTTTCATCAAATTGCCGCATGCAATTTGCAAACATGGGTTTAGAACTTTATTGTTGTTTCCATAATCTTTCCATATTCTAAGACTGCTAAAAATGGATAATTTGAGTAGTAATAATAATAAATTAGTATGACACCTCAATCATTGTGTTACTTTTCAAATCTTGAGTTTATGGGGCAGATTCGAACTTTGTTTTTGTAGTTTTTCATCCAAGCAGCAATGTTACGCATGCAGATTGCAAATTTTGCATTGGTGGTCCCGGTTGTGTTGGTAAGGGAGAGGATGAACTGTATGTCGTTGGCATAGGGTACTATGTTGATGCCATGGGCTCTGACGATGTCTGTGAGGGGCGCCATGCAGATGTTAAAGAATGTTAGACTGAGCAACGATCCTTGAGGGACTCCGCAGATGATTTTCTTGGATTCTGAGGTGCAGGGGAAAAGTCTAACTCGTTGTGTTCTGTCCATGAGGAAGGAGGATATCCACTTGATTTCCGAGCCTGCTGATATCAAAGTGCTGAATATTTCTCATAAGGGACTTGTGGGAGACCATATCAAAAGCTGTGGAGAAGTCAAGAAGGAAGACTGCAACCATTTCTCCTTCATTGAGGATGCTGCTGATGTCATCAGCAACAACAATGAGGGCTGTCTCAGTCCTGTGGTTGGTGTGAATGCCTGATTGAAAGCTGTATAGGTGTTGATGGAGTTCTTGGGGGTCTGCGAGTTGGGTATTGATTGCTTTTTTTCATGACTTTAGCTTGGTCTGTAGCTGCTGTTGGTTCCTTCAAAATGCAAAAGAAACAATTGAAGGACCGAATGCTGGACAATGCAAACATTCACCCCCAGTCACAAGGATCTGGGTTAAATCCATAATCATTTTGCTCACCACACCACCCCACCCCACATTGGACCCAACCATATACAAATCAGTCTTTACCCTGTTCCTTGTGGCAACAGTCCAGCCCGAACTGCCAAGACAGGTCCTCCCTGGACCAGAAACAAGCATCCTGGGACTGAATTCTGGGCATCGCCCTTCATCAGCCAGGCTAGCTTGAATCCAGTGGTGCAGTGAGCACAGGGCCCACGTCTGGGCATACCCTTCCCACTTAGGGCGACATATGCAAAAGAAACAATTGATGGACGGAATGCTGGACAATGCAAACATTCACCCCCAGTCACAAGGATCTGGGATAAATCCATCATTCTTTTGCTCACCACACCACCCCACTTTGGACCCAACCATATGCAAATCAGTCTTGACCCAGTTCCTTGTGGGAACAGTCCAGCCTGAACTGCCAAGCCAGGTCCTCCCCAGACGAGAAACAAGCATCCTGGGACTGGTTTCAGGGCATCACCCTTCATCAGCCAGGCTAGCTTGAATCCAGTAGTGTAGTGAGCACGAGACCCACGTCTGGGCATACACTTTCCACTTAGGGCAACATATGCAAAAGAAATGATTGATGGACGGAATGCTGGACAATGCAAATGTTCACCCATAGTCACAAGTATCTGGGTTAAATCCATCATTCTTTTGCTCACCACACCACCCCAGTTTGGTGGGGAAGTCAAGGAGGATGACTGCAACCATTCCTTCTTGGTCAAGGATGCTTCTGATGTCATCAGTAGCCACAATGAGGCTGTTTCCCTGCTGTGGTTGGTGTAAATGCCTGATTGAGAGCTGTATAGGTGTTGATGGAGTTCTTGAGTGTCTGCAAGTTGGGTATTAATGGCTTTAGCTGGGTCTGTAGCTGCTGAGGGCGTTGGGGTCTGCTGTTGGTTTCTTCAAAATCCAAAAGAAACAATTGATGGATGGAATGCTGGACAAGGCAAACATTCACCTCCAGTCACAAGGATCTGGGTTAAATCCATCATTCTTTTGCTCACCACACCACCCCAGTTTGGACCCAGCCATGTACAAATCAGTCTTGACCCAGTTCCTTGTGGGAACAACCCAGCACGAACTGCCAAGCCAGGTCCTCCCCAGATCAGAAACACGCATTCTGGGACTGGTTTCAGGGCATCACCCTTCATCAGCCAGGCTAGCTTGAATCCAGTGGTGTAGTGAGCATGGGACCCACGTCTGGGCATACCCTTCTCACTTAGGGCAACATATGCAAAAGAAACGATTGATGGACAGAATGCTAAACATTCACCCCCAGTCACACGGATCTGGGTTAAATCCATCATTCTTTTGCTCACTACACCACCCCAGTTTGGTAGAGAAGTCGAGGAGAATGACTGTAACCATTTCTTCTTGGTCGAGGATGCTTCTGATGTCATCAGTGGCCACAATTAGGCTTTCTCCGTGCTGTGGTTGGTATGAATGCCTGATTGAGAGCTGTATAGGTGTTGATGGAGTTCTTGGGTGTCTGCGACCTGGGCATTCATGGATTTTTTGTGTGACTTTAGCTGGGTCTGTAGCTGCTGAGGGTGTTGGAGTCTGCTGTTGGTTTCTTCAATAGCGTGTAATTGGTTCCTCCAAGGTTGCATATGAAGTTGGGGCATGGGTTTGTGGAGGCTCCTGAGTGGATGGTATTCATTAGGGCAGTGGTTTCTTGGTTTAAGATGGGCTTTCAGTTGCTTAGCTGCAGTTTGGTGATGAATGTTTTTTTAAATGAGTTTTATATAGCGCTGGCTAGACCCGAAGGTATCAGAGCACTTTACATTTGGTTAGACAATGTTACAGAAAATGATAACAATTACACATTATATCATAAATAAGCAATACATTGAAAGAGGAAAGAAAGGAGTGAGAAGAAAGGAGGAGGGGGAAGGGGGGAAGTGTGAAGGGGGAGGATGAGGGAAGAGACGGCAGGAGAGACGAAGGGAAGTCTGCCCAAAGACCGACTGGATAGGTGACGTCCAAGGAGGGAATCCACAGCCCGTCTCCCCTTTAGCTAAACAAGGTAGCTCAATCGGGCATCTGTCAAATAGCTAGGTCTCAACTGACGAGGGAAAGTTCATATAAGAAAGTCCAGTGGATAAACAGGGTCCACATATGCAAAAGAAATGATTAATGGACGGAATGCTGGACCATGCAAACGTTCACCCACAGTGAGGGCAAGGAGGGGTGAGGGCAGGGGTCAATAGCTGGAAAGTTGAGAAGAGTAGAGCAGAAGGGGGTAGGGTGAAGGGGGAGGAGGGAGATAAGGTCAGGAGAGACGCAGAAGAGTTTGCCCAAGGACCGTCTGGGTAGGTGATGGCCAAGGAGGGAATCCGTAGCCCATCTCCCCTTTAGCTCGCGAGGTAGCTCCACCGGGCATCAGTCAAAATGGCTGGGTCTCAGCTGTCGATGGAGAGTTCAGAGAGTCAATGACTGAGGCGACCACCTTGAGGTCAGGCAGAGGGTGATGAGCCCTTGATGTAAGATTTCTGAGGATCCCCATTATTTTCTATAATCCAAATGAAAGGGGTTGTAGACTAAGCAGAGGATCGGCATGATGAACATAGCCAGGGATAATCACCACCTAAATAGCCACCGTGAGGAGAGCCACTCTCTCAGCTTAGTTATTCATAGAGCAGCTGCCGGGTGACGTTTTTGAGGCTGCTTCTCGTTCCTCCAGGGTCACTGAAATCTTAATGAGGCCTCCCCTTGTACCAGGTAAGTCAGTTCGCTATTGCTTATATCTCTCAGGAAGGGACTGAATATTGGCTGCCCAGGTTCTCCCCCTCTGCGTTATAGTCGGCTGGGAACCCGTACATGGGTTATGATCACTGAAGCCTTACATCGCCTACCCTTGTTTACCCTCGCTGATGTGGTGAACCGCTACTATTTTACCCTCAGTGAGGGGTTCAAACTGCTTTTCATTAACTACTTGGCCCAGATCCTTAAATTGCTCCTTCCCTCCATCATCCCTCTAGAACTCGTTGGTTCATGAAAGCCATGCCTTTTGTCCCGGCGGCCGCCATTTTAAAGTCAGGCAGACCGCGAGAGGGCTTCAGAATATAACCAATGTCTGCGGGGGGGACCTTAATCCTGCAATCCCCTGAGGTGTCTCGGCTCACTCGTTAACACTGGCGGCATCAAGGATCCTCTCCATTGTGCAATGCACCCCAAGGCTTCACCTGCTCAGTGCTCCGTTCATCATTTGTACGCTATATCTTCCTCTCGGACTCATCGGCTCATTGTCCCCTAGTAGGTGACTTACTGCTGTTGTTATGAGGCTTTTCCAACACGTTGGATAGGACGGAGTTCTGGGGGGAACATGGAGATCTACCATTGGCTTCGTGCATGAGTGCTTAGCTCTCTTAGCACATTCCCAGGAAGGGCCGTCATGACGGAATATCTCGACAATGCTCGATAGGCGAAGGTTGAACTTAGTCTTGAGGTAAGCTGCCTGAATTCCGGTTTCTGAATCTTTGTACCCGTGGGAAAACACTGCGGTTGGAATGCTGTACAGGAGGCAGGACTGAGGGTTCGTAACGGAGCATCAGCTCCGAGCGGCCATGTTGGGTGCAGGCTCCTCCTCCTGGAAGAGGTGTTCCTCTGATCAGGGGAGTTTGTATTGGTATGCTGGGTCAAATGTGTTGTAGATCTTTGCAATTGTCTGTTTGAAGAAGTTTGAGAGGTCGTTGCAGAGTGCTTTGGATGGGATGATGTTAATTTTGGCTGCTGCAGGATTGGAGAATGACTTGATGCTGACGGGTTCTTTGCCATTGATCAAGCTGACTTTGAATCTGAGAGTTAGGGCCTTTTTTTTTGTGCCTCATTGTTGCTGGTGGTAGAAGTTGCTTTGTATTGGAATCTTACTGTGGTGTTTTTGTCGAGTCTCCATTTTCTCTCAAGTTGGTTGCAGTGTGCTTGGACTCCCTGAGGTCATTCATATACCAGCGAGTTCATTTGTTAATTTTGTAGGTCTTGTTTCTAGTGGGAGTGGTGTGGTTGGGGATGTTGGTAAGGCATTTATTGAAGATCATGTTGTTGACATCGAGGTTCCCGGTGTGGTTGGATAGTTGGAGTCTTTAGTCCCTGAGACTCTAGTCAGGAGATTAGTCAACTAGCACTTGGAGTCATTCCGGGGTCCTGGGCTCAACGGATGCAGGTCCAGACCTTCTCACCCAGACAAGAGGTGTGCAGGCAGCAGGTCAGCACAGCAGGGCAACAGTGCTTCAGAACAGCAGTCCACCAGAGTGTCATTCCTTTCAGCAGCACAGCAACCCTTCTTCCAGGCCAGGTCCCAGAAGTGTACTGAAGATTTGGGTCTCATGGTCCAATGTTTATAGCTGGGTGCCAAATCCGAAGTGGAGGAAGCTTTCACAGGTTTCCATCCTCTCTGATGCATCAGACATTCAATTCTTCCCTGTTCTGGCTCAGGCTAGACTGGGGTCACAAAAGAATGGTGACAAACCCATTGTGAGGGTGCTCATGTAGAGCCTTTGTGATGTGCAACTGTGGTAGGTGACAGCTCCTCCCCCCTCGTTAACTCAGAGGGGCCCATCCTACCAACACCTAGCTTCCCTTTGTCTCACTGACTGAACAATACACAAAAACCAACTGCCTGCTACGCATAGCCATGTGACCCACGATCAAGCTGCAGCCTCCAAATGGTTAGGACAATAAAATGCCGTCTTTCTAGAAGTGCCATTTTCAGAATTGTGACTAAAATTCCATTAATTTACCATTTAAGAGGGCTTTTAATTAAACATCTATAGAAACCAAATTCGATCTACCTACCTGTTCCCAATTGGAAGGTACATATAAGAGAGGTGGGCATTGCAGTAGAAAAAACTTGTTTTGTATTTTTTCCCTGCAAAAGCATGTAAAACTTAAAGGTACGTCTGACTTTTTTAATACAATGCATGCTCCCTCTGGGCTATTAGGGGCCTATCCTAGAGGTGACTTCTATGTATTACAAGCATTTGCTATACAATAGGTCTCGCATTATAAAAGTGTGAGCAGTTGGCATTGGTAATAGTAATGCAACACTATCTATTGGCATTCTAAATGATAATGGCATTTATTTATGTGTTTGTTTTATGAAATAGATAAAAAAGGCCTTGTCATGAACAATGCCAATAGCTTAAACTTTTGCAAATGCGAGACCTATTGCATTGCAAATGCTTGTTCTTTGAAGAATTCTTTTGAGTCACAAGGCATGGTGACTCCTCTTGTAGTCTGTATTGCTCCACGTCTATTTATTAATATAGTGTGAGTCAATATTGTGGATGCCGATATGTCAACAACGATATCATGACACCACATCATCCTTAAATCGCAAAGGACTACCTTTTGTCAAAGCGAATGCCTGCTTTTCGACTGCGCCCTTACAAATCACAAATCTCACCCAAGGTCGTCCATCAAAAACCTTCCAAGTAAATGAAGCCTTCCACTCAAAGAAAGCTTAATCTAGCTAGTCCTTCTTCTATTTCACAAACTCCACAGGAAGTGTGTTATAGTTGTGTGCCCCTGATTGAGACAGTGTTTTGTGAATGTGTGTCAAGGCAGGTCGGTGTGTCAGTGAGTATGTGTGCCTGTGTGATGAGGCAGGGCGGTATGTGTAAGAGTTGGTCCAATCGCTTCTGCCAAAGGCTGACTTTTGAAGGTTGTGTTGACAAACTCAGCAACACAACAGAAAGGTAGTTAAAGGGACTTTAGACAAGAAGTTCAGATCAGAGGTACTCTGATCCCCAGCTAACCCAGAAGAATGTCATGTTACTGCTTAGGGCCAAAAGGGGGTCCAGAAAGCCAGGAATGTTCTAAATAATTAAGGGCAGTTTAGTTGTTAGCAGTACCTAATTTCAGCCGGTGGTTTCCGGTGCTCGGCACTGGCACTTAATTGTCAACACTGGTGCTTGTGACAGTCTGCCACAAGGTGGCGCTGACTGGCTAATTTAGACAGTCAATTACGAATTCAATATGCAATAATAAAAAATTACTATTACCTTCCGCCCAAGCAATTCGTACAGCTTAGGGGGCCTGTAATAGTCCAAATTGTCACACTTGTAGGAGTGTGATGGTCAGTTGTTGTGTTATCACTATCATTGGCAGCATGGCAGGGACAATGTGTGGTGCAAGCAGCAGTGACTTCCTGACAAGAGCCCTGACACTTATGTTTTGTACAAATTTAGAACTTGTTTTTAGGGCCATTTGACATTTCACCAAAAGCACGTGCCACCTTCACCCTTCACGGACCTTCAGTTGGGTATGTGAATTCAAAAGGAAAAACACTAATCATGGAACTGTTGGTTTGCAACGATGTTAAGCGCACTCCATGTACCAGAATGCTCAGGGGCTGAGCAGCTGAAAGTAATACACCACGTGAGTCTAAAAGACCAGATGGAGGCCACGCCCACCTACAGCTAGTGGTCTTTCCTTCTAAGTTCCTCACCTTGAAGTACTTGTCGAGGACTTCACTGTAGTTGTTGCCCTTGGAGAGCCAGCCGTCTGGAATCACCTCAGCTTCCAGCCACTGAATAATGCATTTCCGCAGCATGTCCCGATCAGACTGGTAGCAGACAACTGCCAATCAGGGGAGAGGAGGAGAGAGTGTGAGCAAGAGATGTACAACTAGCAGGAGAGGAGGTGTACAGCAGCCAATCAGAGCACAGGAGGGAGCGTGTGAGCAAGAGATGTACAACTAGCAGGAGAGGAGGCGTGCAATAGCCAATCAGGGCACAGAAGGAGAGAGTGCGTGAAGCAAGAGATGTACCCTCTCCTTTTTGAGGTATTCACTTCTCTTGCCCCTAAAGCAGATTCGGACATTAATCAACAAACACACAATGGGAGTGGCCAGCGCACACATACTGAGCAACGAGGCCAGCCTAGTGTATAAACGACTAGATGGGCAGCCGCAATTTAAGCATGATTCACAAAAACGTGCCGTCCCTCATCGCGATCGCGATCACTGTAAAAGCGAAAGTGATCGCGATGACGCACACTAGGGATGCGCGTGCAGCAGCGGGGGAAGGAGTGGTATGGTGCTGCGTGAGGTCTCACACTGACAATCCCTCATCGCGATCGCGGTGGCGCTCTTGCTTCATATTATTACTTCGAAATAAATTTCATTCTTCAGCTTTGCAGGGGTCTTCAAGCATGCAGGGTTAGTTAGATGTGAAATGACAATGCCAGTGAAATTTTAAAAGGTTTCATCTGCTGTAATAAAAAAAACTTCAATCCCTTCTGACTCCCCAGATCAGATAACAAACAACACTCTGTTATTCATCTTAAAGTACTCGGTTGAACTTAGGTGAAACGGAAATGGGGGTAAATTGCTCTTTGACAAATAAATTACGGGTATTCTTCACCTGCGAATTTTCTGGACCCTCGGTGCATTATCGAAGAGAAAACTACACTTAGACTTGGGTTACCCTAATGCAATCAGCCCCGCAGCATGTTAGGAATCCCGCTGAAAGGCGGGTGGCAATTGATCAGCCGGGTCACGTGACTTCAGTGTGAACTGGGTCAGGATGAAAGCAAGCGCCGGAATTAGTGTTTCCCATGTAGCTCATTTGCATATGAAAAGAAACCTTTCTGGTGTTCCGGCAGCCCAGATACAAATAACACAAGACGTATCCGAGAGAGAGTGTGAATCGCGTGGGCAGTGTAACAGGGTTTGTTTTCCTCCATTGATTGGGTGGCAGTGCCCTCATCGCGATCACAAAAGCGAAAGTGATCGCGATCGCTATGACGCGCGCTAGGGTTGCGCGCGCAGGAAAGGCAGATGGCTGGGCGAGAAGGGAGGGGGGAATGCGGGGAGCAGCTGTGCGCGTGCACGCCGTCCTGCACTGTAGCTTGTCGACAGCACAAAAATGTGGGTAGCACTTTCTAAACCCACCTACTAAATGTCTCGCAGAGCATCGCTTACGCGATAGCTCAGGCGAGACCTAAAAAAGGAAAGTTTGGGCTTGGCAAAAGTTTTAATTTGTCAGGTCGAAATGGCAGTTTAAAACTGAACATGTAGGCTGCAAAGGCAGGCCTGAGACATGTTTGAAGGGCTACTTAAGCAGATGGTACAACCAGTGCTGTAGGCTATATAGTTACATTTAATTTACAGGCCTTGGGTACATGAAGTACTTCTTTACTAGGGACTTATAAGCAGATTTAATGTGCCAAATGGATGTAAGCCCATGCTTTAAGGAGTGAACACATGCCCTTTACCACTGGTTAGCAGTGGTAAAGTGCACAGAATCCTAAAGCCAGCAAATACGAAGTCAGTGAAACAAAATACAGAATGTTAGAGGAGAACCATACAAAGGATGCCAGGGCTAACATCGCCTGATTTGCAAATATATGCCACTTTTTTAGCTATCTGATCCGCTAATGGGGGCCACTTTTATATTGGTGCCCTGGGCTGGTTTTTGTTCCCATTCGAGCATGGTAACATTATGCAGAAACTTGGTAATTTTGCTCCTTTATTTCTCCAGATGAAGCACTCTTAATATATAATGCCTGCCAACATGGATGACATGTGACTCCTACACCTTATGGTCCTAATTATTTTAAGTTACTTTTCCTATACTATGATTTACACACTTTATGACTCGTCTCTGTATAATATGTTTCTGATGTATAGTTCTCTGACACACTACATTGAAATCAATATAATGGAGGGGCTAAAGAGAGATGATGGGCACCTTTTGAGTGTATAAAGCAATGAAAGTATTGTGGTTGTGAGGGAATCTATGATGAAGGCGATTATTGCGAGGGGGCCACCAGCAAGATGTTCGCACCCCGGAAACCACCACATCAAACGTCGGCCCTGGATTATTGCACAGTAATAAGGTTGTGTAAGAAAATTTCCCTTTTTTCAGGGTCACCCCAGATTTTTCACCAGTTGCTGGACCCTATATTTTTGCTAACTGATGAACTCTATGGACTTTACCACTGCTCACCAGAGGTAAAGTAACTGTGCTCCTTGTGATGAAATTGACATACCCTTAACTGGCATATTTAACTTATTATAAGTCCATAATATGTGGTACAAAGTTGTACCCAGGTCTTATAAGCTCAATGTCACAAGTAGACTGCAGCACCCATTGTACCTTCCAGGACAGTGACAGTGTAACTGTAAACCAGACTGCAGGCCTACATATGTAGCCTGGTTGTGTAGTTTTAAACTGCAAATGGGACTTATCAATATAACCTCCTTTGACAGGCATAATCCTTCCTTTTAAATAATAATACACCAGCCCTAAGTAGGCCTTACTGCCCACAAGGAAGAGTGCATGGTGATTAAAAGTAGGGCATGTAAAAGTTTAATGCTAAATATCTCCTTGTAGAGAAAAGGCCCTACAACTATTTTCATTGTAGCCGAGTTAGCTGTTCCATAGGAAGGCATTGGCATACATTATTGCATTTAATAATGTTATCTCCAGCTAGGAAGCAGTTACATATGTAATTCTTGGACTTTTTGAAATATTAATTACAAGCCCAAATTACTGGTCAAGTTGGTTTTGTAATATATATTTGGAAATGTTGCTTTTAAAAAAGTTACCTCTTTCCTACCCAAAGCCTGTGGATTGTCATTGGCATGAGACCCAACTATCACTTGCCAGCTGTATAGCTCCCTTGATGAGATATGAACTTGCTCTTGTGGCCTACACAAGGGCCTTGGTGTCGGGGAGATACACTATTCCTTTGGCAGAAGGATCATGTGGGCTGTGCCAAGTGAACTTAATTAAACATAAAGCATCTCCACTTGCTGAAGGCAAAATTTAGATGACAACCGGGCAGGGCCTTTCTTTTTTCACCCAGCCAGCGAGGCACCAATTGCGGTGAAGGAGAAGTGGTCCCAAGATCTGGTTTAAAGAGAATACAGAGAAGGGATTGCTCACTTCATCAGTCATACCTCTGGCATGGCCACACAGGCTTTACACAAGAGGAAAAGGGTTGTGCCTTCTTGAATTTAAGGACAGAGGCGCCCTGTGGGGGAATTGTTTGCACAAGAGCACACAGGAAAGGCTATAAAGGGGGATAGGACCCATAGTGAAGGGTCACCCTACCCACAGACTGGTGCCAGGGACAAATATGTCACGTGAGGACTGTACCTACTGTGTGTAACCTGAGAAGAACCTAGAAGACTGAACCTGTTCTCTCTCTTCTACAGAGGCAAAAGAAGTTGACTGCAATGGTCATGAGGATCGCTGCATGTTCAAGCTACAGGGACACACAAATCTACAAGAGGCTTTTTCTGCAAATTACCAGCTGACCAGTTCCAACTAGACCTGCCCTGGACCCTGCTGCTGGCCTCTGCTGGAGTGTGTCTTGTCCTCCAAGTGCTGTCCACAAGAACCTGGACCCTTGGCTGTTGTCAAAGTGTATTCCTCCTAACTTTTCCTGAAACCTGAGACTTAGATATGTATTGGCTCCAAAGACCTCTCCAGCATGTGGGTAGAAACACACTGCTTGCATGTGAGAGCAAGCCAAGCCAATCTGATGAATTAGAATTGTGACTGAGCCAAAGATTAAGGTTGATCCCGCTCTAATATTTTCCACAGAAGCAAATATGAGTCAGCAGAACCTTCTAGAGAATATAATTGACCTAGTGGAGCCCTCTTTGGCTTCAGCCTGCAGCCATGTCTGTCTGGAATAATCTGCACTCCATAAAAGTGACTAAGTCTGAAGGTAACATTTGCACTAGGTGAATGTGCCAGGAGAATCCTGCCAGCTAGGAAACTTCTCTGGGCCCAAAATTCAATTTACTCTTACTTTATCGCCAAAAGTCAGTGGCTTCACTGTGTAGGGTCCTGGGGCAATCTGATAACGTGAAGCCCTCTTTGGCCACAGCCAGCTGACTTGACCAGCAGAGGATTTTTTTACTTCCATTAAAAAAATTAAGCCTGAAGGTAAACTTCTGACCAGATCGAACCTGGTTTCTGTTTCCGACCCGTGATCCTTCACGATCTGCATTCATTTGTGCCTGTGTACCGATTACGAGAAAATAGATGCCCACAGTTGGTGCTTCACAACACTTTTTTGACACAATTTTGAACCTTAAAAATTAAAGATTTATCACTCTGGTTTTCCTTATTGGATATTTATTAAAATGAATTCTATTTTCAAAATTGGATTGGGATTTTTCTTGTGTTGCGTTTTGACTTTATTGCTGTGTTGGTTCTGCATAAATAATTTACACATTGCCTCTAAATTAAGCCAGTCTGCTCAGTGCAATAGCTACCAAGTGGTTGTGTTCAGGGTATTTATATTTAGTGACTCCGAAGGTTTCCCCTGACAAGTTTTTTTTTATTACTTGGAGTGGTACTCAACCTCCTCAAATAATGCCCTCATTGTCTGCAGGTTGTTGGGAAAGTGGTGCAAGCTAAAAGAAAGATATTAGTTATGGTTAATTATTCTTGCTCCAGATATACTTTTCAGCGGCATGCACCCTAGCTCCCATTCCCTCATTTGGGTATTCCAGTCCTTGATGATATACAAACAGAGATATTGCTATAGAAAGATTTGATTATGGGTGTGTCTTTCCTGAAGGAATGAAGGCCTAACAATGAGAACAAGCATTGGAAATGTAATGGGCCTCACATTTGCTTGAGTTAGATTTATTGGCATTGTAAATGACAGTGTCTTTTTCCCATTTGTTATGGAGCGTATGCATGTGGTGTGTAGTGGAATTATGTGGGTTGAATTGGAATTGTTAGTTGTGGAATTGTGTGATGTGGAATTGTGTGCTATTAAGTGCACTGGAATTATGTGGTGTGGGATTGTGTGTTATGTAGTGTAATTATGTAGAACGGTATTTTGTGTTGCAGAGTGGTATTTAGTGGAGTTTAATTACGTGGTGCACTATTGAATTTTGTTGCATGATGTGGAATTTTGTGTTGTGGATTGGATGTGTGTGGTGTGTTGTGTAATTGTGTTGTTAAGTTGAATTATGCAGTTTACTGTTGAATTATGTGGTGTGGATTGGAATTGTATGGAGTTGAATTATGTGGCATGGAACTTTGTAGATAGCTTTGCCTTTTTGGTGAAGTTAAAAAACCAATAGGTGTGAGGTAATGTCCAGATCTTTGTGTTTGGCCATTATAAAAAGACAAACTATGGGTTCTTGTGGCACCTGTGTATAAGCAAAAAGTGGTGAACAGGGAATAGTTTTCTTTCCCTTTGTACCCCTCTCTGTTGTGGCCAGCTGGGGATTATTTTCAGAGTGTGGTTTGATATTATGGGCAAAAAGAAAAACAGTGAATTACTCAATATTGGTATGTACTCCTCTACATGATCTGAACTCTCCTTGAACATTAACAACCCACTGTCTCCTGGACTTATGCATATCCTCTTGAGAAAAGGATCTGTACATGATGTGAGTGTACCTCACGCATATGAGGTGGAAGGTACTGTGCCACCATCCTGTTTCTTCTATGGCAATGTGCATTCTGACCTCGGACAGCAGCATATTAAAAAAGTACAGCTCCAGGGGATCAAGATGTACAAAAAGAGGGTGGGCAAAGAGCTACACCTCAGAATCTAAATGTGCAATGATTTTTGAAGTGTGGGTCTTATCAAGGAGAGAGTGGCCGAGGCAGCCACAGTCTGTGCAGTTAACAGCGGTGGGACCGGGTAAGTGGGGATTTCGAGGGATGATGCAAAAATGAATTATTTATTTATTCTTCCCTCTGCATCGTCCCTCGAATTCCCCTCTCACCCGGACCCACCACTGTTATCCTGCACGGACCGTGACTGGGCCGAAGACCTACACCTGAGGATGTAAGTGCAACAACTTTTGAAGCGTGGTCCTCTTAGTATCCAGTACTCTGTAACCCAGACTTCCATTGCAATGGTTATCAGCAGTGTTGCAGCAGTGGGAAGCAGGAAATCCTAAAATATACTCCAGTTTGGAATGCATGGGTAACTGTTCTCTTCCTTACATAGCACCTCAAGTAGTGTGGGAGGATGTTGAGTTCTCCGGAGTACAGGTGACCTCTGGGCAGGGTGGCAGTCTGAAATTCTACAGAATGTTGAGTGACGCTCCTCTTTGCTATGTGTGCAGATCACTTTAGGCAGAGGTGCGGGTAAAACACCGAGGCACCCAAGGAACAAGAAGACAACCGCTCACAAAGTGTGCTCTTTGGCCACTGGAAAAATTATAGTACTTTTCCTCTTGTTGTCTCTGCCTTTGATAAGCCCTGCATCAAAGACCTTCACATGTTTAGAATTTGCACTTGAAAAGAATTATAGGGAACAAATTGAAGTGCAAGCCCCGGTTATCTTGTCTGGTGGTTTTGATTTCAGACATGCCCCTTGTAGTGCAGACTGTGGTGCTGCCGGGGCAGCAAGTCTACCATGTGATCAAAAGGTGTAACCAGTCTCTCCACATTTCTGCATTGTTGGTAGATATCCAACAAACCCATAAAAAATGACAGTAGGTCAATATTCCGTACTGAAAGTACTGCGTAAAAAACACTGTCATTAGTGGCATCCCTCAGAGAAATCACACATTCCAAGGTGTATGCAGGGATACACTGCAGGCTGAGCGGGCACAGTGCACCCTGTCTGCTGCCCTTGCTGTACATCTATCTTTACTTGGAGGACCGCGGACTGGCTCTTTGTGACACAAACATGTAATTTGGTTTAAAAATGTTTATTTATATTATAGTCGTAAACAATGAAGCACTGTCTATAAGAGGCCGAGAGCACATACAATAGTATAGTGCTTTAATGATGTTAACGCATACTGGAATGGTGATCGCTTTTTCAAAACAAGCAAGGACGGGGTGAGGTGAAGGAGGCAGCACATGGAGAAATGGTGAGTCGGAGGGGAAAGCAGTAACAGAGGACAAATAAGCATTTTAAACAAGCTTTCAATCTAACCAAAAAACATGGTATGTGCTGATCCTAATGTGCATCGCAGTACATATGACCGGTGCACAATGCAAATAAAATACAGCGTAATGAATAGTAAAAACCCAGGAGGGAGGGAGCGTGGTAGCAGCTGGATATTGAACTTGCATTGTATTTTGAAGGGAGTGTCTCTGTCACCATTCTGAACCTGAAAACGAGCCAAACCGAGCAAAAAAATAGTGCCTGACAAACACATACATTAAGAACAGAGTAAGCATACATGTAACAGGCCAGTTCTCTTCGGAGGAAACCAAGCAACAAAAGTAGGAACAAGTACAACTAAGTGACCAGTAAAAATCGTGCAGTTATGAGAGGCACTACAAAGTACCAATTAGAAACAACGGGCAGCAATGGGCGTTCACTTACACTGCAGAGTAGATACCAGCATGTCTCTAAGAGACAGCGCATGAGCTGCCTAGCAAGACCTAAAAACTGTGGTGTTATAATTGCTGCCTGTAACTAAATATAGAGTATCATAGAAAAATTGTATCATTTTGGCAGAAAAATGTATGTACATACTGAAATAATAACTAGGGTGGTATTAGGCCCTTAATATACACATACAACAAGAGACAGAGGTAGCATAATGTCTATCTTTGTGTCTTTATTAAAATCAGTACTTTCTATGAGGAAAGTGGTTTATTATATTTGTGAGACCTCACCATGTAATAAACTCACTACTTGCACGGTCTAGTTAGTTTGTTTGAAAAAACAAAGTTCAACCCAGGGAAGCTGTGACTCTCAGAAGACTGGCTTTTAAAGCATTATATAGTACCAAAACAGCCAAATAAGAAAGAAACGAGACTCAATTAAAATCAAACACCAATCTTACTCAACAGAAGCAGCCCCCTGAAGATGAAGGCTTATCTGTCCCCTCTTCTGAGTCCATCCTGGAGCTCTGTCATCATCCCTGCCTGCTGTGACTTGGTGCTCCCCCATGCTCTGTGAACACCTTGGGAACCCCGAAACATGGCCTCACCATCAGGGTTTGAACTGGGCTGTAGGATGCCCCGGGTGCTGAACCCCTCGTGCCTGGAACCAATAGCTTTGCTGTCATGCCTTCTGATCCCGGGCATCTCTGGGGGTCTGCTGCCAGCTTCCTCTCATCACAGCATGATCCCCCTCTAGCTGCTGGAGCCTTCAACAGTCCTTTTGGGGGGCTCACCTGCTTTTCTCACCCCAGCCTTGGTTATACCTTCTGGTAAGTCTGACCGACAGCTGTTCTTCATTGAGGTGCTCTTACAGTCATGCCCCTCGACGGCTCTGCCTGCTTTGGCCGCCCTGTGCTCTGGCCTCTGCCCCTTTAGATCCCACAATGCACTGCATCCTTCAGGAGCTCACTGCAGTGGCCCGTCGCCTGGAAGACATGGATGCCAAAATGACTGACCTCACTGTGGAATTGATGTCTATCCGGTCCAACATAGCTGGCTTCAATGACAGAGTGGAGGGAGTGGAGCAATGCTTGTCAATTGTGGAATAGCAACTCAATCGCGTTACTGACTGAGACTCAGAACTGTGGCCCCTCGGCAATAACATTTCCGACCTTGAGGACCAGAGCCACAAGGACAGCCTCTGTTTCTTTGGTTTTCTGGAGCAAGTGGAGGGGTCCAACATCTGTGGTAGGCTGGGGCATAAAACTCCACTCCGTTCGCAGAGTTTCTGGAATTCAGGCACTCCACAGAGAAACAGAGTTCCTAAATTCCACCTTTTGGGCATGAAGCAGAGGTTTTTTTTCCATTTGTGAACTTGAGTTTTATTTTTGCACTCTCTCCCAAGCGCCAAGATACTCTCGGGCCTCTTGCGTGCCCACATGAGACTTCTTGCACCACTTGCAAGCTCCCATGAGACTTCATACTATCTCGCATGGTACCAGTCTAGTGCCAATCACAAATGGTTCGCTCAAGAAGCTTTTGTGCTTGATATGCAGCTGAGAGACTTTTGGGGTGGATTTTCTTCTCCAACTAGCTGTTGGAGTTATTTATCTTGTGCAACAAGCCTTATTTTTTACTTTTTTCCAACAGGAAGTGCCCTAGAGACTCCACCTTCCTGTTCCTGTCCTGTAGACGCCTCCCAGTGTTTTTTCCCTCTCCTTGTCACTTTTCATTGGGTTTGGAGCTGGAAGTATCACTCTCCTTGTCTGCTGCATATATGCTATTGGATTTAAGAACTTTGTATTTAAGATTTCACAAGTAAGTTAAAAAACTGTTGTATATGGGTGTGGTTTGTGTGATTGGGGTATACACTAAGATTTATTTGTTCTTTTATTTGATTTTATAAATTTATTGTAGTGGGGCCCTGCAGTTTTAGTAGAGGCCTAGGTTTTTTTTGCATGTATTTTTTCTTCTTTTGTAAAGGAACAAAATTGCACAGTTTAGTACATTTTCTCCATGTTTTTTATTATTTGCAATACTCATTTAATTTACTATGTGGCCTAGTCTTCCAATGTGCTTTCCGGCCAGTAGACACAGTACTAGTCATGGGTGCACGAAAGCATGAAACAACTGTTTCTATGGTGTCTGTTGATTGAAAAATCATTTAGGCGAACAGTAGCATTGGATTAAATAACAAAATCTGTTTTTGGGGGTATTTCTCATATTCTTTCTCCTGTAAACAGTGTATAGGCGTGGCAATTATATTTGATGTCTTTAGAGGATGTGTGTTGTAAAATTCCTTAGCCCAGTTAATTTTCATTTTTTGCATTGCTGAATTAAAGCTCTTTTTCTGTGTTACCAATCCATGCCTTCTTTGTTTGGCCAGTGTGTGAGTATGTTTGCCATAGGCCACCATTTGTCTTTGCCATGTGCCAGGGGCCATTTTGTATAGTCAGTGCCCATAGGCCTGCATATATTCTTTGTTTGTGGCCATGCCGCCTTGCTTGCTGTTTGACCATGTGGTCAGTGAGCATTTTGTGTAGGCAGCCAGTGTGCTTTTTCCATAGGCCGAATGTCTACTTTGTTCTCCATGCTTTCTTGCTCAGTGATGTTGTGACCATGTGGCTGGTGCCATTTTATGTAGGCAGCCAGTGTGCTTTTGCCACAGACCTGCATGTCTTCTTTGTTCCCCATACCTTCCTGCTTGCTTGTAGTTGTGACCATGTAGCTGGCAGCCATTTTGTATCGCCAGCCAGTGTGCTTTTGTCAGGGGCCTGCATGTGTTCTTTGCTTGTGGCCATGGCTCCTTGCTTGCTGATTGACCATGTGGCTGGCGACCATTTTGTGGAGGCAGCCAGTTTTCTTTTGCCATAGGCCTGCATGTCTTCTTTGTTCCCCATGCCTTCTTGCTTGCTTGTTGTTGTGACCATGTGGCTGGTGGCCATTTTGTGTAGCCAGACACTGTGTTTTTCCATAGGCCTGCATGTCTTCTTTGTTTGTGGCTATGACTCCTTCCTTGCTGTTTGGCAATGTGGTCGGTGGCCATTTTGTGTAGGCAGCCAATGTGTTTTTGCCATATGCCTGGATGTCTTCTTTGTTCCTTTTGCCTTCTTGCTCAGTGTTGTTGTTAACCTCATGGCACTGGCTGGGCAGCCATTTTGTGAGTCCAGGCAGTGCACCCATTTGCCAAAGGCTTTCATGGATGGTTGAGATTGCAGTTTATTAAATTATATGCTTGAGGATAATTTCACTTATTTATAAACAAAATATTTTAATTCAATAATTGTAGGCTTTGGAATTTTAATTTTTAAATGTAATTTATATAATTGTATTTCTTTATTTTTTTATTTTGCTAACATCTAGCATCAAGCCCATTTCTGCTATAGGGGCACAACATCATTCATTGTCTAAGGATTATTTGTTTGTCACCTGCACCTCCCTAATGGCCACATCCCAACTGGATGCACATGAAGCAAACAGTTACATCTCAATGTTGTTGTTGCTGTTGCTCTTTCGTATCCTTCCTGACTGTACACTATGAAAGTTTATGTTGGTGTGGTTTTATGAACGGATACACTGTATTGTTAATTATTTATAATAACTTAAGTAACCGCACTAAATGATATTGTTTGTTTGTACTACTAATTGTGCCGGGACACACTTTGGAGAAGCTGTGCGCTGCATAGATTTCGATAACATAATATAACAATTGAACTGCAACAACAGTGTCACGTTTCAATGATGTTGTTCTTGCTTGTTTGCTTTTAGGTGCACAAGGGAAGAGACATTACCCACAGTACTGCCAGACAGAAGGCCTGTGCATAATATGACACATGTCTGATTACGCAACAGGGACATCACTTCAGCTTGTGAAGCTAAGTGCCACTGCCAACCGATAGCTTCAAGATGGCCCCAAAGAACGGTGCTGCCAAGAAAGTGGCCAGTGGGAAGGGGAAGAAGCAGATTTCCACCGCTTTCATGCCAACAAGAACCTTTTTTGGCATTCTTGTGCCTGCTGCACTGGCCTCCGGTGAGCAGCACTCTCCCAAATTAAGCCCAGGACCATGTCAGTCAGTGACACAGGCACTACAATCATGTGGACGCCGACGAGTAGTGACTTTGAATTGATTTGTCCATTCCCTAAATTAGTACACAATTGTTTCAGGAAACAGAGCAAAGTGGGCAGCAGCCACAGCCAACATAGTACATCAGCCTGGTGTTCTAGCAGAACAGCAGGTTGAGCTTCCTTCCAAGCAATAACTTTTTATTTTAGAATCATTGGTTGCCCGCTATCCAGCAAGCAATAGGAAAGGTAATACTCCACCACTTTCTCCAAGCACAACTTCTGATGATGATGATGATAGGGGTAGGGAGTGGACCCTGGCAGAGTCCAGGAGACAACAGGAGAGGCAAGGGAAAAGAAACGATCCTGAAAGACTTAAACTTATGGAAAGGGATGATGAGGAGGATGATGACAACGAGGCAGTCATGGTGGAAGGTGACACAGAGGAGTCTGACATTGCTATTCAACCTACTTCAAGGTATGTGGAATAGGTAGCACTGCCACCCGTTCCCATATTTGCAGAGCCCCAGCTGAGATCTGCACCAATCCCTGCCTCAGGAGAAGCAGAGAGACAATGGACGACATGCCCACCTACCTCCAGTTCTTCTTCAGGCATTGGCAATGGCACAATAAAAAAATATTCCTCTCCAGTATTGGACTTTTTTCCGGTTAGCAAAGAAGGGGAGCACATTGCAATATGCACCATTTGGCGCATGGATGTTCAGCGAGGTAAGCCTGGTAAACATTACGGTACTGGAAGCCAAATGACCCATGTGAAAAAACACCATAAAGTCAAGTGGGAGGAGCACCTTAAAAAATTGCTGAATGTGGTTGTGGTGGTGAAAAGAGCCAGGGAACATCATCTACTAGTCCAATCACGGTGGAAGTTGATGATGAGGAAGAAGAGGGTTACATCTTCAGGCGAAGCAGCCCTGGCCCCTAGCAGTGCATCAGCAGATTTATCCACCTCAGTGACTGCACAATGGCATAAGATTCAGAGTGACATGGAGATACCATGGCATACAGTGACTGCCCCTCCATGAAACACATTGCGTCTACCACCAACATCTACTTCTTAAAAGATGTCTGTGTCAGTAGCCCCAGAAAAAAAGAAAATCCAGGCTACTATTATGGGCATGTTTAGTCAGGAGAGGCCCTAAGAGCAGAACCACCCAACCACACATTTGTACAATGCGAAGCTGGCAAAACTGTTAGCACTGGATTGCCTCCCTTTTTCTTTTGTTGTAGGAGTGGAATTATTCAAATTTGTAGAAGCCATCTGCCCAAAATGGAAGGTACTAAGTAGGACCTATTTTGCCAAAGTTGCTGTTCCAGCCCTGCATCGCGAAGTGCTGCAGATGGTTGGACAGGCTTTGCGGAAAAGTGTTGTTCACACTAAGCCTGGGCAAAGCACTACGCTACGCTCGCGTAGTTTGCGAAGTTCGCGCTACTTCGCACTACGCGAACTGCACGTAGCACAGTGCGAACACGCGTAGCGTAGTGTTGCGTAGTGCTGCGGTCATTTTTTGCTTGCTCGCGCTCCTCAACGTCAAGTTGGCGACCGCGAGCAAGCAAAATGACATCCCGGCGAGACTTTTTCCTTGTTTGCGATCAGCAACATCAAGTTGGCGATCGAGAGCATGGAAAATAAACCTCCCGGCGAGATTCCCAACGCGAGGAGGTCAGGTTTCTCATTGCGAGTGGTCGTGTATGCTCGCGACCGCTCGCGATGAGAAACTACCAGTTCGCGTTGAGAAAGCTGCCGCTCGAGTAAAAATCTACTCGAGCAGCAGAAAATTACAGCTCGCACTGTGCAAGATGCCATTTTCAATGATTGCACAGTGCCGGTTGCTTGTCCGCACTGAGCAATCATTGAAAACGATGAATGTTGCACTAATCCATCAAGGGTAGTGTCCCTCTTTTAGCACAGCGCTGATGGGTAACGAAGTTACCAAATTGAAAATGTTGTAACACCAATAGGGTTTAAATTAGGGGTGGGCGGAATTTGCGGAATTAACCTTCGCAAATTATCGCGAGAATGTTTAAAATTATCGCAAACAAGCAGAAATATCGCGAAGATGCGGAAGTTTTTTTCCGGCATGTTCGCGAGATTTTCTGCATGGTTGCGGGTCGCCAACTTACCCATGTGGTTGCTTGCGGGCGCGGCCATCTTGTTTTGAGTTGTTCTCGCGGTGCATGATCGCGAGAAGAAAGACGTGATCGCGCGACGCATGACGTCACTGCGGGCGCGAACTGTCGCGAGACAGCGCAAATGGCTAAAAACAATACAACATCTCATGGAGAACGCGACCGGATCAAGAAAACTTGTCGGCGAACGCAGGGATTCAGGTAAGGCGATCGCGCGCGCACGAGAATGTATCATTTTACAGCGCGAGCAAGAAACAAATTATCGCCAAGCTGCGGAAACCGGAATTTTTGACATTTTCACGCTCTCCGCGGAACGCAAAAATGTCAAATTATCGCAATTTCCGCGAACGGAACGAAATTTTTGCCCAGGCCTTGTTTAAATCAAGTTCGTTTAATCACGTTAAAGCATTCTTCGCGTTTGGTTTGAAATATCACATGTTGTTTCAAACGATAACAAAGGAAAATCCCCAATGCATTTCGGGTATTAACCCTTCGTCAGGAGGAATCCTAAGAAAGAAATAGGAGTCAATGTGGCTTACCCCGTAATAAACTAAGAAAAATAATCAAAATAGTTAACAGATAATGTGAAAACCATTGATGAGTCCATAGTGTAAAATGGTAAAGTGAACGCTGGAATAATCACCAGTGAAAGAAAACTGACTTAGCTGTAAAAATTAAACCAGTTAAAGAATTAAAAACTGAAGGATAGACCCAGATGTACCGATGTGAATTACTAAAATCGTTGTGGTGAACTCTTGGTGCCGAAAAAACGCCGAGAAAATGCCGAAAAGTGCTCCAAAAGATAAACTACTATAAGGTTAAGGTTATGAATCAAAAGTTAGGATAGACCCCAATTCCACAAAATATGACCACTCTGATATTCATTACGAAAGGTTACCTTGGTTAGACGCTAAACGAGCATCGTCCGAGTGCTCAGAAAGATGCGGAAAAGTGCTGCTATGTGTGTCGATGGGTTATAAACAGAGAAAGTGGACTAAAAGTGTGGCGGCCATCTTTGAAAGGACAACTAACGCTTTAGTAGGGACAAAACGATGTCCAAAAGTGACAGTGTTCGATATGAAAAAGTTTGAAAAGAGAAAGAAAATAGAAAAATATTGTGTGAGTGTGTCCCAAAGATAATCAAAGTGTGTGATGTAGGCTAAATGTGATCCACGGTAACTGAAGGTAAATTAAATAAAGTTATTCGAATGAAAAATAAAAAATAAAAAATAAAACGAAATGAGAGTGGCAGGTCTCAGAGTTGAAACATGAAACAGTGAATATGAAAAGGGTGAATATGAAAATGAAAATCCAGAGTAACTGAGGTTGTTTAAATGAGGTTATAAGAATCAAGAGATAACAAATAAAAACGAAAAAGAGACTGGCAGGTCTCAGTGTTGTGACTAGGGGTGGGCGGAATTTGCGTAATCGCGTTACGCAAATCTCCGCGAAACGGTAAAAAATCTCCGCGAACACGCAGAAATTCCGCGAACACGCGGAATTGCTTGATCGCGATACTTTTTTCCTGTTCGCGATCGCTGTTTGCGTGCTCGGGGTGAAATATCTCGCGAACACGCATATTGAGAACGCGAACAAGCCAAAAATTTCGCGAAGTCGCGGAACGCAGATTTTTGGTCAATTTCGCGTTCTCCGCTGAACGCGAAATTACCCAAATTACGCAAATTCCGCGAGCGGAACGGATTTTACCGCCCAGGCCTAGTTGTGACGTGAACAAAAATTGAAGGATAAATGTGAGAATAAGAATGAAGTGGGAATAAAAGAATGAGGGCGTTTCATTCAGATAAAAAAAGTGATACACACTCAAATTAGAAAACAAAGTTGAAAGAACAGAAAGTCAATCATTGGAACAGGCACATATACAAGTTCAGATGAAGCAACTAAATTCAGTACGATCATTGAGTCCCAAAGGTACAGTGGAGTTCATTCTATATATCCAAGCTGTTTCTCTTTGAATCAAAAATTTTCTGTTGTCACGTGCTTCTTTCACTGGGACAATTTCACACACTAGGAAGCGCAGTTGGCTAACATTATGTTTGTGTTCATTAAAATGTACAGCCACAGTAGATTTCAGGTTGTTGTTGCGAATGTTACTCTTGTGTTCATTCAACCGTGTTTTTATTTTTCTTTCAGTTTTGCCAATGTAAGGCAGACCACATGGACATTTTAACATGTACACTAAGTTCGTAGAATCGCAGGTCGCTGAAACAAAAAGCTTGATGTTGTGGCCCATTGTTGGATGTTGTATCTTATTGCCCAAAATAATGTTATTGCAGTTTCCACAATTGTGACAAGGTATAGTCCCCTTGTATTTTGAAAAGACTTGTGAAGAGTATTTGGGTTTCAATAGTTCCATGAGGTTTTTACTCCTTTCGTAGGCAAATAGCGGTTGATCTATAAAAATCTGATTAAAGTCAGACTCCATTTGTAGTAAAGGCCAGTGTTTGAGAACGGCTTTCCTGATGTTAAAGCTTTCAGTGGAGTACTTTGTGACCATAACAATTCTTGAGGATGATTTGAGAGATGTTGATTGTTTGTCCAACAGTGTTTTTCTTTGTGTGTTTAAAGATTTATCGATTGCTTTTGCAAAGATTTGTGGTGGATAACCTCGTTCTACGAAACGTCGTTCCATGTCAGATGTTTGTTGCATGAACTGTAGAGGTTCAGACGTGATTCGTTTGATTCTGAGAATTTGTGAATATGGAAGGTGGCGTTTAAGTGAAGGCTGATGAAAGCTGAGATAGTGTAACAAATTGTTTCTGTCTGTCTCCTTCCTGTAAAGCGTTGTTTGGATATGTTGGTCAGTGATGTAGATGAAAACATCCAGAAAGTTTATGTGTGTGTCACTGATGTGAAAGGTGAACCTCAACCTGTCGTTGATAGTGTTGAGATTAACAATGGCTTCTGTCAATGTGGTTTTAGGACCTCTCCAAATAAAAAAAATGTCATCGATGTAGCGGACAAACAGTAATAAATGATTTTCCCAAGGTGCAGTATGTAGTATGTGGTCCAACTCAAACTTGTGCATGAATAAATTGGCATAGCAAGGAGCTGCACAATTTCCCATTGATGTTCCATTCAATTGAAGAAAAAATTGATTGTTTTGACAAAAATAACTGTGATACAGTGTAAAGTGTAACAACTCAATCAAAAAAACCTGCAAATCATATGGTGTCTGTGATTGTAGCAGAAAGTATTCCGTAGCCTCTAACCCCAAGTCGTGGGGAATCGAAGTGTACAAGGAAGTGACATCTATCGTACAAAGGTACATGTCTGTTTCCCATAGGGTGGAAAAGTTGAGTAGGATATTCAAGAAGTCTGTGGTGTCTTTAACAAAAGTGGACATGGACTGCACTAAAGGTTGAAGGTGCCTATCCAGATATTTACCAACAGGTTCATGAAGCGAACCTCTGGTTGACACGATGGGTCGCATTGGAGGATCCAACAAATTTTTGTGTATCTTGGGTAACATCCGTAGGGATGGACTTCTGGGAAATTTAGAAATTACCCACCTTGGTTTAGAGGTGGGTCCTCTTCCAGCACGCCATTATCCATTCAAAACTGACTACATTTTGGAGTAAATTGGTGTGCGTGATATTAGAACTTTTCAATCATTGAAAACGACATCTGTCACAGTGCGAACAAGGTACTACGCAGTTCGCGAAGTGCTACGCGTAGCTCGCGTAGTGCGAACTGCACTTTGCGTAGCTACGCGAAGTGCTACTTCGCGAACTACGCCCAGGGTTAGTTCACACCATCCACCTGACGACAGACATGTGGTCCAGTTGTCAGTAGATTGATTACATGTGCATCACTGCACACTGGATCTCTTTTCAGGGGTAAAGCAAAAGATATCTGCATGTCTTGGCCCTGAAGAAAGCTTTAAGAGCGTTCTGCAGGATGCAACAGTAGCCATGTTCGCCATGGAGACATGGAGACATCACATACAGCTGTAAACATCGTGGAGGAATTTAACAGAAAGGTGTATGAATGGCTGTGACCCAGAGGTCTCAGATTTGGATTTGTTGACACAGACAATGGCAGTAACATAGTCAAGGCCATGTCAGTCAGAGGCTATTTCAGGATCCTGTGTTTGGCCCATTGCATCAACCTGGTGATGCAAGACTTCCTAAAAAAAGACATAGTCAGCAACATAAAGACCACCCGAGAATGGATCTGCACTCATTTCAGCCATTCTTTTAAAGCCCAGAAGCAGTTGTGGATTATTTAGCCAAATAATAGAGCACCAGTTGAAACCCTGATACAAGAGGTGCCAACACTTTGAAACTTGACCTATTACATGTTGCAGTGTTTGTTGGAACAGTACAAACAGATCAATGACTATGTCATTCAAAGAGGAGGGAATGCAGTTGGGAAAGATATGACCATGGATGTGGAAAAATGGGGCCTAGTCAAATGCCTGACACACATGCTAATCCCTACTGAGATTTTCACACAGGAAGTTAGGAAGGAGGACAGTACAATGGGCCAAGCTGTCCAGTTGTTGGATCCCCTACAGGACCAGGTACAGAAGGTGTCTAAAAGGCTCGCTCCCACAGTGCTAAATGAACGTACAGAATTGCATTCCAGGGTTGAAATGTTAATCCTTCGCTTGGCTTGTAATACAAGGCTGCAACATAACATCATTGCGTCTAAAGAGTACATCTGTGGCACACTACTTCATCCACAGTACAAAAATATTCTGCCCTCTTTCATTCCTTTTTGTGACAGCAGCTAACAATACCATCAACCAGAACACCGGCAATAATAGGAACGGGAAGGACTGGTCTCTTGATTTTATTGGTTTCAATTCGTTCAAGTCCACGGCAGAGGTGATGGCAAAACAGGTTGAGCAAATGGCAGCACCAATGACCATCCACAGAATATTCTAGGTGTATTTGGATGATCTAAAAGAAGTCTATGTAGATCAAAATCCATTAATGTGTTGTATGGGAAGGTGCACCAGTGGCCAGTGCTCAGCATGTTGGCAATAAAGTATTGGTTTGTCCTGTAGCCAGAGTGTCTGCTGAGCGTGTGTTCAGTTCAGCTGGTAAGGGTGTTACAGTGATAAGGACCAATCTCTTGTCTCACAACATGGAAAGATTGACTATGATCAAAATGAACCAACATTTTATACCACACAATTACACCGGAGGAGGAGGAGGAGAAGGCTTGGTCAGGAATTGAATCAAGTGTATTTGCTGATCAACTTCTGGGTGAACCACCTGAGTTTGAGGACAAACTCTACTTCCTAGACTAAGTATGCCAGGGCCCCTACAGAACATTTGGATTATTTCACGTTGAACTATCTTTGCAAAAAAATTAAGTAGCTAGTGGAACATTATTATTTTTGTGTTTGAGTGATGCTTCCCCACCATTTTTTGTCACATATATTGGTGGATTGCAGTTGGACTAATGTGCATGCAAGAAGCCTCCACAATTCCTTCTTGACATTGGAGACAATGCTTGCCCCCTCGCATGCCTATTGTCTATCCCTTTTTGCATCACTTAGCACTAGACGGTCTGCCCCAGAAGATCGTTGATTTAGAAGAGAGCCTGCTGCCAATGCCAAATTCCAATGTGTTGCCTGCATCAAAGATAAATACCTAATACCTAAACTAACCGTGCTTGAACTGTTGTAATGGTGAGTGAGTGATTGTGTGACTGATGATGATGACTGTCCATACTCCTATTGCAGCGTGAAACACATTGGATATGGTATTTGAAGACCCTCTACCCGAAAGGGTTGAACGATAAGTTTGAATTGTCGTGTTTCTTGTAAACTGAGTATTTGAAACTGAGTATTGGATTTACACATTTTATTGTATTGATTTTACAGCTTCTTGTGGAATTAACAACCTCATTTTTATTTATGTCTGTTATCATTTTAATCATTAGTCTGTTTTGCATAAATGGGTATTTCTTTGATGTTCAATATGATTCATTATTCTGGTTTATCCACTGATTGTATTGCACTATAAGCTGTTGTACAGCTCCTATTTCATGTTAGTTTTGTATAGGCAGGTTCCTTAGGTTATAGTTTTGTATAGGTAGGTGTCTTTATTTACTTATTTCATTCATAGTTTTATACTTTGCTATTTTTATGATGATTCGTATCTTTTCATTTTAACCACTTTCTTTATTTTGTATTCACCAAACATTCTTAACTTCATGTCGGGTTATTTCATTTTCTTTTCTTTCCGTTTTCCTATTCTGGTGTTGGGACAGTCCTATTTCTATTTATGCGTCTTCCTTTTACGTTGGGCACGTAGCAGCGCGGTCTTTTGTTTTAAAATCTGCCGAGCTACACACTTTCACGAGACGCTGTTTCCGCGTTAGAGAAATCGGGTTTGTGGCAACATGGGAGTTTGCACTCTTGTGCTGGTAAGACTTGCATTTTCATCTGGTTTTTATTTTTTGACCTTAGCTTTTGCACTAGTCCCACGCTTTGCATTTACCACTTCATGTATTTTCGCATTACAGCATCCTTTACCTCATGTTAAGCTTTAAAAGCCATCACCAGAGGTATGCACTAACTGTTGACCGTCAGACACTGGTTTCTATTTTAGGAACCTTTCTGCGAAGCTCACATGGTATTGTCATTTTCTTTCACAGTTGTTGGTACATTGTTTTTGTGCTTGAACATTTTCATTGTGCCTTGATTTCTGCGTTTTTTCAGCAGGTACATTGATTGGTTTAATATAGTTTTTTAGTAATTGGACTGCACGTTGGGTGACCTTTTGACCCGTGGTTTTTAATTCTACTGCCACCAACCTGCTTCTCATTACATCTCTTTCCTAGCAGTCATTTTTTGGACTTTGAAGGTAGGCACCATTTTGTTTAGTCAGTGCCACTTTATTTCCCGGCCTTGCACTCGTCTGAGCTCTTCACTATCTCTTTGTCCTCTTTACACTACATGAGTCAGCGTTATGGAGGGATTTATTTGATTATTAATGTTCTAGATTTCCCCGACGAAGGGTGTAATACAGCCCGAAAAGCATTGGGAAAGATGTTCTCGCTGATTTGTATTTCTGAGATAAAGCATCATCGTGTTCCTTTTTGAAGAGTATCTGCAATCCACTGAATTAAAGCAGATTCTACTACTCGTCACTCTCCACATCTGATAATTTTTGAGGGATTGGATTTGAACTGAAGCTGATCAAGTTTACGATTGTTTCATTTATGATTAAGGGTCCCTGTTTTCCGTTTCAACTGATTTTTACCGATAAATACAGACAGAAAACTTTCATTTTTTTGTCTGTATTTATCTTAAAATGGGGATAAAAACGGAAATTGGGTTGGTTTTTGAGTAATTCTAAATACTGTCTGCCATGACTGCCAGGCCAGTAGATGTGTAGATTGATAGGTAAGGGGGTTAAAAAAGAAAGACATTTTAGTAAAGAGGCTTTAAAAGCAGTTGATATGCAAATGGTTGATACTGAAATTTGCACATTTTCATATAAGTGAATAGATTTATCTTCTGCGGGTGTTCACAGCACTGAAACCTGGCAGGCATTCAAGCACGAGTGCATATTTATCGGGTAAATAAATGCGGAAATACACCAGTTTCAGCTTCATTTTTTCACAAAACCCAAATAAATATGGATAAATACAGATAAAATTAGCAAAAAATAAATATGGATAAATACAGACGGAAATGGCAAAAAAGTAAATACCATAAAACCGGGAGCCCTATTTATGATCATATATTAATCTGGATACATGTAATTTTATGTACATTTAGGATTAAGTGACCTGATAGTAGTGCACTTGGAGCCCTTGAATACTCATCCAGGTTTCATTGTTTACATTTGTATTAGACGGTAGACAGAGCCCCCTACCAGGTGCACACTTTTATTTGAGGAAATTTAGAGGAATTGATTATCTTGTTTGAATTAGTTCACCCACTGTGTGCATTCTAGCTGTAATTTTCTTCTGTGTTTGCCACTTTCTAAAAGTGGCATTTCTAGATGAGTGTAAGACCAGGCTTTTCCAGAAGGCTTATCCCCAGACTTTTTGCTTTTTGGTCTCCTTTTTTGGATCCTGTTTTTGTTGGTTTTTTGACTCTGGGCACTTTACCACTTCTGATCAGTGCTAAAGTGCATATGCTGTACCTGTAAATAGTGTGTATTGATTGGTGATTTCATTATTGACACATCTAATTTACTTGTAAGTCCCTATTACAGTGCCCTGACACTGATTGTGCCACGCTTATGAGCATCCTGTAATTATAACTCAGACTTGCCACTGCAGTGTCTGAGCGCAGTTTGGTACTGCCATTTCGACCTGACAAGGGCACCCACTTGCCCAGCCCTAACCTTTCCTTTTCTTACATGTAAGACATCCCTAAGGTAGGCCTAAGGTAAGGTAGCCCAATGGACAGGGTGCAGTTTATGTGAAAAGCAGGACATGTACTGAGGTGTGTGACATCCTGATAGTGAAACACAGTGTATTTCATGTTTTACTATTGAAAGGATACCTGTCTCATAGGATGGAATGGGTGTTTATTTACAACATCTTATAAATATGACTTACCATTGAAACAAGACATAATGATGACGTTTAGTATGACTGACTTAGAATATAAAAATGCATCTTTTAGTAAAGATTATTTTTATACTGTGTGTTTGAAAATACCACTTTTAGAAAGTCGGTATTTTCTTGCTTAGCCATCTTATGTGCCTCTGCTGGTTTGTGGATTGACTGTCTGGCTTTAGAGTGACAGGGGCTGGGAACGTGCATTCTCTCAGCCAGCCATTGGGGGGGGGGAGTTGATGTTTGTCCTGTCTTCCCTGAATGAGTCAGGGCTGGGATGAATAGACCTGGGCTGCATTTAGAGTAGAGGGAGGAGATTTCCTTGCACCTGAATGAGCCTGGTCTGCTTTGGACAATGCTGTCTCCAACTCCTACCAGGAAGCAGCCACAGAGGGGACAGCACTGGTTTTAGCTAGGCAAAGAGCTTCTCTGCCACCTGAGAACAAAGCAATTGGTGCTGTAAAAAGTGGAGCCCAGACCACAGGCTTTTAGGAATTCAAGATTAACCTTTGCCAAGGAGAAGAGCTGGAGAAACTGAAGGAGAAGTACTCCACCTTTGCTGTGTGTTGTCTGGGATTGGTCTGCAGTGGCTGTTTCTGCCAAGGAAATGACAAGGACTTTGCTGTGTGTTGTATCCCCTGCTTGAGGAAGATTTCCAAGGGCTTGAAGTAGAGCTTGCCTCCTGTTTTGAAGTTTCAGGAACACAAAGACTTCATCCCCAGCTACCCCTGACTTCCTTGCTGGGGGTTCTGACCTGCCAGGAGGTACCTGCTGCTGGTCTAGGCCTCTGGAGGTTTTTCCTGCTTTCGGGAGCTGAAAACGTAATGCAACGACAAGGAGCGCGACACATTTCTAGCTGTTTCCGATGCATTGCAGAAGAAATCAACGCAGTGCCTGCCCGCAGCAGGAGAAATCACCTCATCGAGTGCACCAATCTAGGAAGTTCGAAATCACTGCACCGATTCCAACATAGGCCCTGCTGTGTGGCTGCAAGAACCAATGCATTGTGGGACCATGGCGGGAGAAACCAATGCAGCACCGTTGTCGCCACATCGAGAACCGCCGTATCCCCGATCCTCACGCATCGCACCGGGGCTCCAAGTCGACATCAACACTAAGGCCGCAGTAAGAAACCAATGCATCACCTCCCGCACAGTAAGAAGCCGATGCATCACCTCCCTTACAGTAAGGAACCGAAGCATCACCTCCCCTGTGTGGCTGTAAGGAACCAACGCATCACCTCCCCTGGAGTAAGTAACCAACGCATCACCTTCCCTGCACATAAGGAACCAACACACCACCTTCCCTGCGGCAGTTTTTGTTTATGATTGTGGCGCATCCAAGGTACTTTGTGTTTAAAGTTTTACATCTATAGTTTGCTATGGACAGAACTGTTTCTACCTTTTAGAAATCATATTTTGATTACTGTATTGCTTATGTTTGACATTTTGGTCATGTTTGGTTTAGATAAAGATTACTTATTTTTCTATACTGGTGTGGTGTCCACTGCCTCTGAGATACACCGGTCTGCTCTTGCCAAGCTACCAAGGGGGTGATTAGTTTTTTGAAAAAAAGTGTATTCCCCTTACCCTGACTGACTAGGACGAAGGGTCCATTCTTGGACAAAGGTGCAAACCATTGCCAACTAGAGACGGCCATTTCCAACAACTAGTAACACTAGTTTCAACTTTTGTACTAAAACATTGTTATAAAATATAAAGCAGCTACCCCTCTGCAATCAGTAATTACACTTAAAAAGTGTATTTAAAGAATTCCCAATGTTAACCTATGAGAGGAGCAGGCTTAACAGTAGTGAAAATGGACTTGGGTGGTTGCCACTACCAGGACATCTAAAACAGAAAGGTACGTGTCCTTCCTTTTACTTACACAGCACCTTGCCCTTAGGGCTACCTTGAGCCTACTTTAGTGATGACTGATATGTAATAAAAGGGAAATATACGTTTTGTCGATGTTGGGAATGTCAATTTGAGTTGGCAGTAAATTGCGCCCACAGGCCCTGCAGTGGCAATCCTGAATCAGGTTTGAAAGGCTACTTCTGTGGGTGGCACAATCAGTGCTGCAGGCACACTAGTAGCATTTGGTTTACAAGCCCTGGGTATGTGGAATACTACTTTACTAGGGACTTATAAGTGAACCAAAAATACCAATCATGAATAAACCAATTATCATCCTATTTTAAATAAGAGCACATGCACTTTCGCACTGGTCTGCAGTGGTAAAGGGCTCAGAGGCCTAAAGCTAGCAAAAATGAAGTCAAAAACAGGAGGTCCGAAAGCAAAACGTCAAGGTAAACCATGCCCATAAATGCCAGGTTTAACAACCACTATTAAGATAGCACCTTTGGAAACCCTGTAATAAGATTTTGGAAGATTTGAGAGGTAGAAGCCATCGCTTCAGCTATTCAGGTAAGAGAACAATGGAGTGACATGAGCTAGTTAAGTTAGTAACTAACCTCTACTAAACATTAAGATTTTTTAATATGTTGTTGTAGGGAATATATGCAAGGGCATACCCCCTGGTGGTCCATATAATTACAGATGGTAGTAGGGCAAGGGGATAACTAACTGGTATACACTTTGATAACTGGATTTAAACAAAAATCAGGCTGCACTAAACGGAGTGCAAAGTAAAACACAAAAGACAGATTTCCATCATAAACAATTCCAATTTACATTTTTTAGCAATAAAATCCACCCCCTCCATTCACAACAGTCCCACCCCTCTCCCAAAACAAATAAATAAATCACACTAACCAAAGTCCAAAGAAATTAAAGTCCAACAAAGCCCTACTTGCCCTAACTGCTCTTCCCAATTTCTGCTCTCTCCACCCACAACAAAAGTCCCTCAAACCAAAGCAAATATACTAAAAGAAGGGAATTATAGAGCATCAATCTGGGCATGAAGGCATGCCACCTCACGGCGAACAAGTGCCGGCTCACACAGGATGCAGGGTTAAATAGTTGTCTGTGGATAATGATGAGGGGAGACAGCAGTGGTGGATCCCTGGTGCAAGTGCCGCTGCAGATGGTGTGACCTGGATGGAAGCTCTGGTGGCTTGCTGGAGGTACTGGGGGCATTAGCATATGCCTCAGTCTACTCCTCTTCCTCCAGTCCTGAGCCATCAGCCGGTAATATTCAACCTGGATGGCCTCCATCCGGTGCCACCGCAGCTTGACTGCTATCTTCTGCAGGGTCCTAATCGGTAATTCACTGTGAGTATTCACCGTCTCTGGTTCCTAAAGGTGAATACACATAGTGAATTACCGATTAGGAACCTTTGGACTATTTAATGTGAGCAGATGACTGTGAAACATCTATGGGAATGGACAAAGCCCTGAAGAAGTCCTGGAAGAAGGGACACAACGAGTTGGCTACCTTGGTGTGAATATCTTGCATAGTTTTAATAAATACTTTTTCAACACACTACAACCCTGAACAAAATTGATTAATTTTGTTCTGACTAGAAAAAAAAAAAATTGGTAATTCAAGGAGGTATGCTAGTATTGGGTATTTTTTATTAATTAATTTCTGAATTTATTTAGCACAAACTTGACCCAAAGGCATCAAAGTGCTTTTCATGGACTCCAAATAAAGGAGGAAAAACAAAAAGTGTGAGGGAGAGAGTCATACAGCAAAGAGCTTTACACATGTTACTTAAGTATCAGTTACAAGAGGTATATGCATCATTTACATGAGGAATAGGAGAGGTGAGATGGAAGGAGTCAAACAGGAGTCAAACATTTAAGTATACACGTATGACATAAGTACAATTTACAAGTGGCATATGCATCATTTACATGAGGTATAAGAGAAGGGAAGGAAGGAGTCAAACATTATAGGCCTTTGCAGGGAATTGTATATACAATGTTGCAAGGAGGTATCATAGGATAACATCGATTTGAGGCAAGTAAGCTCTAGATTGGATCATATAAATGAGACAGATATAGGTAAGAGGGATATTTTAATGCAGTAGGAGTATATAGTAAGAGATAGGGTTGGGGATAGCCGCAGGGTGGTAATGGGGGTCAGAGTGGGCAGTGAAATAGATGGACGAGGTGATTTGAAACAGAATAGCCATTTAGGAAGATATGTTTAGGACGTTGTTGTTAAGAGGCAATTTAACATTTTTTCTGAAGTGATGGTCGGATTGGGTGACACAAACTTCCTTAGGAAGGGTGTTCCAAATTCTGGGGGCATTCCCCTAGAAGGATCGGGTGAAGGATTTGGCTGTCTTGAACTTGCGAGGGATGAGGAGAAGCATTTTGGAGCTTCGTAGTGGTCTTTTTTATCTTGCTTTTATGAACTTCTTAGCAAGGCAGGCTGATTTTCCACAGAAGAGGGCTTTATGTGTTATGCAATCAGTTTTGAATATACTTCTCACTTCAATTGGTAGCCAGTTACATTTGTTGAGAGTGGGGGTGATGTGATCAAAAAGTCTTCCTCCAGAGATCAGTGTAGCCGCTGCACTGAGTGTGCACTTCATTGGCAGGAGGTGGATTTTTTGAGTTCCCATAAGAGTGGCGTTGCCGTAGTCCAGCTTGGAGAGGACAGGGGATTGAATTACGGTGTTCAGGTGTTCAAAGGGGATAAATGGTTTGATTTTTTTTAGTGTGTAGAAGGCACTTTTTGCTGAGGCATTGATATGCTCTTTCATGGTCATGCATTTGTCAAGATTCCGAGAGATTTGACAGAGTTGAATAGAGATAGTTTACAGTTTAGGGCAGGTAAACTGTTGAGCCAGTTGTGGATGGGGTGAAGATTTGTTTTGTCTGCATGAGGAGTAGTTTTTTTTGGGGGGGGATTTGGTTTAAGGTGGTGGTTTTGTAACCAGGTGAGTATCAGCTAAAGTGCAGTTGAAGTGGTGGACGTCTTTCAGTGAGGCGATTTTTATATAGATTTGAGTGTCATCATCGTAGAGGTAGAAGGCAATCTTGGTATGTTTCAAAATCAGTACGAGGGGTTCCATGTAGAGGTTGAAGAGGGCAGGGGATAGGATAGAGTCTTGGGGGCTACTTGGTTGATGTTGCTGAGAAAGTGGACTTGCTGAGTTTGATTAGGTTGGTTCTTTGCAGGATGGCGCCACTGATGCCAGCCCATTCTGAGAGCGTGTTAAGAAGAATGTTGTGGTTGGCCGTATCAAATGCCACTGAGAGGTCCAGGAGGGTTAAGAGACAGGCATCTCTCTCATTGAGGGATCTGTGTAGATATTTGGTGATGTTTAGAATTGGAGTCTCTGTGCTACAACCTATTCTGAATCCTCATTGGAATGTGTTGAATTTCTCAATGTGGTTGTTTAATTGAGAAAGGACACATTTTTCGATGGTTTTAGCAAGGAAGGGGAGGTTTCTAATTAGCATAGAGTTATCAAGGCCATTCGAGTCTGCATCAGGCTTCTTGATGATGAGGGTAATTTGGCCAACTTTGAGGGAGGCCGACAAGTGGCCATTGGATAGAGAGGATTCGATGATGTTGGTCCAGGATAGAGCAATGATGTGCCTGAGGTTTTTAACAAGAGTGGAGGGAAGTGGGTCAGAGAGGTGGGAGGTCAACTTCATGGAAGATATTACTTTGAACACTTCCTTTTTGGATATGCATTAAAATATGGACCAGGTTGCATTGGTTTTAGGATGAGGGTGATTGACAATGGAGTTTAAGTATTCAGAACTAGTGGAGTATTTTCTCTGTTGAAGAGGTCTTTTTTTGTTGGTGCGGGGGTAATCGGAGGTTGATTGGAATCTTTAATGGGCAGAGAAGTGGAGAGGGGGATCAGCGAGAGTTCAATGTTTGTTATCTTGTCTGAGAAGAATTTGGTGAATTCCTCATAGCGATTGGTAGAGACTCTAGGGTGTTGAGGAATGGAAGAGGTATGGTTTTTAATGATTTTGTAAAGATGTTTGGGACGGTATTGTAGGGTAGTTCCTATATCCCTAATAGGCACTGCACATTGGAATAACATATACTATAGATTTGACATAGAACTAAGGTCAGTATGTCTCTATCGAGTATATTAAACTTAATTACTTGTGTGTGCCAGCTAACTCACAGGTCACTAGAAACTTCTCGAATATACAAGAAGGGATTAGTCTCTGACAACCGCATAAACATGACAACTTTGTTTCCTTTTAGAATCGGAACAGTCTCAGAATCGTGGAAACAATTCACTCAGTCAATCATGCATGCTTCGTTTCTACCAAGTTGCACAGAAATAGAGAGACGGGCGTTTCAATAAAAGTGTTTATTGAACAGTATGCAAGAGATATGAATTGCTACAATCGTAAGACAGACTGCGAAGTACAATATGTACGAGGTTAGCAGTAAGATAAAATAATACTGCAATAGCATGGTTTGTAGCTATGACATATATTAATCAAAATACATACATAAATAACATAAGCTAAAATGTGATACTCATCTGATGCTTCGAAATTGTTCTACCCCAGTGTACCTAACCTGAGTGCAGTACGAGGTTTGAAGTAGGTGCCATTTCTAAAGTATAGCTAGCTATATTTTTAGTTTAGCCAAGAGTTGCCAAAAGTTTCTCTAAGTTCTAGTCAGCTCCATCCCTTAGAATGAGAGAGGTTGGAACCTTTTTTCTGGACTCGATAGTCTAACCCCCCGCAAGGGAAGTCAGAGAGCACTGGAGCTGGATTTTCTGAGAGGAGGATGGCAGCGTCAGGTCAGTGCATCAGTCTGGAACTCGATCTCGTTCCGAACTTGCCGTGGCGAACCATGTAGTCTGGGTTGGATCGAATCCTCCGCGAACCGCAATTTGCCAGGGCAAGTGCTGGTATATTTATACCTTGAAGGTGTCTGGGAATGCCAGTATTGACGTAAAAGTCGGGCAGAGGAACATCATGAATGAACCTCTAAGGAATAGATGTTCATGCATACTTAAAGAGTTCTTGGAGAAATCAATATTCAAGCTGAGTGAAATTCCTAAAGGCTTAAGGGTCTGGTTTTCCAAGAATTTGTTGTGATGTGGATGGACGGATGTAGGTGGCCATGCCTGTATTTGGTTTGTACGGACAATGTGTCTAAATAATCGCTGGATTTCTATGTCCAAATAAGGGCAATGTGAATTGTACCTATATAAGGGCATAAATCAGGAAACCTATATATGGAATCTAAATCTGCTCACAACACCCACTCAAGTTTTGTATGAACGACATTACTAAATCCTAAATGTTCTTAACGGATCACTGACATAATATCGATACCAACAATATCGAATACAAAAATTATCGTTGTCATAATATCGACTCACAATACTTATTTATAAATATACAATAATATCGAGTACACAATATCGTCTAACTAAAATATTGTATCTCATAATATCGAATTAATAAATATCATTAACAAAAATATCGTCAAACATCAAAATAAAGTGTAACTAACAAAATTATCGAAAACCTAAATATAGACAAGCAAAATATCGGACTTTTCACTATATCGAATATCTAAAAACAGCTAAATAAAATATAGTTTTAGCAGATAATGTACATTAGCATTATAACACATGTCAAAACACTTAAATAACATGATTTTTTTTTACTAACACATGTACATATAAAAATTCAAATATCATACACAAGAAAACTTTAATTACTAACATAAAAGCTTTGCAAATTATAATACTTGCATTATATCAAACTCAAAACAATCTTTTATACATTTAAAAGTGAAAATAATAACATCACTTTGTACTAATAAGCTACTAATTAGCGTTTCCCTTATATGGAAACAAACAGCCAAAACAATAAAAACCATTCATGTAGACCAATTAATTTCTCACTTTTTAAATTAAACCAATGAAATGAAGAAACTAATAAAATAAACACTATAAAAACACTACATTTCTGCATCACTTTCACACTACTAACCGAAAATAAAGAGGAATGTGAAATGCTGCTCAACTGTATCCTGAAAGACTATTTCTACTCCAAAATAATTTTTCACCACTACACAAGTAAGTTAAACTGTATTTAAAATATAACAAGACTACTAAGCTACAGCTCAAAATATTTCACACAATTTACTAACCTTTATTCATGTCTCTCTACAGATATTTTCTAAACACAGCAAGATATTTTCTACATACCCACCAGTCAAATAATAATCAATGTAAGTTTATTTTTATTTTTCCTACACACCTAGAAAAATTGTTAAAACAAAATTTTCTAAAATATATTTTATTACTTTTTTATCTCCTCTACAGAAAACTGCAAAACCATCCAAAAGTACTTTCAACACAAGAACCTACTTTAAAAAATAAAAAAGTGAGTATATAATTCACAATCATTAAACACCGTGAAATAGCCACCCAAATATAACTTTTCCCCTAAAACCCTATCACATATAAAAAAATTAATACAACTATTAACATCTTTTTTTCTCTTACCAACAGAAAATACATCTTCTAAATTGAACAGAAAGCTTGAAACCATCTCCTGAACATTTTTGGACACATCAAACTAAACATTGTAAGTATATTCACTCAAATGTAAATATATTTAACATATATGTATATTTACAACATATTTACAACATTGTTTTTTTAATCTTCCCTAGCATAACACAGAACAACATGACTGATGGTGCAGAATTTATAATGTCTCAAAAAAATAAAATGTTGTTATGTTATATGGGGTATGTGTATACACAGGAAAAACAAATTGGTCTCAAAATGTTTTGAAAGTGCAGCAAATACTACTCAAACTAATGCTATGGTAGAGCTACTACTCAAGAAACTACTGTTCTTTCTGTAAAAGAACATAATCACCCCCCCAATATAACAGAGATTGAGGTTAGAAATGCTCTGGAAAGTATTAAAGAAGCAAGTACTAGTAGTGATAAACCCACCACCCAAATACTCAAAGAGCAATTATTAAAAATACCTCAACATGCATCAGGACAATTACCCTCAATACTTTGTTTAAAAAGAACTATTTCCAGACAGAAAAAAGCAACAACAAGTACTCAACCTACACCTAAAACCTTCGAAGAAGTAGTCATTCCTCCAGAATTAAGCATTACTCACACAAAAGAACCATTTTTTTTTTTATAACAAATGCCCTGAGAAAAGAATAATTATGTTTGCTACTACAAACAATTTAGTGAAATTACAACAATGTCACACCTGGATGATGGATGGAACTTTCAAAGTCTGTCCAAAACCATTCTACCAGCTCTACACAGTGCATGGATTGTACCAACATTCTAACATTCCAGTAATCTATGCCCTATTACCAAATAAACAGCAAACTACATACATAGATATCCTAACTAAAATAAAACAAGAAACCAATAATTATGGTCCACTAAAAATAATTATTGATTTCGAATTAGCCATGATAAATGCTATACTAAAACATTATCCACACACAGCAATACAAGGTTGCTATTATCATTTTAACCAGAGTCTGTGGAGACATCTGCAAAAATCAACCCTAAGTGTACAATATGCTACAGATAGTACATTCGCCTACCAGGTTAAAAAACTAATAGCACTAGCATATGTACCTGTAACAGATGTAGCAGAGCACTATACTATTCTAATAGAAAGCCCCTATTACAAAAGAAACGAAGACAAGTTAAGCCAACTCCTAGACTACTTTGAGGACACATGGGTGGGAAGATTACACCGATCAGGGCATAGAAGACAACCAAAGTTCCACATTCCTTGGTGGAATGTCTACCTAACTACCTTAAATAAAGAAGCCAAAACAAATAATAGCATTGAAGGATGGCATAATGCCTTCCTAGCAACTACAACCAGAGGAAAACCTACCCTACAAAAACTCCTGGAATGTATACAAAAAGAACAAAGCTACCAAGAATTACGGATGCAACAATCTGTAACTCAAATTGGTCCTAAATGAACTAAGCAAACTAAACAAATGTTTGAGCTACTACAAAGTCAGGTCAGCCTATACCCATCAACAAGAGGCCTAGACAACCTATCGCTAATAGCCAAAACCATCTTATAAAATACCTATCCACAGCTAATACACTAAATTAGTTCACACAACAAACACTTACACACATATATTAGTACTATATTTCCACAAATAATATGTAATTGTCATATACAATATTTATACATATATTAAATATATATATACAATTAAATATTATTTGTCAAAATATTATATATATAACAATGATTTATAATACCATTTCCCACCCAAACAATTAACAGAAAAGAAACTTACGATTGATGGAGCCATAGAAGATGAATACCAACAAGTAAAAATCCTTGCATTTGTTTGTCAATCCATGGTAATAATAAAAAATGTCCCCCCTAAAAATGCAAAAATTCTACAGGTACAATACAAATCCATCCTTGACAAATTCAAGAACTTGAAACCCTCAAAAACCCGAAAAAGATACAAAAATGTTTAAAAAACACTCCAGGAAATCACGAAAAAAAAAGTGTGAAAACTTTATGTTACGTTATGTTATTTTTAATTTATTGAGCGCACAGCTACTCGGAAGTGTCCCGGCGCTAACAACAAACAAGGCGGCCAAGCAGCAGATGTCCATTAAAATAGCAATGTCTTCAGGGATTTTCGAAACAGGTATGGATCACAGATAGCCCTCAAAGCCAAGGGAAGAGAGTTCCACGCAAGGCAGGCTCTGCGGGCAAACGAATTGCCCCCCATACATACAAGCTTACATTTGGCGGTCTCCATAAGCAGTAAAGCAGATGACCTCAACTTTCTCCTAGGAATGTAGAAGGATTCCCCAATTGGTCATGGGCAAGATGGCGGCGGCCTGTTAGACCGCTACAAGGCAGCTCCCAAGCCAGCGCTTTAAAAGAAGACTAAATTAATTAAACAATGATGAAAATTAAAGGACTCACCCCATTTCTCGATCCCATTTAAATCCTAGCTGCGATCCTGGAGTGATGTCCGGGAACAGACTGGAAGACCGACTTCTGAACTCTGCACCGGACCCGAGTGCATTACAGTTACGTTTTTCGTTCTGCACCTCCTTGATTGGGGTACTTGTGTTGCGTTTAATTGCCCGTATACAGACTGCTGGGGCAGCTACGCGAGTGAAGCTAGACGGACTTTTGGAGTCGGATCAATCGACTCTGCTCTCAGACACAGCCTCGCCCTCACGGAGTGTCTTCTGTGTCCCTGGAGGCATGGCGCCAAAAAATGCCGCTGCGATAGCCGCTGCTGCAGCCAAGACTAGAGCAGCGAAGCAGGCTCTCCGAGACAAAGAGCTGGCTGTGAAACGAGGCGGCACACGTTTGGAGGACTGTGGGGATGTTACTGATCGTGATGCAGGAGCTGGGAAATCAGCAAGGGGATCGAGACAACAGCCGAGTACACCCGCAGCTGGTCCATCTGTGATTGAATTGCTTCGGAAAACTCCCGCTTCAGTACTTGCTCCGGTCTCTTCAGTACTGAAATCAACCGTTTCTCCATTAGCCGTGGATATCCCTGATTCTACAGTGACACCTTGTGGACAAACTCAGAATGGCAGAATCGAGGATAGGGAAATAATGAATACCAGCACAAATACTTCTACAACTATGAGAAAGGACAGCCCTACGATATGCGAGGAGCCTTCAGCTGCACTGGCAGGAACAACAGATTCTAAGGTTGGGACAGACCCTAATGCTGGAACACAAGGTACGGAGAATTTTCCCTTATATGATACTCCTGTACTTTCTACTGTGTTGTCACCCTCTTCAACATTATTGACACAGACACAGACACAGATCACTTCAGTTATATCATTGGTTAGTAAAGCCCCAGTGATTCTGGCTGTGCAGGAAGATCATATATTGCAAGAACAGCCCATATGTAATGGGCTAGGAGGTGATCAGGGGACTGCAGATCCTAGAGCCATCTCAAAAAATCTGGGAGACTTGTTGGAGACCTCCGACGGCAAGGAAGAAATCGATGGAGACGAGATAACCCCCGACCCTACCGACACCGACAGGGACCCTTCAGAATTCTATTCAATATCGGAAGGGATAGAAGACGAAAGATGGTCAGATGATTCTGAACCTGATATTGAATCTAACAGTGGTTCCGAGACGGAGAGTGACCATGCGGTGAGAACAGCAGAGTCTAGGGAAAATAAAAGAGCTACTCTACGGAAGAAAAGGACCCAGGGGCTGACTTGGGATTACTCCCCTTCTACTGTGTTGGGGTCCCAAGAACATGCCATCGGCTCTAGACCGAAGCAGCAGTGCTCTCCACATCAACAGGATGCTACGCTCTCCACGGTGATGGATACTGTCCTCCAGGCTATTGCCTCCCATCGGGAAGAAACATCTAGGGATGGACGCAAAGCACAAATAGCTTTACAGAAGGTCCAGGGCGTAGTTCGTAAACTGTCAAGATCAGTTAACACCTTCAATACCAGAATGACAGAAATGGAAGATCGTATAGTCATTAACGAGGCAGAGGCTACGGTCACACAGGAACAAGTTAAATTACATGAAGCAGAACTAACTGACGTCAGATGGAAGCTCGAGGACATGGAAAACCGCTTACGACGCAACAACCTACGCGTCCTCGGAATTCCGGAAAATATTGAAGGTACTGATATCCGAGCCTTCATCATCCAACTCTTTAAAGACACACTTCCTGAGCTCTCTTCATGGAACTGGGAGCTTGAGGTGCAACGAGTGCATAGAATTCCAATCACAATGAAAGGCGCTAGGAAACAAGGAAATTATCCTCGAGCAGTCCTAGTATTTTTTGGAAACTTTCTTCTCCGACAAGCTGTCTCAGATAAAGCCAGGCCAGAAGCTCGGCGGACTCGGGACTCTATTTCCTATTTTGTTAGACCGGATTTTTGTCACACTACGGTCGAAAGGAGGTGGCGCTTGCGACAACTTATCAAACCTTTTACGGAGAAGAAGGCACAAGTATACCTTAATAACCCAGCTAAACTGAAAGTTCTATATAATGGCCAAACCAAATTCTTTACTTCAGAAGTAAAAGCCAAGGAATATTTAGATAGCCTCACTTAAAGGCCTATTAGTGATGTTTAGGAATAGAGAGATCAAAGGACTTGGATGCTGGACTTGATGAATAGGGAGAGGTGAATAGAGACCATATTGGACATTACTGAGACTTTATATAGTAACAAAGATATATTAGATCAAGTTGTCTTTATGTGCCTCTATATGCCTCTCTATACCTTCTTTATTATTTTCTTTTTCCTTCTTTTCTTTTTTTCTTCTTCTTCAATAGTTTATCTTTTTTTTTTTAGTCTAGATTTGGCTTGGGAGCGTCTCTCCATCACTAAAGACTCTCATAGAGTCCAATTGCCTCACATTATGGGTGGGGGGGGGTGGGGGGTGGGTCGCAGGGGTTTGTAGGGAGTGGGATGGGGAGGGGGTGTGGGAAGGGGGGTGGGGAGGGGAGGGGATACGGGGGGGGAAAAATGCAGAAATGAATTTGATCTGTAATATAAGAAATCTTAAAAGCTCTTTGGATACGCTAATCTCTTTTAGCGAATGGAGACTTACATCAAATATGACTAATGAGAACGGAGTGAGGAAAATCAGTGTAATTATCGAATTTAATGTTGGCTGGTGGTGGTGTAAATTATGTAATACTGATGGTACTGGGTTAAAGGGAAATAGGTCTGAATGGGGAGAGTAAAATTGCGATGCTGGAACGTGTCGGGTCTCAATGACGGGAGAAAAAGAGCCCAGCTTTTTCAATTGTTACGACAGGATCCTGTCGATATTCTCTGTATTCAGGAGACCCACATAGCTGGACGTGATAAAAATTTATTAAAAATCCCCGGATTCAATTTGATAGCAGCAACATCTCAAACGTCTAAAACACGGGGGGTCGCCATTCTGGCAAAACCTAGTTTGGGTAGTCCTAGACGCCGCCTTGTCGATAAAAATGGTAGGTGGGCTGTCGTTCAATTAGAGTCGGATATAACCATCTGCTCACTCTACGGCTCCAACCTGGACGACCCACAACTCTTTATCGAACTTGAATTAGAACTGGCTTCTTGGGCCGGTCCACTTATCTTGTGTGGGGATTTTAACATAAATATTGAAAAACTAGTGAACAACAGACTCCCACAGAAGTATAGTGGTCGGAAACCTAAAGTTTATAGGGCTATATCCCATTTGATGGATAGTTATGATTTAAGGGATACGTGGGACAGTTTAAGACAGAAGGATAATGGCTTCACCTATTATTCTTATCCCCACAACAAGTATATACGACTAGACTACATTATGACATCAATACACAGGACAGCTTTAATAGATATAATTAAATCCCCCAAAACCATCTCTGATCACAACGCACTTACGTTAACTTTTGAACTGGATAACTTTAATAGACCTAACACTCAATGGACGTTTGACCGAAAGCTTTTTTTTAATCCAGATTATATTAACCATATTACATCATGTGCTCAATCTTTCTTTGATAGTAATCAATATAGTGCACCCAGATTCAGCGTATGGGACTGTTTTAAGGCAGTAATTAGAGGAGAGACTATAGCTTTTGTAGCTAACCGTAAGAAAATTCAGAATAGCATTAATAAACAACTTAATGCGGAACTTATTAATCTGGAAATAATGCATGCTAAACAAATTCAGCAAGGAATATCAACCTCTGACACATTGCAAAAATTACTGATCTTAAAAACAGAAATTAATAGCTCGCTAACACAAAAAGCTGCAGAAATTTATCAAGCCAATAGAGACAGAATTTATGAAGCAGGGGAAAAAGCAGGGAGGCAATTAGCTCTTAAAACTAGACAAAAAGAAACATACAAAAAGATAGAGAATATTGAATACGAGGGTCAACAGTACACCTTCCCTCAAGACATTGTGGAAGTCTTTCGTAAATACTATCAAAAATTATACCAAAATGATAATGAACATCTATCTGCAAGAGACATAAAAACTTTTCTCAGTGAGTGGCTATCGGAACCAGAGGTATCTAGAATACTGGATCAAGGAGATAGAGAAGAATTGGAGAAAGAAATTACAATGGTAGAACTAGAGACCGCACTATCGGACCTAGCTAACGGGAAGGCGGCTGGCCCTGATAGGATCCCCCTAGAGCTATATAAGGTAATGGGTAAACAGATTCTACCCTATCTATTAGATCTGTTTCTTGGAATACAACATCACTCAGCTACACCAGAGTCCTGGAAATACACTAATATAGCGATATTCCCAAAAAAGGGGAAACCCCCCCAGCTTCCATCTTCATACAGACCTATATCACTTATAAACTCTGACTCAAAGCTATACTCCAAGATACTTGCAAACCGAGTGAGGGGGGTCATTAAACATCTGGTATCCCCTTGGCAGCATGGCTTCATCCCCGGGAGAGGAACAACTGACCATACCCGTAGAGCCATTGCCTTATTCGACATCATGGCTGCCAGGGGGGGAGAAATGTCGATGGTCCTACTCGATGCCGAAAACGCATTTGATCGAGTGTCTTGGCGGTTTTTATGGGAAATTATGGAATTTAACAACTTTGGCCCAGGCTTCATCAAAGCCTTAAAAGCCCTTTACATCAGCCCAAGGGCTAAACTATCCATTGAAGGCTTTGAGTCGGAGTTTGTAGAGGTACAGAGGGGTACTAGGCAGGGCTGTCCTTGTTCCCCGATATTATTTGCCCTAGTAATTAATCCTTTAATTTTAAAGCTCCTTAACTCCCCTCAAATACAACCAGTTAAGGTGGGCTCATATTCTACCAAAATATTGGCATATGCCGACGACATTGCTGTGCTTACAACCAAACCGGCTGACGCAGTGGCAGAAATAGAACAAATAACCCAGGTTTTTGGATTCTATTCTGGCTACTCACTTAATAGAGACAAAACCATGGTTTTATGTACTAACAACACTATATACGACAGCCCCTACAAAGTCAAAAATGCTACCTATCTAGGTGTGATTATTTCTCCTGAGGTAAAAGAAATTAACTGGCTTAATTATGATCCCTTGATTAAAGCAGTAAAAACAGATCTCAAGAGGGTAGATAACTTACATCTATCAATAATAGGGAGAGCGAACTACATCAAGATGAGTATATTTCCTAGAATACTCTATCTATTCCGGGCTATCCCATTGATGGCCGACGGTAGTATTGTTAAAATCTTTGACTCCACAATATCTAAATTCATATGGAATTATGGTAAAATAAGGAGAGCATTACCACTATTAACCCTCCCCCTACATAGAGGCGGCCTTGGTATCCCGAACTTGACGTTCTATCTCTGGGCGACATTACTTCAACAAATGGGCCTGCTCTTTAGAGTAAAAGCGTCTAATTTACCCAACATAGACTCTTATATTCCTTCTATCTTTGAACTTGGACTAGGTGATAAATGTCAAGGGCTATTTCTGAAACAACTCGAAACGTCCTATTACAAAAAGACTAAGTTTAAGGTGATGGGAGATGCATGGAAAATCTGGAAACTTGCCTCCAAACAACTAGGAATACCTAAAATAACAAGATACACCTCTCTTTGGTACAGTAAGATTATTTCAGCATCTCTGATAGATAATGTCTCTAAGAGATGGGAGAATAAGGGCATATATACACTCGGTCATTTTTTTGGACAGAATATTACTCCATCTTTTGAGGGGTTACAACAGAGATATGATATTCCATCTACAGATTATCTAAAATATTTTCAAGTCTTTACCAACATCCGTAATTCTAAACTTAATATCAATTTAGGTAGTTTCAATTTTTTCTCTATTATTGAGGAACGAGCAACTAGGATAGGTACCCTATACGATATTTTTTCTCAATCCTCTAATGATGACCTAGATCGTGTTGAGAGTTCCTGGGCACAAAAACTCGGAAATCCGGATGTAGATATTGATTATTCCCTAACCCTTTATACCACATTATTTCTAGCATCTAACCTTAAAGCACAATACTTTAAAACTATTTACGACCTTTATTTTACGCCGGCTAAACTCTTTACTTGGGGACTACGACTAGATGATTGTTGCCCTAGATGTAGACAAGGACAGGCAAACTTAATCCACATGTTTGCCGAATGTCCAAAACTAGACAATTTACAAATACTGATTGGAGGATTCTGGACTCAAGTATTTGGGCGGAATCTTAGATCTTCCGCTACCCTATATCTTTTAGGTTACGATGAATCCTTAGGGTACAGTCTGGAGGAACAGAGGATTGTTTTCTTGGGCACTGCCGTCTTTCGTATTATTCTGGCGGCTTCCTGGAAAGACACCAATATACCAACCTATCAGATGTGGCTCAGTCGATTCCTCGCCATATACAAGCAGGAGACAGCTATATATAGTACAAGAGGTAGGAAAGCTAGAGCCCGGGGTACTCAGATTTGGGCCCCAATCGCCAACTGGTACTCAAAAGTAAGATCTTCCCCCTGATAAGAAAAGGATTGACACTTTTATTTTATATTTCTTATCTCCCATTTCAGCTGTTCATATGCACTGGGCTGTAATGATTCTGTTCTCTTCTTTGATATATTTTCTTTCTTGTTGTTTTATTAAGAATGTATCATGTTTCTAAAGAAATTGTTTGAATGAATGTAACAGATCATATTCAATAAAAAAAAAAAGAAAAAAAAAAAAAAAAAAAAAAAAAAAAGGAATGTAGAAGGAGAATCTGTCCTGCAGATACTTAGGGCCCAAACCATAAAGGGCCTGTTGAACAATGGAGAGCATTTTGAATTTAAGACGAGATTCCACGGGGAGCCAGTGAAGTGTCCGAAGATGGGCCCGAGCACTTTGCCAGGGGGACAGACCGCCCAGGAGTCTGGCTGCCGAGTTTTGGACCACCTGCAGTTTCAAAAGCAGGTAGCCCGGGCAACCTACCAGGAGGGCATTAGCATAATCGAGGCGGGAGAGAAGCAGAGCACATACCACCGTCTCTCTGTCCCTAGCTGGAAACAAGGGTAGAAACTTCCTAAGGCTCTTCAGAAGCCCAAAGCAGGTGCCAGCAAGTTTTTTTATGTGCGAGGCAAAGTTCAGATTTTCATCGAACCATACGCCAAGATTTTTTACAGCTCCATTGATTGCCGGAGGACAAGGAAAGCCGGAAGGCCAGAGTCTCGCTCTGAACTCGGAAGGAAAAGAGCCAAAAAGCAGGACCTCCGACTTTGCCTTGTTACATTTCAACTGTGCATTGGCCAGCCACTGAAAGACGGAAGATAGACATTGATGAGGTCTAACCACAGAGTCGTCCACCTTATTCCATGTGAACAGTAACTGGGTATCATCCGCGTAGGCCATCACTTTAGCCCCCAGAGACTCCGCCAGAAAGACAAGCGGAGTCAAATAGATGTTAAAAAGCAGAGGGCTAAGTGATGACCCCTGCGGTACCCCCGTGGTAACCCTCAAAGGGACCGAAGCACAAGGAGGAATCCAAACCTGCTGCATCCTACCCTCCAAAAAAGAGCTGATCCAAAGCAGAGCTTTCCCAGAGACTCCGACGTCAGAGAGGCGGTCGAGGAGCATAGCATGAGGCACCGTGTCGAACGCCGCCGAGAGATCAAGCAGTATCAATGCTGCTCTCCCACCGGCGTCCAAGCACTCTCGAATGGATTCCGAAACCTCCAGCAACGCGGATTCGGTACTGTAGGAGGCACGGAAGCCAGACTGCGCCGGATAAAGGACGCCTGCCACCTCGACAAAATTGGTCAGTTGGAACGTGACCGCCTTCTCGCAGACTTTGGCCAGACTAGGCAAAAGCGAGATAGGTCGGTAATTTTCGGGGAGCAGCGGATCAAGGGATGGCTTTTTAAGCAGTGGCAAAATTAAAGCATGTTTCCATGCCCTGGGAACATGTGCTTCCCTAAGTGATTGGTTGACCAAGAAATTAACCTCAGAGTTTACGGTATCTGCCACGTCCGAGAGTAATCTGGCCGCGCATGGATCATTTGGCGAGCCAGACTTGAGGGCTCTGAGAATTTTGAGGGAGTTGGACAAGTCAATCGGACAGAACTCTGAGAAGACCCTGGTCGAAGAAGCCCTGGGCAGGAAGGGAATTTGTTCAGGACTAGTCGACTTCATTGAAGGTCGAAATGTCTCCTGAATGCTAATAATTTTGTCCTTTATTAGTTAAATCAACTAAAACACACTTTTCTAACAAACAAAACGCGTCTTTCTCTCCAACATAACATCCAAACCCAGAAAAACCCTAAAATGTTTCAAGATAGTAAAAAAAACGCTCCAGGAGATCCCGAAAAAAAGTGTGATAACCATATTAGTTAAATCAACTAAACCACACCTTTAAAAAAAAAAAAACGCGTCTTTCTCTCCAAGGGAACATCGATGAAAATTAACCTGGAAAAAAGTGGAAAACATACCCAACCACACAAATACACCCAAATACATTCATAACATACTATAACATCAGTTTAAAACAACACATATTTGCTCACATTCCTAACTATAAACACTAGGGGCCATACGTAGGTAATTTCTATTTACCGATTCCTAAATACCGAATTTTACCAATTCGGTATTTAAGAATCAGTAAATAGAATGTAGGTACAAAATCGGTAAATTGTACCGATTCGGTAATATTCGGTATTACCGATTCGGTATTTACCGAATCGGTAATAAGGCATACCTTCCCATTCATTCCTCTGGGCCTGGAGGCCCAAAGGAATGAATGGGAAGCCATTCACTATTACCGATTCGGTAAATACGAATCGATAATAGGGGGAGCATATTCAAGGGTGGCAGGGTCTCACATTGACACCCTGTTGCACCCTTGAATCGTGCATGTGTGCACATGTGGCGCACATACATGCCCTAAGGGCATGTATGTCTGCCACATGGCACTTTTAAAAAAGCACAAAATTGCTTTTGAAAATCTATTCGGTATTTACCATCAACTTGTAGTTGGTGGTAAATAACGAATCCTTAACCTAAAAATGCACTCACTTGAGTGCTCCCTACATAGGATTTAAGGATTCGGTAATTTACCGATTCGGTATTTTACCGATTTCTTAAAATACCGAATCGGTAAATGACTGAATCCTTCAATCCAGCCTCCTACATCTCAAATGGCTAAATACCAGTCGGTAACGGAAAATTTACCAATTTTCGGCCGTTACCGACCGGTATTAGCCCACCTACATATGGCCCTAGGTCTCAAACACTAAATCACGACACCTGACTAAAACATAACTAACACCTACAACACACCAAAAACAGGACGAGCTAACAAGAAATACACTATATACATCCTAACTACACTTAAACATAAGTATTTAGTGACATATAATACTTAATATTCCCCTTACCTTACTGAACGCGACGCAGCTTCCAACCGCGAGCTTCTCCAGTCCAAAATGACCCAAAAGAACATTACGCGGTTACAAAATAGTCCCAGTTAAATAAAAATATGTGCTTAAATCCCTTTAAAAAAAATAATGTAGTGAAAAAAAGCATAGTAATGAACTGTAAATATTACCCAAAAAATTCTTCATCTTCAAAAATTACTTTGTAATTATTTATAGTTAATAAAATTATATTCATAATGAATATAAATACATATGTATTATTATTATAATTAATTACTTTGCTTTTATAACTCTACACATTATAAAAAATTCATATTAATTGACAAAATTCAAATAAAACTTACCTGTTAAAAAAAGGTATTTTGATATTATGTAATAATTAATAATATTAATATTTGATATAATAATTTTATTAATTAAATTTAGGATTACATGCCATAAGTATATACTTTTGTCAATTTGTAAATATTGTCAACACCATTATAATCTCAAAATAATATTCTGAAATAAAATAGCCAATGATTTATTTTATGTATAAATGCTATAGAACATTTTTTAGATAAATAATTGTTAAAAATGTTCAATACTTATGTTATAAAATGTGATTATTTCAACAAATGTTGTTTTCCTTAAAACATTACATAAATTAATAAAAAAAATCATGTTTTCATTAAGTCTACTAATGTATACTCCATTCTGTAAATAAAAATAACAAAAAAATCTTTCTGCTTTCTTCCACAAAAATAAAGCTTGTTCAAAAACATAAAGGGGTCGATTCCGATCCTGGTTTTTTTTCCCGTACGACTCGTATCCGTATTTTTTTACGTACGAATCGTACAAGTCCCGTACAAACGGCGAAGTACGATTCGCACGTGAAAAATACATACGAATCGCCTTGGGAAAAGTCTACGAGATGTCTCCGGACAGTTTTACATCCAAATCGCAAAACTGAAGTCCGAGCGCGCAAGTACGATCCGTACCGCCCGTCCGAAAACACAAGCGCATGGAAAGGGCTCCATACGGAGCGAACTTTGTACGACCTCTCCCCGAGTACACTTGTGCCTGGGGTACGAGTTGTACGGCCCCCCCAGCCTCCCACCCCTCCCACATACGTCCGCACCGTACCCCTCACTCCCCATATGTACGGCGTGTACCCCCATCCCCCGTATGTACGGCGCATACCCCCCACCCCCCTTATGGGGTACGCGCTGTACATACGGGGGTGGAGGGTATGCGCCGTACATATGGGGGTGGGGGGTACGCGCCGTACATACAGGTGGTGGGGGTACGCGTCGTACATACGCGTGTGGGGGGTACGCGGTACATACGCGGGTGGGGGTACGCGCCGTACATCCGGGGGTGGAGGGTACGCGCCGTACATACGGGGGTGGGGGTTACGCGCCATACATACGGTGGGTAGGGGGTATGGTGCGGACATACGCGGGAGGGGTGGGAGGATGGGGGGGCATACGACTCATACCCCGGACACAAGTGTACTTGGGGTAGGGCTCGTACAAAGTTCGCGCCGTACGGAGCCTTTTCCATGTGCTTGTGTTTTCGGACGGGCGGTATGGATCGTACTTGAGCGCTCAGACTTCAGTTTTACGATTTGTATGTAAAACTGCCCGTTGACGTCTCGTAGACTTTTCCCGAGGCGATTCGTATGTATTTTTCACGTACGAATCGTACTTCGCCGTTTGTACGGGACTTGTACGATTCGTACGTAAAAAAATACGGATACGAGTCGTACGGGAAAAAAAAACCAGGATCGGAATCGACCCCATAATGTACTATTCCCACTCCACTTAACATAAAGTCAGGGAAGTTGCTGGACACTAACACAACATAATTTACTATTCCCAATGCAGTTATCTTAAAGTTAGGGAAGGTGCTGGACACTAACCCTATATACGTTACTATTCCAACTCCATTTAGATAAAGGTCAGGAAAGGTGCTAGATACTAACCCTATATAATTTACTATTCCCACTCCAGTTATGTTAAAGTCAGGGAAGGTGCTGGACACTAACCCTATATAATTTACTATTCCCACTCCAGTTATGTTAAAGTCAGGGAAGGTGCTGGCTAGTAACCCTATATAATTTAGAAATCCCACTCCAGTTAACCTAAAGTCAGCGAAGTTACTGTACACTAACCCTATATAATTTAGTATTCCCACTCCACTTAGGTTAAAGTTAAGGAATGTTCTGGACACTAACCCTATATCTAACTTACTATTCTCACTTCACTTAACATTAAATCCAAGAAGGTGCTGCACAGCAAATATATATATTTTACAATTCCCACTAAAGTTATTTGAAAGTCTGGGAATTTGCAGAACATTAACCATATACATTTTTATTCCCACATAATTAAAAACATTTTGTGGTAATATACTGGTCAGTAAACATACATAAATAATAATTCACAACCCCAGCATTATTCATTTCTATTGAAATACAATACTATAGAAATTAATAAAATATCATTTAGAGTACATCACTATATTCCAATGTAAAACATACATTTTACTACTCTATTATTTTGTTATTTGTAATCTATAATTATAAATATTACATATTTTTATTAAAAAAATACCCACATTTATCCCTTTTTTACCCAATATCCCACTCCTGTAACTAAATTATTTATTAAAAATAATACTTAAATTTATCAATATATAATATCAAGATTACTATACATTTCACCATTTTTTTGTAAATTTGTATTTATAAATTTAAAATATATAATTTCTCATTTAAATTAAAATTTCGCTGTTTTAGATTATTTATCTTTATACATTTCTTATTTTATATCTGATTTTATACTATTATTTTTAAAACACTCCCCACCCTCATCCCCTATCAACCCAAATCCCACTCCTGAAACAAAATAATTACTTAAAATTTTAATTAACATTTGTAACTCTAAATTCTCAATCTTACAATACATTTTCAAATATAACTTTCTAATTTACTTAAAAATTGAAATTATATAATTTCGAAATTATTTTTAAATTTCTAAATGTTTAATTATTTAAAATTCTAAATTTCGTAATTAATATGTAATTTTATATTAATATTTTTAAAACACTCCCCACCCTTATCCCCTAATAACCCAACATCCCGCTCCTAAAACATATTTAACATAAAATTATTTAAATAAATTAATAATAATATTTAAACAATGTAAGTAATAATAAATCAAATAAAACTATTTATTAATTCGATATATAGAAAATCGATATTTTACACATTCTATATATTTTTTTTCGATATTTCTCACAACACTAATAAATCGATCTTATCTACAAATGATATTACTACATCGATATTTTATACTTTGATATTTTAAGCATAAAAAATTAAGCGATATTTATTACAACGATATTCTATACTTCGATATTAGGGCAATATCAATATTTCTACATCAATATTATTCTTATTCGATATTTCTAATTCGATATTATGTCTATTTACCATTCTAAACATATCTTAAAACAGAGTATCGCATGGGATTGCTAAAATAAGCTAAAAACATATATAAAACATATGTCCTAAAAATACATTACAAAACCATTGCTATGCATAAAGTGTTGTACATATTAAAGGCAATGTTCCATTCTAAGCATAGGATCATATTGGAATGCTAAATGAATGAACCAAAATATATACATGTGATGAAATGACTCGTAAATACAGAAGAAAAAGGGGCTAAAACCATTTCATATCAGGTTATACAAGTCAAATTGTTATTCATGACAAGGTGGCATACTGTCCCTGGAAGAGTTATCAAAGAATTCTGTTCTCTATGAATAGTTCTACTATAAGCAGATTACTGTGCCAAAAAATGAAAAATAACATTTTGGGATGGGGATAAAAAAAAATAATCATTGAAAAAGTTCCAAAATCAGTATCACTTTCGAAAAAGAATGAAGGCCAAATTCAGAGTCTCTCCGGAACACTGTGTGCTTGAATCAAAAGTCAGTGTGTGGGGATGGAGAAAACATAACATTTTCTAATCCTGTAGACAACAAGTCATCTAACGTTGTGGGTGAGAGTTGGAATACCGCGTGTAGAAGATCAACAGCACATAGATGCGAACTATCGCCTTCAGCCTGGGAAGCATCAGCAATGTCCGGATTGGATGTTACCTGTGTGCCTGGTGTTTCCTCTCGTACCTCAGCAGTAGCATGGTGCGTCTGTGAGATCTCAATGAATCCCGCCATCAGGATTCATAGCCCCTGGGGACAACACGTAGCATGGGCCGTTATCAGGTCCAGCAGATTATCGATATCCATAGGCATGACTGATGGGAGTGTCAGACAAATGTCCAGCACGCAATTTTCACCGCATAGCAGGCAGTGTAGAACAGGTAAGATGCAATCTTGCCAGATTGGTCTGAATGACAGAAACCAAGTGGTGTTTAATTCTCGTAGATGAGGTAAACACAGAATTTGGACGATGCGCTCACGACACTTCATCTCCAATAGAGTTCTTTCCGTGGTGAACTAGGTGTCACTGATGATTTGGCTTTCCATATTGTAGCAGTAGAAGCAAAAATAGTATCCCTGCAACGAGTGCTAAAAGGAGCGGCAGTCCGCCAAACACAGTGCACGAAGTTTGGAAAAATTCCTAGGACTGATTGAAAAGGTGCTAACAGTCCTGCACACATGTTCTTAAATACATGTACAATACCGCTCATATCAGACATGTTTAAGATACGACCTAACATTTCTGAGAAATGCACAGGGCAGTTTGTATACAAAAGGGTATGTATCTCTGCAGAAGTCCTTGCGACTTGGAGATCATAGGTTTCTTTGGCAGAGGTCAAAGGCACAGTTTTTTGTAAAAGAATGGCTTTCATTCTGCTTAGAGTATCAACTCGTATTGAAGAGATATTCAGTGAAGGCCATAAAGGCGACTCCCTGACTATGTTTTTTTGGGGAAACAAGACCTGCATACAGCAAGTGACCCTGGATGTAACCGTTACTAGATATGGGATACCTGGCAGCATGCCACAGCAGCTGTGATCATTCAACATAATGTAACTCCCATTTGAAAGTTGACCAAAGATTGGATTAATCACTGCTGCCGGTGAACCGTGCAGGTGGCAGGATAAGTTTGTAGTGGAACCGTCACAGGCCCCATGTAAGTTAATACCCTGACAAAGAAGAGAACCGCTTAGTGCGTGTTCACAGTTCTCACCGCTAAGAAACCCTTCACATCCCCCACTCCAACATCTGTGTGTGTAAGGTAAATCCCAGGATGTCTTGATGTATTCTTTACCCAACCTTTCATATTTGCCTACTGGTATATTTTTTTAGGCAATACTGAAAATGGAAAGTCGTAACAGGCAGAGTAATCTTACCATGTATGATCCACTCAGTAGCTGGTTTTTCTGCCACTGTGAATGGTAATTTCTCCAGTTTTTCAATGCCCAGCACCGTATAGTCTGCTCCCCTTTGTGCCAGTTTGAACTGTCTATCAGTGAGATTGAATTCTGCAAACAGTGACATAGTATTGATTAAACGCCAAGGCACACAGCCAGAACGCAGGTTTTGAAGCATCCAGCCTAATAGCATGATAGAACGTAGCTGTGACTGATCATGTTGCAACATGACCAAGTCTTGTTCCATGGTGTCTATGACAGAGGATACAATGCTGTCCAAAGAATATATCCTGGACGACAGAGTCGTTAACCCATTGTCTACTACAGAGAGAGATTTCTCTAAATTAATACGATCAATTTCTCGTATTTATTCTGCAGTCTCTGCTTGGGTGACCTTCCATGCTTCATTATAAGCAGCGTAGATACCGGCATTTATGAAACGTTTTTGACGCGTTTTTCTTGGTCCTAGCAAGAATTCCCTAAGATCTGCGCCTTCTTGAAGTAAGGATAAGTGTTGTTTTACATCCTCTAATGTAGCTTTCTGTAGCCAAACAAGGCAAAGTTTCCCTACACTGTAAGTTGTTACTATCCCCGGATGCTGTTTCTGGACATAACGTGGTTCTGGCCTATGAAAGGTAAAACCTTGTGTTTCGTTCAGGAATCTATCTTGACAATTGTTTGTGTCTAAGGGCCCGAGCAAACACTTTTTCCATTCAGAATCTGATCTGTTATTATTCAAAATAGTATGTACGTCGACCTCAACCTGTGTAGTGCTTTCACTTGTGGGTGCAGGTATAGACGGAGTGTTCATGTCTTTTATCTTGGCTATTCGAAGGCATGATGTTTGTTGGACAATGTCATTCAAAAACATAATTTGCTCAGGGATGATACATGCTCTAAACAAAGCTTCTATTCCCTGTACTTGCCAATCTTCAGTACCCCAGACAGTTCTCGTCTCAATGTTGTCTTTCCAAAAGTCGTAAACCTGTCTAGACAGTTGGGCAATAAAGGCTGTGGAATAGATCTGTTTGGTATTCGTTAACATATTTTTCATTCCTGTCTTGTTGACATTCTTTTTTTTTTTTTTTTTTTTTCACATTTTCAATTGGTTTTTTAATCTTAAAAAACATAGGGCTATACAAATCATAACTTTTCCTAAACAATGCATAGTCATGTTATTGACGGTGGAAAGAAGTGGAAGGAGGGCTGTATGCCTGTATTACACTGCGGAAGGTCAACATTGACAAATATACCATTTTAAAGGAATATGCCATATAATACCAGCTTTATCTAGGATCTACCATAAAAAAACATACAAAAAGAGCACCTAAAGTCTACCCACCCTGAGAAGAGAGAATAATCTTATAGCGTACGGAATACTGAAGAGCCCTGAAGAAGTCCTTTAATAGGACGAAACGCGTTGGCTACTTGTGAAGAAAAAGCATAAAGAATAAAAACGTGTGAATAATCTCATTTGATGGAACTGATGTTTGTACTTTTAAATGTGTGCGGATCAAAACCAATTTTTGCATAGTCATGTTATTTGTTGTGAGTATTCAACTGTATTGAGTTATTCAAAAGCACCTTAAGTGATGTACAGCTGCCTTATTGTGCTACTAGGAACAGGCCTCAAAGAGTCCCATAATGCAGAGGGAAGTTCCAATTATGGCTCTTTACAGGAGTCCATAGCCACAAGACACAATCGACTGTGGCTCCAATAACCCTTGCCAACAACAGAAAAGAAACCCCCTGGGTCTACAAAGTACGGATGAATTCTAACGGAGTGTCCCTTTTTTTTTTTTGTTGGAAAACCTTTATTCTTGAAAATATGGACACAGCTATTCAGCCGACATCCCGGAGGTTCGGCAGCTTTGAGAAAGCAAAACAAAAAAACGTCCACAGTGCATAGAGGAGAAGCAAAAAAGGTTCTATTTTAAATAAACACAAACTCACACAAAACCCCAGCAAGGCGAAGGACACTGAATACCACTGGTGATTGCCCCTCAGGGGAGAGCAGACCCCCCTCGTCTAACAGTCACAACACTGTGTTAAGAGGAAAAAGGGGGGAAAAGCAGAGGCCCAAAAAGTCAATCAACAATCAGATACATATACAAAAGCTGGAAAGAATGTTAAGGAGAGAGCTGTTCATCGGGGGGATCCAAATCAGGGGCAAGACATATGCCCCCCCTATACTGGTTCCTCCTCCCCCAAATGGTGTGCCACTTCCGGGGGCGTCCTCTAGCACAATATACTGTCTTTTCCCTTAGCATACTCCAGTCCATGTTTTCTTTCCACGCAGTCAATGTGGGGGGACCCGCTGAACCCCACAGGCGCGCGATGTCTCGCTTAGCCACCATATTACCCAGGGTCACCCACTGGGTCTGTCCCTCATCGTGATCGGTAGGCCCCCAAATATTCAGGAGACAGCACCGCGCCTCCGGCTGCATAACAATACCCGTCACCTCCCCCATCACCGTATGGACTCTCCTCCAGAATTCCATGATAACTCCACATTCCCACATGATATGCATAAAGGTACCCACCATACCGCAGCCCCTCCTACATAAACCCTCCTCAGAGAATCCCATATGAACCAGCCTAGGCCCCGTAACATAGGTTCTGTGGAGTATTTTGAGCTGCACCAGCCTCAGACGTGATGGGATCGCGACCTCCTTAGGAGAGGAGACCGCAGACTGCGAATCCTCTTCATCCAGTTCGAGCCCGTCCCTAGTCCACTGGTCCCTCAGCCCCAACAGCAGGTCCGCCCGAACATTTATCAGTTTCTTATATATGAGAGAAATCGTACTCTCCGGCATATGGCCGTCGAGGATCCGATCCTCCAATGGAGAGGACTCAGGCACCTTCTCACCGTCTACGAGAACTGATCGCAGGGCATGACGCACTTGAACATAGCGGAAGAACTCGGATTTCCCCAACTCATACTCCTGCTGCAGCTCTTCAAAGGACTTCACCCTCCCCTTAATCAGCAAATCTCCAACCCTGGAGATTCCAATCAAGTCCCATTTATCAAAACCTTTCGTATGCCAGAGCCTCCCCAATTTTTCAGATTCAAACAACGGGGTAGCTAGGGTGAGCCTATCCTTCCAGCCCAACGAGTCAGTCGCCAACCTCCACACGCGCACCGCCACCCCAGTGGGCCCCGTGAGGGACGAGTCCAGCGCCCGAGAGTACAACGCTCTATGATAATTACCGCCGCGCAGCAACCATCGGTCCATGGCATAGCCGGGGCTTAGAGCCGGACCATAGAAACCATGATTATTCGCGCTCAACTGGGTGGCCCAATAATAGCGTCGAATGTCCGGAAGCGCAATACCCCCGTCGTACCATGGAAGCGTCAACTTAGCAATCGCTATGCGCGGCCTTCCATCCCACAACAACGATCGTTGGAGGCTTTCAACCTCCCGAAAGTAACTGGCCGGTACCCAATAAAGGGTATTCTGCAAGGCATAGAGGAACCGGGGGAGAGACATCATTTTAAACAAGGCGGCGCGCCCAACGAGGGAGAGCGGCAGCTTCCGCCAGCCCGCAACATCCCGCCGCAAGCGCGCCAGTGGGGGGAGCAGGTTTCTCTCATACCGCAGGGTGGAGTCAGTGGAGATAAAAATCCCCAGGTACACAAAGCCCTGCTGGGCGATCTGGATCGAACACGCTTGCGGGACAGGCGGAACCTCGCCGCCCAGAACATACAAATACGATTTACTCCAATTGATGACGAGACCCGAGTTCCTGCCAAAGGACGTCAGAACGTCACAAACCACTATAAGCGAGTTCTTGGGCGAGGCGAGATATAACAGGATGTCATCGGCATAGAGCGATATACGGTCCTCGTGCTCGGGCGACCACCTAAGTCCACGTATATCCGGATGCCAGCGTATCCACGCCGCCAGCGGCTCGAGGGCAAGGGCGAACAACAAAGGCGACAAGGGGCACCCCTGCCGAGTTCCCCTCCCAAGCTGGAACGGAGTCGACGCCCGCCCGTTTACCACAACACTCGCAAGGGGACCCTCATACAGCAACCTCACCCAGCTCAAAAAACCAGGGCCAAAGCCGAACTTGGCAAGCACTGCCCACAGATATGCCCATTCCACCGTATCAAAAGCCATCGTGGCATCGAGAGATGCCACAATAGTTGGTTCTCGGATCGTGCCCGCCCTGGCAATCACTCCATGGAGGCGCCGAAGGTTCAACGCAGTGTTACGGTGCGGGATAAAGCCGGATTGATCCGGATGGATCAAGTCTCCGAGCACCCTGACCAAGCGGCCTGCCAGAATTTTAGCCAGAATTTTCGGCTCAGCATTAAGGAGTGATATTGGCCGATAGGAGGATACTTATCTCGGGGTTTACCCTCCTTGTGTATTACAACAATCGTCGCCAGTCTCTGGTCCAACGGAAGGGACCCACCCCCCGCGCCTCCACAAACATGGCGCGCAGGTGAGGGGCAACCCTATCCGGGAACAGCTTATACAAGTCAATCGGCAAACCATTAGGGCCTGAGGCCTTACCCGAGTTCAGCGCACGGATGGCACCCGCCACCTCATCGACCGTTATGTCTCCATCGAGGTCGTCCCTATCTACGTCAGACAGGCAGGGCAGATCGATGTCCCGCAGGAGGTCAAGCGAGTCCTCGGTCGGCCTATCCGAAACTGAGGCATAAACCATACGGAAATAATCCGAAAAACACTGTACTATCCCCTCAGGGTCAACAACTACCTCTCCCCCCTCTCTCGTCAGTTCCGGCACCACTCTATTAACCCGTTCTTTTTTGTCCAGCCAAGCTAGGAGCTTCCCGGCCTTATCCCCAACATCATACAAGCGGCCCTGCTGTTCCCTACTGAGGGTCTTGGCGGCATTCGTCACCAGGTCCTTATATTCGGCTTGCTTCAGGCTCAGCTCATGCAGTGAGGCCTCTGTAACCTCCTCCTCCAGGGCCACCTCTAAAGCCGCGATCTCCTCCTCAACCTGCATAACCTCGCCATCTCTCCGCCGCTTGGCTGCCACTACCAAGGAGAGGGCCTCTCCCCTCAGCACGGTCTTAAATGCTTCCCACAACGACACAGCCGAGTCAACGGACCCCTGGTTGTCCTTAAAAAAGTGATCAACTGTCTTCAACAGCGCACTGCGCATCTTGGGGTCACGAAAGTACCAGGGGTTAATAGGAGCAACCCTGCCCCCTCCCTCGCGCCCGACATCCAGCCGGACCCACACTGGCGAATGATCCGATATGCCCCGCGCCATATGCCTGGCCTCAGATACCAATGAGGCATGCGCAGCCGGAGTGAGCAGGTAATCAATCCTAGAGAGGCTACCATGCGCCCCGGAGTGGAAGGTGTATTGACTCTGTTTGGGGTGCCGGAGCCTCCAGCAGTCTACCAGGCCGAGTGTGTCTAGAAAGTCTGGAAGCCACTTCTGAGCCCCCCCGGTGTCCCTGGGCGGGTACCTATCCAGCAGCCCGGAGCCGACAGCATTGAAATCACCCCCCACCACTAGCATACCCTCCAGGAGGTCCAACAAGGCCCTACCCAGATCTGTAAACATGGAGGCCTGCAGGGCTGGAGGGACATAGACCGAAACCAAAACCAAAGTTCTTCCTTCCCACCTCCCCGCCACCGCCACAAACCTCCCCCTATCATCAACAATGGTGGAGTTCACCTCAAACGGTAGTGAAGCTCTAACTAGGATGCCCACACCCCTGGATCCAGAGGAGAATCCCGAGTGAGCTATGAATTTGTAACCTTTCCTATTAAGAGCATGGCAAGTATTACCTATAAGGTGTGTCTCCTGCAGTAGGACGACATCCGGCAAAGACTGTGTCAAGAACTGCAGGACTATCCCCCGCTTAATGCGATCCCCCAAACCATTAACATTCCAGCTAAGAACATTTAAACCCCTACCCCCCATCCCCACACCACAAGAGACCCACCCCACACCCGAAGAGCCACCATGGAAAAATCCTGACAATGATTACTGCGCCTTGCAAAAACAAACCCCCCAACAACAAACCCAAAATCCCAACTATCCCCCCCACCCTGCACCCCTGCTGCAGCTTACAAAGCCCCCCCAACTTGCAGTGTGCCTGTCGCCCTACCAAAACCCAAATCTACAAAAAGTACCCTGAGGGAGGAAAGAGCTCCCATCGTCCTCCCGCAACCCTCCGCATTGTACTGCAATCAGTTCAAGTCATCATCCGGAACCAAATCAAGTCAGTCCGGCTCCAAAGGCATCAACCCTGCCCATCCCGGCCACTGTCTCCGTCTGCGGCGGCATCCTCACCAGTCCGTCGTCGGGGCAAAGCGTCCAGCCATTCACCGGCCATAGCAGGCGACTCAAAAAAGAAAGTTCGGTCTTCATACACCACCCGTAATCTGGCAGGGAAAAGCATGGCATACTTCAGGTCCCTCTCCCGAAGCCGTCTCTTCACCCCCAGGAAGCTCAGCCTTTGCTTTTGCACCAGCTGGGTGAAGTCAGGATAGAAACTCACCGACGCGTTCTGAAAAGGGAACGGGCCCGTCACCCGAGATGCTTGCAGGATAGCGTCACGATCTCGGAAGTGAAAGAGCCTGGTGACAATCGGTCTCGGTGGGGCTCCCACCTTGGGCCTCCCACCCGGCACTCTGTGAGCTCGCTCAACTGCGAAGAACTTCCCAAGGCCCTTAGGTTTCAGATGGTTAAGCACCAAGTCCTCCACGAGAATGTCTACAGAAACCTCGTCCGAGGACTCCGGGACCCCGATAATGCGCACGTTGTTGCGCCTGGCCCGGCTCTCAAAGTCCTCGAGCCTACGGGCGGAGAGGTCACTCTCGGCCCGCAGCTTACGAACCTCAGTCTGAAGTTCCGAGACATCGTCAGCGAGGCCCGTGGTCTTGAGATCAAGGGTTTTTACCCGTTCATTAGTTTTGCCCAAGTCCGCGCGGATCAGGTTAACGTCCACCAAGATGGTATCCACTTTGTGCGCCAGGGCATCAAACTGTCTCCCAATCGAGGCCTGCATCCCTTCGAGCGCGCCCATGACGTCCTGCAACGAGAGCTCCGAGGCCGGGGGTGAGGCAGTCTTCTGTCCATCCAGCGACTGGCTCGATCCACCAGGTGACCCCTTCTGCTGGGCATACCGATCCATATTATTGGCTTGAGTATAGGCTCCCCGCCTGGTAGCCTTGGGTTTCAGCCGATCCACCTCTGTTTTACCCGACATGTCTGGCTCCAAGCAGTCCGGTGCAAAAAGACGGCCCTCTCTCAGGTAGAGGGAGCAGGAGAAGTCAGATCTGCAATAGCCAGCCAGGGTAGGGCGCAGAGCGTCCAGAGGATAATAAAGCAGCCGAAAGCACTTCCGGGCCAAGGCAGACAAAGGGCGAGAAAGTGAAAGTGAAAGGACGGGATCCTCCGTCCGACAGTTCACACCTCGCCTGGCCGCTGTTGTTCAATTAGAGGTCGGGCATCCTGCCAACGCCAGCCCCTGGCATCCCTCGGAGACAGGCCTCAATCTTCCGCTGTGCACAACTCCGGTTCCTGGTGGGCGATCCGAACTCGGGCGGCATCAATCGCCTCCATAGCGAGTCATCTGCAAGATGCCGTGCATATAAAACAGGATTGAAGACAGGATAGTCGACGGAGGGCGCGTGGGTCTCGGGAGCTCAAAGCTCACGCGGCCATCTTGGTCCGGCGCTAGGCTCCTCCCCTCCTTGTTGACATTCTTAAAGTAAAGTGTCTCTGCATTCGAGATATTAAACCCTGAAAGATATGGAAATTTCATTGCAAATGTTTTCGAGCTACCCTTCGGTGGCGTAGGACAATGCTCCCATTGGTTATACATAAATACATTTCTAGGTGTTGCAGATTTATGCAAGAAATTATGACCATAGTGGTTATAACAATACAGTTGTTCATAGTCTGATGAACCTTGTAAATATTCATTATTAGTGAATGCAGTTGACATCTCTAGATCAGACATCATATTATTAACAGTCTCGAAGTCCCAATCATCAGAAAAGGTACTGGAGGTAATAAAGTCACTTACTGAAATTTTAAATAAATGTGGAATCTTCAAAAGCTCCGACGGGCCAAAAATGTCATATTCGGATTTGTCCCAAACTATACCATCAGGTATAGGAATCGCTGTGATGTTCACTGCTGACAAGTCTCTTGCTTCATGATGGGATTATTTGTGTGGCTGGCGAAATAATTTCACTCTTTTACTTGCTGTGTCCATTTGAATATAGCTTCCATTAATCAGCATACCCAGAGTTATTACCAGAGCTAACCAAAGTAGAAAGTAGAATATTCCCAAAACAATCCATACTTCAATCCATGGTGAAACCAGATAAGTTTTTCCCAGTAGATGAAAAAAGTCTGTTGATTGTTCTTTGAAAGTTCTTTGTACTGGTGTTGTTTCAGGCTCTCTGGGATCCTCAGAAAAAGTATCAAAATTCATGATATAGCCAGAAGCAGTTCTGTCAATGGTTGGAATTGCATCCGTATTTGATGAAATTGCTGGAACCAGTTGATCACTTGTTACTTCGTTGTAAACAGGTGTATCTGGACGAACTGTTATTTGGGTCTCAAGAGGTACAAGGTCCATAGCATTGTTTCTTAGTCCTCTATTTCTTACTGTTGAATCTTCAAAGGTGAAGAGTCTCTCAGTTTGAACCTCTTGGATTGTAGCTAGAGAAGTGAGTCTGCTACATTGGCGGAGTCCACTTGGCCTACTGTTCAGTATCGGCCACATAGTGTGGTTTGATAAGGTCGATGGACACAAATCATTTCTCCTTTTTACCAGCAAGGGGCAGCAAAAGTACTGTTCTTGATCCGTGGATTGCTAGGACAGGTACCGGTTGTCTGTATGAAGGCCCAAATTCCTTATTTTTTTCTGCAATCTTTTCTCTGACTAGATCCCCAAGCTTTGGGATACAGACAGGCCTTGCTGGGACAGCTGCATTTTCCTCAGTGAGGGTTGGCTTCAGGACAACGTTGCTTTGTTATGTTCTTAGTTCATTTAAGTCCTATAAAACAGCCAAACGATCTTTGATATCAAATTGTTTGTTTTCCACCACTGTGCCTTTCATATCGAAGTCCAGAACCAACATTCTAGTCCCAAACAGGACCTCGTATGGAGTGACACCCGCTAGAGAACTTCTTGGCAAGTTGTTTATTGCGTGCTGGACCCCATATAAATGTTTGACCCACCCATCACCTGAACCTAATACCCTAGCTGTTATAGACTGCTTTATGTCCCGTTTTTTTCTTTCCACCACAGAATTTCCCTCAGGATAGAATGGAGAAGAATACCGCAATGCTACGCCCAGACTGGCCATGGCTTCTTTGTAAGCCCTAGAGCTAAACGCAGGACCCTGGTCAGAATGTAGTGTACCTATTGCGTATGTGCCGATAAAGACTCGCAAATCTTTTATAACAGTTTGAGCATCAGCTGAGCGCTGAGGCCACATCCATAGGAACCTAGAGCACGAATCCACTGCGACCATGATATATTTATAGTTCCCATCTCTTTGTAAGGGACCGCAGTGGTCCAGGTAAACACAAGCTAATGGTTTATCTGAAATTAACAGGGGCGTCTGCGCAGGACTTTTCACAGTAGAGACTTTCATCTTTTGGCATATCTCACAGCCCAAAACATAATTTCTAGTCTGTTTTCTAATGCCAGGCCACCAGTACCTTTGTTTTAATAATGCTACTGTGGCTGAAACACCTGCATGGGCAGAGGTGAGCCCTTCATGTGCTGCTAGGATTTGCCCTAGTCTATGTTCCATGTTTGGAATTACTCTATCCCCCACTCCATGGGTTCGAACAAACGGAACGCCATTCGCATCAATTATATATGAGTGGAAACTTTTTAGGTAATGCCGCACTGCTGCCTTTGCTTGATGCATTGACAGCCAGCATTATTTTGCTGTCTATTTTCGTTTTCGAACGAGTGATTGCAGCTACAGAAGCCGTTTGCACAGCCCCTTTCGCGGCTTCACCACCCACTGAATTCCCTTCAACGTGAACGCCATCACGTTGGTGAGTCAGCGTGTGTATCATGCGAGTGTTCTGTAGTCCGTTTCGCAACTGAACTACTTGTTTCCAAAGCAATTTGTGCTTGATTGTGCCACCTTTTGCATCTTTGAAACCATTTTGAATCCAATCTGTAAATATTCATTGTAAGATTGAACACAGTAAAAAGAATTGCACACTATCAGTGTGGGGAATTCGCGATCTGTATTTTCTAGTGCCATCTTAAATGCTTGTAGTTCAGCTCGCTGAGCTGTACAATCTCCTAGAGATTGTATTTTTGTGACCATTGGTCTGAATTTGCTATCTCGCATGTGACCTTTAACGATAGCACACGCTGCACTGTAAGCTTGCTTACTCCCTGTAGCGGGCTGTGCAGATCCGTCCGTATAAATTATAAATTCGTACTGGTCAAGAGGGAGAATTTTAGTAGGCAGAGGACATTCGTGTTCATATTGCAGGAATGCTTGTGTTTTTAAATATGGATCAAAAACGTATTCAACATCAGTTGCAGGAAGACAATTAAGCCATTGTATCCATTTCGGATATAAAGCTTTTGCATTTGGAATGCTAGCCTTTGTAACTGCCTCTAGGGCTGGTATAGGAGTCACAACCATAATGCATTTCCCCTGTGCTTGGTCTCTTTCTTTTGCTACAGCGCTTTGAACTGCTGTCAGAATTTTTTTCTGTAGAAGTGAATTTCATTTCTGCTTGTGTATACAAGTGGGATTTGTATGCAATTGGTACTTTTTCACCTTCCTTAAAAGCTAAGTAGGTTAATCCGCATTGACCCGGAATTATTTGGATCACTAAGTTGTGTACGTCTACACGTGTTTGCAAGTATTTAGTTGCTAACATGTCTGTTTGGAGTGAACGCAAAATTTCTGTGTATTTTTATGTCCAATGTGTGATTTTAAAATCTGGTTTGATTAATTCGTAGAGAGGTTTAACCCTTTCTGTGTAATTTGAAATGTAAGTTCTTCCAGAATTCAGGAAACCTAGAATCGACTGTAAATTTTTCAACGTTTTTGGCGGTTGGAACAGCGCGCACTTTTCTAAAAAGTTGGCTGCCAGGCTTTTGCCTTCACTTGATAGTTCATATCCTAGGAAAAGGACGTTGAGGTGGGCAATTCTTGATTTTTTAAAGTTGAATTTGTAACCCTCTGAGGCGAAGCCCAATATTATGGTGCTCACCCTGTTCAAGTGCCTATCCAGGTCTGTTAGATATATATCATCGACATATGACAATGCCTCGTCATCATAAGTTTGTAGTAACTCTGTTACCCTTGCTGAGAATAACCCCGGGCTGTTTTTGAATCCCTGGGGCAGTCGACAAAATTGACGCTGGGTTTCCATTATTGAGAAAGCGGTCAAATATATGCTTTCTGGTGCAACATTTTGACAAAAAAAACATTTGAAATGTCTTATGTGGTTTTATATTTTTTACGCACAATGTTATTCATTAATGCTGTACCATGTGCATTTTGCACTGCAAATGTTTTGCAACAAGAATTTAAGTGTCTGTAATCCAAAACTAGACGATATGTATTGTCTGGTTTGGAAACAGGAAACAAAGGATTGTTCATTGATGAGGTGCATGTTTCAATCACCCCCTGATATTCAAGTTGATCTAAAATCTCCCATACCTGTTTTTTAGCTTTTCGTTTAACTGGGTACTGCCTTTGTGCTGTCGGTTGATTTTTTAACTGGATTTTATGGTGAGTCCTCATCCCATCCTACATGATTTTTATACAGTGCTGGGGTTTGGGCTACTTTCCCTTTCCTGGCTAATGTATATTTAAAATGACCTGGAACATGGTTGGAGAAGGCAGGCATAATGATGATGCTCGCCATGTGGGCACTCCCTGACAAACTCTGGTGGCCAGTCCTGTTATGCTAGAAGTATATCATAACCCTTTTGAAAGATGCTCCCAAAAGAGTGCTTTCACTTTTTTTGGTGTCTCCCTCCATCCGGAGTGTTATTTCATATAACCTATGTGGAGAACTAACCCTGGTGATACAGTCTCAACTTGTATGTCTTCATTCAAGTCCACTGTCTCCAGAAGTCTCTTCAGGTTCTGGCGAGCTATTGTAACTTCTGATGCACTGTCCAGCATGGTCTGGGCCCATTCTCTGTTCTTGAGTTGGGTTCTCAGTATTCTCGGCATGTCTGGTCTTCAGACCTGCTACCTTTTTCTTGGAGAATTGAGGTTTTGCTTTATTTTTCTGAACGTGTTGATCCTCTTTGGACTTCACGCGTTCTTCCTTGTTTTCTGACCGTCTTCTTCTTTCGGATGTCTGTGACGATATCTGAAAGGTACGGGAGGGACGTGTATCATTATCTTGATATCTGTCAGGTTTTCTCAAATTATCCCTATTCCTGAGGTTGTACCTCCTTTCAGAGGGCTCCTTCTGACGAGGCGACCTGCCTCTGGAATGAGAACGCTTCTCTTTGGAGTTCTGTTTGCTATTTTCCCACTTCTTTTTAGAAGAGGTAGGAGTGTTTTTAGGAAATACCTTATCAGGACTTTCAGACAGTTGTGGTTTAACTGTATATTTCTATTAACTTGTGCATGTTATTAAGTAATTCCTTGTCCAACATTGATTCAATGTCAGGGTCAGGTGTATAGCCTGCTAAAATCGGCCATGTTGCTCCTGGTCTTCCTAGTGGACCGAGCCTGGTAATGTGATTGTAATGTTTTAGGGCACCTTTAAACCAGAGCTCATGCTCCTGGGATGTGAGTGGAATTTCAATATCCTCGCAAGGAATATATTTTTCAGGTGGTTCATCTTCTTTGTAGAAGTGAAACACATGTGTTACTGGATTTGATTCTGGAATACTATCCATGAATTCTGTCTGGTGAGATTCATGTGCCTCTATCACGAAAACTGCTCTACCACCGCTTGGTGTCAGACAATGTTTTATACATTTTAGAGTGATGGCTCTCCTTAAATTTGGTGGGATGTGTATAACACCCACCTCGTCTTCATTAAGACCTGTAAGGTCAGCCGCAGCTTGACCCTTGTTGACGATAGGATTGTCGTTCTCCGACATTGTTTAATGAAAGTTTGCAGAGCAAGTTTCAAGGAAACAAAGATAAGGTGCACAATATTTTGGAACACTGTATCTTTCAACGTTGAACAAAACCAAACAACTAATACATAGGACTTTCGTCCTACTCAGCTATGGCGGATATTATCCCTACCCACTCCAGACGTCTTATGGAGTTTTATGAGTAGAAGGTCTCTGAGAAAAGCACGACTGAGTTACTTCAGTATCTAGCATTAAATTAGTGCCTTACCAAACCGTTGGGCGCCATGTAGTGTAGTTCCTATATCCCTGATAGGCTCTGCGCATTGGAATAACATACACTATAGATTTGACATAGGACTAAGGTCCGTATGTCTCTGTCGAGTATATTAAACTTAATTACTTGTGTGTGCCAGCTAACTCAGAGGTCACTAGAAACTTCTCGAATATACAAGAAGGGATTAGTCTCTGACAACCGCATAAACATGACAACTTTGTTTCCTTTTAGAATCGAAACAGTCTCAGAATCGTGGAAACAATAGATAACAGTTTCACTCAGTCAATCGTGCATGCTTAGTTTCTACAGAGTTGCACAGAAATAGAGAGACGGGCATTTCAATAAAAGGGTTTATTGAACAGTCTTATTTCTCATCCAAGGGATATGAATTGTTACAATCGTAAGACAGACTGCGAAGTACAATATGTACGAGGTTAGCGGTAAGATAAAATAATACTGCAATAGTAGCTATGACATATATTAATCAAAATAAATACATAAATAACATAAGCTAAAATGTGATACTCATCTGATGCTTCTAAATTTTTCTACCCCAGTGTACCTAACCCAGGGGTCTCCAACCTTTTGTGTAGTGAGAGCTACTTCTGGTCAGTGAAAATCGTCGTGAGCTACTAAATCCCAAGCAACTCGTGCATTTTTCCGAGAGACCTCCCCCGCCCAGTTTCATTGACGTTAAGCCTATTTCTTCAGAGCCCATACTGTGGTTTGAACACAATAACACTGAAAGAAAAGATTGTGCATGTGTGCTGTTGGCAAACCGCTAGTTTACGACCTTTCAATTAATAGCTTCAAAATCAGGGCCTATCAATAGCTGTCACTGAAATAATCATTGTAATGCAGCCCAAAAACCAACTAATGAAATGTACTGATCTGTCAGACAAGCCTTTGGTAGGGCCTGGTTCACCTGTAGGCCATTCCCGCCCCACTAGCCTCTCGAGTGCAGTCCTAATATGGCGTCACTCCCACCATATACATATGTTTTTAATAATAGTCAACTCTACCGGGGACAAACCTGACAGGCCAGGCTATGAGAAAACAAAAAGCCTTTATATTAGGGGTCTGCCGCTTAAAATTCCAGTGATAATGGTGGTGTCTCTGTTAATCAGTATTCTGGGGCGATAAAACAGTGCACTTTCCAAACTTTGTAATTAAAGTAATGTTGGCCTCAGTCATCTGGGGTTATCCCTTCCTTCTCAATAAGGTATTAAGAGAGAGATTGGCCACAACAGATACGATCTCCACTCCTGTTCTATTGTAAAATGTAGCAGTGTATCTGGTTTCAGTGCCCTACTGGAACTCATCCTCTTAATTGCCATGAGCTTTTCATCAACCTTAATTGGCCATTCCATCTTGTGTCGCTACTCAGGATTTAATAATGAAACTGCGATCCATTGCAAGTAATAGTGCACCCCTGCTAGCTAGTATATCAGTCCCCTATCGCTTATAAAATTATCAAAAGATAAAGACTCTTAGCTTCCCGACTTCATCACAAAGTACCATTTCATCTCTCATTCTTTCATCTGTGAATTCTCTCTTAGCCATGTGTGTTCTGAGCCTGTTGGGAAGTTGCTTTCATATTCCATGTGTTATGTAAAAGGTTTTTCCAATGCAAGCAAATAAATATTTGCTCCACAGTAAGCATTTTGGAAGATGGGGAGTTAAGCCTTAATTCTGTTATTCTGGTTTAAACGTTTAAGCATGCTTCGTTGCTTTTGTTCAGTTAACAACGCTACGAATTCTCTTCTTAAATTGGTATCCATGACTGATCCATGGTAACACCTCCGACAGGCCTCCTATTATCAGGCTCCCATGACAACCACTTCAAGGAGGTCCCAATTGGTGGCACCTTTGCAATGGATGACTAAGTAGAAGAGTAGAAAATAATGGCCTGTCTAATTTTGACTTTATGGACTGGCTATCGCCGTTTACATTGGCAGTTTGCTCCATCTGAGGTCCCATAGGAGTAGGAGCCTAACTGCATGGCCCGTAAAGGGGATAATTAATACCATGTGTGCTCCACCCCTACTCCCTACAGTACTTTTGTGTGATAAAAAAACAAATAATGGAGATGCTGCAGCCAAAAAATAAAAATAAACAATCCCTGTCCTCTTTATGTAAAGTTCTCCAAACATATTCTTGTCCCATCTCTGTTTTTTGCTCGAAGATGTTTACTCACTGGCTAGGAGTGGTGATGTATGATAACCTTTTCGGCAACCTCAGCTTGTTGTCTCGTTATAAAATACTGTAAAAGGTTCTTGGCCGCTATTGGGGCACAGGCTCACATCTGAGATTAAAAAAAACCTTTCCCTGTGTATCCATACTCGGAACTTCATACTAGGAACACTGGCCACGGCTCACAACACGAAGCATACGCACTTATACCCATTATTACCATATTGATCGCAATACATGGCTTTTAATTGAATTGTTCACCGGACAAAGCCTTACGAAAGTCTCATGGCTCAAGTTGATGGTATGCAGCACTATGCAGGATCATTCACTCTTTACTTTTACAGGGAGCCCAGGGTGTGCTCACACGGCTTACCTGCTGCGCTGGTGAGATATAAGGTGGCAGGCTGTACTGTAGAAAAGGGCAGATGGCGTGGGTACCAGCAGTTGTTTACTGCTTGCAAGACCTGCAAACCAGCTGCTCCGCCCTGACATGCCTGCTGCAGCTCCCCACTGGCACCCGTCGCACACGCGCAATGAACAGTGCGGTGCCAGTGAGGAAAAGGCAGGGGGCACAGAAACAGTCACGAGATCCACAAAGGAAGGAGAGGAACGTCATCCTCTTCGGCTGCCCCAGCTAAGCTCAAGCCAATCTGAGCAGCTGGTTTGGGTAAGGGCGGCAACGGAGCCTGAAAAAAGTCTGCCCGGCCTAAATCGCCCACCAAACAACACTAAAGGGCCGTTACTTCCCTACCTACACCTACAGTACTTTGTGTGATTAAAAAAAAATAATAATGGACATGCTTAAAAAATAAACAATCTCTGTTCTCTTTATGTTAAGTTAATTTTCTTGGCCCATCTACAGCTGTTCGAAGATGTTGACTGGCTACCCTCCCGCTATATGAGTGGTAATGAATGAAACCTTTTCGCAATCCTAAGCTTGTTGTTTCCGAAAAAATACCGCAAAGGGATCTTGGCCGCTATTGGGGCACAGGCTCATCTGAGATTTAACCTTTCCTTTCCTGTATTATCCATTCTAGGAACATGGCTTACTTACACCAATAAGCAGACGCACTTTTACCCATTATGATTACCATATTGATCGCACTACATTACAAGGCATTTGACTATTGTTGGCCGGACACAGTTATGAAAGTCTCGTGGCTCATGATGATGGTATGCAGCACTATGCATGGTCATTCAATTTTTACTTTTACAGAGGATCTTGGCCACTATTGAGGCACAGGCTCATCTGAGATTTAACCTTTCCTTTCCTGTATTATCCATTCTGGAACATGGCTCACAACAATATGCAGACGCACTTTTACCCATTACGATTACCATATCGACAGCAGTACAAGGCATTTGACTAAACAGGCTCATCTGAGAATTAACCTTTCCTTTCCTGTATTATCTATTCTAGGAACACGGCTCACAACAATAAGCAGACACACTTTTACCCATTACGATTACCATATCGATTGCAATACATGGCTTTTAACTGAATTGTTGACCAGACAAAGCCTTACGAAAGTCGGTATGCAGCACTATGCAGGGTCATTCACTCTTTACTTTTACAGGGGGCCAGGGTGTGCTCACACGGCTTACCTGCTGCGCTGGTGAGATATGAGGTGGAAAGCTGTTCTGCAGAAAAGGGCAGATGGCGCGGGTCCCTGCTGGCAAGACCTGCAAACCAGCTGCTCCGCCCTGACACGCCTGCTGCAGCTCCCCAATGGCTCCTGTCGCACTCGCACAATGAACAGTGCGGTGCCAGTGAGAAAAGGGCAGGGGGCGCAGAAACAGTCACAAGATCCACAAAGAAAGGAGAGGAACGTCGTCATCCTCTTCAGCCCGCCCCAGCTAAGCTCTTCTAAGCCAATCAGAGCAGCTGCTTTGGGTGAGGGCGGCAACGGAGCATGAAAAAAGCCTAAATAGCCCAAATAACACTAAAGGGCTACTAAATTGAGCAGCAAGCGTCGCGAGCCACTAACAGGGTCTCGGCGAGCTACCGGTAGCTCGCGATCGACCGGTTGGAGACACCTGACCTAACCTAAGTGCAGTACGAGGTTTGAAGTAGGTGCCATTTCTAAAGTATAGCTAGCTATATTTTTAGTTTAGCCAAGAGTTGCCAAAAGTTTCTCTTAGTTCTAGTCAGCTCCATACCTTAGAATGAGAGAGGTTGGAATCTCTTTTCTGGATTCGATAGTCTAACCCCCGCAAGGTAAGTCAGAGAGCACTGTAGCTGGATTCTCTGTGAAGAGGATGGCAGCGTCAGGTCAGTGCATCAGGCTGGAACTCGATCTCCTTCCAAACTTGCTGTGGCGAGCCGCGTAGTCTCTGTTGGATCGAATCCTCCGGAACCGCAATTTGCCAGGGCAAGTGCTGGTATATTTATACCTTGAAGGTGTCTTGGAATGCCAATATTGATGTAAAAATCGGGCAGAGGAACGTCATGAATGAACCCCTAAGGAATAGATGTTCATGCATACTTCATGAGTTCTTGTAGAAATCAATATTCAAGCTGAGGGAAATTCCTAAAGGCTTAAGGGTCTGGTTTTCCAAGAATTTGTTGTGACGTGGATGGACGGATATAGGTGGCTATGCCTGTATTTTCTTTGTATGGACAATGTCTAAATAAGGGCCGGATTTCTATGTCCAAATAAGGGCAATGTGAATTGTGCCTATATAAGGGCATAAATCAGGAAACCTATATACAGAATCTAAATCTGCACACAACAGTATCTGGTATGGTACAGTTGGAATCTGAAAAAAGGCTGACTTTTCTTTGCAGATGTGTTTTTTTATGTTTAAGGAATTCTGCTCTTAGGAAGGCGAGGTGATTTAAAGTGGGTTGGTTTCTCCATTTTCCTTCTGTCAGTCTCAGTTGGCACCTCAGATTGTAAAGATCGGTGTTGAACCATAATCTAGAGGGAGCATTTCTTGATTTTTTGAGTTTTAGGGGGGTGATGGTGTCAAGAAGTGCAGCCATTTTTGTGTTGTGGTGGGAGAAGAGTTCGTCGGTGGGGGGTCATTTCGGGTGGCGGCTTGATGTGGGTGATAATTAGGGACTCTAATTCTGAGTGCTGGATTTGGTGTAAGTTTCTTGTCCAGTGATTAATCAGGTGAGATTCGGTAGAGGATTTAGGTTGATTGATGTTAAGTTCAAAGAGCATTAGGTGATGGAATGACCAGTCAAATGGAAGGATGGAGTGCAGGTATATGGTGTCAGGGTTGACAGTGTTGAATAAAACCTTTTGATTCCTGGAGAGAGTCTAGTGCTTGTACTGTATGTGTACCTTGCTACTATCTGCAGTCTGAAGCAGGTGCAGCTGTAATGGGCAAACTGAACACAATTTATTTAACCATGTTTGAGCTAAGAATCTACCTATTTTTCTAACACTCCAACAGAGCAGATATTTGCTGAGCTCCCTTTCACAGATGTAAATAGTGTATGTAAGAATGAAAATTAATAATTTGGGATGAATGGAAGTTTCAGCAGCAAGAAGTCTTGACAATCTTCCCTTTCCTAATGAGACAGCATAGTTTAACAAATTAGGTTGTGGTTTATTGTCCAATCTTTGAAAGTCATGTTGAGGGTTGTCATCTCCTTTGAAGTGATCTATCCTTTGCACTGCTGTTTGTCTAAGGGACAGACTTACAGAGGCGGAGTGGCTCGAATTTTGGGTGAACCACACCACAGGCCAATGGAATAACTGCGAATCACACATGGCTGTCAGCCTCCACTGAAATATGCCCCATAAAGGCTCAAAGGACTAAGCCTTCCGCTCCATCAGATTTCCTCGTAGTTTCACCATCTCCCTGACCACTCCTCTGGTCCTACTGACCAGTAACTCTTCTTGGAATTAAAGAGCCCATTAATATGCACAGAGGATGATCTGCTCCTCTCTCTTCCATGTGTGTCTCTGTTGGAACTGGCCCTTTTGACAGGTTTAGTCCCAAACCTTTTGCCTCCTATTTTTCTGTTTTTCACTATTGAATGGCTATCTGTCCCATAGGCTTATCATTGGGGATGCACTGTAAAATGTTTACATGTGTAACTTGCAATAGGGACAAGATGGAAAAATTATGTTTAGGCTCTCTGAAATCAGAATTTATCAATGCACCTTTTGGTAAGGGTGGTTTTTAAATTCTGTGTTTGAAAATACCACTTTTAAAAAGTGGGTATTTTCTTACTTTACCATTCTGTGTCCCTCTGGCTGTTTGTGTATTAAACGTCTGGTGTTTGAGTGACAGGAGCTGGGATGTGCATTCACTCTAGACAGTCACTGGGGGGGGGGGTTTGAGGTGTGGTCTGCCTTGCCTGGCTGATCCATCGCATCGAGTGGTGGGAGGAGTTTTGCATTCACCTGAATAGATTGCGTCTCCTTTTTCTCACTTTTGTCTCAGCCCTCTATGGTCATGCTGTACCAGGGAGGACAGGAGTGGTTTGGACTGGGTTCAGAGACCCTTGCCACAAATAGAACAATGACAATTTGGGATATAAGTATTACACCTAAAGCCCTAGGACTTTAGATTACTTCAAGGATCAAGAGGACCCTGCCAAGAAGAAGAGTGAAGAACTGTTTGAGGAGAGCTGCCTTTTCTGAGTGAGGGGAGGGTTGGCCTGCAGTTGCTGCTTCTATCTTTTGGAGGAAAAGGGCTGACTCTTTTTACCCTGCTGTGGTATCCTGCTTGTGAAGGAATCTCCAAGGGCGTGTGTGTGCTGGCCTCCTGTTGAAGACCTTGCTGGATCTACAAGTAACCTGCCTGGAAGGAAGGCAAAGAACTATGTGAGGGGCGCCACCCCGAGGTGTGTGGTGGTGGGATGGCCTGCATTTGCTGTCCTGTCTGGAGCAGGAGCCTGCATACCGGACCGTGTCCCTCCCGTGCAGCACTCCGAGTGCTGACGTCCAGCTACGCAGCCACCTCAGTTGTTGTCAGCCCTGGGAGGAAGCGGAAGAGCTCCACATCCCACCATGGGTGGGGCCGAAGGTCCGCCCTTAGTGTAGTGAAACGGGGAACCCGGTGAGAGCTCCCGGCCTGTGAGCGGCCCAGTACCAGGAGCATTGCCAATAACGGATTGTTCCCAACCTCGGGGGGCATGTTGATCTTGGCTTAGAATTACGGGGGTATGGCTGGCCCCATTGGCCCGGGCAGAATGCCGGGGCACCTCCACATTTTTCTTTGCTGCTACCCCATGTGTAGTGCACAGCTGCCACTCACTTTTGGGGGCATTGCTTTATTCTCTTGAGCTTCACGGGGAAGACCTCGACGGAGGTCCCTGTTCTATGGGCTGGAGTAATGAAGGGCCCCGTTGGTAATCAAAGGGTTTGGCCTATTTTTCGTAATGTTTTTTGCCTATTTGTTTTTACCAGTAATGAAATTGTGGTGATTAATAAACCTTGCAAGATATGAGTAATTACATCTGTGCACTACCTATGATACGAAGATTATTGCCTAATGGTGGCAAAGTGACTATGATTTATGTGAGCCCTAAACCTGCATATTATGTGCCATGAGGGTGTACTAAATGTGATGTAATGCATAAAGTTTTCACAAAGTTCTTATGAGCTGCAACTCCTAAGTTCATGCTTTACTGAACTAATTGTTGTGTTTATGACAATTGCCTTATGACACAGTGAGTTATATGATCTATTGATTCATTCATTCATTGGGGTACTTATAGAGCGCAACTATCACCCTACGGGCATCTTGGCGCTTGCATTGGGAACCCGTCCTGGTTTTTCCCTGTAAGATAACCCGTACTGGGTATCCCCAAGGTGAAAGCCAGGCATCCCGCCGCGGGGGGCCGTTGTGGAGATTAAGCAGGCTTGTTGCCCAGAGCTGCATGGTGTGAACTCATGCTTAGAGTGGGCACCGAAGCGAGAATTATCGAGTCCGTGGACAATTGGGTTCTGGACCCTGCCGCGTCAGGAATCGAACCCAGGTCCCGGGCCTGATCTCTGCTTCAGGGTATGCCTCCTCTAACCAGTGAGCTACACTTCTCCATCTCCATCTATGTGACGGCATGACAAGCACCTCGTGGCAAAGTGATTTATGTGATTGTGGTCTAATGTATTTTTATGAATAATACTAAGAATATTTTTATACAACCTTGTGTGGAGTGTCATTTTTTTCTGGTGTGCCTAGTGTGTCACTGATCTGTGTGTTTGTTGCGCAAACGCTTTACACTTTGCCTCTGGGATAAGGCTGCCTGCTCTGCCAAGCTATCAAGGAGGTGAGCAGGGGTTATCCTGTGTGTGTAATTCCCTTAACCCTGACTAGAGTGTGGGTTCTGCCTGGCTAAGGAGTATACCCTAGCCAACCAAAAACCCAATTTCTAACAGTCTCCAACCCCTGCCCTGAGTAATGTCAGCAAATACACATCTGCTTTCTGGGATTTGCAGTCCTCACCTTTTCAGCCTTCCAGTACCTAGCAAAATGGAACCCACAGGCCTCCATTCTACACATCGTCCACAGGCGCACACATCCAACCTAGTACACACATACATGTATCACACGCTGTCACAGTTCACACATGCAAGTATCATGCACGGTCATGAACACTATCCATGCAGGCCAAGCGTGAGTTATGTACATAGGCACACAACAAAACATACTGCCACCACGTGCTCAAGTTATGGCATTCGCTCCCTACTTTTGTGAGGGTAGCACGTGGTGCGCCCCTCCCAGTCTAAACACACTGCATTACAGAGTAAGGGGCATATATATGAAGCCCATTTCCTGTTCGCAAATGGGCCGATGCTCAGAATCGGCCCGTTTGCGAACAGGAAAAATCCTTTTGGGATGTATCATCCCAAAAGGCCCTTGCAAAATAGGGAATCTCAAAATTTGCGATTCCTTATTTTGCGAAAGCATTTAAGGAATCGCAAATTGGGATTCCTTAAATGCGATGTAAAAAGCACGCAAGTTTTACAATTCCTCCTTAAGAAATCGCAAATTACCACCAACTTCAAGTTGGTGGTAATTTGCGATTCTTGGAAAAATGCACTTTTTTGCATTTTACAAAGTGGCATTTGGAGCACATACATGCCCTTAGGGCATGTATGTGTGCCACATGTGCACACATGCACATTTCAGGGGTGCAACAGGGTGTCCTTTTGACACCCTGGCACCCTTGAAATTGCATTCTCAATTTGCGATTCTCTAGTTGAGAATCGCAAATTGAGAATGTCTTCCCATTCATTCCTATTGGCCTCTAGGCCCATAGGAATGAATGGGGAGGTATTCCTTAATTGCGAATCGCAATTTGCGATTCGCAAATAAGGAATAAGTAGAATTCGCAAAATTATTTGCAAATCCTACATACATAGCGTTTTGCGATTCTCAAATAGCGATTCTGTAAAAATCGCTATTAGAGAATCGTAAGTGTATCCTTTGATACATATGCTCCTCAAGGCCTTCTTCATGAAACTGTATCTACCGAATAAGCTTTAGGGTGGCCGTAGGACGTGTTTTAGTTGTTTATCGCAAACACACAGACTAGAGCAGAGCTAAATAAAAAATAACAATTTTTGGGGGGAAACGCAAGAGACATAAATGCTTACATCAGTCATGCTAAGCGTTTTAAAGTGAAGAATAGCTGGCACTAAGCAAGAAAAAAAAGGCAGAGGCAAGAAAGTAGGAACGTTTGAGCTCGAAAGGACATGTTTAGTGTCTGATCTATTTTTACTGTTCCCGTTGTGAAAGAATAGTCTGGCAAAATGTGCTACGATGTATATCATAAAGTGAAAATAATATCATTTTAAGGCGTAGATGACCTGAAATTCAATTTCTTATCTGCTGTCCGTAATCTACCTGGATAATGATAACAGATATAGCACTGAATGCATTCTGCAGCCTCAATGCAAACTATACGTTCAGGAAATAGTTACACCAGCCAAAAGTCAAAAAAGTTTTCTCTAATTGGACAATGCCAGTTTTTCTCAATTTTTGTGGGTTCATTACTGACAAATATCGCTATGAATAACCTCAACAATATTTCCATATTCCGTCAATCATACACGTTAACTACCATTAGCGCGGGGTATTTCACTTGTTCTGATCTTTTGAAATGTAGAAAGTCCTCTTGAAGACCAACTTTCATTCCATCAGGTGTAAGCATACACATCGAAATATGTGAGGTCATTTCCGTTCAGCGGTGCGCAATCAAATGAAAGTATTATCTCCCTAGAATTGGCGGCTACTTTTATTCTTTATCAAGCAGATTCTGATGTCACACCTTGCCTATCATGAGAAAATGACGTCACTATTCACTCATACTCATTTCTTAGAAGCCATAAGTTGCTGCCTACTCCAATGGTAGACCATTGACGAGTTTGAGGATTCTCCTGTGAGATCCCACTCATAAGAGAAGGAGTCCGGGTGCAAATGCCAGGAGCATCAGCGGCAGTAACTCTTCTGCACGTCACACTGTCAGGTGCCTTTGCTGACCAACTGACAAAAGGCTTCCCTACTGCTCCCTTTGGTATTGACAGCAGTCAGAGGGCAAACCAGCAGAGCTCGGAGAGGCACTAGTTGGGCTCACCCTCGACTCTGCATTTTACACATGGGCGTTGTAGCATCCTTTGTTTACCTGAGCATATTTTATCGACTGTAAAAAATGCATGAAATTATACTCCTTTCAGGGTCTCTTTTTACTGGCTTTGTGCAGGACCATCACGTGGCCGCTAAAAAATTCTCACATCCCCAATACTAAAACGACAACGTCAAGCTAAGGAGCACAGCCACATGTAAACGTTACGGGAAGTGAAGGGGACACAACTACAGTTTCGGCTGCTACTCAGCCACCCGTGAATACAGAATTAACATTTAAATAGTGGGTTGGTAATCATCCGCAAATCTTTGTAGAATTTCAAAATCAAATGTGATTTGCAAAACCAATTCTTATTTTTGTATTTTGATACTTGCAGCTGCTATACATAAGCTGAAAAACAAAACGACAAGTCTTAAAATGCAAAGAAGAATCCAGAACTAAATCTATTAGCCTCGAGGTTTGCTTCTGGACTTTTTTATGCATACTACCTATTAACTTACGGATGTTCTACCTCCTCCTGCTTCTCGAACTTCAAACGAGCTCATCTGCTGCTCCCTTCAAACACATAAATGTCTGGACCTGTCCCATTTTACCAAAGATATCTGGTCGCCAAGGTGCCACCATCCATCAACCTGGATTTTTTTTTTCAAAGATAAGTAGCTCCATCCCATGTATTCAACTTTGCTGGCGTTTTCTACAAGCTAGGTATAGGGCTCCTGGTTTTATAGTATTTATTTATTTGACATTTCTATCTGTATTTATTTTTGTATATTTTTTGCTAATTTTTTCTGTATTCATCAATTTTTAGGTCTCGCCTAGACAGTGTATGCACTGTTGCAAGAACTATAGTAAACACAAATATGGAGGGTAATTTCTCCTGTCGCTTGCCATTGGTTGATTCTGGCCTTGTTCGTGTTATCTGGCTTAAGGCTGGCTTTTGTTCCGATACGTCACTTCCGTTTTGCCTCCGTTTTGCGGGAAGCAGCACTGACCAACTACAGTTTAGTTCCACTCCTGGCTGTTATCTATTCATTTAGGGACGACTTGTTTTATTTGCTGCTGCCGAAGTTTGCACACTGCCACTGATATCAGGTATCAGAGGCTCGACATGAGCACAAGTTTCGTGATAGATGGACACATTCATTTTTGTTAGGAACGGCGAGATTACGTTATTTATCCAGAATCACCGGATGTTAAACGTCCCCGCAGAGACAAACCCGGTTCCCCAGCTGTTTCCCAGCTTTGAGGTCCCCCGCTGTAGCCGTACGGCTACATCCTCTCTCCCTCTCGTCCTATAACGAGCACATATGGGCAACCAAACACAGCCCATGTGCATTTAAAAGCGGAGAGTATTCTCATTTTAGGTCAATCAATCACAGGGTGACTTACACTAAAATATTGCAGACATTGGATGCTGCACTATACATAAAAACTGAAGTACAACATTATATCCCACAAGAATGCACAACAAAGTTAAGCAAACAAAAAAAAAACAAAGTGCAGAAAATCGGGAATTATAGCCTGTATGTGCCTTCGGGAATTATAACTCTGTAGCCAAATATTCATCCTATTAATATTTCATTATGTCTCAGCAAGAAAGTCTGATAGTGTGCAGCCAGGTTTTTTACCTTTTAGACTTTCAGGTGTTGGACATTTCCTGTGTGTTTATGGCTGTAGGCTACTATATCCTCTGTTTAAAACGGTCTAATTTTGCTCACTATAGAAATCATGTTACAATGGAAGTCTGAGTGTTTGGAATTTGAGGAGGCATTTTAACCAGAGGGAACATGCTGATCATTGGAGAATTCCGAGTTTGCTGATGATTGTAGTATCTTGTGAGTCCGGTTCCACTTGGTTTCAGATGGACTCTTGAGAACAGTGACGTAAGTGCGTTGCTGTTAGAATTCTTGATGTAGAATGGTTAGTTAACGGTTCCACCCTGAGAAATAAAGACCAGTAATATCAAGCTCCGTGTGTGGCATTATCATTTGCCTGTATCTGTGCTGAGGAGGACGGTACATCTTTCGACAAGATAGGGGATTACGTAAATCCAACAACCTGAAGAACCAAGAGTGCTCTCCTGGAGAGTTTGCCATGGTCCAGCAAACTGTTTGTGCTTGCCATATGTGTCTCAGTTGAAATGAGAATCAACGGTTGGCATATTTGGTGTCAAAGTGCAACTCCAGTCAGTGCTAGGCCTGTGAAGACATTGAAGGCCTTACAGAAAGTTTGTTTGGCTTCAGCTTGAAATTTGCTGGTAAAGTTGAGACAAGAAGTACTGTGCCACAAATTGACATATAAAACTTTAATACTGAAAACAGTGACAACTAGGTATAGAGAAGTGCTAAAATCGGTGACAGAAAAGTGCAAGGAAGCACTAGCAGAGAAAATAGTCAGATACAGAAAAGCACTAAAGGCAGTGGAAATCAGGCATAGCGGATATTTTGGTACTTAAACAAAATATGAATAAAGCAAGTCATCATACCACATCATTTGGGCAAAGCAACCCAAGTAGAAGGCCAAGCGCGGTGAATGCGGGGCCGTTGATCCCTGAAGCGGAAAACACAGAAGGTGCCGGATGCATTCTGCATGACTTAAAAGTATTTACGAAGTTGAAAGACTCCAATGGTAGCGTGAAAAGAAGACACACAAGTTCAGATTGTCCATAACGACCCTAAAGCAATCACATTGTAAGGACTTACAGATGGTGTGAATGGTGCAAGTCCAGGTTAACAGCATGTACTCTCATCAGTAAGTGCCATATGCCCCCGAAACCACCGCTTCCATTCGATACAGTCAAGAACAAAATATTAGTGCAAGACGGACTGCCTGGAGTGAAACGTTTGATGATTTCTTTGAAGGGGTGGAAGAAGCACATGACAAAGATCATTGAATATCTAATATCTATTTGGTGGGTAAGGAGTGATAAAATAAGTTCCACACGGTGGTGAAGAGACATACTGTTAAATCAAAGAGGTGCTAAACACCAAGTTAAAATCCATTGCCAAATGTTGATTACAAAAGATATATTTTCAGTAAAAGAAGTCAGAAAGTTGGTGAAATGATTGAAGAATTTATAGAAAGACTTGATTGGCTTATCGAACATTACCGATTCACTGAGTTTAATGATGAACTATTTGACTAAGAGTCATAGAGGGTTGCCCTTCTGATTTCTTCAGATGAAGAATGCTGGGAGAAATTCTGAGCCGAGAGCTAGCCCTAATGGCTGCCAGAGCGGAGGAACATGCTGACATGGAGGCCGAAGGAACCCAAAGTGAGTCAGTCTTGAATGTGACAAACAATCAGAGACATAAAGCTGAGGGACAGAAAGGGATATCTCCAAAAATGAATACGTTCTGCTGCAGATGCGGATTTTCCTTTACACATGACAGTAAATGTCCCACAATTGGTCCATTTTGCAAAGGTTGTGGGGAAAAGAATCATTTTGTGACAGTCTTCAAAGCGAAGGAAAACCTAAGTGCGTCATGTTGTGAAGACAAAGTGGGCACCAGGCGCGATGTTCTACATGCTCACACAAGACCAAGTGACAACATCATATGAGGCAAATAGACACTAAATGAAGTAGATTGTTGTCTAAATCTTCATCTAAAAGTTCTTCTGCATCTTTGTTGAGCAACAGTGAAAAAGATGGATGTGCAATGTTGATGTTTACCTCAGAGAAATGTGTGCATGTTGGACTTCCCGCATGCAAAGAATAATGCGAATCAAAGGGAGTCAATGAAAAAAATCACAAATGTCATTCAAATATTGTCCTAAGATTGCGTTAATGGTTGGTTAATACCTTTTATTATCAACATTGCTGCTGCAATAAACATTATGCTGAGGAGAAATATTATGAAATGTCTCCTGTCCTACATCTCACACTGATGAAGGCTAAAGTGTACCCAATGCCTGCATTGCTGCAACTGAAAATGTAAGATTCATTTAGAGCAGCCATGAAACACAAGAAAAAACAAGTACAAGCATTAATTCATGTATTGCAAGGTACGTCATCAAGTGCCTGTTTGCTTAGTTTCAATACTGCTGCTAGCATGGAACTGATTTCTGTGAACTACAACATGAATGTACACCATGAGATAATGAACTTGTTTAAATCAATATGTCTTGGTTAAGGAAAGCTGAGAACAATACAGGTGCAACTGCATATACATGAGGATGTCCGTCCTGTTGTTCAGAGACACTGTTGAATTGTATTTCATTTACAAGAAACTGTTGAAAAGGAACTTGAGTCCCTCCTAAAACATTATATTATTTAGCGTTCTACTGGTCTGTTGCTATGGTTTTCTCCCATAGTGATAGTGCCCAAAAAGGACAATGGAGGTGCTGTGCGAATCTGTGTTGATATGCACCAAGTTAACTAGGTGATTGGATGAGAACGACATCCAGATCTGCACATTGCTGATATGATCAAATTGCTGAATGGTGCCAAAGTATTTCCTCTCCTTGCTCTGAACAAAGGGTATCACCAATTAGAAGTGGAAGAAAATTGCAGGTGCATTATTACCTTTTTGAGTCATGTTGGATTATTTAGATATAAAAGGCTAAGTTTTGGAGTTTCATCAGCTGTTGAACTCTTTCAGGATTTCAATTGTTGCATAATACAGCCAGTCACAAATACTCCTAATTACAGTGACAACATACACATGTTTTGGGCCTCACGAAAGGAACATAATCAAGCTCACACACAAGTGTGTTGTAAACTTGGCGGTGAAGGTCTAACTTTAAATGCGGTAAAGTGTGAGCTTCATAAAACCAAACTCAAGTTCTTTCATCATATCTTTTCTGATGGGAGAATGACTCCAGATCCAAATAAAGGAAAAACTTGTCATTCACTTCTCCGCACAAGATGTAACTATTCTACTATCTTTCCTTCATTGAGAGACTTTTCGAAATGAAACATTCTACTTCGATGGTAAATGTGACCAAAGAATCAAGGAAATAAAGCATGCAATTGAGATTGTCACTGAAATGACATACTTTGATCCAAAATTGCAGACATAGGTTGTTGTTGATGTAAGCCCAGTGGGGTCGGGTGCCATCCTTGCCCAGCACACATGACATTCTAATTCTGCAAGACACATTGTGACCTTGGCTTGCTGAAGCTTGTCATTGGTGGAACATGCCTATTCACACCAGCCATCAAGCATTGCTCACCATTTTATGCTATCCTAAAGCCAAAATGCACCCTCACATTCAGAGGTAGGGGTTGCGGTTGCAGGCCTATGCTTATACTGTTGTGCATCATCCAAGAAAAAAACATGTGACTACTTCCAGCATGTGGCAATACAGTGTCACTGGAATACTTCTAAAGTGGCTGATGCTTATATTAAACTTCATTGTGCAATCCAGTACCCCTTCTGCCTTGTCGGTGGAACAAATCACTGCTGGCACTAGCACTCACAGAGATTTGCTAAAACTCAAAGACATTATTACACATTAATCATGGCGAAAATATACTCGACTCTTTATGATGACCTGGAATACCAGAAATTCAAAAATGTTCTGTAAGAACATTTTGTTACCCCTGAAAGCATTATCTTATGAGGGTCGAAATTGTCATACCAGAGAGCCTGATACAAGTTACTAAATTATCCCTTGAGAGACTTTGTGGAGATGTTGCTACAAAATGAATTCTATGGGACCAAGTGTGGTTCCCATGTTTTGATGAGAGTTGAAAAGAAGTTACGGGCATGTCATTTGTGGGACTGTTTGTCATTCAAAACAACCCAGCATCTGTTAAGCATGTCTGATCTTCCACAGCATGCACGGGAGAAGATTGCAATAGATTTGTTTTGGACCACTTGAAAACGGACATCATCTAATAGTGATTGTTGATTAATATTCCCTTTGTGGACGATCTGTCATCAACTACTCATGACAGAGTCATTAGGAGAATAGAAAGTATTTTTGCAACAAGGGGTGTTCCTTCAATTTTGAATTCTGACACAGACCCACTTTTCAATAGTTGAGAATTTAAAGATTTCCTCACTCATCTAAATGTAAAGCATCAGAAATGGACACCTCTCTGGCTACAGCACATGGTGTTGTCAAGATATTCATGAGGACCCTCAAGAAGTCCGTTCTGTGCATGGTGCTGGAAAAGCTTGAACTCAAATCCACTCTTCAGTCCAAACTTCATGCATACAGGTCAGCTCCCCATTCTACCATGGGTGAAAGTCCTGCCACCTTAATGTTTGGGAGAACCATAGGAACCAAATTGCCACAATGGACCACTAAGCGATCTATTGACTTAGATAAACCTTTTCCCACTGATTCAGCTCACAAATGCAAAATAAAGACCTCTGCTGACACACGCTGCTGTGCTTGGAGCACTGTTTTCAAAAGAGGAGACCAAGTCATTGTTGGGTAGAAACAGAAACACAAGTTTGATGCTCCTTTTGATGCTGACCCACTGAGGGTTGTGACTACTAAAGGACACATAGTGGCTGCTCACCATCTTAGAAAGTCCATTATGCAAGAGTCTTTGTATTTCAAACACCTGCCTCGACATTCACCAACTTCAGATGTCCAAAGTGAGACTGCTCAACCTGAAAATCCAGAGAGCCCAACAACTTTACAAATGCCTCTATCACCAGTGCCAGTCATGGAAACTTCTCTGGTATCTCTGCAACCTCACAAGACCAGATTTAGGCAGTTAATTCGAGCACCAATTAAAGAGTTGTGATGTACATATGTATTATTTGTACTTTTTATTTAACAAAGGGGGAGATCCAGGGCCAGATGAACACAGGGCTTTTGCATTTCTTAACAGCTTGCATCGCAATCCCAGCCCATTAAGAAATGCAAATCAGTCTTTTCTTATATTCAAAGGCCTTTAGGGAATAGCAAAATGCTATTTCTACCCAGTTGAAATCGCATGTTGTGAGTCCCTAAATATTAAATTGCAAATGGGTATTTTCTATTTGTGGTTTCTTAGCACATTCATAAAGCACACCAAGATGCTTTTTTTAAAGTGCAATAGAGCCCACATAAGCCCATAGAGCATATGTGTGCTATACATGTGCACCACTATTTTTGGGGTGCATTATGGGGGGCCTTAAGCCCACAGTCATCCTTGATTTAGCGTTTCCAAAAGAGAGATTTCCGAACAAGAAATCACTACTTTGGATATGCATAACTGGCCCATTGGTGTGAATAACATGGGATTTCCTAATTGCGATTTCCGAATAACGATTCCAACTCTGTTGAATTAGCTATTATGAAATTGGTAATTCCATACATATCATTGTGCATTCCCTAAATAGCGATTCCTATAGAGTCGCTATTTAGGAAACGCTAAATTGCATTTTCATACATATGGCCGATAGTGTCTTGTGTGTTTAAGATGAAGGGACACTTCTGGTTCCTGATGGACTCCGTAGAACAGTGACGTAAGTATGTGGGTGTTAGAATTTTTGTTGTAGAATGGGCAGTCAACGGATTCATGCTGAAGAATAAAGATGTGCAATACCAAGCATTGCTTGTGGCATGATCCTTTTCATGTACCTGGTCTGATGAGGACACTACAACGATGTTTTGGGAAAACTTGTTCGACTTGTTCCAGGCTTGTGAAATCACTTTGAAAAATCTAGACTGATTCATCTTGCTCTGCAATTTGCTTCTTTCAGCCATATGTACTTGTAATCAGAAACACGTAGCCTGCAGCTCACTTACACAATTCAAAGTTAAATTAATAATGGAAATACTGGAAGGGAATAGCGTCCTTATTTCTGAATTTACAACATTTTCAAAGAGATTCCAAAAATGGTGCTGGGAAACATACTGGGAAGTCAGAACCACTAAGAAAGAACATGCATTATTTAAGGCAAATATCTTCACTTCATCCACATCAGCATCTATGTTCTATACCTGTCAATTACTACGTCTCCCTTTCTTCTATTTCCATTTATTATTTTTCTAAAACAATTGGTATTTGGTTTTTATATTGTTACAGCCATGTAAATCATACAATGTACATGCAGAACACATTTCAGACACAGTCATCATTAAGATTTTATTCAAGATCCAGACGCAAGCTTAAGTGCAACTTGTCTAAGATGGTCAGGAAGGGGGTGGAGGTATTTTGGTGAGGGAAGAAATGCATGTTTGGTATGAGGTTATCACCTTGGTCATTTTTTGGGCAGCCATTATGTCTTCTAGTGAGATCTTCATCTCTACATTGTTCGATACAGAAAGTTTTGGACACTTATTTTTTCCAGATGGCACCTAATGATGATGCACGTGTAGGGTCAAAGGTATATGAGTATTTCAGACTTTAGATCCTGCCCGGGTACCAAGGCCATGTATTAGATTGAGGTGTGTGTATATCTGTTCATTATTTATTAAGGAATGTGGTTATTACAGTAGTATATGACGATGTTACTGCTAGAGTGTTATTAAGCTATATTCATGTTGGTTTATTGGTAATGTATTGATTGGTGCCAGCGCTAGGTTGGGGACATTTTTATCAAGCAATGAGCAGCCACTGTGCATGTGCATTATGGTTTGATGTGTATGAAAGATTGTTCTCAGTAGCATAAGCTTTGGTGAGAGGGCGTTGTTTAGCGATCTTGTTCTTCATTAAATGAATTGTTCCCATAGGGCTTTGAATACCTATGATTGGTAGTTGAGGTTTTATGTAATTTGTTCATAGCCACCCATCATCATAATTTCCATTCACCAGCTTGTAAGTATTGGCAATGTGGGTGTCTTTATAAGCCTTACAATACATTGTTTTGCCACAGCTAATGTTGCTATATACCAGCACCTCCTGTGTGTTGTTGTGGCTTTGATACATAATATCTCATGTAGTGGGGCCAGTGATGCTTTAACCGGTAATTGGATTCTGCAAGCTGTCCATCTGTGTTCCCACGGAGCAACCATAAATTGGAAATGAAGGGGAAGGACCACAATATCTGTAGTATAGCACACTGAAATTTTTTGCACCTCCAGCATTATGAAGTGGTGCTCAGGTGTGCTATGTGTAGCCTGTGCAGTGAATAATGATCTTAAACTAAGTAAACATAAGTTTTCCCACTCTAAACGGAAAATGTGGAGTAATAGGTGACATAGGGTGTACAGTATGTTCTCTGTGTTATGAAAAAAATGTGCACAAAGTACAAACATAAAGTACTGCAACCCTACTCTTAGTTCTGAATGTTATAAAACAAAAAGGGACTTGAATCACTTTATTATTGCTCTTCCTGCACCTGTGTTTTTGTTTTATTTTCTAAAAAAAAAGGATTACTTTTCAAGGGTTTTGTTAGAAATGTGGGTCTCTAGTTGGCAGAGGTAGGTATCGTTGTCCAAAAGGGGCCCTTGTTTCTAGTCAGGGTAAAGGGGAACACACTCTAGATAACCCCTGCTCACCCCCTTGGTAGTGTGTCATGAGCCGACAGGCTTATCCCAAAGGCAATGTGTAACGTATTTGTACCAACACTCACAGTAACACAGTGAAAGCACCACAAAAGGACACCACACCAGTTGAGAAAAATAAAATATCTTTATCTAAACTAAACAAGACTAAAACTGCAAAAATCCAACATACTCAGTTGAAAATATGACTTTAAAAAGGTTTCAAGAACTTGTACCATAGAAAGCTATGGAGGCGTGACTTTTCACCAAAGTACCTGTAGATGTGTCAAATTTCTCAAGCCAAACAGCCGCAGTGTCAGAAAACAAAGAGATGAAACACCCCTGGGAGGCGATGCGACAGTCCCGCTGCACGCAGAGGAAGGGTGGCATCAAATCCTGTCTGAACAGTGAGAGATGCGTCGATTCTTTGTGATGGTTCCGGTCTGCGGGTGATGCGACAAAAGAACTTGCCGCACAGGGGCGATGTGTGGAAATCTGGGATGCGTCAGCGATCGATGCGGCGGCATCAAGCAGCACTGCGTCGGTCCTCTTTAGCCGCGATCCCTCATTATGTCGATTCTTGCAGTGGCGACAGGTGGTGCAGCGGTTTTCATAGAGGTATGTGGAAAATCTTCTTGCGCCACTGGAATGTGTCCAGAAAACAGCGGCAAGAAAAGCGATGCATAGATTTTAGCAGTTCTTAGCGTTTCTTCATTCTTCCAGCTCCCAAACAACAGCAACAACCTCCAGAGGCCCAAAACTGGCACAGGCACCTCTTGGAAGGCTAGAACTCACAGCAGCAGAGTTCAGGGGAGCTGGGTGTGAAGTCTTTGTGTCCCTGAGACGTCAGAACAGGAGGCCAGCTCACTTCAGACCCTTGGAGATCTCCTTCAAGCAGGGGACATAGTACACAGCAAAGTCATTCTCCTTTCCTTGGCAGAAACAGCAACAGCAGGCCAACCCCAGGCACACAGCAAGAACAGTACGTCATCTCATTCTCTCCAGCTCTTCTCCTTGGCAAAGGTTCCTCTTGAATTCCAGGGATGATCTAAAGTCTGGGGTTTTGGGTTGGATACTTATTACTCCAAAATGTCTTTGTTCTCTTTGTGAAGTGCACAACAACATCAATTCTCAGTGTGAGCTTTGTCTCCCAACACACCACAAGGGAGCAGAGCCAGCATTGTGGGAGCCAGGCACAGCCCTAGTCTAGTACAGGTGCTACTCCTCCCACCACTCCAAATGCAGATCATGCCTATTCAGCCTAGTGCTGACTCATCCAGACTCCTAGAGCCACTGCACCTCCCCAGGCCCTGTCACTCCAAAGCCAGACAGTCAATCCACAAACAGGCAGAGGCACACAGGATGGTTGAATAAGAAATAGCAACTTTCTAAAAGTGGTATTTTCAAACATACAATTTAAAAACCATCTTAACTAAACAACGTGTTATTAAATCCTGAGTTCAGGGATACCAAACTCAATTTTCATCTTATCCCTATGGGAAGATATGCTTGTAAAATGTTACAAGGGTTATATAAACAACAGGGGATTGATTCATTTAAGGTAAACAGAGGTTGGAATCCAAAGACTAGTAACAACACATGATACCTCTGTCACCATAAATCAAAAAGTCGATTTCTTAAAGTGGATTTTTATTTTCCACCTTGTACATGTAATATTCATGGACTATATTTCATCTTTTTCATCAAGGTCTGTTCAGTGCTGTACAACTTTAAATCAAATTACAAGAAACATTTAGAAACACTTAACAATAAAGACCAAATCGACAATTGGACAATCATGTGCATCAACAATATTTACATGAAAAGACAAGGACAATTCTGAATGCTACTTTTTTGGACAACGGAATGTGGAATATTCAACAAACAAGGGGAGTCCTACACATTTCATATAAAATCCTGGGACCTATTCTTTTAGTCCTCACAGACTAACAGTATTTTTTGAGTGCCAACAGGAGGAAGCCTCCAGAAAGTAGGGAACAGGTTTTTGACACTATACTTGGGTGTCGGGCAAATGTTTTTTAAGGACTTGACGTCGATATTGTTCCTTGGAGTTCTTAATACGGCTTGCCTCCTCTAGAAACCAACGCGTTTCGACCTTCTATGTGGCACTTGTTGTGGAAGGTCTTCATCAGGGTGAACACATGTTTGTGCGAAGGACTGGGTGTATCTAATGGAGAGAGATGGAATGACCGTCTTATTCATGTGGAGACAAAGATGAGCTTTGTATTGGCTAATTACACGTGTATTCATAGGTTAAAAAACATGGTTATCCGTACGTACCGTTTGGGATGTCCTATAGGAGTCTGATAATTGAGTTTCTTGCGACTCCAGGGGTAGATGCTGTTGGAATTCAGCAAAAAAAGGAAGGGGAGAGGGAGGGGGAGCCTCCAAACAATGGAGGTTGAGCACCCCGGTACCTGCGGGGAAAAGTGTGTTTTTTTATAATATTGAATGAACGTCTAAGCTGGCAGAGGGTGCTCAAGATGCTTTCAGACTTATGGTGATGTAAGACTAGTGTGTCTTCAACCGGTCCATGCTTCGCGAGTGGGAGCACGTGACTATACTGTGATATGTGGCGTTAATACAGCATTATCTCATAGGTGAGGCAAGCGAAAAAGTGTGGTGTTTTATTGAAACGAGTGCGCTCTCACGTGGCGAGGGACCAAGGGGAGATTTCATGGTTTAGACAGCATCACCCACACCTCATGATCTGAGAGAAAGTTGCTCCCAAACACAGAGCTCTATCCCGGTGCTCGGAGTGCGCGTGCTGCGTCAGGATCTCAACACTCGGTTTTGTGACTGCTACAGTTCTGCTGTATGTGACTGGTGAGCGGGGAGGTATTTGTGCAGGGTATATGTTTATTTTACCGAGGAATAGGCTCTCGGTTTCTTAAGCGTCTTGCCGATCTACATCGGGTAACTGGTGCGGGGGGAGAGAGAGACACCCATGCAACGTGAGGGGCGGGTGCCTATTAGGCTGACCCGGTAGCGAATGTCTTACCAACTTATGCCGGGGTCAGAAGCTCTCCTGCGAATCGGTGGCTTGAGAGCTGTGGAGCAGCGTTTCACTTTCTCGCTAGCGTAGCAGTACAGCATGCAGCTCGGGGGCAGTCAATCATCCCTCCAGAGTGTGGGGGAGTCTCCTGGTGCGTTGATTTTAAGGGTGTGTGCCGCGACGCTCCGGAAGTAGGATGCTAGTTCCGGGTCACGCGTGTGTGGATTCGGACGGGGGCGTGTCTGTGTACATTCAGGGGCGTACTCGTGGTGGAGCTGCCAATTCATTCAGGCAACATAGTTGCGGGACAAAGAAAAAATAATTAAAGGGCATTGCAAAACGTGTGACGTTCCATGCATAGATGATTTAAAACCGGCTCGGAACGCCGTAAAAAGGATCTGATTATTCCAGTGTCCCCCACTATCAGATGTAACCTGGTTAGTAACGGTCCTGCTGCTGAGGTGAGTGCCCACCTATTGGATCGTGATCTGTGTTAGTATAGTCATGACCATGTGTACTGTGAGCACAATTAATGTTTGCACGAGCTAACAGTGCCAGTGACACAATTAATGTTTGCACGAGCTAACAGTGCCAGTGACCCAAATGATACAAAGTACTTTCACATACTTATCGACATACGGGATATTCGCTTTTTTTGGTGAGGATTATACAAGGGAAAGGCGTCCTTGTGTAAGATGACAGTGTGGATGAGCCTGTATAGGTATGTATCAAACAGTTTTTACAAGGGTATTACGTCCTAGTGTGAGGTGGCAGAGTATAGATGCCTGCACAGATGTGTACTGGAGAGGGAAGAAAGAGGAATTCAGAAGAGACAAATTCAAGACCAGTGTTGTAGTTCACTGGTTTCGTTCAAGCCATTTTCAATTGTGTTCAAATACATGATGGTTTTTGCCTCAAACTTATAAAGGAGACTATCAACATTAGCTCCATATACCCGCTTTAGAACAGTCCATTTGATATCTTTGGGGCTATGTTGGTATTCAATGCAATGTGTTACCATCGGTGCAGTTAGAATCTTGCACTTAATTCTGGAACGGTGTTGAGTCATTCTTGTTTTTATGGCTTGGGTTGTTTTGCCAATGTATGCCAGTGGGCAGGGGCACAAGGCGCAGTAGATCACGTTATGGGTGTTACAATTCGTGAATTGTTCGTGTTTTATGAATTTGTTCCCATATACAAAAATGTCGCCTTCTATGGTACTGTGGCAAGATGCGCAATTACCACACTTTCGGTGACCTTTGATCGGTGGTAGAGATAGCAAAGTTCGAATTGGATTAGTGTCACATTTCTTTGACATGTTAGCGTGTACAAGTTTGTCCTTGAGGCTTCTGTTTTTCTTCAGTGCAAAGATTGGAGGGTTTCTTAATGGTTCTATCGATTTGACAGTTGTCCAGTTTTTTCGGACTATTTTTTTCATTGCATTTGTGCGTCCTGAAAAAGTAGTGACGCAAACCAGGGGTTTGTTGTTATCTCGTTCTTTCGATACCAGAAGGGTTTCCCTGGGAATGTACCACGCCCTCTTCATAGCCCTCTTCAGTAATTTCTTTGGGTACTGTCTCTCAATCAGTTGTGTCATCAGTGCATTAGCATTGTCAAAGTAGTCTTCTTTCTTCATGCAATTACGTTTAATACGTAAAAACTGACTGAAAGGCAGATTTTCGCGTAAATTTCTCTGATGAAAACTGGAGAAGTGCAATGTGGTGTTTTTGTCGGTTTTCTTCTTATATAGGGTTGTGTATAGTTGACCAGCCTCGTGTCGTATCAATAGATCCAAGAAGTTCATCTCCTCTTTATTGTGGTTGACCGTAAATTGGATGTCTTTATTTCTATTGTTGATCCAGGTGACAAATTCCAAAAGTTGATCCAGTGCTCCTCGCCACAGCATAAAGACATCATCAATATAACGGTACCACATTTTAATGTGGCCGTCATATGGGTTGTTGTTATAGACCCATCTGTCTTCGAACAGAGCCATAAACATTATGGCCATTTCAGGCGCGAAGGGACAACCCATTGCGGCTCCTTTGATTTGCAGGAATTGGATTCCATTAAAGGTGAAAAAGTTATATTTTAGACAAATTTCCGCCAGCTGCCGGATGAAAGAGGTAGGGACATTGTGTGGGCGTTCACGTTTGTCTAGGAAGAACTCAATAGCTTCTAGTCCTTGTTCCTGTGGGATGTTGGTATACAGACTAACGATGTCCAATGTGACTAGATGTTCCTCTTGTGCATCAAAGGGATGACCTTCCAATAAGTTGATGGCTTGCGTCGTGTCCTTGATATAGCTCATTGTGTCTCTCACCAAAGGTTTTAGAAAGGTATCTACATACTTTGCTGGTCTTTCGAGTATGGAATTGACTCCTGAAATTATTGGTCTTCCGGGAGGGTTTTCGATGTCTTTGTGAACTTTTGGGAGGACATAAAGAAGAGGTGTTCTCGGATTATCATTGATCAGGTATAGTGCTTCTTTTTTTGATAGCCAACCCTCATCTTCTCCAATATTAACCAAGGAAATGAGTTTTTGTTTGATTAAATTCACAAAGTCCTCATCCGAACGTTTGTAGTGTTCCTCTTGGTTCAATTGGCGTTCTACTTCCGTTTCATATTTTTCGCGGGGAAGAATGACAATGGCCCCGCCCTTGTCCGCAGGCTTGATAATGATTTCCTCATTTTTCATGAGTACATCCAAGGCTGTTTTTTCATTTTTAGATAGGTTCCATTTAGTATAGATCTTCTTTTGGTCTAAATCACTCAGGTCTCTCATGACGTTTTTTTCAAAAGTGAGTTGCTCCACAGGCATCAATTCTGCCGCAGGAAAAAACGTCGAGGGATTTTTAAGTCCCGAGTAGTTGATGGTGGTTTCTTCTTCTTGATTGAGGAAGAAGATTTTCAAACGCATTTTCCGGAATAGTTGTAGTATCTCCAACTTCATTTGGCCGATATCAGGTCTTACCGTGGGTATGAATGATAGGCCTTTCTGGAGTAGTGTTGTTTCATCTTGTGACAGGGTGTAAGTTGATAGGTTGAAGATAGGGTTCTTTTTTTCTACCATCTGTACACTCTCCTCCGTGTTGTGATCTCTCCTTGATATTGTTGGGGTGGTGGAACTCGATTGTACCATTGTGTGGATCTTGTTCTTCCGGTTGGGCGTCTCTAGCCTCTCCCTAAAAAAGGTCTCGGTTGGAAAAACTGGCGTGGTTCGTTATCTCTATTGCTCGTTGAAGGTTCTGAGTCACTTGAGTCTCCCGAGTAGGAAGATGGGTCGGAGAAAGTTATATATTGTCTCCTACTTCTTCCACCATATGTACGAAGCATACCCACATTTGTCTGTTGTTTGTAATAGTCTTGTTCCAGATAAGGGTAAGTCTTTTTCTCGGAGAAGTTGTTAATATCTTTTTGCAATTTCGCTCTTTTGAAATCCTCTGTGTTCTTTTTGAAGGTCTCGTTTTCTTTTTCCAATTTTATCAGGAGTGCCTGAGCGTCCCGCACGGTAGTGTTATTTTTAAATTCTTCCTCCAGTTCTTTAATTAGATCTAGTTCCAGAAGGGAAAGGCGTTCTGCGGTCTTTATAGAATGGAACATCCAGTCCCTAGAGCATTTTGTACCAATGTGGCTGAAGCCTTCAATGTATTCGGGTTGGTCTACAAAAATTACTGGAACATTCTTTACTTGCAATCCTGCAGGTATGGTCCCTGCTCGTAAGTGCTCTAGCAGAACTTCTCCATGGAGGGCAGTCCATACTTGTTTCTTCTTTAAACGGGTAATCTTTTCCAGGTCTGACTGTTGGCCTGGTGTCGCTTGATTGTTACTCAAGTTGAATTTAGAAGGTCTCTTCAAAAGTTCCTCGATTTCATCCTCTCCAATTGTTAAAGTTTTTAATTCGGACATTTGTAAGGAGACCGTAGGTTCAAGTCTCTATGGTACTGGGATAACCAATTCAAAGTCAATAGAAGTGTACGTGTAGTTGAAAGAAGGAGGAAAGAAAGAAAGAATGAGCGTCGGTCTGGCTCACTTATTCGACAAAAATAAGGGAAGAAAGAGGAAGCAAGGAACAGAATCTTGGAATGAAGATTTTGTGAGGAAGAAGGAATAATCTCCTGCCAGGGGTACCTAAAGTAGACCCAGACTCGATCTTCACAACTTTCCCTCGTAGGCGTGCGCCTACTCTCAAAGGTTATATAAACAACAGGGGATTGATTCATTTAAGGTAAACAGAGGTTGGAATCCAAAGACTAGTAACAACACATGATACCTCTGTCACCATAAATCAAAAAGTCGATTTCTTAAAGTGGATTTTTATTTTCCACCTTGTACATGTAATATTCATGGACTATATTTCATCTTTTTCATCAAGGTCTGTTCAGTGCTGTACAACTTTAAATCAAATTACAAGAAACATTTAGAAATACTTAACAATAAAGACCAAATCGACAATTGGACAATCATGTGCATCAACAATATTTACATGAAAAGACAAGGACAATTCTGAATGCTACTTTTTTGGACAACGGAATGTGGAATATTCAACAAACAAGGGGAGTCCTACACATTTCATATAAAATCCTGGGACCTATTCTTTTAGTCCTCACAGACTAACAGTATTTTTTGAGTGCCAACAGGAGGAAGCCTCCAGAAAGTAGGGAACAGGTTTTTGACACTATACTTGGGTGTCGGGCAAATGTTTTTTAAGGACTTGACGTCGATATTGTTCCTTGGAGTTCTTAATACGGCTTGCCTCCTCTAGAAACCAACGCGTTTCGACCTTCTATGTGGCACTTGTTGTGGAAGGTCTTCATCAGGGTAAACACATGTTTGTGCGAAGGACTGGGTGTATCTAATGGAGAGAGATGGAATGACCGTCTTATTCTTGTGGAGACAAAGATGAGCTTTGTATTGGCTAATTACATGTGTATTCATAGGTTAAAAAACATGGTTATCCATACGTACCGTTTGGGATGTCCTATAGGAGTCTGATAATTGAGTTTCTTGCGACTCCAGGGGTAGACGCTGTTGGAATTCAGCGAAAAAAGGAAGGGGAGAGGGAGGGGGAGCCTCCAAACAATGGAGGTTGAGCACCCCGGTACCTGCGGGGAAAAGTGTGTTTTTTTAATAATATTGAATGAACGTCTAAGCTGGCAGAGGGTGCTCAAGATGCTTTCAGACTTATGGTGATGTAAGACTAGTGTGTCTTCAACCGGTCCATGCTTCGCGAGTGGGAGCACGTGACTATACTGTAATATGTGGCGTTAATACAGCATTATCTCATAGGTGAGGCAAGCGAAAAAGTGTGGTGTTTTATTGAAACGAGTGCGCTCTCACGTGGCGAGGGACCAAGGGGAGATTTCATGGTTTAGACAGCATCACCCACACCTCATGATCTGAGAGAAAGTTGCTCCCAAACACAGAGCTCTATCCCGGTGCTCGGAGTGCGCGTGCTGCGTCAGGATCTCAACACTCGGTTTTGTGACTGCTACAGTTCTGCTGTATGTGACTGGTGAGCGGGGAGGTATTTGTGCAGGGTATACATTTATTTTACCGAGGAATAGGCTCTCGGTTTCTTAAGCATCTTGCCGATCTACATCGGGTAACTGGTGCGGGGGGAGAGAGAGACACCCATGCAACGTGAAGGGCGGGTGCCTATTAGGCTGACCCGGTAGCGAATGTCTTACCAACTTATGCCGGGGTCAGAAGCTCTCCTGCGAATCGGTGGCTTGAGAGCTGTGGAGCAGCGTTTCACTTTCTCGCTAGCGTAGCAGTACAGCATGCAGCTCGGGGGCAGTCAATCATCCCTCCAGAGTGTGGGGGAGTCTCCTGGTGCGTTGATTTTAAGGGTGTGTGCCGCGATGCTCCGGAAGTAGGAAGCTAGTTCCGGGTCACGCGTGTGTGGATTCGGACGGGGGCGTGTCTGTGTACATTCAGGGGCGTACTCGTGGTGGAGCTGACAATTCATTCAGGCAACATAGTTGCGGGACAAAGAAAAAATTATTAAAGGGCATTGCAAAACGTGTGACGTACCATGCATAGATGATTTAAAACCGTCTCGGAACGCCGTAAAAAGGATCTGATTATTCCAGTGTCCCCCACTATCAGATGTAACCTGGTTAGTAACGGTCCTGCTGCTGAGGTGAGTGCCCACCTATTGGATCGTGATCTGTGTTAGTATAGTCATGACCATGTGTACTGTGAGCACAATTAATGTTTGCACGAGCTAACAGTGCCAGTGACACAATTAATGTTTGCACGAGCTAACAGTGCCAGTGACACAAATGATACAAAGTACTTTCACATACTTATCGACATACGGGATATTCGCTTTTTTTGGTGAGGATTATACAAGGGAAAGGCGTCCTTGTGTAAGATGACAGTGTGGATGAGCCTGTATAGGTATGTATCAAACAGTTTTTACAAGGGTATTACGTCCTAGTGTGAGGTGGCAGAGTATAGATGCCTGTACAGATGTGTACTGGAGAGGGAAGAAAGAGGAATTCAGAAGAGACAAATTCAAGACCAGTGTTGTAGTTCACTGGTTTCGTTCAAGCCATTTTCAATTGTGTTCAAATACATGATGGTTTTTGCCTCAAACTTAGAAAGGAGACTATCAACATTAGCTCCATATACCCGCTTTAGAACAGTCCATTTGATATCTTTGGGGCTATGTTGGTATTCAATGCAATGTGTTACCATCGGTGCAGTTAGAATCTTGCACTTAATTCTGGAACGGTGTTGAGTCATTCTTGTTTTTATGGCTTGGGTTGTTTTGCCAATGTATGCCAGTGGGCAGGGGCACAAGGCGCAGTAGATCACGTTATGGGTGTTACAATTCGTGAATGGTTCGTGTTTTATGAATTTGTTCCCATATACAAAAATGTCGCCTTCTATGGTACTGTGGCAAGATGCGCAATTACCACACTTTCGGTGACCTTTGATCGGTGGTAGAGATAGCAAAGTTCGAATTGGATTAGTGTCACATTTCTTTGACGTGTTAGCGTGTACAAGTTTGTCCTTGAGGCTTCTGTTTTTCTTCAGTGCAAAGATTGGAGGGTTTCTTAATGGTTCTATCGATTTGACAGTTGTCCAGTTTTTTCGGACTATTTTTTTCATTGCATTTGTGCGTCCTGAAAAAGTAGTGACGCAAACCAGGGGTTAGTTGTTATCTCGTTCTTTCGATACCAGAAGGGTTTCCCTGGGAATGTACCACGCCCTCTTCATAGCCCTCTTCAGTAATTTCTTTGGGTACTGTCTCTCAATCAGTTGTGTCATCAGTGCATTAGAGTTGTCAAAGTAGTCTTCTTTCTTCATGCAATTACGTTTAATACGTAAAAACTGACTGAAAGGCAGATTTTCGCGTAACATTCTCTGATGAAAACTGGAGAAGTGCAATGTGGTGTTTTTGTCGGTTTTCTTCTTATATAGGGTTGTGTATAGTTGACCAGCCTCGTGTCGTATCAATAGATCCAAGAAGTTCATCTCCTCTTTATTGTGGTTGACCGTAAATTGGATGTCTTTATTTCTATTGTTGATCCAGGTGACGAATTCCAAAAGTTGATCCAGTGCTCCTCGCCACAGAATAAAGACATCATCAATATAACGGTACCACATTTTAATGTGGCCGTCATATAGATTGTTGTTATAGACCCATCTGTCTTCGAACAGAGCCATAAACATTATGGCCATTTCAGGCGCGAAGGGACAACCCATTGCGGCTCCTTTGATTTGCAGGAATTGGATTCCATTAAAGGTGAAAAAGTTATATTTTAGACAAATTTCCGCCAGCTGCCGGATGAAAGAGGTAGGGACATTGTGTGGGCGTTCACGTTTGTCTAGGAAGAACTCAATAGCTTCTAGTCCTTGTTCCTGTGGGATGTTGGTATACAGACTAACGATGTCCAATGTGACTAGATGTTCCTCTTGTGCATCAAAGGGATGACCTTCCAATAAGTTGATGGCTTGCGTCGTGTCCTTGATATAGCTCATTGTGTCTCTCACCAAAGGTTTTAGAAAGGTATCTACATACTTTGCTGGTCTTTCGAGTATGGAATTGACTCCTGAAATTATTGGTCTTCCGGGAGGGTTTTCGATATCTTTGTGAACTTTTGGGAGGACATAAAGAAGAGGTGTTCTCGGATTATCATTGATCAGGTATAGTGCTTCTTTTTTTGATAGCCAACCCTCATCTTCTCCAATATTAACCAAGGAAATGAGTTTTTGTTTGATTAAATTCACAAAGTCCTCATCCGAACGTTTGTAGTGTTCCTCTTGGTTCAATTGGCGTTCTACTTCCGTTTCATATTTTTCGCGGGGAAGAATGACAATGGCCCCGCCCTTGTCCGCAGGCTTGATAATGATTTCCTCATTTTTCATGAGTACATCCAAGGCTGTTTTTTCATTTTTAGATAGGTTCCATTTAGTATAGATCTTCTTTTGGTCTAAATCACTCAGGTCTCTCATGACGTTTTTTTCAAAAGTGAGTTGCTCCACAGGCATCAATTCTGCCGCAGGAAAAAACGTCGAGGGATTTTTAAGTCCCGAGTAGTTGATGGTGGTTTCTTCTTCTTGATTGAGGAAGAAGATTTTCAAACGCATTTTCCGGAATAGTTGTAGTATCTCCAACTTCATTTGGCCGATATCAGGTCTTACCGTGGGTATGAATGATAGGCCTTTCTGGAGTAGTGTTGTTTCATCTTGTGACAGGGTGTAAGTTGATAGGTTGAAGATAGGGTTCTTTTTTTCTACCATCTGTACACTCTCCTCCGTGTTGTGATCTCTCCTTGATATTGTTGGGGTGGTGGAACTCGATTGTACCATTGTGTGGATCTTGTTCTTCCGGTTGGGCGTCTCTGGCCTCTCCCTAAAAAAGGTCTCGGTTGGAAAAACTGGCGTGGTTCGTTATCTCTATTGCTCGTTGAAGGTTCTGAGTCACTTGAGTCTCTCGAGTAGGAAGATGGGTCGGAGAAAGTTATATATTGTCTCCTACTTCTTCCACCATATGTACGAAGCATACCCACATTTGTCTGTTGTTTGTAATAGTCTTGTTCCAGATAAGGGTAAGTCTTTTTCTCGGAGAAGTTGTTAATATCTTTTTGCAATTTCGCTCTTTTGAAATCCTCTGTGTTCTTTTTGAAGGTCTCGTTTTCTTTTTCCAATTTTATCAGGAGTGCCTGAGCGTCCCGCACGGTAGTGTTATTTTTAAATTCTTCCTCCAGTTCTTTAATTAGATCTAGTTCCAGAAGGGAAAGGCGTTCTGCGGTCTTTATAGAATGGAACATCCAGTCCCTAGAGCATTTTGTACCAATGTGGCTGAAGCCTTCAATGTATTCGGGTTGGTCTACAAAAATTACTGGAACATTCTTTACTTGCAATCCTGCAGGTATGGTCCCTGCTCGTAAGTGCTCTAGCAGAACTTCTCCATGGAGGGCAGTCCGTACTTGTTTCTTCTTTAAACGGGTAATCTCTTCCAGGTCTGACTGTTGGCCTGGTGTCGCTTGATTGTTACTCAAGTTGAATTTAGAAGGTCTCTTCAAAAGTTCCTCGATTTCATCCTCTCCAATTGTTAAAGTTTTTAATTCGGACATTTGTAAGGAGACCGTAGGTTCAAGTCTCTATGGTACTGGGATAACTAATTCAGAGTCAATAGAAGTGTACGTGTAGTTGAAAGAAGGAGGAATGATTTAAAGTTGTACAGCACTGAACAGACCTTGATGAAAAAGATGAAATATAGTCCATGAATATTACATGTACAAGGTGGAAAATAAAAATCCACTTTAAGAAATCGACTTTTTGATTTATGGTGACAGAGGTATCATGTGTTGTTACTTGTAAAATGTTACAAAGCATTCCCCATTCGTCCTATGGGGCAAGATAGCCTTTCAATAGTGAAAAACAAAATTGACAGTACTTCACTATCAGGACATGTTACACACACCAGTACATGCCCTACCTTTCCCAAACACTGAACCCTGCCCAGGGGGTACCTTGGGCTACAATAGGGGTGCCCTATATGTAAGAAAAGGGAAGGTTAGGGCCTGGCAAGTGGGTTCACTTGCCAAGTCTCCATGGCAGTTAAAAAACTGCGCACAGGCACTGCAGTGGCAGGCCTGAGACAACTTTTCAGGTCTACTCATGTGGGCGGCGCAATCAGTGCTGCAGGCCTACTAGCAGCATTTGATTTACCAGCCCTGGCACACTCAGTGCACTTTACTAGGGATCTACTGGTAAATCAAATACGCAAATCATGGATAACCAATCACAATAACAATTTACATATAGAGCATATGCATTTTAGCACTGATCAGCAGAGTCCTATACCCAACAACAAGTCAGGAAAAATAGGAGGAAGAGGCAAAAAGTTTGGCGATAACACTGCAAAAAGGGCCATTTCCAACACAAACCCCTTCCAGCCTAAATCCAGGGTAGACCAATCAATTCCTCAATGGGCTTCCTTGCTTGGGGCGATAGAACCAGGAACCTGGCCTGAACAGCAGGGGTCTATTCCCCTTCTATGCCTTCCTGAACCCAGTTGGATCCCTCTATCCATGCTCTTGGGGCCCACTAGGCTAACCCATGGGGGATCCTTCTCCTCACCTGGGGACCCCATCTGTGCAGCGCCTAAACTTACTTTGCTCACAGATGTATACCAACAGGTAGACAGTAACTACATGGCCAACACAGTGGTGTGGCCCAGTCCACACCCAGAGTGTAAATGTAAATGTAAATTGATACTTGTATAGCGCACTACTCACCCGCAAGGGTCTCAAGGCGCTTGTACGAATACTGCTGTGGAACCCATCCTGGCTTTCCCTGTGAGGCGTCCACTCCTGGGCACCCCCAAGGTGGAGGCCAGGCATCCTTAGCGTTGTGGGGGCCGTTGTGGAGATTAAGCAAGCTATTGCCCAGAGTTGCAGAGTGGGACTCCATGATTGGAATGGCACCAAGGCGAGAATTATCAGGTCAGTGGAATTTTTTAGCCCAAGACCCGCCGAGGCGGGGAATTGAACCCTGGTCCCGGGCTAGACCTCTGCATGAGGGTCTGCCGCTCTAATCATTGAGCCACACTTCTCCACAGTGTGACTGCTGCCCCCCTCCCAGGGGCAAGTCTGTCCACCAGGACATCCAGCCACAGTGGCCACTGACAGCTGTCAGTGATGAGAACCAGACCTCATACATTTCAGGCCTCTCTGACATATGTGACATCAGAAAGTGGGGGGCAGTAACCCCAGGTACCTGGTACCTGTTCTCCACTTTCCCTCCTGCCAAGTTACGTATGCCATCCTGACATTGGCCCACCAGTCAAGGGTCTGTACCCTGCAGTTGGACAAGAAACTGAGGTGGGCTCTCCCATATTCTGTCTTCCTCCTTGGGGCTCTTCAACCTTCTACCTGGAGTGGTACCCCCAGAAGACAACTTGGTGGGGGCACTGTTAGCAGTCGCCCCTTCTTCCAGGTCAGGGGAGACACCCTGAACCTGGTCCTCCAACCCAGAGTCTGTACCCTTAGACTGGACCTTTGCCTGGCAACTCAGTACACCCCCCATGGTGCAGTTCTCCAGCCTCTTGTCCACTTGCTAGAGTATGACGACCCACCAGGCCAGAAGTGGCCTCATCAGGGTCAGTCCCGGAGTGCTATGACCTCAGAGCTGGCAACCCCTGACCCACTGGTCCTCTGGTGGGATGCTTGTTACAGCAGTCCCCCCTAGTCCGCCTGATGCTTTGGGATCCCCCTCAGGAAATGGCCTCCCTGTACAGACTAGGCCTCCCTCCTGGTATTCCCTTTTGTAACCAACCAAGTCCTGAGACTGGGTTTTCGATACCTTGGGACTACCACTACACTGGGACCTATCTGGGCTACCACAAACCTCCCCTATCTCACTTGGTTGGGGAAAACCTGAGCCACACCCTTCAGGATCACTAACAAAAGCTTCTTCAGACTGTCTGGAATCCACCAAAAGGTCTGCCTCCAGTGCAAGTTCCCTGGGGTCAGAGAACTCACACTCCACCGGCTGTTGGCATAGCTCAGTGTTAGACTTGGCCGTTTTTGCAGGGTCATCCCTGAACTTTTTACCTTCCTCTTGTTATTGTTTCTGACCTGGTGTTGATGGTTTTAGGACTCTGGGCACTTTATCACTGCTGTCCAGTGGTAAAGTGCATGTGCTCTCTATGTTAAACGTGGTAGGATTGGTCTATACCTGTTTGGCATATTTAATTTACATATCAGTCCCTTGTAAAGTGGTATCTCGTACCCAGTAAATTAAATGCTACTGGTGGGCTTGCAGCACTGCTTGTGCCAACCACCAAAGTAGCCTTTCAAACCTGTCTAAGGCATCTTCTATTGCAGGGCCTACACGCTCAGTTTACTGCAACTGTGACGGGGCACATAAAGTGGGTGCCTCGTCTGCGACTCCCCTTTTACTACATATAAGTCACCTCTAAGGGAGGTCCTAGCTAGCCCTCTGGGCAGGGTGCTCTGTAGGTAAAAGGTAGGACATGTACCTTAACTGTGTGGCATGTCCTGGTAGGGACAAACAGCCTATTTGGTTTCTCACTGCTGTGATGCTGCCCTCTCATAGGAATGCATTGGGGAATCCCTGAGATATGTTTCAGTGGTAATTCCTGATATGAGAGGAGTAGCATAATCAAGTTTGGTATGTTTGAAATAGTGGTAATAAATGCTGTGTAATGGTGTTCGCAGATTTATTATCACTATTTTAAAATTGTCACTTTTAGAAGTGGGCATTTCTGTGTGCTATGTGTCTTTGTGCCTACCTGTTGTGTATTGATAGTCTGGCTCTGGAGTTACCGGGGCTGGGGAGGTGCAGTGGCTCCAGAGGGGCTGGGTGAGTCAGCGCTAGGCTGAATAGGCCGATCTGCACTGGGAGTAGTGGGAGGAGTAGTACCTGGGCTTGAATAGGACTGTGCCTGCCTTACACAATGCTGGCTTTGACCCTGTGTAGTGTGTCTGGGGCCAGAGCGTAAACTAACTAAGGAGGTTGTTGTGCACTGAAAATAAAAATGTTAAGTGCCCCTCAGAACTGGTTTAGACTGGGTACGAAGCCCTGTGCCAGGGTAGAACAATGACATGCATGAGTATAAGTATTGGGGCTGTGACCCCATGAAAGTGTGCTCACGATGGACTGAAGCTGAATTGCTGCCAGAGGACGTCTGGACTCCAGGAGATACCTCCGCCAGGGACTACCTGCTACCTACTGGGGAGCTGAGAGGACAGCCCCTCTGCTAGGGGAGCTTGCGTGCTGACCTGCCTGGGCCCTGTCCTCTGCCCTTGCCAACTCCTGGGGAGGAGTGCAGCCTGCTCCCTGACTGTGTCTGGCAGTCGGAGACAGGCTGCGCACTGTGTTTCCCCCTACCCCATGAGGAGGTGTCCGTCAGCACGGCGCAAGGAGCTCTACTATCTTCAAGGTGCGGTGACTACAACCCAGAAGCGTGTGGGGCACTCTCAAGATTTAAAGCTTTCGGTTTTACAGTGGAGAGCTGAAAACTGACGGAGACTTCGCTCCGTATCTGTGCCCGTGAACTGGAAGTCAGGCAGGAAGAGCCTGATCGTGGGCGGGGCCGGCCAGAGAAAGAAAGCCGGAGCAGGAAGCCAGGAGGAGGTGCACTCTGTGTGTGGCGGGGCTCCCGTAACCACAAGGAGAGCCCCGCGTGCAGCCGGAGCCTGCTTGTGGGCAGGGCCGGTAGCCTGAAGTGGGACTGGAGCCCTGTGGGCTCCTAGTGCAGACAAGAGGAGGGTCGGCTCACCAGGACGGGACCGAGGCAACCCCGTGAGGAACCTGCTAACCTGGTTCATACAGAGCCTTGTGGGATCCACCCTTCAACTCCCACCCCACCTGGAAGAGGAGACCGGGTGAGTGCCATTGTCCCAAGTTGCACTGTTTGGGGGCACATTTGCTGGAAACCTCTCAAGGTCTCGGAAGGGAGGTACCTCTTTCTACAGGAACGAACCGCCTGGTTGTCTCTTGGGCCGAGGTGCCCTTGGCGGTCCTTATGTAGGTGTTGTTGTAGCACCAATGCAATCCCCATATTAGTGTACATGTGTCGCAGTTACACGCTGGCCGGATGTTGGGGGACACTGTTTTGTTTACCTAATAATACCAGGCTGCCCATGAGAGTTCCAGGAAGCGGCATTTATGTATATGCTATGCCCTGATGTGGGTACAGCAGGTGTCATACTGTGCAGGCATGTTTTACTGTCTTGCTGATATAGCGGTAGTATCATATGGTGCAGTTTTATCCCTAAGAGGGGCATGATATGTTTATGGACTATGCACTGCACTACTGGTGATTACGGTGCCCTAATGATGGGGTTTATGCCTAATGCTTCTTACTAGGATGCCCTGATGATTAGGATATATGCCTAATATCTGTATGCGCATTGTTTTAAGCGGCTGTGATGTTCATACCTCATGATTTATGCAGAATGTGTTTATGCTAAGTACAGTGTTTACCAGTATTTACTTGTTGCTTTGCTAACTGTGCATTCTAATGGTTATGACAGAGGCCCGATTGGCTCTGTCATGTATATAATCCCTATAAAATAATACCTAGAGCCAGATGGCACAGTGTATATACGTGATTACGTTCTAAGGTCTTTTATGAGTAATACAAAGGCTATTTGTTTATATAACCTTGTGTGGAGTTTCTTTTGTGGTGTGCCTAGTGTGTCGCTGCTCTGTGTGTGTGTTGCGCTAACGCTTTACACATTGCCTCTGGGATAAGCCTGACTGCTCTGTCAAGCTACCAAGGGGGTGAGCAGGGGTTATCTTTAGTGTGTAACTCCCTTGCCCCCTGACTAGAGTGGTGGTTTCTGCCTGGCTTAGGCACATGCCATAGCCAACCAGAAATCCCATTTCTAATACTCTGGAAAACAGGGACTTAAAATATGCTCTCCAACAATTTTTTCATATAGCCCCGCACATGTGATAACCAAGCAACCCTTTGCGTCACCATTCAGTGCCTCACACAAGTACTCCACACCACTCTCTAGAGATTGTCTGACTGTCTCTGTCACCCAACCCACACTCTTCTGGGCGGTCTCCACACTCACACACCAAGGCTTCGACCATGGGGGAACCCCTCTCCCTGTACCTCTCATCTAGAGTCAGTAGAGTGTGCCTCCCATCAGTAGAAATGTGATCCCATGTGTCAGTTCCCCAATCCACTTCAGGGACATTGCACACCACTGGAGCTACCTCATAAACCTGAACCCTCTGGTATATGTTAACCCCCTCCTTCAAGTCAGGCAACACATCTCTGGGTGTGCTTACTTCTCCTTTAACATTAGACACTACATTTGTGTTGCCACCATCTGAGTTGGACTCCACCTCCAACCCAGCCAAGCTCACTTCATGAGCTGCACACATTTCTTTTTGCTTGGTTGAGACACTCAGGGCCTCAAGCCTCTCAAACTCCTCATTGAATGCTCTCATTCTCAGCTCATATGCCAAGATCAATTTATTTCCTTCCAAGGCATAAGCTCTCCTGCTCTCCTCTGCCTTTGCGTTGATTTCCATTTTCATCTGCTCTATTTTGATCCTCAGGACTTCAAGCTCCTGCTCTCTGACCCTTTGGTTCTCCTCCAGTTCTTCTGGGGAAAAACTGCTAGAAGAATGATTGCTGCCAACCCTAGAGGCTGCTCTTCCCATAGGCAGATCCTGTGATCTGAAACTTTCCCTTGTGCATCCACACCCACTTCTGCATCCTCTGCCTCACCAGCCTCTCTGTCCTCCCACCAGTCCCTTAAGGCCTCCTGTAGCTCCTCCTTCCTGGAGCTGCTCTTCATGGGACAACCAAAGCTCCTGCAAAACTGCTTGAGTTGACCTTCTTTGTAACTTCCTCAAACTTCAATATCAAACTCCAGTTCTGCAACATCACTTGCTGGTTTACCCTTTTGAGACATGGTGCGTGGATACTTCAAGGGTCAGATCAAAAATAGAACCAAAACAAAACACATTATGTGATTATGTGATTGCGTAGTGGTCTGCACTAAACTAGTGAGGTACACCAATCACTGTGGGTCAAGTACAAATACAGGTTCAAAATCCTCACCGCTGACCACCAATGTTAGAAACGGGGGTCTCTAGTTGGCAGAGGTAGGTACCTTTGTCCTAATAGGGACCCTTGCCTCTAGTCAGTGTTAGGGGAATACACACTCTAGATAGCCCCTGCTCACCCCCTAGGTAGCTTGGCACGAACAGACAGGCTTAACCCAAAGGCAATGTGTAAAGTATTTGTACCAACAGTCACAATAACACAGTGAAAACACCACAAAAGGATACCACACGGTTTAGAAAAATACAATATCTTTATCTAAACTAAACAAGACCAAATTACAACATACACAGTTAAAAATATGACTTTAAAAAGGTTTCAAGACATTGTACCATAGAAAGCTATAGATGCGTGACTTTTCACCAAAGTACCTGTAGATGCGTCAAAGTTCTGAAGCCAAAAGCCGCAGCGTCATAAAACAAAGAGTTGCGACATTCCTGAGACCTTGCGGTGGTGATATGACAGTCCCGCTGCACATAGAGGAAGGGTTGCATCGAATCGGGTCTATATGGGGAGTGATGCATCGATTCTTCATGATGGTTCCGGTCATTGGGTGATGCGTCGGAAGAACTTGCCACACAGGTCTGATGCGCGGAAATCCGGGATGCGTCGGCGAACGATGTGGCGGCGGTGAGTGACGATGAGATAGTACTCTTCAGCCGCGATCCCTCGATGCGTTGATTCTTGCAGTGGCGACAGGCACTGTGACTGTTTTTGCAGCGGCATGGCGATGCGTGGAAATTCTTCTAGTGCCGCAGATATGCGTCGAGAAATCAGCCGCAATAAGAGCGATGCGTTGATTTTAGCAGTTCTTCATGTTTCTTCTTTCTTCCAGCTCCCAAACAGCAGTGATATTCTCCAGAGGCCCAAAACTGGCATAGGCACCTCTTGGCAGGCTAGAACTCACAGCAGCGGAGTTCAGGGATGCTGGGGATGAAGTCTTTGTGTCCCTGACACTTCAGAACAAGAGGCCAGCTCTCTTAATGCCCTTGGAGATCTCCTTCAAGCAGGGGACATAACACACAGCAAAGTCCTTCTCCTTTCCTTGGCAGAAACAGCAACTGCAGGCCAACCCCAGACACACAGCAAGGGCAGTACTTCACCTCAGTCTCTCCAGCTCTTCTCCTTGGCAAAGGTTCCTCTTGAATTCCAGGAATGATCTAAAGTGTGGGGTTTTGGGTCTGATACTTATACTCCAAAATGTCTTTGTTCTCTTTGTGCAAGGGGCTCTGAGACCAGTTCAAACCAGTTCTGGGGAGCACTCTGCAAGTGCACAAAACATCCATTGTCAGTGTGAGCTTTGGCTCCAGACACACCACAGGGGAGCGGAGTCAGCCTTGTGGAAGTCAGACACAGCCCTATTCAGGTACAGGTGCTACTCCTCCCACCACTCCAAATGCAGATCAGGCCTATTCAGCTCAGTGCTGACTCATCCAGACTCCTAGAGCCACTGCACCGCCCAAGGCCCTGTCACTCCAAAGCCAGACAGTCAATCCACAAACAGGCAGAGACACACAGGATTGTTGAACAAGAAAATAGCTACTTTCTAAAAGTGGTATTTTCAAACACACAATTTAAAAACCATCTTTACTAAACAATGTGTTATTGAATCCTGAGTTCAGGGATACCAAACTCAATTTTTCTATCTTATCCCTATGGGAAGATATGCTTGTAAAATGTTACAAAGCATTACACGTTCTGTCCTATGGGGCAAGAAACCCTTTCAATAGTGAAATACAAAATTGGCAGTACTTCACTATCAGGACATGTTACACACACCAGTACATGTCCTACCTTTCACATACACTACACCCTGCCCAGGGGGTACCTCAGGGCTACAACAGTGGTGCCATATATGTAAGAAAAGGGAAGGTTAGGGCCTGGCAATTGGGTTCACTTGCCAAGTCGCCATGGCGGTGCACAGGCACCGCAGTGACAGACCTGAGACATCTTTTCGGGGCTACTCATGTGGGTGGCATAATCAGTGCTGCAGGCCCACTAGTAGCATTTGATTTACCATCCCTGGCACACTCAGTGCACTTTACTAGGGATTTACTGGTAAATCAAATACGCCAATCATGGATAACTAATCACAATAACAATTTACACAGAGAGCATATGCACTTTAGCACTTTTCAGCAGTGTGAAAGTGCCCAGAGTCCTATAGCCAACAACAAGAGGTGAGGAAAAAATAGGAGGAAGCAGCAAATAGTTTGGGCATAACCCTGCAAAAAGGGCTATTTCTAACAGGTTTGATCCTCACCAGCAGCAAATATTGCAGGTGGGCTCTCCACAAGCTCTTTTTGGTAGCTTTGAACTACTGAAAAATTAACCGAGGCGAGCACTGTCAAGTTCCTAGCTAAGTCCATTTTTATATTAAGGGTCTCTGTCGCATATAATTCTTTAGTGGATGAGGTTTAATTTATTTATATGTAACCTTCCTAAAACAAGATTAAAAATAAGACTGATGTGCTATTTGGACCCTTCTGTATCATCTATATCACTATGTCCTCCCTAGGTGCGCAATAATACAGGGCCATATGTCAGAATTATGAGACCCTAACTGCTCTTTCTATAATATATGTTCATCCTCCGCTAATTGTGCAAGAAAGAGTGAAACAAGTTTAGGCCTGTTCCCATTGTAATCAAGACAACTTGAAAGCATTTGTAGAGACAGGTGAAGTAGGGTGGTATGACACAAATAATACACTTTGAAGCAAGTGAATTCACACATAGAGGTGGAGACAAGAATCAATATCTTCAACGCTCTAAGAACCTTTATGGTCCATGTCCCAAAACACACAATCACTAGTGAAGCACATAATGCATGATGGGTCAAATCTTTTCCACACTTCATTCACAAAGTTGCAGTTCTAATTGGTTCTTCAATTGCACAAGGGTGGTGAGGGCACAGTTTACCTGAAGAAATTGGCAAGGTCTGTGCGATATCAATCATGAAAAAATGGTTGTGTCAAGTTGATTCTGGGTAAGTTAAATACCTGTGTCAAATGTCCTTCCCAGTTACCTGGTAAATGCTCCCTAATGCGGATTCCTGGTCTGAGAATATAGTGAATATATATAGTCAGTGTCCCACAGTGGGGTAGCCAGCACATTCCATGATGCTGTCAAGCTAAAACCTACATGGTTCACATAGGCTCTGCATATAACACTGTAGAAGCCCAAGAGAGAGTTGTTGCAACACAACTTTGACGATATGACAGGATTGCAGTTCATAGGTACAGAAGACAGTTCAGTGACCCAATAGAGACCCCACAATCCAAAGAAATATTATCTGCTCTCCTTATCTATAACTAAACTGAGACTTCTGAATGTAGCGTTGGGAGATGTTGAATAATTCCAAGAATGAAAGTAAAGTCTTTGGGGCAATGCTGCAGAAGGAATTCCAAGATGGGCCACAGACTGAAAAATTCAACAAAGAAATTCTCAATATCTGGCTTGAAGATAATCATGTCTGTAAAGCCAGAACTACTGGTGAAGACATGTGCCTTATAAGAGGTACAATGGTGAAAAGCAGAGGCTTCCTCTCATCAACAGGGAGAAAAGCCAAGCTCTGTGTGTGGCTTTTATAGACTTGGGACCCTTGAATCCTGCAATAGAACTTTGAATTGCAGTATCCATTAATCCTGTGGGAGATCCTCAAATCCTTGGACCCTTGAATCCTGCAGCAGACGCTTGTATATCACTGTAGTCATTCACTCAGATGTGTTCAGTGGTTAAATCTTTGGTGGTGCCCTCACGGGGACGGATTGACTGTGCTAGCGATGAGGGATAAGAACCACATCATTAAGTCCTATTGTATCCATGGAAAGGAAGAAGATTCATATTCGTTCAATGAATGAGAAAGTGTGAGTGTACACAGTTTGGTCTTTGTCGGTGGATACTTCATTGAATAAAGTCCACTTGAAATCATTTATGAGAGTCTCCTATTGATAAAGTGGGTAACCAGTTTAGTTGTTAAGTCTGACACACCTAAAACAGTTTTATGTTCTAGCATATAGCTCCTTGACTTTCTTGTGATCGTCCCAATGTCTTTTACTTTACAAAGAACACTGTAGAAGCTAAATTACATTTTGGCTATTGCTATTAGTGTGCTTTTCCGTAGACATTGCATTCTAAGACATAAGAAAGTGTTGGTATATTCCCTCTGTTAGAAACATGACACATACCATAATGGAAAATGCTCTTTGATGGGTGGAAGGTCCCATAGGTTGTGTTGTTGAACTGTATTGTAGTATTATTTAGAGACAAAAGAACCCAATGGGATTGGTCAGGGACCATGGGTATCAGTTTGTTGTGAACACTGCGGTCCCTCACAAGGACAATGAGAAAGAAGTAATGAATAAAGAAATACAATTGGATCTATATTGTGCTATCAAGCCAGACAGGAATCCTTTAAAGTAACAAAAAATCTTATTAGGACAAACAATGAGGTGGGAACAAAGTATTGTGTAGAGTGAGATACGAACAAAACATAAAAGGCTCAGGCAAAGCTAGGTGCTTGCAACAATGTCAACAATTCAAGAAGCACAAATGAAGGACAACACCATTACACATTGGAAAATAATAATAATAATCTTTGTGCTAGGGTGTCAAGGAGTTGACGCTGTTTCGGTCATTAAATAGAATTGAGGATCATTATCAGGACATTAAGTTACATGCCTGAGTGATTACTCACTGCATGGTAGGGATGGTCTGCAGTGCAGTGAAATCGAATGTGTAGATATTCTTATACGCAAGAAGTAAGGGGAGATTTGCATCAATATGCAGGGATCTACGAGGAGAGGTGGAATCCAGTCACTCGTGCAGGCGTTCGATTGGGAATGCCATCAATCGGCTACTGTGGAGGTGTGTACTACGAGCACCCTGCCTTAGTTTGTTCAGGGATTCTCTCTCAGACAATGGAATATTATATGGTGTGAATGATCTAGTGGTCCTGAGGGTACTAATGTCTTCAAGGATAGCCTTTTCAAATGCAAGTAACTCAGATGGCTTCATGGCTTTGGGAGAACATGCTGGTCTTAGAAGTGATGCTGAAGGGATTGAGTGTGTGCCCCTGTCAGAGAAGAAATGTTTTAATCTCACTAGCCTGAAATCTCTGTGAAGTTCTGATTGAACTTTAAATAAATCTGTCTTTTCACTAATCACAAAGGAAAGACCTTTACTCAAAAGGGAGAACTCATCCATACTAACTATAGTTTAAAGATGGGAAATCATTGTGTGGAGTTTGAGGTGGTGATAAAAAACAAGTTATGTGCTTATTCTCCTCATACTACTCCAACCATACTGGGCCCTTTACAATTAGACAATCTACAGCACTCCCATTTACCAAAGATCCTCTGAAAAAGCTTTCTCCACTGATTGGAGGGGTGGAAATGATGGTGTCAAAACTCCACATTAGCTGTGCAATGAGGGCAATTAATTGACAGCCAACACACAAATTAGTTATCAAATGTAAGTACATTACCCTCTAAACTATGCTATAGAAATAAAGAATCACAACTGGAAGACCCAGCCTCCTCAAGTAGCTAAGTCAAACTTGAATCATACAAACCAATAGCTCTGCTATTGCAACAGGACATAGGAGAAGCAGAACTTCTCTCATTTTCTGTTCAGTTAAAGCTCACTTTTCCCCCATACAAAGCATCTAAAAAACCATAAACATAGCGCAGTTTAGAAGGAAGAACTGACAAGACTTAATAACTGACTCAGACTGAGAATTTATTTGGTTATTGTATTAAAGACTCAGATTTTATAGCAACAAGCAATCTTTTAAGGATTTAACTTCTTAAGAATATCACAGCTTTAATATAAAGGCCACATATTAAGGAGAAGCTCACGTACAGTTGTCATAAAATCAAAATACAGAGCTACCAGGTCCATCTACCTTTGAGGGCAGAAGGACAGTCAGTTCACCTAAGACCTCAGATCCTATACAGGAAAAGGAAAAGGTCCTCATTTAAAGTCCTTTAGGAGTGAGTCCATTAGCATACAGCTTAAAGAAATAAAAGAAATAAAAATAAAAATGGTTCTGCACAGAAAGTCTCAGTCCATCAATTACCAACTGTACCAAAAGAAAAGATTGTTCAAAATTGATCAGCAGAGCAGCCGGATCTCCAACAGGAAAATCAGAATGGTGGGTGCCTCTTCTTTGGAGTTTCTTCTTTTATAAAGTCTTTTTAGCAATGTCTATTAGTGTGGCATCACACCACCACTGAATGACCATCACATGTAAGTGTCCTCATAGACCAACATGGAGCTCTAGCAATATCAAGATAGTTTCCCATGCTAGTCATGGGAAACCAAAGTTTTGTGAATCTACACAGGCCTTGTATTAATAAAAGAAACAAAGTATTTGTGCATTGCAATAGCTGAAATTTGATTCCTAGAGGAATAATTCACTGTGAACATTGAAGAAACATTGAAAAATGTCAGGGTGTACACATGTACGGGACTAATCAGCACATTTTACTCTTAGTAAATGGCCCATTATATTCAACTGGGGGGAAGGTCAGCACTAGAGGAAAGAATTTCGAAAAGGGCTTTAAGTTAGCATTGCACATTTATATGAAAAACATTTTAAATCAAATAGGAAATAAAATGTAATACAGTTAATTAAAAATAAGAAGAACTTATACACATTCACCAAATATTATTGCATGAAAATAGATAGCATTAGAAATACCCTACTACCACAACATTTCACAAAATTGACATAAACATACAATTTTATATATGCATGCTATAAAAGTTATGTGCTTGTTTTCATTATTCTCTAATATCATTTTGAAAGTGTTCATGATTATACCTACTTTGTACACATATTTTCACTGACATTTCTAAAAGGTGCATTTTAACAAAAAACATTAAAACACCAAGCCACTTAAAGCAACTTTACTACATCAATCAACATTAATAAACGACATTCTCATCAGAAATTCTCATTAATGGAACTTGTTTATATGTATCTGTTTTAATTTGTATGTGTTTTCTTCAACTAATGTTTAAAAGCAGGCTTTTATGGAGCTCCTACTACACTTGTCTCTTTCTCATGTGTCACTGTGTCTAACGTGTTCAAAGTGTACTTTCAGCTTCTTTGTTTTCTGTTCAGAAATGGGTAGTGTATTATGATTTCTCCAATCATGCTGCATCAGGCCTTCCTCTGAGGGTGAGTCAAGCCATCACCTTATCAACCACATCAGATTTTGGCACAGATTATGGGTGTGTTGTCCACAACCACTTTCTTCTACTCTCTTCTATGTCTATTAATCCCTTCCATGCGTCGGACGGCCGGGAGCTGTCTGACGCCATACTGCTTGTGTGTGTCAGACGGTTCCTGGCCATACGCACACATGGCACTTGAAATTCCTCTGGTGAGGGGCCCTAGAGTGATTTCCTTTCCCATAAACAGCCTCAGGAGCTGGGGAAGAGCTTTCCCATCTCCCAAGGCTGTTCATTTTTTTCACTGAAATGACGATCAGCACGCATGTCACAATGAGGCCATTTCAGTGAACCAAAACTGAAATGAGCGGATCGGTTTATTCCAGTTTCACTGCCTCAGTGGTTAGGGGGCCCCCTGAGCACCGAGGGATGCACCAACTAGGCACAAGAGAGGGGGCATTTCTTTGCCCATATTCAGTCTTTCTGCAACAGCCCAGAGGGAGCAGGAAGCACACTATACACCACAGATTTTGTTATATGTAAATATAGGGGTGAGGGCTGCCCAAAATGGGCACTTCTATACCCCACCCTCCCCAAAGAAACTGGAAAGTCTTTCTGCCCCCCTGAGGCAAATGGGGAATATCTCCCCAATGTGCCCCACCTAAGGGGGGCAGAAAGCCCACTAGACGCCAGGTATTTATTTTTCTTTGATTTAAAAGATGGGTGGGGGCTGTCCCCACCCAAATCTATTTCCATACAGTCTTTCTGCCCCTCCGGGAGACAGATGGAGGCAATAGCCCCTGATTATCCCCCCGGGGGCTGAAAGTACACTAGACACAGTGGATTAATTTTACATATGTAAGGGTGGGAGCTTCCCAAAATGGAAAAGCCAATGCCCCAATCCCCCTAAAATTACACAGTCTTTCTGTCCTCCCAGGAGGCAGATGGGGCAATAGCCCCCAATCTGCTGCCTGGGGGGCAGAAGGCACAATAGCCAACAGGGATTTATTTATTTCATGTATATAGAAGTGGGGGCTGCCCAAAATGGCCATGCCACTGCACCCAAATACTCAACAGTTGTTCTCCCCCCCCCAGAAGGCAGGTAGGGGCAATAGCCAAGGATCTGCCCCTAGGGGGGGGGGAGGCAGTAAGCTCACTAGGCACCAGGGATTATGTTTCTTTTTATACGTAGGGGTGGGGGCTGCCCAAAATGGCCATGCCAATGCCCCCACCTCCCAAACGAATTGCCACAGTCTTTCTGCCCCCCCGGGAGGCAGATGGTGCAATAGCCCTATATCTGCTCTGCGGGCGGGGGAAAATGCCCACTAGGCACCAGGATTGATGAATGAAAAAAGAACAATTGATGGACAGAATGCAGAACAATGTCATACATTCACCCCAGTCCAGAGATCTGGGCCTAAATCCATTCTTTTTTTGCTCACCCTGCCATTCCAGTTTGGACCCAGCCATATGCAAATCAGTCTTAACCCTGCGCCCAATGGGAACAGTCCAGCCCGACCTGCCAGGCCAGGTCCTCCCTGGACTGGAAACAATCATCCTAGGACTGGTTTCAGGCTTTCAGCCCTCATCAGCCAGGACAGCTTGACTCCAGTGGCATGGAGAGCACATGACCCACGTATGGACATACCCGTCCCACTCGGGGTGACAAATGCAAGAAGAACAATTGATGGACAGAATGCAGAACAATGTCATACATTCACCCCAGTACAGAGATCTGGGCCTAAATCCATCATTTTTTTGCTCACCATGCCATTCCAGTTTGGACCCAGCCATAATCAAATCAGTCTTGTCCCTGTGCCCAATGGGAACAGTGCATCCAGAACTGCCCAGCCAGGTCCTCCGGGACTGGAAACAAGCATCCTAGGACCGGTTTCAGGCATTCAGCCCTCATCAGCCAGGATAGCTTGACTCCAGTGGCATGCGGAGCACGGGATCCACATCTGGGCATACCTGTCCCACTCGGGGTGACAAATGCAAAAAGAACAATTGATGGACAGAATTGCAGTAGAGCAGTGTCGGCAATCAATGAGATAGGATTTCCATCCACTTCTCCATTTACATAGGGACCACTCTGGTCTACCTCTAGGGCTGCATCAAGCATGCATTCCCCCTCCCCTGTCACGTGGCCCATAAGGACATTGTCATTTTTCACTAACTTATCATGAGCATGTTGCATGTTGGCTGCTGCTTTTGCACATGTTACTATACGTCTTTATTTTTTACAATATTTCAATGACTACTTTCACATGAGAACGCATCACAGTGTTCACAACCTTATTTCATCTTAGGATATTTTATTGGCGGAGGTTGACTGGCCTCCCCCATTTGTTCTAGCTTCTTCTAGAGGGGATAATGTTATTCTCCCGAGTTTTTCCCGAACGTGAGTACGAGATGGAGTGGGCATTACCCTTGCTCTGTCTGTTTATTATACTCAGGTGGGTTGGGATAAAGAATCGCCAGAACATGAAATTCCTTTGTGCTCTACACCACAGCCCCAACCCCAATACCCAATTAAGTGTGAGGTGAAAGCATTCATTAGTGAGATTCTTGCCCAGTTGGAATATCAGGTTCTCATTGAACCCTGTGTTTCGTCCATGAATAATCCTCTTTTTCTGATATTAAAACCGGACGGGTAATATCATATGATTTTGTATTACCGTCATTTAAACAGTCATGTTCGTACCTTTGCTGACCAGAACACCCACAGCTCTGCGTTGGTTGATAACCTTGTTAGTAAAAAGTATAAATGACTCTTGATATATATAATGGTTCTTAAAGTCACAATTGGCTCCTGAGAGCCTTGACTTGACAGCATTCAGCACCCTCTGCAATCACAAAAGGTATACACGCTTGCCTATGCTTCTGCGGCAGGTTGGTTTTACATGAAATTGACCCTGATGCCTTCTCATACATCGATGACATTTATTTGACGGATGATGAATTGATACCGCATCTTGAGGGGGTGGACTGCATCATAATGTCTTTTGCTGACTTGGGTAACAAATTTAACTTTGCCAAGTCACACATTGCCTTTTTGGCAGTCCTCTTTTTAGGATATGAACTTAACAATGAAGGTCAGGGTTTAGCCCCCCACTTTCTGGGGAAATGTGCTCAATTGCACCCTCCTTCTACATTGAAACATTACAATCTTTCCTGTTTTTTTTAAACTTCGGGAGGACATACATTCCTGATTATGCGTAGCGTATCAAACTCTATAATCGATAAAACCTACTTACTCGGCTTCCTGTTGGATTATGGAATACACTGCGATTCTTCGGTCTCTGCAGTCTGATCAGCTTGTGACCAACTTCTTGTTAACACAAGACAACTATACAAATTTGGTGAAAAGGATCCAGCCACAACACACTAGAGATCCCGGCCAGGAGAGGAAGGAGGGTAGCACAGTAATGAATCGTAGCAATAAGGAGCCAAATAACAGGGGGGCGGAACAAACTGAGTGTAGCAAATCATTACTAACTGCAGCTAATACGGGCAACACTGGTAATAAGAATTTGAGTGGGGAAAACCAGGATCATTCAGGCAGTCGACCCGAGATTACAGACAATGGCCTGACACACAGGGAATACACGAGGCACTGCGGGACAGACCGCACAGATTGCATCCAGGCCACTCCAGGGCTCCAGACATTAGACCTACCCCCGGCCTCCTGTCCTTATTCAGTGGTGCTCGTAGGAGTCCCTGGACTGAGCAAGGGAGCTGAGGAATCGACTAGTGCCCTGATTAACAAGGTAGCGCACTGGATCAATAATAATATACCATTCAATAGATTCCAGCACGACCACATCCTTATGGCGAGGAGGGTAGCCTGGATTGGTGGTGGTGAGAAAAAGTTCCCTGGCGACTGTATTATTGTAAATTTAAGATTCCCGGGACTAGTAAAAGAACTCCTAGATAACCGGCACAGGGAGAGTAAGAGAGGTTCGTGTGTAAGGATGCTCCCTTTGTACTATTTTTACAGGGATAGTGCCCTTGATTCCGGGCAGACCTGGCAAGGGCCAAGAATAGCCATGAAAAGTAGACTGGATAACATACGCTTGGCCCCAAATAGATTTGCAATGCTCACTGATCACTCTGCCATGGACGAACAGGACTGACTGGGAAATGTAGTGAGTACAGGGGTGGAGAGAGTACATGATGCTGCAAGAAACCAGGGAACAATAAGTAAAAAAGGAACTAATAACCAGGATGTTAACGTTGGTATACTTACTGGACAGGATAGGGTGATGGGAGATACACCTTCAGAAGAAATTAGTAGGGAAATAAACTTAACACAAAGGAGGCCCAGAGATAGAATTTGTGGTAGGGCTCGTACAACCTTTGAGCTCAGGCTGCTGTCCTGGAACATTGCGGGACTCGCATCTAAAGTTGCAAATCAGGAATGGCAATGTTTTATTAAAGAATACAAAATTATTTGCCTGCAGGAAACATGGGAAACGGACTGCAGTGGCCTGTTTCTGGAGGGTTATAAATTGTTTTTTGTCCTAGCCCGTAAATCGCCTATGGGTCGAGCCAAGGGAGGCCTAATTATGTATGCGGCATTGACGCTGCAAGGAAGTTGGCAAGACCTAGGATGGGATTCTGTATGCCTCCAGGGCATAAGATACGTTGCAAAGGGCCTTAAGGTCATTTTTATAAATTTTTACAATGCAGGACAATCGTTGTCAAATTTGGCGGAGTTAGACCAAAGACTAACTGGGTTAAATGAGGTGGGGGACCCCAGTGCCCGGTTAATTTTAATGGGGGACTTTAACACTCACCCGTGTCCATACCTGAAATGGGAAGGAGGCTCATGGGATGCTTGCCCCTCTACAAAAGGATGGCACGCAGAGCACTCCAGAGAAGGTATGGCATTAGGCACAATTTTAGGCAAATTGGCATTAACTCACACAATGGACCTAGTCGCGGATGGATCACCAGATTTAATGACGCCATCGTTCATGGGGCGGGGCTGTGATTCCATCATCAACTATATCTTTGTGTCTCATTTCACTTTTCGATAGTCCCCAGTACATTTAGTGACCATAATCCCCTGGAATTAATAATAGAGATCCCAGAGTGGTGTGCCAAAACAGATAAAAGGATCACCGGGGGAGAATACAAAGCAATGGATCAGGGCAGGAGAATCACATGGTGTAAGATTGATGGGCTAGCATTACACAGAGCGCTCTTGGCAGACAATGATAGCCATATGTGGAAATGCTTAGATAGTAGTATTGAGGGGAGCGACCTGATTACAGCATTTGAGGGCACCGCCCAACACATTGATAGCCTCTTAAGGCGTAAGATGAAAAAGCAGACCAATCTCTGCCCGAGATGGTTTGATGAGGAATGCTCGAAGGCCCACAGAAATTTGAAGCAGGCACTCAAAATAGTCCCAAGGGATAGTGGTACGATCATGGAATGCAGGAAACAATACAAAAAGGCCATTAATAGAAGGAAGCATTGCCTTCATTCTCAAGCTTGGGAGTCACTAAAAGAAGCAGCGGAGCATCGTGACATGACAAGCTTTTGGAAAACAATAAATGACCCATGTTTCCAAGACTCGAATAAGCCTCAGGTAGCATCCCACATCCTACCGGAGGAGTGGGTAGCGCACTTTACAAAACTATATAATCAGTAGGCCAGGGCGGTAAATTCCGTTCCGTTCGCGGAATTTGCGGAATTTGGGTAATTTCGCGTTCCGCGGAGAACGCGAAATTGCCCAAAAACCTGCGTTCCGCGACTTCGCGAAATTTTTTGCTTGTTCGCGTTCTCAATATGCGTGTTTGCGAGATATTTCACCCCGAGCACGCAAACAGAGATCGCGAACAGGAAAAAAGTATCGCGAACAAGCAATTCCGCGGGTTCGCGGAATTTCTGCGTGTTCGCGGAGATTTTTTACCGTTTCGCGGAGATTTGCGTAACGCGATTGCGCAAATTCCGCCCACCCCTAATAATCAGGGCAACCTAGAAACGCTGCAATCCAAACCTCTGGAATTACCCGAGGGTGAGTGCATTCCATTCACGGTGGAAGAAGTTATACTTGGAATAGACGGCCTGACCTTAAGAAAAGCTCCTGGACCCGATGGGATCCCGCCAGACCTATTCAAAAGTCAGGTGGAACTTTGGGCACCAATATTGGCCAGGGTACTAAATGTCGCCTGTCAGGAGGGCATGCCGAGATCATGGTCTACGGCCGTTATCGTCCCAATATTTAAAAAGGGCAACAGAAATGACCCCCAATGCTACCGCCCAATATCCCTCATAGATGTTACGGCGAAAATCATGGGGAGAGTCATTCTTAATCGCCTTTTGGAATGGGCCAAAGAATACAATATCATTACCGATCTCCAGTATGGGTTTAGAAGTGGGCGCTCGACAATAGATCAGTGCCTTAACCTTTATCATCTAGTGGCCAAATACACTCTGGCCAGGGAAGGCACTGTGTATTTAGCGTTCATGGACCTCTCAGCAGCTTTCGACTGCGTCAACAGAAGGAAGCTGTGGGAGATGTTGGCTGAGATGGGCATAGACTTGGGTTTGTTACGAGCACTACAGTCACTTCACCTTGAAACCACGGCACAGGTGAGATTCACAGATGACGGTGATCTGACAGAGGAGTTCCAATGCCGGGGAGGGGTGCGGCAAGGCTGCATCCTGGCCCCTTTTTTATTTACGCTCTACATAAATGGGCTAGATAAAGCACTGGGAGGGCTGGAGGCAGACTGCCCTTCTATAGGGAAGAGAAGCATACCAGTCCTCCTATATGCAGATGATGCAGTCCTTTTGGCCCGCACAGGAAGGAGCCTGCAGTTGCTCATCAATGGGTTTGTCAGGTTCATGGCGGACTTAGACTTAGTGCCCAATTTATCCAAATCTTATGTCATGGAAGTAGGTAAAAAACCGGCCAAGAATTATAGCTTCTCAATAGGCACCCATACACTGGAAAAAGTAAAAACTTTTAATTACCTGGGGATTGTTTTTGATCAAGATCTTAGTTTTAAACCCCTAGTAAGCCTTAAATGCAGTCAACTTCCGAGTGCTGTGGGATCTATTATGAATTACGCAACAAGATTGGGTCGCTGGTCCCCGCACGAAATTACCCATTTATATAGCTCAGTATGCTGCTCAAAGACCCTTTATGGAAGCGAGGTTTGGGGCTTTCGTGACATGGGGAACATTCAAAAAGAAGAAGATACATTTCTAAAAAAGCTCCTGCAGGTGCCTACAAGCGTCTCTTCGTATGTTGCCCACGAGTAACTGGGCATAGACTATCTTACTGACCAGGCTGCCTCTAATCCAATTTCCAGTTGGGTAAAAATATGGACTAACCCTGAATAGATTAATCATACAGGATTGCATGAAAGGGGATAAGTGGTTTAGAATAGCATGGTTAAGATATGTAAGGGATGCTCTGACCTCGCTGGGTCATGAAAAATGCTTTAATGATCCAAGCACGCTGGCCAATAGAGACAAGGGTAGTATAAAGAAAGCATGTAGGCAGTACCTGGCTAGGACCAGAGAGGCAATAGAAGGGTCCTAAAGTACAGTGAGATCACACCAGCTCATTAAAATTAAGCCGGGCATGGAATTCTATTTGGCCAACATGTACAATAGACATGATAGATTTCTAATGTCTAGATTTAGATTAGACTTGCTGCACCACATTCTGGCCGTTCCAGCAGGTTTTGTACATGATGTAAGCTCAAAAGGGTGCTGCGGCTGCGATCTTAGATCTCCGCAAGACACCCTGCATTTTGTCTTACTGTGTCCCTATTTTGCTTACCCACGCTCACTGTTTTTAAAAACAATACTGAAACGAGCCAATATCGGACAGGCCAAAGTGGTCCTTTTATTTCTCGAGCTTGCCGCTGATCCTTTTACATTGTTCTGCATGGTACACTTCTTGCGCCTGGCAGTCAAGCTGAGAAAAACCAGGGGAGAGGAGTAATTGGGTTGACCGCATCAAAAAGGAGCAGTAACAAAAAAACAAAAACAAAAAAATTAAAAACCCTGAAATGAATCGAGTACAGCTTTTCCGTTTAAGGACAACATCGATTGTTAGTTTTTAAGATGCTTGTTTTAATATGAATTATTTATTAATGTATGGAATACTGTGTTTTTGAAGGCCCGATTGTAAATTATGTATCTTTTATGGCTATATTTTAATATCCGAATAAAGATTATTTGATTTGATTTGATTTGATTGTACTCGGCGCGTTGGGTTTCACTTACTTGATGTTCAATGAAGAGGACAAGGTCCCCATTGCTTACAAATCGCATTTGTACACTTCGGCTGAAATGCGTTTCTCTTCTACAGAAAAACTTTGACGGCTGTCCAGATGGCGATTTTGAAAGAACGCTCTCTGGCTCATGGTAAATGCATTTTTATGGTCTGGGCTGTACCTGCTTTAGAAACAGTTACGAAGGCTAGTGTTCCAAATTCTAAAGCCTTGCATCCACGTTGGATACAATGGGCTTGTTCTTTGACATCGGCTGATGTCAAATTATCCAATAGCGCTAACTCTCACAAATGCAAGACCTATTGCAGTGCAAATGCTTGTTGCATAGGCAACTATTGTAGCCTGACAGGATGAATGCATGGCTTTCATGCGATCTACGATGGCATTTGATACCAGGGAATGGGGGGCTGAGATTAGTCATATATATCTTGTAGGCTTAATTGTGGTCTGCTTTTTGGATTTATTGTTTCATGTATGATTTAACTTTTCTTTCTTTTTGATACTGAGATATTGTCATTTATTATATTATATAAATATGTTATACTTGTAGAGGCTTTCTAACTCAGTGTGTTTTGGATAACAGCAGTAGGAGCTTAAATATGGGGATATTGCTCTTTACAACTACATTCTAATATGGCTGACTTACGTTTGCAGTTGTGAGTGGGCACCTGTCTCACAATTGTTGGATACATTGTTGCGGTACTACGTTCTTGGTTGAATATAGATCGGCGGCACGCATACATTCTGATTGCAGTAACGCTAGGAATGTATACTTTTTTTACCCCTTTGTTTCCATTTCTCATTTGTTCTTGTCCTTTAAGTTTTTTTTTATTCTGTATGTTTTCTAATTTCTCTGACTGTTCTCTATTTATAGTGTTCAGCTCTTTTCTATTTGATATTACTTTAGAATGTGGCTTATTTGCAAGGGGCAGTATGTTATCTCATTAGGTGTCAAGTACGGGGGCGGCCTGGCCTGATATTAGAAAGATGCAGGGTGTGTAATCTAATGGGACCACATGCATATATGGTATGTTTCCACATAGTGAACTACAGTTTCACAAGACACATAATCATGGTATATAGACTGTACAAATTAAGAACAGTATGTATTGATAATTGTTGATATAAAGATATATAGATGGTGACACTATAGATATATTAGTTGATAGTATGAGACTTGCTACTGTCCATTGAATGATGTCTTTAATTGTTGTCAATAATTGTGTTTTTCTTGCCCTCCTTTTTGTTGTCATAACAAAATTATGATATAAATTGTATATTAACTGGAAAGATTAACTTTGTCAACTTCATTCTTTTCCTTTGTCTGTTATGTTATGAATTCTACAAGAACATGTACCGGAACATGTTAAATCAAGTGCATTTCCTTTAGGATCAATGGACTCTGGTATTTCTCCCTTTTGTTTATGTATGCTATAAAATCTCACATGACTGCTATATCAAATATTGAGAATAATTGGTTGGATGTGTTTTAATAGAACCGTAACATGTACGTCATGTGGGGGGCATGTTTGTTTGTTACTCCGCAATGTATACAGTGACTGTTTTTAATATGGTTTTAAAACAGTTCTATGAATCCATTGTATCTTTTGCATCAATGTAATAGTAATAATTTTTTTATAATAATTTTAAAGAAAATACCCTCCTACTATTTTGAAGCCCGGAATTGATCTCTTTATTTTGGCTTTATTGTAGTTTTGGTACATCATATATCGTATTGATGACTTTATTTAAGTAAGGTGTTGTCTTTGTTAAATTACAGACCTGAAGACATTCACATAAGTGAATGAAACACGTTGGCTGTGCTGTTTTGTTGTAACACTTTGATCTATAAGTCTACTATACGTGTGCATCAAAGAAGATATGGAACATTCTATATTTTGATTTGGATTCTTTCACATTATTATTTACTGTTGGCTCAACACTATATGTATTTTTCTATAGTGTGGCCTCAGGTTTCAACCTTGAGCATCGGATGCTAATAAAGAGTGCACAACGTTTTTTTTTTTAATTACTTATGGTGGGACAAAGGGGAGGTGCTGTTCAGTGGGCTCACTGCCCACTGTATAGCAGGAATATATGCTTTAAAAAAAATAATAGAGATGGTCTTACCCATCATAACATCAGGCCCCACCCTCACCTCTAAAACCTCAATAGTCTTTCTGCTTCCCTGTGGACTAAATCATCCCATCTGAATGGCTAGCGAAAGGACATTTGATTCTTCTGGGTGTTGTTTTTACATATGGGTCAGTTTTCCTACTTACATTGGTGAATGGCTGCACTTTTGGGGCATGGGTGAGCTGCCTCCTAGGCAACCCAGCCAGACCCAGACAGTTCTGAAAACTAGACTACTGTGGGACTCCAGAGGATGTGCTTTGTATGCATCCCACACCATCTTCTTACCTACAATGCCCTGCAAACCTCAAGCATTGGCTAATAACATATTTTTCTCTGATTTCTGTGAGGATAACTTCTGAAATCTGCTGAGAGCTACAAATTTCCTAACACACTGCATTCCCCCAGGTCTCTTGATAAATATGGTAACTCACTTGTGTGGGTGGGCCAAGAGACTCTGGAGCATATTATCAAGCCAGGCGATAAAATTATCACCGCTTTAGCGGCAGAAAACGGCGATAATGGGCTTGATAATATACTCTATGGAATTCCAATTGAAGCCCATATTAGATGTCCTTCACATTTAACATGGGCTTCAATTGGAATTCCATAGAGCATATTATCAATAATATATGATAATATGACCCCTAGTCACAAAAAACTCTAAAGTGCTACTCAGAGAGCTTATCAATGTCGGTAGATGCAGAATTTGGGGCTGTGCTCTGCTGCCACCCATGGAAACCTACAAACCACAGACATTTTTGAAAAGTAGACAGCCAGGGGATTTCAAGGTGAGTTGCATGCATAGAATAGTAGAATATTTGCTATTTCCAGCTGGATTTCTCTGTGTTTGTGCATTCCAAATGTAAGCCAGTGTCCTAGAAAGAAGACATTTTGAATAATTCCCTTTAAATCATATGTTTGTATGAGTACCCACAAATTCCGAGATGTTCTTATAACCACTGTTCCTAAACACAAAATTGTATGCCCATTTAAAAAATACATAGCTCACCTTAATTCCTATTTTTCACTCTAAATATTTCACTATATGAATTGGTCTGTATTCAGTGCAAAATGATAAGCCGGTGCACATTGCAACTCAGTTGTTGTCTCTGGGTACTAAGGGTTCTTGGAGAATCTACAAACCCTTTATATCCCTCAACCAAAAGAGTTTAGCAAGTGTAATGGTACATTGCGTTTGTAAATTAGCCACTGTGACAAAATATACAGATGAAACCATTCTCACAAATGATTGATTTTTTCTACTTATTTTAAATATTTCTTCACTTCAACATTTAGATTCTTTGGGAAAACTTTTAGGGATCTACACATATGACCCCTCTCTGAATTCAGAAATATAGCTACCGATCCTGGATCACCTATAGATTTTACACAAATTTTCACCACAAACTGGAAGTGGTTGAAAGCGTACAAAATAGAACAAGCATTTGCATAGCCAATAGGTCTCACCTTTGGGACCTTTTAAGTGTTTAGGCAGAGCTATTGGCTTTGCCAATGTTTTTAAGATATGTTGTAGAGTAGTGTGGCTACTGTGCAGTATGTTGAACAGGTATAATAGAAAAGTGTCATATGCATTTTTGTTACCTTAAATATAACCAAGAAGACATTATGTACAACTGAACGACCCTATTGAAGAAAGAACATAAAAATGTCTTCTTGCTTTTTTGTCCTTGCAGTGCTGCCATCTTCTTCTTGCCTGTTCCAATACTCTAGATAGATATTCAATGATAGGCATTCGTTATTGGCAAATATGTTGGCAGTACCTGATGCTGTAGACATTTTTATAGCAATAAATAGTACACTGTAGCTCAAAAACAAGAGCCCCTCCCCTACACTAGATGTGGAGCTGCGTGATAACGTTCAATGAGACTTATCTGCATTGCTACTGCTTTGCTAATGTGATGGGAAACTGGGCACAGTTATTATTACAAAAATTGAAAAGTGTGAAAGGATGTTTAGAAACAATTTTTGGTTTATGGTCGAGGTCAGAGGTTTAGGAATCTTTGTATAACGGGTAAAAAACTTTTGGAAGCATTTATGCAGATGCTAACCAGTGCACCCTGCCAGGTGGAATTCATTTCAGCATACTGTTCAAGTGTAAACACACCGGCCTCAGCTGCCCATATTTAAAGAAAGTGCAGACTGCAGATGCACCTCTCAGCATCTGGCATTTGTGTAAATAAAGCTGGGGCGCTCTTATTTTTAACTTTCCAAATTCACCTCACTTTTGCCATACTGCTGCAGCCATGCTTGCACTTCATATTACGCTGAAAACATATTCTGAAACAAAAGACTCTGTGTGGTATATTTTAATACTGATAAAACCCCAAGCCCACATAACCAACAGGTGGCACGAGGACCCGCACTCCTCTCAATAATTCCAGTCGCTTCTGACAATCTAGTTTGAGGCCTGGACACAGGATGTTTTATGAAGATATACATAACGTGTCCCCCTGGTGTACAGGGTGTGTCCAAACTGACATTTTGAAAGCAGTGAAGCAAACTCTGCATGTCAGCAGGTCACATGCACAGGCATTGGCTGCTGTCCTCCGTAAGTGGAGGGGGGTCTCATTTCCTCCATTCATGGGGGAGGGGCGCTATGGCTCCATGGAACCCCTGGGCCTCACTGATGCCAGGCACACACACACACACAGGTTGCCCCTTGGCATCCGAGGGGTGGGTATGTTGCACATGAACACCAGCATGTAAGGCCGGCTTGTGAACACTACGCAGCGAATACCCACACGCAACTCGTCTTGCCCTGGATGTAAAGGCAGAGACAAGCCTTCGTCACAACAAGTATGACGTGTACAGGTAGCTGGGGATTAACTGCAGATATGGAGTGCTGCGCTCCGTGATGTCAAATGCTGGTGTGCAGCAGAGGGGGCTGTGTGCGGTGAGCATATGGTAGGAATATCTTTCAATGGCATGTGATGTGCATGTCCGACAGAAACCCTCGCTGAATATGGAGGTGATACAATTCCAATGCAGTGATCTGGTACTTCACGGATCATCATGAGACATGTTCTTTGGGCACTGCCCACCTGTTACAAGAAGTGAGGAGACACGTTTATTTGCAGAGCTGTACACATGCAATTAGAACCACACACATAAAGAAGACCTACTTTGGCTTTCTGCAGTGGGGTGAAGCGCAGTTCATGCACAAAGGGGTTCCTGACAGTGGGCGCCAGCTCCTGGTCAATGCGATCCTCTAGCCCCAGGCCGGACGAGGACCTCCGGGTCTGACTCAGCCTCATGACTGAATAAAAAAATGCAAAACCTAGTACATCGCAAATGCTTCCGGCTGCCGCCTGCCTCTCTCCTCAGCTGCTCCCCAAGTTTCAGTACATAGTGGGAGGAGGAGGGACGGGGGCTGACCCTGGGCCTTCTTCCAGCGCTGTTGCTCGGTTTCGGTTGATCTCAAAGCACGGCGCTGAGAAGGAAAAACAATTAACTAAATACAGGCACGGTATTGGGTGACCAAACAATACAAAAGTAGGCAAAGTGAAAGCGTGCATGGCACAAAAAAGCAAAATGGGGACAAAACAAATCCACAATTATAAGGGAAAAAAAGGCGCACAGGGTGGTCTACCGGGCTAATAACTGAATAAACAAGCATTTGCACTGCAATAGGACTTGCATTTATGCAAGACCTATTGCATTGGAACCAGGAGTGCGGGTAGGTAAGAACGCACGAACAGGAGTGGGGGAGGTTTCGGGGGCAGAGAAGTCACGGACTGCGGGAGGGGGCAGGGGGATACAGGGAAGAAAATAGTTTTCGGAGTGAGGGGGCCAGTAGACATGGAAGGATATTAATGACGACATGGCCGTCATGAGGAGGGACTAACAAGCCTAAAATTAATTGGAAGGCAGCATTTAGCATCTAAACCAATAAAAAGATGGGTGGAGAATGGGTGGAGCTTCCACGCTATACTGAATAATGCATGCCTTGCAAAGCGAGCAGCCCATGCGCTGCAACGCTAGGCTCGGCCTACAAAATGGGCTACTCTTTCAAAAATGCCATACCTGTGGCAAAAAAGTTACTTTTTTATCCAGCTCTGTATGTTCCTGTAAGCTAGCAGCAAAGGCTGTTTGTGGATGCCATTTTTAGGGAAGAAATCAGACACTGTTATCCTCAGCACCTTTTTCCTATTTTTTACCCAAAACTCAAAATGTATCTATATTTTGGTTATTTTCTTGGTTTCTTTCAGAGGAGTCCAGAAGCACTGGGCACTTTTAGAGGTAGGAACCTAAGCCAGGCAGAACCCACCACTCTAGCCTGGGTAAGGGAGTTACACATCCAAGATAACCCCTGCTCACCCCCTTGGTAGCTTGGTAGAACAGTCAGGCTTATCCCAGAGGCAATGTGTAAAGCGTTTGTGCAACACATACACACCAGTGACACACTAGGCACACTGCAAAAAAGAGACTCCACAGAATGTTATATAAAAATATTCTTTGTGTTACACACAAAACACATTAGACCACTATCACATACATCACTGTGCAACCTAAAACACATAAGTGATCAATCACTTTGCCAAACGGGAAATTGTCACTACTTTCCATAGGTCATAAAGCACATTGCAGTATATGACAAAATTTAGCCTTCACTGACCTAAATCACAATTGGCTTGCCAACCAGGTAGTATAAGCCAGTAAATACTTAGAAATTGCATAGGTCATGAAAACATTAGGAAAACAACATATTTTGCCATCATTGTATATAACATGCAGGTTCTGAAAAAAAGACTTGTTATTTCTTCAATGCCAGGCATGAACCTGCAACCTTTAAATCACACATATACCACCACATTTCACCATGGACATGTAGGGTGCAGCTTCCCTGTACAGGGTTGGCTGTTGGTGCGTAGAAAGCATTCATTAGTGTTTTTAGCATGGCCCCTTGTAGAGACAAGGGGAGGAGCTGGCCCCCTCCCTCGGCGGGGTGACCTCTCTGGGTCCCCCGCGTATGTCCAGAATCTCACTGTTTGTTGAGGGCAACTGCTCACTAACCCATGGGCAACTGCTACCAGGCAATGGAGCTGCTCAGACTCAGCTCCTAGCACTGTCACCTGAGTTGGCCGTGAGAGCGCGGGTGGGCCTTGCCTCCTGGCCCACACCACGCCTAAGATGCGTTCATGGTTCCAAGTTCTTGTCTGTCGGCGAAACCGAGGCCGAGCTGTGTTGGCAGCCAGGAGTGAGAACGGCAGATTTCTGCATGGAGGGGCCCCAGGGGGGGGATCCTCGATAGGCATCACACAGGTTTCCACACTGGGAGAGGGTGCCAGGGGACAGAACTTTTCTCCCCTATGATGCACATCAGAGTCCCATGGTGTCGGGGGGCACCCAGACAGATCCATCGGCCCCCAACATTGTGGGCGGAGCGCTCCAGAGAGCAAAGGTCAGCACTCTCCACGCACTAGTTTTAAAATAAACATTGAAGTTTTCCCAATGTGGCATTCACCATGCAATCTTATTTATAGAGGTAAGGGGCAGTGGCAGAAACTCTGCCTCCCCGCGCTGAGCTTTAGACCTAAACCACAGGTACTGGTTTAGATTTGGCAACATGCTCAGCCTTCGCCTGGTATGCCTGGCACTCCTGGCTCAGTGAAATAAGGGGCAATCAGCCGTGTGCAGAGAAAGAGGAAAAATCAAGTGGTCACCATGCGTATTGGGTTTCAGAAAGGTGAAGAACCGTCCAGTCCTTTGTGAAAAAGGAGACTCAGCCTATTCAGGTGCGAGCAAAATTCCTCCCACCACTCTACATGAAGAACAGCTCTATTCAGCCCTGCGATGAGTCACCCAGGCAAGGCAGAGCACACCTCAACCCTTCCATGGAATGCACATCCCTGCTCCTGCCAATCAAACACCAGTCACCGAATACACAAACAACCAGAGGCAATCAGAATGTTAAAGTAAGAAAATGCCCACTTCTAAAAGTGGCATTTTTAAACACAGAATTTTAAAACCACATTCACCAAAAGGTGCATTAATAAATTCTGAGTTCAGAAAGCATAAACTTAATTTTTCTATATTGTCCCTATTGCAAGTTACACATGTAAAATTGTTACAGTACACAGTATTTCACTATCATGACATGTCACACACGCCAGTGCATGTCCTACATTTCACATGCACTGCACCCTGCCCATGGGGGTACCTTAGGCCTACCTTAGGGGTGCCTTAAATGTAAGGAAAGGGAAGGTTTGAGCCTGGCAAGTGGGTGCATTTGCCAGGACAACATGGCAGTTTGCAACTGCACTGGCAGACTCCACAGTGATAGGTCTGAGACACATTTACAGGGCTAGTCAGATGGACAGCGCAACCAGTGCTGCAAGCCCACTAGTAGCATTTGATTTACAGGCCCTGGCAGACACTGTGCACTTTACAAGGAACTTACCAGTAAGTCAAATATACCAATCATGGATACCCAATCATTGTCACAACTTATTCTGAGAGCATCTGTACTTTTGCACTGGTCAGCAACCAATAAATACAGGTTCAGACAAAAAGGAGGCAAAAGGCAAATATTTGGGGGATAAACCTGTCAAAAGGACCAGGTCTAACAGTGAGCAAGCATGAAGACCACTATAAGAAATTGGGGGAAAGAAACACGCTAAATACAAGATCTATATTATTTAATCATAACAAAAACAACAGGCCTAATTCTGTGACATAAAAGTGCATATTGGATAAATATGTACATATGACTCAATGTAGTTCATTCTGATACCAAATTATATTTGATTCTTGTGGTTATTCACTATATATGTTTATTATTTAAATTATTTCTTATTTTTCTTTTTTTGCTATTTTGATGTTTTCAATGATTATTTTTATATACATATAGTTCATATTTTCAATTCACAACCACATATGTACATAACACATACACAGATTATACATATAACAAACAATACATTACAGTGCTATACAAAACTCAAATATAAAACTAGGAGATGAAGTTCCTATGTTGACAAAGAATTTCAAAGGCTGGCAGTCGGATAGAACACGACGCGCGTTTCGGTGTTTTGTGCCTTCTTCAGGGAAACCGTCTCAACTTTTTCTACAATAAAGTGCACAATAAATACAATGAGAAACATGTAACAGCACTTTAGGCCTGAAAGTTAGATATTGATACAGGTGTGAACACTAAGTGCTTCACTATATTTAATATCTGTGCCCATTCTGACATGAGAACTACTGATTCTCTAAATCGCTACACACAGTATAGAGACACATACTTATTACCTGAAAAGACTAGATCTAAGATATATAGACTGTACAAGAAAGGAAGAATTAAAGAGGAGATTAAAATTCCTTATGTGGAACAGATACAAATGTACTTGAATCACCCGTGGAGAGGAAATAGTTGATTTGTCATGCTCACGACCAAGCTAGGAGTGATGGAAATAAGAAAAGAGAAACAGGAATGCTTGCATTGGTAATCTTTACTGTTTTACTTTTCAAGGACTTAAATCTATACTCTTATTGAAATATACATCAATATTTATGACCCGTGTGTCAATGAAATGGTAAGTGAATGAAGGAAAAATTAATGTCACTGTCGTGGTTCTAAAGCAAGGCTGTGGTCTACAATCTGTCACAGCTGAAGATAATATTCCTTAGATATGGAGGGCTGACATTCACTTCTGAAATAATATATGACATAAAAAAGAAATGGAATAATTATATCTATACCTTATTTTATTTTGAAAAAAGCTGTTTTTTGGATAATTTACAACAGCGCTATTCTATTATGTACCTGATGGTGAACAACTTCTGAGCATCGAAAACCAAATATAAGTCTAATTGGTCCCTCCTAAAAGTTACTCGATGTGTAAGAATAAATTTGGACAGTATTTTTTGTATTTTGTATTTAATTATTACTCAGAGATCTATGTTAAAGTCTTGTGATGTTATGATGGGGTTAGATTATAATACTCACAATATATTTAAATAATTGCCCTCCGGCATCTTAGGGATTAGTAGAATTTAGGAATAATTATCTTCACGTATTTGATAGCTGGTCTATGACACTTGGGAAGGGTAAATTATTGGATCAGGCACAATCTTTAAAAAGAGCTGGAAGATGGTATTACTGTTTACCATTGTTGTATATCTGGTCTGTTTGTACTTACTTAAGGCGTTTGCAACAACACCTGAACAGGGTTCTAGATGGAGTCCTCGGCCATTTATATTCTATATTTCACCCACACGCTTTATCTGGACCAATAGATGTGAGCATATATAAAATAACCTATATAATGTATGTCCCCTTTGATGAATAGCATCTATGTATCAGATGTTATTTAAATTATGTATATTATCTACTGGCGGTCGCCAGTAGATAGTTATAGTTAGGACCGTGTTTCCATAGGAAATCTGAAAATTCTATTTTGAATAACTTTGGCGCCGGTTGACGGATCCTTGCAAAATTTTCAAAACTAATGGGGTGCTCAGCTCCTACCCTGGAAGTCTCGGGGTGATTCGTCAAGCGGGGGCTGAGAAAAAAGGGGGGTCCCAAAACGCGTTTTCCTCATGCATTTTCCCATTGGAACTTTAGTCGAAGGTACAGCCCGAACGGCTGAACAGAATTACTTGAAATTTGGCACAGAGGTAGTCCTCAGGTCAGAGATGTGCCTTTTGCATATATGGTGTCAATCTGTTCAGTAGTTCCTGAGAAAATTGCAGTTAAAAGTATATAAATATCTATATGCGCGCACCGTGCACGCACCGTGCGCGCACAGTGCGCACACCATAACGTGCGCGAGCGTAATTGTGATTGGTGGTTACATGTCAGTCAACATTCGAATCGGTTGAAATCAGGAAGTGTCGGCCGCCATTTTGTGTGTGACAGTAAAAAAGAAAGGTGGAGAACGTGAAAAGGGGGCAGGGTACAGAGTTCCTGACCCCCTAGCTTTTGTCAGGGGGTCCCTGAAGGACCCTGAAGGTTGAAAAAAACATTTTATTTTTTGTTAAAAAATCACGGGGTGCGCGCACCATGCACGCACCGTCGCGAGGTGCGCGCACCGTGCGCGCACGGTGGAAAAAAAATCATAAAAAAAATAGAATTAAAAATCAAATTTAAGTGTTTAGATGTTAGGTGGCTCTAAAAAGAGCCGTTGTGTTAATTGAGGAACAGAGGAACAAAAAAATGAAAAAAATTATAGGGTGCCGCATGTGTGCTGCTGTATCTTGCTCTCTATTAGGGGAATGCTGGTGTCCCCATAAGAGAGAAGAGCATTGCACACATTGCACCGTATATGCACCCTCTTGAAAAGAGGGTGTATATCCAGAGGAACAGAAGCAGGTGAAGCTGCCGCCGCAGATGAAGTGCTCGGCTGAGCTGCCGATGATGTGCTGGGCTGAGCTGCTGCAGATGTACTCGGCTGAGCTGCTGGAGGGTTGTCTCTAGCAGCTCGAGCAAAAGCCACAGGATGTACTCCTTTAACGTGCCTGATCATAGTGAAGATACTAAAAGAGTATTTCTTTTTAGGATCTCCTCTTGATAAGACAACACCACAAATAGTGCAGGTGGCTTTTGGAGCATTCACCTTCTTCTGCCCCTCTGGAAATCTAAAAAATTGCCAGATAAAAGAATCTTTCTGTTTCCTCTGTCTCACAAGTGTCTCCTGCTCACTCCCAGAAGATGACTGCTGCTCTGCCATTCTCAAGTACTAGAGTACTGGAAAAGCTGCTCAGCTCCTTCTCCCAGGGAATCAGAAGAAATAATGAGGGGAGTGGGTGTGGTGTTGGAAGTTTCTGGAACTGAAACTACTATAAACCAATGAAAAGTGATGTTTCTTAATCACATGACCTGAAAAGTGTTATTTGTAAATCACATGTCTTGCCGTGCGCGCACCGTGCACGTGCGGTGCGCGTACGGAGCACGCGCGTACGGAGCACGCATGCATGCGCGTACGGAGCATGTGCGTATGGAGCACGCACAACGTACGCATGCGCACACGGAGCACGTACGCATGCATGCACCGTGCACGCACCATGCACGCACGGCGCGCGCACGGCGAAAAACCCTTAAAAAAAATAAAAAAACATTTTAAAGTGTTTATAAGTTTATAGAAGATATTAACTATGCTGTTCAACTTTATCCAAATAAAAAAAAAAGAGCTGAGCCATTCCATATTAAAGGATAAAGTCAATCTATAACTATATACATAGGTAGCTTATTGTAAAATAAATATTTAAAAAATATAATAATACATTCATAAATTAGCATTTAAAAAACCTTGCTAATTCACTTAAAAGACCAGAGGTTTCACACACGTTATAGTTAGGAATTAGCATTTAAAAAACCTTGCAAATTCACTGAAAAAACCATAGGTTTCACACACGTTATAGTTAGGAATTAGCATTTAATAAACCTTGCAAATTCACTGAAAAAACCATAGGTTTTACACATGTTATAGTTAGGAATTAGCATTTAAAAAACCTTGCAAATTCACTGAAAAAACCATAGGTTTCACACATGTTACAGTTAGCTGGACATTTCACTCGTAAAAAACCAATGAAATTCCCCCGTTATAGTTAGTTCAGCTAACTATAACTCGCGCGCCCGCAATCCACTGCTAATGACGTCACATATTACATCACTCATGGTCAGTGACATCACTCATGACATCTCAAATGACATCACTGATGGCATCACTGATGACGTCATCCATGTGATAAATTACCACATCTTCTCACACCCTAATATAACCTTTGATACACCGACTCAAAATTTCAGAGTTCCATTCTCAAAACCATACATACTGCAACACCAATAACTACATACCCACTTATTAACTCTTAGGTCTACACACACCTCCACTCATTCACCTGTACAGTCACTCATACTTACAGTCACTTCATACAAGACTATCATATGCATTTATACACCTATATAGACACTCAAACACCACCAATCATCCATACAGGTACTCTCACACCTAGTCAGTCATGCAAATAATCACACTCCCATTTACTCACCTATTCGGTTATACACACTCAAGTTCACTTCCTCATAAAAATAGTACCACATTCTTACGCTCTTATAGAATCATTGATACAAGCACACACTCATCCAAACAGTCACTGTCACAATCACACACTCTCACATCTACCCACTTATATACTCTTACACGCATATATACTGCCTTTCAAATATGTAGTTAGTCACAAATGTACCACTGAGATATACATTCAATCCGTAACACACCCATATATACACTCACTCAACCATACAGTCCATCACAGATGCACTCTTAAAACCATGCACCCATAGAATCACCCACTCACACATCTAGTCACAGAGTAACACACACTCTACCCACACAAACACTCAGGAACCCATACAGATACTGAGACAAGCAATCAATAACTCATATAGACACTCATATAGCTATTCACAAAACCATGCAGCCACTTATACACCAACATACAGACACATACAAACATTTACACAGTTTAGTCACTAGTCTGCAGTAAGATACATTTAATGACTCAGAGTCAGTTACGCACCACAGAAAATCATCCATTTACACAATTGCACACCTACTTATTCTTCAACAGGCCTTTCCCTATATATATTAAACATATTAAAATTGTTCAGAAACACATACTCAATCGATGATGTCATCAGTGATGTCATCAGTGATGTCATTTGAGATGTCATGAGTGATGTCATCAGTGATGTCACTGACCATGTCATGAGTGATGTAATATGTGACGTCATTAGCAGTGGATTGCGGGCGTGCGAGTTATAGTTAGCTGAACTAACTATAACGGGGGAATTTCATTGGTTTTTTACGAGTGAAATGTCCAGCAAACTATAACATGTGTGAAACCTAAGGTTTTTTCAGTGAATTTGCAAGGTTTTTTAAATGCTAATTCCTAACTATAACGTGTGTGAAACCTAAGGTTTTTTCAGTGAATATACATTAGTATACATACTTTCGGGGTATCGCTGCATATAAAGATTACTATTTTAGGAATATTAAGGAAATATAGGGTATCCTACCGTTCCATTTTATGTGCTTTCAAACAAAAAGTTATCTACATATTTCTGTCACCAACAAAGTAATAGTCACAAGAACTGATGAAATAATGTACAAACCCTTGTTAGGGTGACATTCAAAGTGCCACATTTGAGAACGTGTGGTTAGGTTAATATTGCTATAACCCGCTACATATAGGGCCATATGGAGATATCCCCCTCATCCTGCCTTGATAAGAAATGGTAATTATGTGTAGGCATCTTGTACTTGGAACTCTATATTTATGTTGCGCTATTAAAACTACACGACATGCAAAATATCCTAAAATTACTTTCTATAGCTATCAAGTAATGCATGCCTGCTAAGCTTTTACGGTCTTGGTGTAGTAGTCGATTATCCACTTACCCACGTGCATAGTGGCAAAAACTTCTGGCACGATGCTCCGTTCTGTGAAAAATCAACAGAAACGAATGGATATGAGTTTGGTGGCTTTTTAAGAGTCCACGGTAATGCTTGAATGGTGTCTGATGTCATTGACCCACCTCGGGTTAAACGCTCTCAGTATGTCTTCGCAACTCATTGCATAGACATAGAAGGTGAACTAGAGGGTATAGAGGTGGCGACAGCCATCTTGCAGTGGGCGTTCCTGCTTCTTACTGCCAAAAAAAGCCTTTCCTCCTGTATAATTTAAGTGCCCTAGATAAATCGGCATGACTAGTTATTTTAAAATACACCAAAAATTGGAAAATTAAAGAAAATGTCAAAAACGAAAATAATGTGAATTTTTTTACTGCCGGAAGGTCAGCTCCCAGGTGATAAAAATAGAAATAAACATTACTGTGTCAAATATATAATAGCTATGTATATCCTAACTTATTGTATAGTTACTCAACCTCCGGGAGAATCCCAGACTATGGTACATTGCATTGCTGCTAATACAACACCCATAGCCACTTTGAAGGGAAGATGTGACAAAAACTATTCTAAGTGGCTTATGGTGACCCAAAGAAACATGGAGAAGCCCCATATCGATAGATATGGAGTGATATGGGATATTCATAGGTCATTAAGGAATCTTTCATAGAGAATAACTGGGGAAGACAATTTCTGACATTTTTATAGTCGGTATGTAACATTACAGATTATATTCAATTACTTGTGCCCACGGTATTTCCTGATTTAATCCTTTTTTTAAAGTATCTAAAGTGAATATCCAATAAACCTCACGTTTGTTTTTGATGGGTTCACTGCTTTGATTGTTTTTGGGAATAATGGCTTCAAGAATGAACCATTTGATGTCATTCTCAGTATGCTTTAGTGTAACATAACGTTCCACTATTGGTGCAGACATTTTTTTTGTTCGAATCGCTGAGCGATGCTCAGTGAGTCGTACATTGAAACTGCGAGATGTCTCTCCAATGTATCCCAATCCACATGGACAAAGTAAAAGGTAACTAACATTTTTAATTTTACATTTTTCTCCTTTACAGTCTGTCCATTCAGTTGTATTTTATCATCATAAGGGACAAATTTTACACGTGCCGCATCTAAAATTGCCTATCACTAGCGAAATCCCAACAATAATTCTCTGTATTGGTTCTTTTATTTGGGGTAATCGAGATCTTACAATTAGATCTTTTAGGTTTTTATTCTTTCGGTAGGCAAATAAGGGCTTTGGTATTTTGTCTTTCGCATCTTTGTCAACGTTTAAGATATGCCAACTAGACGAGATGATTTGACGTATTTGTGCCTGCATCATAGAGTGTCTGGTCACAAATACTAGTGTCTCATTTTTTTGTTTATTGTTGTTAGTTAGTAGGTGCTGTCTGTCATAGAACCTTGCTCGCCTGTAGGAATTTTTAACCAATTTGCGTGGATATCCTTTCGCTACATTTTTTTTTCTCATGTCTAAAGCTCTCATTTCAAAGTCAGTAATGCTGGTGCAGTTTTTGCGCAAGCGCAGAAACACTCCAAATGGAATATTGTCTTTTTGAGACATGGGATGGAAGCTGTCATAGTGCAACAACGTGTTGCCTGCTGTGGGTTTAATGAACAGGTCAACAGCGACTTACCTCCAACATGTTTGATAATGCTACCCAGAAATCCTACCTGGTCATTATTGATGGCAGAAGTAAAATGTAGGTTTTCATCACACAAATGTAGCCATGCCAGAAACTCATTTAGATTGTCCTCTGTATCAGACCAAATGAAAAATATATCGTCTATGAAACGGGACCACTTCTAGACGGACTCAAAAAATAGTGCCACCTCATTGAAGATATGTATAAATTCAAATTTGGCCATATAAATATTCACCACCGTAGGTGCACACGATGCCCCCATGCTTACTCCCTTTATTTGTTGGAATAATTGGCCATTGAACTCAAAGATGTTATCCTCAAGTACTACTTTGAGACATTTAATGCTAAAACTTTCATTGCAGTCAATGTTCATGGTGTGGATGAACCATTCTACTGCCGACAAAGCCCCTTGAATAGGAATATTGCTGTAGAGGCTTTCTTTGTCTAGAGTTACTAGCCATTGTCTTTGTGGATTAAAGGGAACCTATTCTACAAGATTTATGATATGTTGTGTATCTTTGACATATGCCGTCGTCTTGTGAACATGGGGGCGTAAGATGGCAGCCAAATACTTGGACATGTCTTTGAGGGGATATCACCCCTTTTTACAAAACCACCGAGCACTCTAAGAAATACAGATTAAAATGCTGTCTGGAACACACAGCTAGAACTGTCTTTAGCAACACAGAAAATGTATTTGTGAGATGGAACCTCAATAATAATGCCTGCAGTGGTACAACATGTGGACCTATTCATGAACTGTATTTTGTAATATATTTCCTACTACTACAATTGCACAACTCACACACCAGGAAAATGCTATTCACTAGCCTATGTGTGGAACTCTATCCTGGAGTTGAGATCTCCACCACAACTGCGGAGATCCCCGAACATGTATGCCTCCTTTTTAGTGGTAAATATAGGTGAGACAGAAGGGGGTGGCTGGAAAGTGGGAAAAACTTACTACTAAATGGAAGGAATTTGAAAGGGGTGACAAGGAGTTAACAAAGGGCTAGGGAGGGGCTTAGGGAGGGGTATGCACCCACCACTTGCGGCTTCTGTAAATAAAAATGGTGGGGCGCAAAGGCACTTGACTCACCATAAATTCGGGAGCATGAGTAGTGCAGCACTTCTCTTAGGTTTCCACGAGCAGGAAAAGGAAGGACTTCCTTCCTGCTTCTGAAACGCAACTCCAACCAATCCTGGAGATGCTCTTATGCTGTGAAAGCAGCTCCAGGATTGGTGGGAGCAGGCTCACTAAGGGCTCATTTTGATGGTGGGGGTCTCTGCCAGCAATCCCCGGGCTGTTTCACAGCATTTGGATTTCTGGGCCTACAGTGCGCATGGCGGGTTGGCCATCTCAAGACGGTCGGCCAAACCGACAGGCACACTGTCGACCAGTGCTGCCATCCTGCATTTGCAGAATTCATCCTTGCCCCCACCCTGGAGCTGTACACAGCACGAGCTGGTGTGGTAGCAAATAAATAAAATGGCTTTGATATACCATTTTATTTATTTGTGTTTACCTGCTGCTTTTGCAGCAGGCCAGGTAACGCTTTCCACCACCTGAGGAGGAGACTCCCCTGGCACCCACTCAGAAAAGTGTAGGACCATTGCTTTTCACAAAATGCACTTCTATAATTACTACAGCTAAAATGATCTAAAATTGCAGTATATCTCCTCAGCTAAAGAAGTCAAGTTCTTCCACCTTTCAACAAAAATTTCAACTGATAAAGGAAGCCAAAATCTGACTCTCAAAATGAGGAGTTAAGGTGGAATCAGATTCAGAATTGCTGATGCTCCTGATAAATTCTCATTTCTGATGGCATCCTAAGAGTTCAATCTGCAGTTATGAACAACTCAAATTCTCTGAATTACTGGTATTCTTGGGGCCATATTTACAATTTGGTTTGCTTTGCATTCACACCGCGCAACATGGTACATGTACAGCACAAACTTTAAGTAAGATTTATGAAGCCACGCAAGGCTGCTTTGCATGGCTCAGAGTGACTCTATAAATCCGGAGTAACACAACGCAGCACAAATCACTGTGTTATGTTACTTTGCCCTAGGAAGGCATTAAATGAGCATTGTGTGGGTGTATCCACGCAACTCCATGGTTTTGGACACATTCCCAGATTTATCTGAACTGGTAAACCTGGGAATGCGCCAAAAAGATACGCCTTCCCAGGGAAGGCATAACGAGGAAAAATATCTCTATTTCTCCTTTTTCCTTCCTCTTTCCCCTAGTGCTGCATTCTGCCGCACACATAGAAAGAGGAGTATACCTCCCAGAATTGGTTTTGTGCAACAAGGTGTCCCTTCCCACACAAAAACAATCTTCCATGCACGACAGGCACCCTACCATCATGTTGAAAGGGTGCCTGCGTCCACGCTAGGCAGCCCATGATGTGCCTGCGCATGGGAAAGGACAGGAGTGTGTCATATTCTACATAAATACTGCACATTCCTGCCCTTTCCAAGGCTGGACCGAGCAATATCCATGCTACTCATTATAAGGGCCTGTATAGCTTACTCAAGTAAAGTTTCTAATATAATGCTTTTTAATAAGACAAGCGTTTGATGCATATCACGTCGTGAACACTGATTAGCAATGAATAAGTTAATCATATTAAATGAAAAACTTTTATTTGGGTCTCTTAGGAGAAATGTGCCTTACTACTGCAGAAAAGTACAGTGTGCTGCGTGTGATATGCATTGATTAGCCTATAAATAGGGAGTTTTTCCAACAGAAGTTACAGTTAGCACATTTCCATCCATCGAATTCCCATGGCAAAACTAAAGCATTGTGTCTACTTAGATACACCAGTTGTTTTTGTTAAGAAATTATTTGCTTTCTTCTGGATGGTAACCTATATATAGATTAATTACATGTATGTCTCGCCTTTATCAAAGTTGCGAGCACAGTCCTTGAAAAAGGCAGTGTATTCAGGAATTGAAATCAAAGCTGCTGATTTACAAGTATAATGTGATTTTAAAATACCTGCTAATACATTAATGCGTATATGTAATCATGCATACCGTTATACATTCAAGACTGTTTCACAATAGAAAATGTAATTGAGAAAGTTTTGTACGTGCAGTGAATAGTTTATTAATACTATCTGCTCACACTTCAATATTTGAATTATTTCAAATTTTATAAGTAATTTGAAACAACAGACAAATATCTGCATTTCTAAAGCAGTGCATGTATGTATCATTGTTAAACACAAGAATCACATACAATCTATGTGGAGGAACCAATCTGTCAATGTGAATACTCACATAAAGCAATATACTGAAGTATTATTTTGGACTCTGGGTGTGATTTAGGCTTAGGCATATGGAGTACAGTTTATCAGGATTGTGGAAGCCATTATATCCACCACCTCTGTCTCTGCTCGAATTAACTGGACAAGCTTGGTCACAAACCCACACTTCTCTGCCAGACTACAAACCCAAGCTCCCCGTGATCTCTAAAGTTGCTCTTGTTGTCAAATGATTTTCTCATCACAGTTAGGACACATGCTACGTCATTGACAGTCACATGGTTGTATATTTTAACAAAATCATATACTTCCTAGACATCTCTACTTAGGTTCTCTGTGACATAAAAGCAAATCAGCCTATTCAATATCAGCTGCACCTTAAATAGGTCTCACTAGTATTATCACCTGTCAATTCTATCCAGATGTGTCTATTGTCAAGCACGCTTTTCAACCATTATTTATCCACCTAAAAAAGGTCTCATGTGACATACACCAATCTTCCATTATCACCAGCTTTACACTATCTAACTGATTCACACTAACACACAATTATCACTTTTTAAATTGCATTATTTATAGGATTAACCATTCAACTTCTTGAGCAGATGTTCGGCCACCCTCATCATTCATTTTGATATGCTGCATATGGACCATTATGGTAACTGTGGAGTGAGGGCTGCACACAATGCTGCTCTGTAATTTGATTTACTTGTTCTCAGAATCCAAATTTCAACAGAGGACCTCAGTCAAATCTAATTTGGTCCTGTGAGATGGAGTGTTTAGTGTAAGACTCGCAGGGCTGTTGGCATTGTGTCAAGTGTTTACTAGCAAGATTAGGAATTTTACATTTTAGATGACATATTAGTGTTCCAAATGAACCAAAATGTTTGAGCAAAGATACACAACTTCTTCTTTACTTGCCCACATTTCAGAACATTGAATTCAAGACAGCAGCTTTGGTTACTTATTTACCTATACCTAGCACTCTTCCTGTGAACTAGGCCATCATCATGACTCTCAAGCTATCTCTGTCTTGGACTTTTCTTTAAATATGACTCCAAATGCAACCCATCTCCTGGCTGTCAGCCTTAAGGCCTCAACACCAGGTGTTTCTTGGCCTTCCTCTTGTCCTTTTCCCTTGAGATCTCCAGATCAGGGCTTGTCCAGTGGTTTTTGATGCGAGCTTGCAGTGGGTGTCACCTGTCCAGTTCCAGCAACGTTTTGGGATATTTTCATGACCAAGGAGTTGTAAAGTCTGCTGCCATAGGGTGTTGGTGCTGATGCCGTTTGGCCAAAGGATTTGGAAGATTTTTCTTACAAAGGTGTTGATGAAGGTCTGGACTTTGTTGGTGGTGACCACTGCAAAGTTCAGGTCATTGAGCTGCATTCAAGGTTTCCATTGGTTTCCATTTATTCTCCTTGCTGTGCATGTTTTCATGATCCAGTCTATGGTCAAAAGGAAAAGAAAAGTTTAGAACAAACAACCCTGGTGGACTCTGTTCCTCACTTGGAAGTCTTTTGTGACTTGTCCTCTGTGGACTATCTTGCATGTCATTCCCTCGTAAGAGTTCCTGATGATTTATTGGGATTTATGCTGTTTATGCGGTCACTTACACATTTGTAAGACTTCCAGCTGATATCCCTCATCCATGAGCTCCAATTCCCCTCATGCAAGCATGATACTCCCTCGTAGGCGACACAAACCACATTCTCAGTAGTACGTCCTGAAGGTATTATGCCCCCCCAGGCCATACCCATCTCACCCGCTATGATACATCACCATTCTTCCCTAACAAGGAAACCCTGTCCTCAGCACCTTCTTAGGATTTTTGGCCTCCTTACAACCCTCATTAAGTTTTGTATGCAATCTGGGCAAGGCTTGGTATCTCACAAGATTTCGAGCGCCCACAAAATTTGGTGGCCATTTTGGGGTGCAGTATAGAAATACCGTGCCCAGGTCACAAGTCGCTGCTTGGCTTACTGACTCCTACAGAGAGAAGTCTGCTTGTATCCTGCTCCCGCTTCCTGCTCCTGTAGTTCCTTCCTACAGAGAGAAGTATCCTCATATACTGCTCCCGCATCCCTCTCCTGTATTCCCCTCTTATCTGCTTCTTTGAGTGCTCCTGGTCTAGGGTGTGGATCTTCTCATCTCCCAACTCACTGCATGTTGTTCTGCTCAATCTAAAAGAAAAAGAAACAAAGACTTGCAGTACAGAAAGGAGTCAACTATGAACTGCACCTAGAACAGTTTAAGAAGTACAACAATAGTGCCTTTTAATGTCAGTCCACTGAGCTGTAGAGATTTATAAAAACTTGATATTTTGGAGGAGCTTGTACCACTTTTTATTTTAGGATAACTTTGATATTTCTACATTAACGATCAAGGTGATTTATGGGAAATGTCTCATCTCAATCTGTACTCCAAGAGAAGCCTGAGAATTCATCAGAGTTCCTCCTCAACAAAAAAAGTTCTGGACTCAATCTAGGTCATCAATAGAAAAAGGCACAGTACTGTATAAGGTAAATAGAGTTTATAAACTGATCTCTTACCCACTATATGCCTCTGGTTCATGACATTCATTTTGCAACTAAATCTTCCTCATCTAGCTAGCACCTTTTCTTTCTCTTTGATCATTCCTCCAGTGCTTCCCTACACTCCCATCATACTTGTGTTTCGGTCCTCAATTTTCACCCTTGTTGTGATTCAACACTACCCCATCTCTGCATCATTCCAATCCTTCTTGTGCTATTTTGGCTACCAGATCTTTAAGGTATTGTGCTTCTGACCTATCACTCCACCCTTGCTATATTCTCCATCCCTCTTTAGTCTCACCAAGCCCTTAGATCTCCCATTTCGTTGTGTAACTCAGTATCAATGTATACCTCATGTTCTTAGTTCACCAATGCTTGTTTCTTGTCCTCCACAGCCAATGCTCTTGCTCTTTCTTTTCTTTTCCCTGTTTAGCCATGGTCCTCAAATTTCTTGTCCCTCAGTATTTAGTGCCTCCGTATGACATCCCTCTTCTGTCTCATTCCATATCCCTCATGTGCTTAGCACCCCTCATTAATCTTGACCCCACACTTTTTCCACTGTATCTCCTCCTCACCCTTCCTCCACATCATGTATGTGGCTTACACTTCACCTTGCCTCTTGTGTCTCATTCCCTTCTAGGAGGACATTTGTTCTTCAGTGCAGGGTACACTAAAGTAAATCCAAGAGTACTGCCATGGAGCGAGAAGCGGTGCGCACAACGGCAGCTGCTGCAGCAGGACATATGCTTTGCTCCGACATCTCTTCTGTCTATGTGTAAGTATTTGTGTGGCAGTAAAACCAGCGCTCGTGTCTTGAGTTGCTGTTGGTTTCGGGCCATGCCATCATTTTTTTTACATCTCTCCGCAACACGTCCACACAACAGGAGATGCTGCAGAGTACCACAGTTTGCTTAACTTAACACAGTTTATTTAACCTGTGGATTTACAAAAATCAGTCAATTCGCATTACTCACTCTGTTTTAAGAGCTTTTTAGGTACGGGACGACTAAGCAAGCATTTACATGTTTAAGCCATGCCCCAAATTACTCAGGCAATGCAGCATTGAGAGATCTCTCCTTCCTGCTGCCACTTTTATCATCCAATTTATAGCCCTGATTAGAGTTAAACATATATAAAAGATTCAAATCATTGTCTTTGTGTAGTCCTAGGGCAGGGGAGTGACGCAGACTTTATTTTATCCAATCAAAAGCTTTCTTGGAAAGCACGTGAAGAGACTTTCCTCCTCGTATCGCCTCCGTATCCTTGTCACTGAGTAGGAACCAGCCTTCTGGTTCCCACTAATGACTGTCTGTAAAAAACCTTCTTGTCTCTCCATGTCTTTGGACTCTACCCATCATTCAATATTTGGAAGACTCCATATAAATTGGTTGTATGATAGAGGCATGCATGGGTAAACCATGGCATGAATGGTAAAGTGGTATCCATGGCTATGGTCGTGACCCCCTCCCACTGCCCTAAGGTACAAACTCCCTACCTGCCTCCTGCCTAGAAGTCCAAATACCCTGACCTCCTAACAACCGCTACGCTGTCCCTAACCCTTAACAAACACTACCCGACCCCCTCCTGCCCCACTGCACTGTCCCTAAAACTACCCTAACCCCTTCTACTGCCCTTAGGCCTAAAACCCAAACCCCTATTTAAAAAAACTACAGCTACACCTCCCTGCACCCTAAAAACTACCCCTCCATCCCCTAAACCCTAAAATTACCCCATCTACACATTCCCCTTCCCCTGAGGCCTAAAACTCTGTCCCTTAACATACACAACCCTGATCCACTCCCATCCTCGCACTGTCCCTAAAACTACCCCAACCCCTTCCACTGCCCTTAGGCCTAAAACCCAAATCCCTATTTAAAAAAAATACAGCTACACCCCCCTGCGCACTAAAAACGACCTCTCCCTCCTCTAAACCCTAAAACTACCCCACCTACCCATTCCCCTCCCGCTGAGGCCTAAAACTCTTTCCCTTAAAATACACTACCCCGATCCACTCCCATCCTCACGCTGTCCCTAAAACTACCCCAAACCCTTCCACTGCCCTTAGGCCAAATACCCTAACCTCGCATTTAAAAAACTACCCGACCCTCACATGGCTCTGTAAACTACTACCCCCAGCCATGAAAACTACCCCGATTTCCCTGAACACCCCAGCCCCAAAAACTACCCCTGAACCCTCAGCCCTGAAACCTACCCCCAAATTCCCAGCCCAGAAAACTACCCTGACCCCCAGCCCAGAAAACTACCCCGACCCCCCAGCTCAGAAAACTACCCCTAACCCCGCAGTTCGGAAATGTACCGCCCAGCCCAACTTACCTCACTGCGGCTCTCCAAGTGGCACGGTCTTCCTGCTTCTTTCCCTCCAGCAGCTAGACTGCACACTACCTTAACCATGCATATGCGTGGTAAAGGCATATGTGTGGTTAAGGCAAGCGTGATTATGCTTGCAATGTGAAAACACGCATGGCTGAGGCTGCGGTGTTCCGATTGTTTCCCATCTAAATTCCATAAACAAAGACAATAATAATCCACATTTGTAAAGCGCGAACAATCACCCGCAAGGGTCTCTAGGCGCTGGCGGCCTTCGGGAAGATTAAGCAAGCTATTGCCCAGAGTCACATGGTGCTGGGCTAATCTGCCGCCAGCTCTGGGGATCGAACCGTGATCCCCAGATTCCGGAGTCAGTCGCCCTGGCCGAGGCGCCACACCTCTTCCACTGTCAATCAATGAGACAGCAAGTCTGCATTGATTAAGAGGCTCTGGGCAGTACCAGAAAGGCCCCACTGGCAGTACTGACCAATAACGTCTGCAATTGGTTATTCAACAAAAAAGATGGACCCAATGATACATAATCTGTCCCCCTGATTGGAAGGAACTGCCCACTATCTCGAAACTAACCGCCCAATCTCATGTGGGCTGGCACTCCAAGCAGTGTGTGCCTTGTTCTTTGCGCTTCTGCTGGGGAAGGGAATCCAACAGAAGGCTACCTGGGTGGCTAGTATCAGGCACCAGCCCACAGAGCTTCCTTTACCAGAGGAGATGAGAGCACACTCAGCAAGGACCGGTCAACAGCCAGTGAGCAGCTGTAAAAGGGCACAGGCATGGTTAGGTCAGTGGCAGGGAATTTGTTAATTCTCATTGACAGGCTGAGGCAGGGTGGGGGCATGCCAGGTGCTGGAGGGGCCTCTTAGCCACAATTGGGCGGCAGTGACAGAATGACGGGATGCGTTCACACTAGGCCAAGGGCAGGTAGACAGGTGGACATGCGCATCTGTGTGTGAGTTGCCAGAGAGTACCACAGTGATGCCCAGCAATAACTTGAGAGTTTTGAAAAGGCGACACAGTGACTCTCGGGGCACCTGCTTTTGAATTTCAACTGATCTCGCTTCCGGAGGACAGATCTCATGTGGTAATGTTATTTGGTACGTCCTAGTGATTCTATGCAGATAGCTCATAAACGTCAGTATTTAGCTGATAATGCTCAGTTATATATACAAATACACACACTCGCCATATGCAGGCTGAGTATATGTGGCATCACGTTTCTCCTGCTCGTCTCGTGCTGCACTGGCTGCCAGACTACAAATACATCAAACACAAGTCCCTGTATCTTGCCATGTATAACCTATTTCCCAGTTTTATCAGTAATTTTTCCAAAATTCAGAAAGGGTCGTGCTGACAGCTGTTTTTTCAGCAGGTGAGCTGAAGTACACTTCCACGTAATGTACATTCTTTCAAGGCCACTGTGCTTTTGGAACTCTTTATAAACGTACCTGCTTAATGCACTTGTCGGCGGTCTGTAGATGCATTCTAGAATAAGAGATATTACCTAACTGTTTACTTAGGCTAGTAGCCTCTCATGAACGAGAGTCAATGGTTAAATCTCACCAACATCTATGCCCGGCTGCCAGTGCCTGAAGAAACTTCCTTGGTACTAGGAATTGTCTGTGATGTCATGTAAGGTGCGATGGTCTGAAAGTGCAGGGTGCGATGTGATTGGCAGGTAGCTAAGAGTGCAGGCAGTGCTATGTTAGGCACAATGTGGACAACAGGCGGGAAACATGACAAATATTTAAACTTACAATGTGTTTCATTAGAGAACTGATGGTAATATGCTGTACATGTATAAGGTGCATTGATAAAAGAGTCAATGCCATGTGTTGGGTGTATATCTTCACTTGTTTTCGGTATACACTGGCAAAGGTTTCTCACTTTACATTTTTGCCTCTTGACTGCAGAGTTTGCCCAGCATCTAGTTTCCCTTTCTGTGTTCATGCAGCGGCTAGAGATGTCTTGCTCTTTAGAAAGATCTGCTTCCCATATATTGGTGTACCCAATAACTGTCAGTTGGACCAGTTTGAAAAAATGTGAAAGCATAGTCCAGACCTGTTAGATCTGGGGGTCTCTAGTTGGCAGGGTAGGTACCACTGTCCAAGTAGGGACCCTTGCTTCTAGTCAGGGAAAGGGGGATACACTGTTAAGATAACCCCTGCTCACCCTCTAGGTAGCTTGGCCTGAGCAGTCTAGGCTATCAAAGGCAATGTGTAAAGTATTTGTACCAACACTCACAGTAACACAGTGAAAACACCACAGATTTACTCCACACCAGTTTTAGAAAAATAAGGTATCTTTACTAAAAACTTCACAAGACCAAATACTACAGACAAACCAACATATAATTCAAAAGGTTACTTTAAAGATAGTTCAAGAGCTTGCAGAAAGTACTCCAGGATGTAAAAGTCAGTGTCTTGCACAATGCGACTCTCAATGCACAAAATGCGACACTTTCGTGCCCAACAGTACCTGTAGTTGTGATAAGGTTCCCAAAAGCTATAACAAGGAAGCTTGCAAAGGCGATGCGATACTCCTGAGATCCTGGGGAGGCTTTGCAGCAGCCCTGCTTCACGCAGCAGAGGTGGATGCGCCGGCTCCGATCTGTAAGGGGAGGATGCGATGACTTTGGCCTTCGTTGCGTAGGTTTCTTAGGGGGAAGCTTCACGCACAGGTTCGATGCGACACGCTTCGATGTGGCACGATGCGCGGCGCAGCGTTGTCTTCCGGCGCCGCAACTCTCGATGCGCCACGGAACGGGACTCTGCGTCGACGCACCCGATGACTGGAGACTTTCACGCACCGGCAGTGGTGCGGCTCGCAAACTGGTTCTGTGACGACCCTCGCAATGTCAGGAATCTTCACGCTTCGGGACGATGCTCGACGCACTCGTGTTGCGATGGTGCCGCGATGAAATTTTCCACGCACTCTCGTTCTTGCGACACGCAATCGGATGATGCGTTGGGTACCAGTTGCTCTTTTTCATGCTTCTGCTTCCCAGCTCCCAAACACAGCAAAATGACCTCCTGAGGCCCCAAGACTGGGCAAGCACTCCAAGGCAGGTCAGAACTCCTTCAGCAGAGTTCCAGGGGAGCTAGTGGTGAAGTCCTTTTGTTCCTGGGACTTCTTAACAGGGAGCCAGCTCTTCTCAGGCCCTTGGAGATCAGAATCAAAAGAAGGGGACACAGCAAAGTCCTTCCCCTCTCCTTGGCAGCAAAGCAAAACAGCAAGCAGGCAGTCTTCTCCTCTTCAGTCCTTTTCAGCTTTCTCCTTGGCAGAGGTTTCTTCTTAGTTCCAAAGTGATCTAAAGTTTAGGTGTCTGGGGTCCTCTTCTTATACCCCTCCAAGTCTTTGTCTCTCTGTGTTTCAGTGGGGGGATTCCCCTGCTCAAACCGGTTCCTGGGTGTGCTCTGCTCTGGAGCACCTGGTTCCTTTCAGAGTGAGGGGCAGGGTCGTTAGACGCTCAGCAGGAGGTGGAGCCTTTTTTGTGCCAGCAGAGGCAGAGTCCTCAGCCTGGCCAGCAGGGGGTGGAGCCAGCTTTGTGCTGGCAGGGGCAGTCCTATTCAAACCCAGGGACTACTCCTCCCACCCATCTAAAGCAGATCTCCCTATTCACCCTGCTGCTGACTCATCCAGGCTCCTGGAGCCACCTAGCCCATCACATGACACCAGTCAGCCAACCAGCACACAGGCACACAGGAAGGTTAAACAGGAGAATAGCTACTTTCTAAAAAGTGCTATTCTCACACAGTGAATTTAAAAACCATCTTGCTAAAAAGATGTACAATTAAATTCTGAACACAGAGATACCAAACTTGGATTTTCTATCTTGCCCTTATGGGAAGATAGACATGTAAACAGCCTTCCCCATTCTATCCTATGGGCAAGATAGCCTCTCAGCAGTGAAACACGAAAATGGCTGTAATTCACTACCAGGGCATGTTACACACCTCAGTACATGCCCTACCTTTCAGATACACTGCACCCAGCCCAGGGGGGTACCTAGGGCCACCATAGGGATGCCTGACATGTACAGAAAGGGAAGGATAAGGCCTGGTCAGTGGGTGCACTGGCCAGGTCGACATGGCAGTCCTGGACTGCACATAGGCACTGCAAGCAGGCCTAAGACATCATTTTAGCGCTACTCCTGTGGGTGGCACAATCAGTGCTGCAGCCCACTAGTAGCATTTGAATCACCAGCCCTGGCACACGTAGTGCACTTTACTAGGGGCTAACAGGTGAAACAAATATACCAATCATGGATAACCAATCAATATAACAATTTACCAAGGGAGCACTTGCACTTTGACACTGATCAGCAGTGGCAAAGTGCCCAAAGCATCTAAACCAGCAAAAACGAAATCCAGCATAGCATCAAAAATACAGGAGGTAGAGGCAAAAAGTCAGGGGTAACCACGCCAAAGATGCCAGGTCTAACAAGACTGTATTAACTTATAGCGCCTTTCCGGCTATTTATTTTAAGGAGGATGTGCCTTTCAGAGTAGTGATACATATATTTCCGAGACCGAAGCAGGAACGCTGGAGACTAGTATAAAACCTACTGTATGTGAAGGAGAGTTGTGAAGTTTTTCATTCCACAGGAGCCACCAGACGCAGTTCCCAGTCGAATAAATGTGAGGGATGGGTGCTTTGTATTCCGATGTTTGATTCTAGCTATTTACACATGCACAATTTTCAGGGAAACACATTACACATTTTATTGAATTTATCAAATAAGAACATCTGATAGTGGGAATTACCACTAGTCTCAAGGTGTGAGAAAACGAGTGTTTAGAAGTTGGACAATCACTGATCAATAGAGACATATCTCAACTTGGCTTTCATACTGCAAACATTGGGAACCCTGATCTGTAATGTATACCTTCCCTATACAAAAAGCTGTTTCTCTGTATCATTTGTTTTACATCCTCGAGGAAATCCCAGGATAATATGCTTCATAGCTAAAAACGTACAAGGTCCGATAGGCGAGACCTATGACATTGCAAATGCTTGTTTTCTCTCCTTGTAATAAATGAAGATTTTGAAGGACAAATGTTAAACATTTAAGATCTTCACTGACGCTGTGGTCGAAGGAGTGCGGTTTCATCAAGTGAAGATGTTTGCAGGAGGAGCAATCTCTAACATCTAGGGCCTTATGTAGGTAGCCTAACATTTACCACTTCATAAATACCGAATTTTACCGATTCGGTATTTATGAAGTGGTAAATGCTATGTAGGTAATCCATCAGTAATATTTACCGATTCGGAATGGGTCGGTAATTTAGAATCGGTATTTACCGATTCGGTAATGGTAACTGGCCTCCCATTGATTCCTATGGGCCAGGAGGCCCATAGGAATCAATGGGAAGCCAGTTACCATTACCGTTACCATTACCGAATCGGTAAATACCGATTCGGTAATGGGGGGAGCACAATCAAGGGTGGCAGGGTGTCACAGTGACACCCTGTTGCACCCCTGATTCCTGCATGTGTGCACATGTGGCACACATACATGCCCTAGGGGCATGTATGTCTGCCACATTGCACACTTCAAAGTGCAAAAAAATGCTTTTTCACAGCAATTCGTCATTTACCACCAACTTATAGTTGGTGGTAAATAACGAATGCCCACAACAACCACACACTACCCCTACATATCATTTCAGGATTCGGTATTTATCGAATCGGTAAAATTACCGATTCGGTAATTTTACCGATTCGGTAAATTACCGAATCCTGAAATGTGCCCCCTACATACCAAAAGCCTGAATACCGGTCGGTAACGGGATAATTACCAAAAATCGGCCGTTACCGACCGGTATTGGGCTTCCTACATATGGCCCCTAGTGAGTAAAGACATGCTTGTTTTGGGATACTAGGGGTCCGATTCACAGAACTAACTTAAGACAAAATCCTAAACTTTCTACCATTTTGGTATTCACAGAAGGCACTTACTCATTAACTTTAGGACTTCTAAATGCCTTCTTTGAATACCGAAAGTCTTAAAGTTAGGATTTTTCTCAGTTTAGGAGGCCTAAAGTTAGGAGTCCTAACTTTACTACTGCTAAACTGAGAAAAATCCTAATTTTAAAACTTTCAGAATTCACAGAAGGCATTTAGGAGTCCTAATAAGTGCCTTCTGTGAATACCAAAACGAGTAAGGGCCTTCTCTGAATACCAAAATGGTAGTAAGTTTAGGATTTTGTCTTAAGTTAGTTCTGTGAATCGGGCCCAAAGTGTCAGTCCACTTGCATAAAATACAAGTGGTGTTTATATGCTGTTTAATCGGGAGCAGAATTGCACGAGATTTTTATTTAACTAGTTCTGAAACCGTATATGAAATACTCATCTGCACAAAACTGGTTACAAAGGAAATTAAGTCGGACCTAACTCTAGTCCTGGCACAACATCACAGCAGCTGAGACAATATGTGGTTTATAAGTAATGTAGAGTTTTTTCTATTTTTGTATACTTTGGGCATGATTCGATCTTGGTGTCTGCGGCAGCTCGGCTCAGTATCCTGTGACTCTCCGTAATAGTTCACTTAATCTACTCAGCGCCTTGAAGCCTTAAGGGGTGATAGTTTCGCGCTTTACAAATAAGTATTATTATTTTTAAAATGACTGTCCTACCTGTCATTCCCAACTTATCACCCCATGTTTTAAGTCTATCAAATTTGCTCGCATAAGGTCTTTATGATTGACTTCAATATCACGGAGACTCTGGATCGCCAAATACTTAATGAAGCCTGTGCACTATTTGTCAGGCATTCCAGTTGGATCTCCTTTGTAGGTGCTTTATGAGGGAATTTCTTGATTTTTTTCATTTATGTTAAATAAAGATTAATAACCAAATAGAATCCCTTCTTGTGTGACTTGATGCAGTTTTGCATGTGGATGTTGGATATAGAGCATCCTCTAATTAGAAAATAGTGAGGTATTTTGCAAATTACCAATGACATATCTGTCCCATGAAAACAACATCCCCATCGCAGGACTGTGGAGTCCAGTACAAATGGCTATTAGCAAGGGCAATAACAGGTAGCTCTGCCTCATCCTGAGTGTTAATCACAGCCTCATAACTAGTGCTTTTATGTGAATTCTAGTTGCTAGGGTTGAATGTAAATGATCAGTTTCAACAAAAAAGTCCCCTTTTAGGTCGAGCCTAGCAGCAGCGCCCTTGTGCTGCTCGCTCTGCGAGACTGCTGTAGTAGAGTATAGGAGAGAAGCCGTGGCCACTCTCCTCCCATATTTTTCATTGGCTTGTGTCATTGTCTTTCATAAATGCTGCCTTTGGATATGTCAACAGACATGTAAGTCCCTCCTTAGAACGGCCTTGTCTTCATTTGTACCCTCCCATGGCGACTGGCCCTTTTACTTCAGTTTTTTACACAGGACCTATTATTTAGTGTGTAAGCACTATTTACTTTATTGAGTTTCTCTTACTGCAGGCCGTACATGCACTGCTTCCGCTGACATCACTTGTGTTTTTTTAAGCAGCACGGCCGCCCCCGTAACACGGGCGCCTCCTTGCAATCACTTTAACCGGGCATTATCTCTTGTCTGTTTCAACCCCCTAAGTAAAATGGATTTAAAAATGATTAGCTAATTAAGTCATGTGTATTTCAGGTAGCACATAATCCTGTGCTAATGGGCTGAAGCTGACAACAGCACATCTAAGTTACATGTCACCACTAATACCACCACCACCACCAATACCACCACCAACACCAGTACCACCACCAGTACCACCACCACCTCTACCATGACCAATACCATCACCACGGATACCACCACCAATACCACTACCACCAATACCTCCACTACCAATACCACCACCACCAACACCACTACCCCACCAATACTACTATCACCAATACCACCATCCCCCAATACCACCAATACCACCACCACCAATACCACCTTCATCATCAATACCACCACCATCAATCATACCACCAGTACCACCACCAATACTACAACCACCAATACAACCAGCACCAATACCACCACCACCAACACCGCTACCACCACCAATACCACTATCACCAATATCACCATCCACCAATACCACCACCACCAATACTATCACCAGTACCACCACCAATACTACCACCACCAATACCACCATCACCAATACCACCACCAATACCACCACCACTAATACCGCCACCACCACCACCACTAGTGCCACCACCACCAATAACACCATCACCAATGCCAACACTACCAATACTACCACCATGACCAGTACCACCACCACCAATACCACCACCACCAATACCACCACCATCACCCATACCAACACCACCAATACCACCATCACCACCAATACCACCACCAATGCCACCACCACAACCAATACCACCACCACCACTAATATCTCCACCAACAATACCACCAATACAATTAATACTGCCACCACCAATACCACCACCACTACCACCACCAATACCACCATCACAATACCACCACTACCAGTACCAATACCCACACCACCACCACCAATACCACCATCACCTATACCACCAATAACATCACCACCAATACCCCACAGTCACCAGTACCACAACCACCAATATCACTACCACCAATACCACCACCAATTCCAATACCACCACCAATACCAGTACCACCAATACCACCACCAATACCAATACCACCACCACCATCCAATACCAATACAACCATCACCAATACCACCACCAATAATAGCAGCACCACCACGAATTTCACCACCAATTCCAGTACCACTACCAATACCACCACCGCCAATACCGCCACCACCAATGCCACCACCACCATTGCCACCACCACCAATACCACCACCCCACCGCCAATACCACCAATACCAGTACACCAATACCACTAACAAAACCACCACCACCAATACCACTACCAATACCACCACTAATACCACCACTACCATCATCAATACCACCGCAACCATCAATATCACCATCACCAATACCACCACCACCAATTCCACCAGCACCAGCACCACCAATACCACAACCACCAATACCACCACCACCAATGCCACAACCACCACCACCAGTACCAATACCACTCCCAATACCACCACCACTACCAATACCACCACCTTCAATATCCCACTCCCAATACCAATACCACCACCACCAATACCCCACCACCACCACCATCTCCAATACCACCAATACCACCACCACCAATACCAATACTGCCACCAATGCCAATACCACCACCTCCAATACCTTCACCACCATTACCACCACCAATACCACCACCAATACCAGTACCACCACCCCCAATACCACCACCATCAACACCACCACCACCAATACCACCACCACCAATACCAATACCACCACCACCAATACCACCACCACCAATACCACCACCACCAATACCACCAATGCCACCACCACCACCACCAATACCACCACCAGCTTACCACCTCCACCTGTACCAACACCACCATCACCACCAATACAACCACTACTAATACCAACACCACCACCACTAATACCAATATGACCACCTCAGCGCCTCTCGCTCACTAAAAATAGTGGGGGCATTTTACGGGACTGGAGCTGTAGCCAAGACCATTCCTCCATCCCTCCATGCCTGCCATAAAGCACAGCCCACACTGCACCAAGACGTCAAGCCAGAGCCCTACTACAGCTGGAGTGTTTTTTATTAGGCCAAAGATAGCAATGACATTATGCAATGCCACAATGCACACTCATATCACAGAGAGGGCAGGAAATAGCCCCCCCTCTCCCGCTCTTCCTCCTGAGCCACAACAGTGTACTCACAGAGCGAAAGGTGTTGGAGCGCTTTGTTAGTGCTTATAGCTCAGATCATATGTAACTCTCACTTCAGACTTTGTGTCTGTGTAATTTACAACAGTTACACATCTTCTTCACTGCCCTATTTATCACTACTTTGATTATGTCGCAGGCCGGTCTCTTCCTCTGATATTTACAATCTAACTAGCGGTGGAGAAGGCCCTTTATTGCAATGCAATAGGTCTCGTATTTGCGAGAGTTTAAGCTATATGTATTGTACTGACAATGCCTTTTATTTATGTTTTAAAATCCAAAACAAAAATAAAAGGCATTGTCATTTACAATGCCAATAGCTCAAATTTGTGTGAATGCGAAACCTATTGCATTGCAAATACTTGGTTAAATTTTAGTAGGACTTCAAATGAAGACAAGCTCTACGTTAAAGAATTAACCACTTTTTCACCATCAAGAAAAAGTGCAACATCTGTGAAATGAGGGTATTTTTTTACACGCAAAAGCAAAAAAGTATTCAAATGATATGTTGTGGATTAACCTGGAATAAAATGAGGCTAGTCCAGTGCATCAAGATCATCAGTTTATTGTCAAGTAGTTTTTCAAGTATTTATAAACTACTTATGTTAATGAAAGCAGCCTGCAGATAAGCATTGTTGTGATTCTTTCCTTAGTTGACAAGAGACTCTAATTAGGCCATCCCTAGTGTTGGAGAAGGCATTTGAAGAGAAAATATATAAAGTCAATAGGTTGAGTGCAGCACTAACATATTATTAATAAAATTCAGCCAAGAGACTGCATAATGCAGGATATTTGCTACTTGTCAAAGACTGGATAGCCTCCTAAACCTCACCAAGAGTGCACGGTGTATCAAGGGTTTGCCATCAAGTCATGATATTGTGAATTTCTTCAAATAGTAATAAAGGCGAGGCTCAGCATTGCAGATTTAGACCTATATTCCTGTGCCTTATATCCAACAAACTACTTCAATATGATTAGTTTCAAAGGAACATCACCCTATGGGTGTGAATGTGAATTACCCTGAATTTTAGGACCTTTGAGAAGCCAGGTAAGGAGTCTCCCAATCTATCAGTAGCTCCATATTGGGGGCTTTTACCTGTGTTCCCATATACTTCTAGAGTCACTATACTGTGATATATATTCTTTCAGCTTAACATCAGTCTTTATTAGGCGGCTATGATGTTGGGTCCCCAAATCTGAATTTCTTAGTTTGCCAATGCTGACTCTAAGTTGTCTAGTTGCCTAGGCATACATTTCAGAACTCCTTGGATATACAAACCCGTCGAATGTAAAGTTAGAAAGTTCCTATACAGCAACTTCATTGAAGACAAAACCAATGTTTATTTCAAAGAATTCTATCATAGCCCTCCATGTGACAGCCATTTCAAATCTTTGTCAGCAAGAGCTGTTGAACAATTGCATAGCAAAGGTGACGTTTTTCACAAAGTCAATAGGTTATGTGATAACCTGTGTCATATGTGGTAGGGTTCAAAGTGAATTTGGGTGCAGTCGGGTGATTGCATCACCACATATTTCAGAAATCCTTTATCTCTGCGATCAGTAACATTAATTTGGAATCCACTGATTAATTATACGCATACTACCGTGGCCAGTCCAACTGAAATTCCTAAGTGGCTTGATATTCATAGCACTAGCACAGAACTTCTTCATAAAATATCTCCAAAGTCTGTTTTCTTGACTTATATGTTAATAAGTATAGCAACTTCTTTATCCAATCTCCCCATCATAAGGACATATCTCCCATTGCTATTAACATGTGAACCCCAGCCATTTACAGATTAGTATCGCCACTTTACTCGGGTAGTAGGGTATGTTGTGACATGCCTTGTGAAGTGTGGGTACGTTAATCATATGAATGCTTAAATAGGCTAGTACATTTCCAACCTTCCTTGGGTTATTTAAGGCTCATACATTCATTGCAATATGAATTTAGCCAAGTTACCATGGCGTCAAAATTACAAATGCCGACTATTTCACCTCCCATCACTGATGAATCTATTACTATTATCTTGTTAGATGGCAGTGGGCTCGCACATTAGATCAAGAGGCAGAAAGTACTGTCCTAGTTAGCCATGAAAGGGCATATATGTCACTATTACAAGAGACTTACCTTGTAACACCTCAAACATGGCACAGTGATCTCCGGAGCCACCTCTCATATGAAGAGAATGGGAGATATACATTCACAAAAATATCTGTTCAGGGTTTGGTGTCCAAGCTGAGACTTAAATTGCATTCCTCAACCTCATCCGTGGTGCTAAGACTACCACACACTCAGGGCCATATTCTTAAGGAGCTATCGCCGAAGTTGTGATAAATCTGTCGCCCCATTCACAAGCCGGTGCAAACTGCAGATACCACCAGTTTTCCCATGATAGCATCCTCAAAAAACATCGCCACGGATGACCCTGGCAACTATCGCTAATGAGATGCAGAGTAGGCGTTCCCGAGCAAAAAGCCACGACAATACCACTCCACAACTTTCTCAACAACCTGCCTAATCTGCGATAAGAACACAGAACAGACGATAAGTTGCGTTAGCAGCATGAAATTAACACCTGCTCTGACCTGGTGCAAAGTTGAACGACAACCGGCTGCAGCCAAGGGAGCACAGCCCATAACCAAGCATGAAGAACAACAGATGCCCCCGAGCAACTGAACATGTAGCCCGGAGCACCAAGAGGGCAACAACACATAACCCCACCCCAGACCACACACCCCTCCCTCCTGACAAGGAGAATGCACATAAACCCCAGGAAACCATGACCCAAACAAATCTCCTGAAGTCGCACAACCACAACACCTAACAGGTG